>NC_057358.1:19720500-20347000 GCF_016509475.1 Prionailurus bengalensis
AGCCCACACAAGGAAGGCGCCTTGCGCAAACACTTTTAAGTGTGGCAGAACTCAGTACCTGATGTGTAAACTTGGTCTTCTCCAACGATTTCAAAAGATACTAACATTCATGAGATACCCCCCACAGTTCAATAAGGTAGCTGAGAAACAGATCAGTCTGCATATGCCCGGAACCGTTTTGTTCGGTTCAAATAAAATGTCTCCACCCTTCACTTTCGATCCTCCCATTTTCACAAAAATACAAACACAAAAGCAAAAACCAAACACCTGTCATCCTCCTGCATCAGGTCTATGTCAAGGAGCCAGAGGTTGAATCTTTTTCTATGCAGTATGTAACTGAAGTCAGGCAAGGCATATTATAATTGATGCTAACTAGAACGCCCACAGACCACAACGCCCATAGATAGACACTGTTACTTTTAACAATGTGACATTTTCTCCTCCCTTTAAGGGGGAAACATGAGACAACTTTCAATTTATGATAAATAAGACAGGGGACTGGGGCGCCTGGGCGGCCCAGTCGGTTAAGCGGCCACATGCAGCTCAGGTTATGATCTCGCAGTTCATGGGTTCAAGCCCCACGTCGGGCGCTATGCTGACAGCTCGGAGCCTGGAGCCTGCTTCGGATTCTGTGTCTCCCTCTCTCTCTGCCCCTCCACTACTCGTGCTCTGTCTCTCTGTCTCTCAAAAATTAATAAATGTTAAAAATATATATTTTTTAATAAAATAAAATCAATAAGGGAAGGGACTAACATTTGTGCACCTGTTAGGTGTCGTTTGATGTGCTGAGGTTTACAAATATTTCCCCCATTTAATTTCTACAGAGTTCCTGTTATGTAGAAATTATTATCTTATTTCACAGACTATAATTAAATCCAGAAGAAAATAAAGGAACGTCACTAGGGGATCTTTTAGGACGGCATGCTTGGAAACCGAGCGCGTAAGCAGCGAGGGGAAACCCTACCGTGTTCCTTACGGCGTGGCAATGGCCAGCCTTAGCGGGGAGACTTCAGCCCTCGGTATTCAGACTCTGTGCAACCTGGCCACCACACCGCCATTCAGACTCCCCAAAACGTGCTCTCGAGCCAGCTTCTCACCCCACCCCACCTCTGCCCGCCTGCCCGAGAAAGAAAGCAGGCTGGGCCGCATCCCGATCTGGGGGGTAAGGCAGGGCTACGCTGATAACAGCATGGCCTCCACACTCACGGAGACAGCTAATCTTTATGGAGGGCTACGTGCCAGGCTCTGGGGGTGCAGAGTGAGCAAGACAGATGTCCTCAGAGCCACCCCAAGCTAGAGGAGGGTGCACACACAGATAAGCACACGGCTCCTTCAGAGGATGGTGACGACTCTGCTGGCTGAGCGATTCCTGAAGGGTGACAGGGGACAGGACAGGATGGGGTTGGCACCAAGGGCGTGAAAGCCACGGCTGTCTGAATCCATGAACTCAGTGCGTACAGGGCTGCACGGACCGGCAGCTTTCAGGGCTCTCTGACGCGCGGAGCGCTGAGAATATGGCACTGAACTAGTAATTCTCAAACTTTCTTGACCACCATTTCCAGTAAGAATATTTTTTACATCATGATCCAGTGCACTCTGTATACACACAACTAGAAAAAAAAAAAAAAAAGAAATGAGTGGCGCCCGGGTGGCTCAGTCGGTTGAGCGTCCCACTTCGGCTCAGGTCATGATCTCGCGGTCCGTGAGTTCGAGCCCTGCGTCGGGCTCTGTGCTGATGGCTCGGAGCCTGGAGCCTGCTTCCGATTCTGTGTCTCCCTCTCTCTCCCTCTCTCTTTCTCAAAAATGAGAAACTTCAGGGGCGCCTGGGTGGCGCAGTCGGTTGAGCGTCCGACTTCAGCCAGGTCACGATCTCGCGGTCCGGGAGTTCGAGCCTCGCGTCAGGCTCTGGGCTGATGGCTTGGAGCCTGGAGCCTGTTTCCGATTCTGTGTCTCCCTCTCTCTCTGCCCCAACCCCGTTCATGCTCTGTCTCTCTCTGTCCCAAAAATAAATAAATGTTAAAAAAAAAAAAAATTTTTTTTTAAATAAAAAAAAATAAATGAGAAACTTCAAAACAAATTTTTTAAATGTCTGCCAAAACAATATTTATTTCACTACTCAGATGCACTCTGATATTCTCTCCCTCTCTTTCTCTCTCTCTCTCTCTCTCTCTCTCTCTCTCTCTCTCAAGTTCTGGATACAACCCTCTAACGGATGACAGCCCACAGTGTGAAAAATATTGATATAAGCCTTTTAACAGGCATAACTATTATTTCTTTGATATACTTCCTCTTTTTCCTCCTTCATCCCTCAAAAAACTTATTTCCACTACGGAAATAAAAGCAGTCCTGTCTACAGAAGTTCCACTGCATGCCAGAAATACTGCACTGTCTCCTTAGTCCCGCACAGCCCCAGTAGGGTGAGAGGTACCATTCCCATGTTACAGAAGAAGAAACTGATGCTTAGAGATCAAAAGATTGGCTTGGCAGAACAGGCGGGAGCCAGGGTTCAAATCCAGTTCTGTCTTGCTTCAAAACTCCAATTACACCACAGTGCCTTTCGTGAAAAGTTCTTAAGTAATTAAAGCCAACTTAATAGCAAGAATTTCGTAAGTCCCCTTGAGATAACTCAAGCCCTTGGAGGGTTACAGAACCGGGGTTGAGAGGTCTAAACAGGGATAAGGGAACTACATGGTGGAAAGCTCTCAGGTTTAAATTTAATTTCCTTCCGTGTCCTCGGAGCACCCCTTGGTAAAGGCATCAACAAGGGCTGACCAGCAGAGAAATGGTAAGTGAGAGTCAGCGGAGTGTTGGCCTAGATAGTCACCCTCAAGACAGGCTGGCCGAGTGGCACTGACCTCTCCGGGGGGCTCACAAGGAGCGTCACCTACCTCAGCATCTCCCAGGCTGTCGACAGTCAATAAATATTCACAAGACGACCGCTAGCACAGGCAGAGCGAAAGTAAACACGACGCCCCGCTCCTACTGGTTTATTTTTAACATCTCCCAAAATTATGCTAAGTGAAACTATTTGCTGAACAGAGATTCTTATTTGGAAAGACAGTGAAACATGTCGAACACAGATATTTGTGTTCTTTCGGCCCCATATTTAAAGATCCATTTGGGGGCGCCTAGTTAAGCATCTGACTTCGGCTCCAGTCATGATCTCCGGGTTCGTGGGTTCGAGCCCCGCGTCGGGCTCTGTGCCGACAGCTCGGAGCCTGGAGCCTGCTTCGGATTCTGTGTCTCCCTCTCTTTCTGCCCCTCCCTTGCTTGCACTCTGTCTCTGTCTCTCTCTCTCAGAAATAAATAAACACAAAAAAATTTTTTTAAAGATACATTTGACACAGACACAAGGTATATCAAATGTGGGCAGATCAGGACAAATTTTCAGCCCCTCAAAAATTCCCACAGAAGTGATGACGTGGGGAAATTATTGACAAGGTCCTGCTAAACTATTGCATCATTAACTGAGCCCTCCCCTGACCTAAAATAACTAAACTTTTAGTGCCAATACATCAACTGGCCTGTCACTGCCATTGCTATATTTCTAAGCGGTAATATTTCTCAGAAAATTTGAAGAAATGAGGTATTATTTTTACAAACACATAATAAGTGCAATTTTGACTTTTACCATAAGTTAAATAATTTATTTGTCAAATGGCCTTGGGGTTTATATTCTTTGTGTGGCTTGTTGGGTAGTTTAACTTGGCATATAAATTCACATACAAAAATGAGGTTATGTTTTTTGTCTAATCATCTTAGTGTTGTTTTCTCAAGATCTCTTAGCAATAAAAATATCACCTCGTCCTCTTTTCTTTGCAAGTTTCATGATGAAAAAAATTCTGAATGTGCCAAAGAATCCATGGCCTGCTTATGAAACATAAAGGCTATGAAAACATGGCATGTATTTAAGTAGACGAGTTTGTTTTTAAATATTTTAATAGTGTGACTACTGCATTAGGAGCTAAATGTGTATTAAGTCCAATCTTACATCGAGTGGGTAATATACTTTGATCATTCTATCAAAAGATCAAAATTTAAATATTATGTAAATTATACCTTATACATGTTCTCCTTTGCATGAAATCAAACAGAAAACTTGTTTCTTCTCTGAACACATGAGACTATAAACAAGCAACATATTTAAAGGGAAGAAAATTCTCACTACTTCATTCCACTAAAAAAAAAAAAAAAAATGCCCCCAGGTATCAATTAAAATAAAAAGCCTTTATGTTTTCTAAAAATAATCTTAAATGTCTGTTTATCCTTTCCAAGTTTCAAGCATATTCTTAATATTTATTTTAACTATTCTTGGTAATTAGGTATGTTTTTTTCACAAGAAATGCTACATAAGTCCTCTTTGTGAAAACTCCGACAGATTTTATAAATCACTAGAAAAGAAATTAAAGAATATTAAATCTCCAGTAATCAAAAAAGTTGTCATTTTCACAACTAAATGTAAAGTATGAACCTTGATTGGATTCTGGTTTAAAAAGAAAAAAGCAGATACAAAAGACATTCTTTTTTTTTTTTAATTTTTTTTTTGATGTTTATTTATTCCTGAGAGAGAGACAGAGCCTGAGTGGGGGAGAACCAGAGTGAGAGGGAGACACCGAATCCGAAACAGGCTCCAGGCTCTGAGCTGTCAGCACAGAGCCCGACGCAGGGCTTGAACCCACGGACCGTGAGATCATGACCTGAGCCGAAGTCGGATGCCCAACCAACTGAGCCACCCAGGCGCCCCTACAAAAGACATTCTTAGGACGAGGGAAATATAAACGTAGACAGGATCTTAGATATTACGAAATTTTGGTTAATTTTCTTTGGTGTGACAATGGTTCTATGATTGTTTAAGAAAATATCCTTATTCTGGGGTGTCTGGGTGGCTCAGTCTGTTAAGCATCCGACTTCGGCTCAGGTCATGATCTTGTGGTTTGTGGGCTCAAGCCCTGCAACAGGCTCTGTGCTAACAGCTCCAGAGCCTGAAACCTGCTTCGGATTCTGTGTCTCCCTCTCTCTTTGTCTCTATCCCTCTTCCTCTCCCACTCATGGTCTGTCTCTCTCTCTCTCTCTCTCTCTCTCAAAAACAAATAAACATTTTAAAATTTAGAAAAAAAATATCCTCATTCTTAGCACATGGATGATGTAGTTTTCAGGGAAAAAATATCAATGTATGAAATTACCTTCCTTGATGCATGAAACTGACAAACAGTCTGACAATAATATATTTGCACATATAACTAAATAGAAATAAGGGGCAAATGTGACCAAATGTTAATAACACTGGAATTTCAGTGGAAGGTATACAGATGTCCATTGTATTATTCTTTCAACCACTTTGTGTATATGGAAATTTTTCCAATGACAAGTTGTGGGGGGACAAATAGTCATTTTCATTTCAACATGTATGCATGTCAACTCCTGAACCAAACTAAGTACAGATAAAATATTGCTCTACATGGATACAGAATGTGTCATTTTCCAGTAACCGTATGCTTCAGAGAATCAATTTTCCACCATTGACCCAGAGAAATTATGGCAACCCTTCTGGCCAAGACCATTGACACACCACCTGAATTAGAGCAGAGGCATCAGAATCCCCAGAGGGTAATCCATGCTGCCCAGCGAGTTTACAAGGCAACCTGTGCCCTTGGAAAAATAAGAATTGAGAACAGGGGCCTTCCGGCCTGGAACCTTCACAGCAGACAGGTTCCATTTCTGGCCACAGCAGATCAAGCTGTGACATGAACTTAAAGCTAAATTAAACAAATTGACACCATCAATTGGAATCATTCACCCGCTAAAGCTAGATTTCTTGTCTTCCCCTGTCTCTCTGCTCAACAAAGTGGACCACCAGGTTTAATATTCGATAAGAAATATGAGATGCTACCCCCCCAAGTTCCACTTAAACCTAATACCAAAGCACTTGAATTATATAAGAAAGTTTAAAGAGAAAATCTGTAAGCATTTGATTTAGACATACCTAAAGCATTTAAAATAAGACTCCGTCCTATGAGACAACAGAGTAGGATGTCTCCTATCTACAGATCGAGGCTCTTTGTTTTGGGGCCCAAATCTCAACAGTTCTGGGCACTAGTTCACTATTAAGTCAGACTGCAAACCAGCCACCCTTGACTTGCCGCAGAATCTGATATTCTTTTTTTTTTTTTTTAATTTTTTTACATTGATTTATTTTTGAGAAACAGTGAGACAAAGCGTGAGCGGGGGAGGGACAGAGAGAGGAGACACAGAATCCGAAGCAGGCTCCAGGCTCCGAGCAAGCCGTCAGGACAGAGCCTGATGTGGGGCTCGAACCCACAAACTATGAGATCATGACCTGAGCCGAAGTCGGACACTCAACCGACTGAGCCACCCAGGCACCCCTCTGATATTCTTTTTTAATTAGACTGAACCGAAACTAAGCAGTAAGCACTGAGTTTTCAAGTGGTCCCATGCAACCAAGACTCTCTCAGCTGTACCTTTTTTTTTTCTGTCCTTTTATTTTAATCATTTCTTTTCCCACTAATTCAATTATCTACCTGTGTCTATATGTAAACACATACATAATTACATACGTATACATGTTATACCGTATCGCATCGTATTAAATGTAATTGTTCTCTCCTCAATTTCTTTCTCTCCTGTCTTTCCTTCTCTCCTCCAATTCCTCCAGGCCTATCAGGGCCACCCAAAGGCATGGTTATCACCGGGCTGAACTCCAGGATGTGGAGCTAGAAAGAATCTTGATGTGGCCCATAAAGCCTAATCGAATCAGGCCACGGGCTGGAGTAGTTATGGGAAAATGGTTCACTTTCCTTTAAACTAAAGAACAATTATCTTGTTTATGGGTTGTAGGAGACCCTTTCCCATCTAGGTACTGCCAGCTGCCTTTGATGTTTAACCAGTCACACGTACCTCTCTTTAAGAAAAGCAGGAGACTATGACACTGAAGTCCCATTTTTTGTTCCGTGTTATCGCCATAAGATACATGGCATAGGAGGGCCGAAGACATCAATGAGTTTGGGCAATGTCTGTGAACTTCACTTATCCAAAAAAGTCCTGAATTCTGTTCAGTGCTCCCATGTTCTGATTTCTTGAAAAGTTTCTAGTCAGTCAATAAGCAATAAGCTGGGACCAATCAGTAAGCAATAAGAGAGTAATAAAAAAAAAAAAAAAAAGTTCTTCACCGGAGAGGTATAAGCACACTACATTTGTTTACCAAAAATGTACTATGAAAACACAGTCCCACGAGTGAACTGTCAGTTAACCATGGGCCCTGCCATCTCCAGAAGACCTGGCCGAACCCATTTCCAAAACTCTAGAGAGAATGAATCTCCAGCCATATTCCAGCCAAAAGGCTAAGGGTCCTATGCCACCTGTAGGCTCCATCGGCCCCCACAGGGGAATGGGGAAGAAGAAGGCTCAACAATTCAGGGCCAAGAGCTCTGAAGAGTGCTAAAAACACTCTTGGATGGGAGAATACTCAAGGCGTGGGGAGACACATGACCCAGGGCAGCAAGGTCGCCATTTGGCACCAATGGCCAATTTCCAGATTCTAGTAGTGATCGGAGCCCTTTCCTGAGAATTATCCTCTCAATGCCTCAATTTCTTCATCTGTCAAATGGAGATGATAACAGTGCCCCCCACCACCACCCCCAAGTCACAGAATCTGTAAAGATTAAATGAGTCAGGAGGCATAAAGTGCTTACCACAGGGCCTGGCACACAGGAAACACCGCGTAAACGCTAGGTAACTGCCACCAGTATAGGCTAAAAGCATGCCTACGGAAAAACCTGTCAAAGAAAGGTTGCCTTCCCTAATCTCCCCCAACAGACCTACTCCTAAGCAGCCAGAAACACCGTGTCTCAATTCCTTGGTTCTCTGTTTCAGCTCTAGGATCTCTGGAGCGGTCTCAGCTAAGATTAAGCGAGACTCCTTTCCCTAGCAACTAGGTTCAGATATAAAATTGCAATATGGCAACATCACGTGACTGAAATGGAAATCTGACATGCACTTCAGAGCCCACACTTTCGCTGTGTGTAAGTTCTTCAGCTTCTAACAAATGTCCCCCGCTCTGCAACCCTGTGAGCCTCAAAAATCAACCCCACTGGAGGACCCACACAAATTACCCTGCACGTTAAGAAAGACACGAGTGCAACGACCTTCCACAAAGTCCGTGGCCCCAGCGTGTGTGGCATAAACCAGGAACTGGCCCCTGCCACACCTGCGTGACACAGTGAGTCAGTCTCTCGGAACAGGCAGATGCCCTCACTTTTGTGTTCTGGTGCTGTACCACACCTGGCACACCTTGTTGACAATACTTACGCATTACAATAGGGCTTCTTTTCATAGCCTTTGTAGTTGTTCATGTTGAGAGCCATCTTACAGACCTCACAATGGAAACATCCTTTATGCCAATACTGAAAAATAAATAAATAAATATTTAAAAGTTTCGTGCAATGCCAGCGCTTCCCGGGATGGGTACAGAAAGGAGATATTTTTTAGTGCATCACAGTCCCCACCCTCACTTGAAAATACCGCAACAAAATGATTGTAGGTAACAGTAGATGTGGTTACCTCCTCTCGGTTATGTAAATAAGGCAGACAGCTACGCAAACTGAGTTTTAAATGAATCCCCACCCGCAACGTACAGATTCAGAGGCAAGAACTGCCAGGGCTCCATCCACACTGCACTCCTAGGAGCAGCCAGAATGGAATCCTAAACTGGTTAATAATGGAGACGTGGAACCTGGGTAGTGGCTTCAGAAGGAAAACGAATCCAGTCCAAAGCGCCTAAACGCAGAGTTTGTTGGATCTCAATAAATATGTGTCCACCGGAAACGAGGCAACCCGAAGGAGCCAGGAGGGGGACTAGGCAAGTACCCTCGGCCCCCCCACCCCCCATCCCTGTCCAGCTTCTACTAAATTGCAGGAAAGGTGGACCCAGACCGGGAGGGCTGGCGAGATGACGGGGTGCTCTCGAGAGGCATTTGTACCAGCACACGCAAATTTGTCAGGGACCGCCTCCGGCTGGTTTCAACGATCAGTCACTCAGGATAGCGCCGGGCTCGCTCCCCCAGGCTGTTCAACTCCATCCACGCCCGGGAAGGACAGGGAGCAGGGCTGCAGGGGCCGGGCCTAAAGCCACTTCCTCTGGAATTCCCCAGCCGGGTGGATTAACCCCCCGTGGATCCTGCTCGCCGCGCCGAGCCGGGGATTATTCTTAGCAATGCCGCAGCGGCCGCCCCACGACATATTAATTATTATTTGCCTCACCGCCGTCACGGGAGGCGCTGGGGCGGGGGTGAGGTGGGGTGCGGGGCGGTGAGGGGCAGGAGTGGCAGTGCGAAGGGGTCGAGCCTGGGCTCTTCGGCCCCCGGGCCGCGCTCCGCCGCGCGCTCTCCGCAGCAGCCCCGCACCCTCGCCGCCCGCACCCCGACGAAAACCCTCCCCGGTTCCAACATCACCATCGCCAAGCGTGCTCTCTGGATACTCCTGCGGGCGTTTTTCCTTTGCGTGCCCTCACCCGGTGCCAAAACACACACACACACGCGCACAGAGCCCCACTCCTCTCCTTGCATCCCAGGTGCCAAAACTTCTCGGAGCAGGTGCAGCCGGGCCCCCGGCAGGTCCGGGCTGGCCCGGCGCCCCCTCGCTCACCTTATCCAGGCAGTTGACTTTCTCCGTGGGATACACGACTTTTCCGCAGCGGGCGCACTGGGGGTTCATCGTCGCGGTTCCCAGGGGCGGCGGCTGTGCGGCAGCGGCTGGGGGCTCCGAGGAGCCGCTGTGACATCCCCCGGCGAGCCCCGCACCGCCTCCGGGCAGGCGGGAGGGCTGCGGGCGGCCGGGCGCCGGGGTCGGGAGTCGGCGCCGGACCCCTGGCGAGCCGGCCGCGCGGCGCGCGGGAAGGGCGGCGGGGCGCGGGTGGGTGCGCGGCGGGGCCTGGCGCCGGGGTTGGGGCGGGTGGGGGGGCGGCCGCGCTCGCTGGCCCGGGCTCGGCTCCGGCTCGGGCTCCGCGCCGCTCGCTCTGCGTCGCTCGCACTCCAGGTACCGGTGACTCACACAGACACTGGCTCCCGCCCCTCGCGCTCACTCGCTCCGCCGCCTCGCCGCCGCCGCCGCCGCCGCCGCCGCCGCGCAGGCCAAACCCACCGGCGCGCCCGGACCCAAGTGGCAGGGAACGAGCACGTCGGGCACCGGGGAGGGAGGGCGCGGCGGGGGGGAAGGGGGAGGGCGACACCCGGAAAGCTCCGCAGACAGCCGCGGGCTGCGACTGCGAGGCCTGGGAGCGAGCCCGGTGCCGCAGCCGCAGCCGGGGGCGGCCAGGTGGGCGGCGGCGGAGGAGGGAAGCGCGAAGGGGGAGTGGGGGAGGGGGGGCTCAAACCCGCGCACTCCCTGCGCCTGGTCTTCTGGCTTCTGCCCCCGCCGGGTCACCGCGCTCGCAGGCCGGGGTTCCTGGTGCCCAGAGGACGCGCGGGCTCGAGCCCGCGCTCCTCCGCCAGCCCCGGCGCCGCGGGCAGCGGCGCACCAACGCCCCACGCGGAGCCGACTCCCCGGGCGGAGGCCGTCCCGGCCGCGCGCAGACAAGCGCTCGGGCCCGGCAGACGCGAGACCCCCGGGGGACCCCGGGGACTCCCGTCCCCGCGGCGCCGAGGGCTGTGTCGCGCCCGCTCGCAGGGGAGTCTTCGGAGAAAAGCGGCCCCCCGCGCGCGCGCGCGCGCGCGCGCGTGTGAGGTTCTTGGACCTCAGCTGGGGAAGAGACTTCTCTCGCTGGCTCCCAACCTCGCACTTTTTTTTTTTTTTTTTAATGTGTTCTTGGGAAACCAGCGGTCATTTTAGGCCTGTCACGCCCTTCTGGATTAATCAGCGGTCATCATCCATTCTGCTGTGCGTGCATGTGCGCGTACGCTGTATGTTTTTACGATCAAACACCACCGAATCCAGGAAAAGTTCTTCTCCTGCCTTAAGGGAAGCAATTGCCAGCTCATGGTCCTAACCAGAAGGTCCAGAAGATCGAGCTGAAGGCTGAGGTGAGGGTCGGATGAAAGCAAACGGGAGAGGAATCCGTGGCTAGTTTTCAGCAGATGTCCGGTTATTGGACTCGCTTTGGAAAAGGCAGCAACACGGAGCGTCACTGCCTGAGTTCAAAGCCCAACCCCGCCATTTACTAGTCGTATGACTTTGTGCTACTGCTTAGCGTCTCTACGCCTCAGTTTTCTAACCTACGAAATGGGGATAACCTAGCGCTGCAAAAACAGCTCCTACTCTCCCACTGTGAGGATTAAGTGAGTCAGCAGTTCTGAACCGCTTCCATCTGCCTGCCTCGTGGTAAACTCCACATAAGTGTCAGCTAAGATTATCATAGGTTGGGTAGAACAAATAAGCAAACACATTCCGTTGCTAGCACACAGATTAAGGCTCAGTAATGCCACATAGCAACTACTGTGACAAATATTTCTGCCCTTTTTTCAATAATCATAGCTGCAGCCTCTTCATGGAAAAAAAAAAAAGTATTGATCTGTGAGCCTCTTAGGCAGCCTGCGTTGTTGAAATATCATTCGTAATGATGCTGTGCTGTTTGACTTTTCAGAGGAGATAATTTCTGAAAAGAGATTCACCGATGCAAGAGCCTTTGAACCACTCCTTGCCCTGCTCACAAATCCCCCTCAAAGGCAAAGAAGACAATAATTTGCTGTCAGAGAGGATCAGTTGTCATTTTAAAACACCTCAGAGCTTATTAGAAATGCCTGAGACCATGGATAAACCTGGAGGATTTTATGCTAAGTGAAATAAGCCAGAGAAAGATAAATACTGCATGGTATCACTTATATGTGGAATGGGGAGGGGAGGGGAGGGGAGGGGAGGGGAGAGGAGAGGAGAGGAGAGGAGAGGAGAGGAGAGAGGAAGGAAGGAAGGAAGGAAGGAAGGAAGGAAGGAAGGAAGGAAGGAAGGAAGGAAGGAAAAACTATAACTCATAGAAACAGTAAAAAATGTGGTTGCCAGGGCCTTGGTGGTGGAGACAATAGGTTGGTAAAAGAGTACCAACTTTCAGCTATAAGGTGAATAAACTCTGAGGATCTAAGATATATAACATGGTGCCTACAGTTGACAACACTGTATTGTATAATTGAAATTTGCTAAGAGAGTAGAACTGGAACTGTTCTCATTAAAAGCAATGTAAATATGAGTGGCGCCAGCATGGCTCAGTTGGTTAAGCATCTGACTTCAGCTCAGGTCATGATCTCGTGGTTCATGAGTTCGATCCCTGCTTAGGGCTCTGTGCTGACAGCTGAGAGCCTGGAGCCTGCTTTGGATTCTGTCTCCCTCTCTCTCTGCCCCTCCCCCACTTGTGCCCTCTCGTGCTCTCTCTCTCTCTCTCTCTCTCTCTCAAAAATAAATAAATATTAAAAAATGAACAATGTAAATATGAGAGATGATGTATGTGTTAATTCAGTAGAGGGAACCTTTTCACAAGATATACATATAGCAAATCATTACATAAAATCATAAAAATAAAATACAAATAATATATACTTATATAAAATATATTTATAAAAAATTAAAATCCTATTCTCTCTTTTAAATGGTATGCAAAAAATTCTGAGGAAGATTGACGGTGATTGTCACATTTGGAGCTGATTTATCAGACCTTTTAACTATGAATTATGCAATTTCTTAGCCAACCAGCACCTATCACAATGCCTGACACATAGTAGGTACTAATTCAATGTTTTCTGAAAGAAAATATGAATAAAACAAATGAATGCATTAAAATTGGACTTAACTATGATGTTTTGTTCTCTCAAGAGTAAACAATGAATGCTTAGAGTTGTACTTTTCCCATTTGTTTCTCTTACTATTTTCATTTTCTGCATTAAGCCAGCTTTTAAGTTGCTTAGTGTCATTTTACTGATGTAAGAAGAATTTTAATACCATCTGTCTTAAAAGGACTTCTTTATTTCAAAATTCAAAGCACTATAAACAAGAGATTTGGCAGAAACCTGTCATCTGGCCCAGCCTTCCTCCTTCAAGCAGATGAATAATTTAATTATCCACTAGGGAGACCTTTGCCCCTTTCATGACTTTCTCACTTGACTGGTCAAGAAATCATTCCTTGTGGTAACTATGCCCCCCCATCTCTACTTTAATTAAATCCTTTTCTGCTGGCTTGGACATCCATAGATAGAAAGAATGACTAACCATCATGACCCTCGTGAAAACATTTATATGCTTATAAAATTAAATTTTTTTTCTTTAGCTAAATTTCCCAAATCGATTGACTTTTACCTCTGGGGCCTATTTATATAGAACCTACGGGAGAGTGTATAATCACATTTGTTATTTAAAGTAAATAAACTGAACCTCACATTAAAAGCTTTAACCCAGCCGTTGCAATCACAAAAGGGCAAAGAGTGGCTTTAACAAACATTACCTCGGGCACAGAATGTGATAGAGTGTATTACTAGTTCACAACTTTTTGTTCCCTTCCATCCTGGCAACATTTCCTGTAGGCATAGTGTATTTCTCTACAGCGGTGACTCTGCACTTGACCACGCGACTTCCTTTGGCCAAGGGAGCAGAAGCTTTAAGGTACTTGCATAGTTTACCTCTGTTCCCCCATCCCTTGAGCTCTGGTGCCCAGCCAGGAGACGAGTATATCCCAGGGAATGGCTGCTTCACTGACTTTGTCCAAGAATCCAAAAACCCGTCTAGCTAGTAGAGCCCAAATGAGTTCTGTAAACCCAGCCACGCCCAGCAGAGCTGTAGCAAGCCCACAACCCTCACACAATGGGAATAAAAAATAATTGTTGCTGTCAGCCATTGAAATTTGGGGAGTTCACTGTTACTGCAGTTAAGTGCTGACTAATACACCAATGATGAGAATTGAAGAGAAATGCTTTCTACTTCAGCAACGAGGAAATAATGGGTTTACATACAAGACTCAGTATGTGTTTTGTTTTGCTTTGTTTTGGTTTGTTTACTTTTCTAAAAGGCACGCTGTTAAAAGCGTAATGGCCAATAAAGCATAGCCCTTATTATTAATTAACTATTCATCCTCTCATCACACAAAGCTTTATTATGTGCCTTCCGTTTGTCAGACATTACGCAAAATTGTATACATTTTTGCCAGTTGGCTCAAATTCCCCATGGAGGCAAGTCTTTCCAGCCAACAACGTTCGTAGGTAAAAAAAAAAAAAAAAAAAACTTTAGCGCACAGTTTCATTTGCGAGCTGTGTATGAACCTTAGCCCAATGAAGCATTTCTCCAAAGATCTTACCACATTTTAGAGAAATTATCTCATTTACCATTATAGTATTCCTGCAAGTCAATGAGAAATATAAAATAAAAACATTAAGGGAAATTCAAGATTCAGAAGCTATTCTAGAAATGATTCCTTTCATTCATCCATTCAGTATACAGTTATTGGTAGCCAGGTATTAGGCACAAGAGGATGCAATGGGGAATAAGGCATAATCTCTACTTATAATAACATCTAGTGGGACAGATAAGCAAGCAATGAATTATAATGCAACGTGATAAATGCTCTAAACTAAAGCTCTGCCCAGACATCATGGAAGAACAGAGGAGGAACTTCTAATTCAGCTAGGAAGTCAGGAAATGCTACCAGAGGAAGGGGTCGCTACACTTTCTACCAGGAGTAGGAACTAGCCGGCAACCCCCTCCCAAGAATGCAAGACCCGCTAACATGGAGAGTTTAGGTTGATTAGCCTTCCCCTCCCCCCTCCCCACGCCCCCCACCCCCGTTTTAGAGATTACTCCGCTCTTATACACATGCTGAAAGTGTATTTACATCACTTGGATGCCCCCTCCCAACATGGCACCACAACAAACTTCAAACAATAATGAAACATTTCTTAATGGATGACACATCTTATCAAACAGGCCCCCCCAAAGCCCCCAACTTACCAAAAATTTTTGCAGATACATCAACTCATAATTAAGTTTGACCCCAAACCTTTTAGAAATTGCAAAGAGGGGAAAGAAAGGCAGGAGAAGCAGGATCATCTTTGTTTTGGTCCTTGTGGGACTGAGCACCCTAGGATGATGGGGAAGGTAGGCTCCTGCGGTAGGCAAACCATGGCCCTCAAAGGTGTCCTCATGCTCATATGCAGAACCTACGAATATGTCCCCTTACATGGCAAAAGAGGCTTTGCAGATGTGGTTAAGTTAAGGATCTTGAGATAGAGATTATCCTAGATTATCCCAGGGGGCCAATGTAATCACGAGGGTCCTTCGTAAGAGGGAGGCAAGAGGGTAGAGTCAGAAAAGAAGACGGGACAATGGAAGCAGAGGCCAGGCAGATCTGAAGACACTGCCCTGCTGGCCTGGATGATGAATGAGGGGCCACAAGGCAAAGAATGCAGGCAGTCTCTAGAAGCTGGAGAATGCAAGGAAACAGATTCTCTCCTAGAACCTCCAGAGGGAACACAGTCTTGGCAACATCTTGATTTTAGGACTTTTGAGCTACAGAACTGTAAGATATTAACTTTGTGTTGTTAAAAACGCAACCATAAGTGTTGTCCCAGCAGCAATAGGAAACGAATACACCGTCTATGTGTGAATTCTGTTTGGTCTTTAGGATCTCAGTGAGTTCCAGGACCTTGAAAAGAAGCACTTGGAAATCAAGATGGCTATGATTCTTCATCATTGTGGCCGCCAAGCGAGACATCCCAAAGCAAAGTGGTCGAAAGTCCAATATGTCTTCACGGTCACGCCTAATAAAAGGACTTATTTTACCTGCGACCCTCAGATGATTGCCTCCCTTCTCCAGCTAATTTTTCACATGTAAATACAAAAAGTATAGGTGGTTCAGAATCACCATATTTCTCTCCAAATCTCCCTGAATCTTCCTCTCCTCCTCTATAGAACTACGTGATGAGTAACGTCCACATCTCCACAGCCGGAACCCCAGAAATCAACCCAAATTCTTTCCTCTTTTCTGAACCATCCCTGTCCAGTTACTCAACCCTGTTGATTTTATCTCCAAAAGAACTCATGAATCTGTCTCCATACCCACCGGTATGACACCGGTGCTGCCTTAGCTTAGCAACTTACCAGGTCTTCCTTAGATTGTTCTGTAACAACCCTCTACGAAGTCTTATCATCAGACAAGACATGGAAGGAGGTAGGACTTCGCCTTCCCAAACAAGACTCGGAGACACTGCAGATAGGAAATCCTGGGACCCCACACTACATTACTTTAACAAACAAAAATTAACTCATATAAAACATTATACACACTGTCTAGCATCCAGTAAGAACTTGGTAAAATATTTGCTTAACCGTTGAACAACTGGAAAAATAAGTACATAAAACTGACCTCCTGGACGTATTTGAACACGAATCAGTGAGGAGGTGACAAGGAAGATGATAGTTATTATTACCCTTTCCATGTGCCTCGAGACTGCTTTCTGAATGAATCATCTGCCAAACTTGATAAATATCAAGCTACAAAAATAAAACCTGCATTATATAAGACTCGCAAAGTATCAAAAAATACTTCAGGGCATCAGTGGCGAGCTGAGGCGGAAGCAGGCTGTGGTGGCAAGGACAACAGTGGCGGTGTGGCACCACGGCAGGGCTCACGGGACGCCTGATGCCTTGGCGATCCCAGACTGGCAGCCAGAGAGCACAGTGGCATGGCCCCGCAAGAGGGAGGGTTGAGGAAAGTGGAAGGTAGCAGCCCACGCCTGCTGGCTCCCGTTAGATCGGTTCCTGCACTGGTGCCCGACAGCCTTAGCAAAGGCCCTGCCTGACAGACTTTAAAAATAATAATAAGGGGCGCCTGGGTGGCCCAGACGGTTAAGCATCTAACCCTCGGCTTCAGCTCAGGTCATGATCTCACGGTTCGTGGGTTCCAGCCCCGCATGGGGTTTGGCACTGACAGTGTGGAGCCTGCTTGGGATTCTCTCTTTCTCTCTCTCTGCCCACCCCCCACACACACACACATACACACACACACACACACACACACACTCTCCCTCCCTCCCAAAATAAATACACTTTTTAAAAAACTAAAAATAATAATACTAATACTTTGCTTAACATACATGAGGAAAAAAAGTCTACAGTTTGCTAAAAGTGTAATTTGCCTTTAACACCTGCTATGAACTGAGTTACATCGGTGCAAAACTCACATGTTGAAGTTCTAACCCCCGAGGGATAGTATTCGGAAACGGTCTTTGGAGGAAAATTGGGTTTAGATGAGGTCACCCTCCTGATGGAATTAGTGCCCCGAGAAGAAGAGACACCACGGAGCTTGTGTTGACTCACAGCCTTGGGCGCTTCCAGGATGAAGTCTGGAACTGGTCCTCGTACGTGGAAGGTCAGGAGAGATCAAAGAGAAAGGCAGACCCTCCAGATTGGCCATAACAATGGACATGACACACGAGACTTACCTTGCAGCTGCAAGATGAGTAGGTCTTTACACCCTCCTGCCAGGTGTATAGAGAGGCCTCAGCGGGGTTCAGCCACGTACACAGTCCAGAATGACACCCTCCTGTGTCAAGACCACATCTTGCAGTTGACCTGCCCTAGTACAAGAAAGGTGTGGGAAACATACAAACAGAGAACAGGGCAGGACGTAAGGAGCTCTCTTGTCGCCGGGGTCCAGCTCATGGGTCCATAAGCAGTCACGTCCTCTCAATGGCCTCCTCCAACTACTTTCTCTCCCTCTCTCTCTCTCTCTCTCTCTCTCTCTCTCTCTCTCCAGCCCCCCTCCCATACATGAGCACACAGCAAGAGGGCAGCCATGTACAACCCAGGAAGACAGCCCTCACCGGAACCCAACCATGCAGGCACCCTGATGTCAGACTCCCCGCCTCCAGAACTGTGAGAAACAAATTTCCACCGTTGAACTCACCCAGTCCATGGCACGGCATCATGGCAGCCGAGCTAACTAATCTACTACCTCAACTTGGCTTACAGTCAACCAAGAACTAGCACGAGGAAAATGTACTTGCCCGATGACAGTAGCAACAGAAATAAAGATACATTTTTTTCTATCCCTGGTAGTAAGTTCTTACGCTTTTCACACCAAAGCTCTGACTCATTAATTCGCATCGATTCTGAACTTCGAAAGAAAGTAGATTTCCAACCTGTCTGGCAAGAATTGCAATTATGTTCGGTGACAAATTAAAGGATCATCTTCTTCTTAATACACACAAAAGCAAATAAAAATTTAATCATTTTAGAAAGTAATGTGAAATTATATGGGTTAGAAGCCGTCAAAATAGGGTTGTTTTAGGTGTTTAAAAAAAAAAAACAACTAGGGTTAGATTGGGTTGATTAAAAATCTGCGTGGACCTAACAGAAGGGTGGGCAAGGGAGGGGCTGGAATATACGTGACAACCAAAGCTATTTTAGGGGGGAGAAAGATATTAACTCTAAAACTTATCCAAAACAAAGATAATGTTTTAGAGAGCTATGCCAGTACATTCAGTGAAAACAGACTCATAGTGGGGTGCCTGGGTGGCTCAGTCGGCTAGGCATCCGACTTTGGCTCAGGTCATGATCTCGCAGTCCACGAGTTCCAGTCCCACGTTGGGTTCTGCGCTGACAGCTCAAAGCCTGCAGCCTGCTTCAGATTCTGTGTCTCCGTTTCTCTCTCTCTCTCTGCCCTAACCCCACTAGTGTTCTGTCTCTCAAAAATGAATAAAAATGTTCAAAAAAAAAAAAAAACCAGACTCATAGGAATGATCCTTTCATACAAAAACCGGGGAAAAGTTGAACTTAGCTCCAAAAAAAGACGGAATCTTTGTGAAGCCACAAAAAAAAAAAAAAAAAATCAGATCCATAATAGAATCAGTTTAAGAACCTTTACTTTACTGACCTGTGGTCTGATCATTGACGCCTCCCCCCAAATTCATATATTCATTGAATATTTGAAATCCTACTGCCCCAAGATGATGGCATTAGGAGGCCAGGCCTTTGGGAGCCCTCATGAATGGGCTCAGTGCCCTTGTAAGAGACACCTCAGGGCGCTCCCCTGTAGAGGGCCCTCCCTAGACACCGACTCTGCCAGTGCCTTCATTTTCGACTTCCCATCCTCCAGAATTGTGAGAAATAAACGTCTGTTGTGTGTAAGCTTCCGGGTCCCTGGTTTTCCCGTTACAGCAGCCTGAGTGCGCCGACATCTGTTGTTAGGAAAATTCAGCTGATCTCCACTCGTCCGCTTCTCTCTGTCACTACCAACTTGCTTCTTCTCACCCCCATTTGCCTATCTTACGTGCTTCTCCATAGACAGGGTTCCCTGTTCACAGATCCTGCTTACTCGTAATTTCCTCCTTATAAATTTGGCTGGCCATGACCACACGTGGCCCCGAGTGCTTCTCTCAGCCCCTTTCCGTCTTCACGTCCCATAAATAACAGCCTTATTATTTTTCCCTATTTCCAGTTCAGAAAAGCATGCTAATCAGCCCAACTTGTCTGTTCACATCTCTGGGTCACCTCTTCATTGTCCTGAAGTCAGGTCTATGCGGCTCTGGGGGAAGTGGGGAGGAGACACAGAATCACAGGAACAAGGAATCACCCTTCCACAGAGGCTGTGGCCAGGCAGGCACTTGATGGCCTGACCTACGGAGAATATTAAGGGAAGCTCAAAAACAAAAAGGAGGGAAGGGCTACGCTCACTTTTTAAATCCAGATGTCGTTATAGACCAAAATCTGACCACAGAGAAGCTGTGGCTATGGGTTTTTTTTTTTCCCCTTTTAAATTAAATTTAAAATAAATGAAAACAGAAGTATATTTTATTCTTGTCTTTAAGATATGCTGTTCCCATTTCTAAGAAGCAAAAGTAAGTAAGAATAAAGAAGCCGCAATGGCCTCAAAGAAAGCTCTCAGCTCTTAGCAATTGGAAAACGGCAAATTCCAAGCAACCATGCAAAGGTCTGTATGTGTGCTGTCCAACAGAAATTTAGTGAGAATCACAAACGTGAGCCACATGCTTAATTTCACATTTTCTCATAGCTACATTTTATAATAAGGAACTTAGCCTAATTTATCCAAAATATTATTCTATTTATAAGTATGCATAATTATATTTATGATATCATTATTGTAAAATAGAAATATAAGATATAGTTATAATATATAATTAGACATGTTTAGAATCAAATGTTAAAAATTAATTTAATTATTAAATTCCATAAAAATAATATTACAACTGTAAATATTTGTAATTATAATGATTGTATTTTGGATAAACGTAATACATAATATAATAATAATAACGTGATAAATATAAGATTATTATTATATTATTATCCTAAACAGCAGATCTGCTCATCTCCAGTCAGAACGGGGTGCGGGCACCCGAAAAAGGCGGCGTCGCAGGTGCAGGTGAATGAGTCACCATGGAGGAAGGGAAGAAGACGAAAGAAGGTGGGGAAGGAAGAAAGAAGGTGAAGAAAGAAAGGTGTGAGTGTGGAGAGATGGAAGCGGGGAGTGCAGGGATCACTGGTCAAAAGGGGGTTTGAACAGCAACAGAAAAGGCACCGCGGTGCGCAGAAGGGAGCCCCGGGGGGCAGGGACCTCTGAGCATGCGCAACACAGAGCCAAAGGCAGGGGCCCGGGGAAACCCGGGGAGGCAGGTCTGTGCGCGCGCTGGAGTCAGCCGGGCCCAGAAGTGCAGTTCATAAAAATCAAGAGCTGGAAAAATCAACAGAGCAAGGTCAAGGACACATAGACTATGGGTTGCTTTCCATCAAGAAATGAATACAGTCGCTTAATCTGCTTGAGCTGCTGGTCATGAGCTCCGTGTGAAGGCCTCGCACCAGGAGAAAATAATTGCTGGGCAGGTTTTTTCAGGGGTGAAGACAAGACTCACCCTAAGGAAAACCGAGCCAGCAGTTGAAGCGACCAACAGTTTTTGTTTGTTGCTTTTTGTTTTGTTTTCGTGTGTCCTTGGCCGTGATTATCACTTTTCAGGGGGCTGAGGTTCAAGCGCCCCATCAGAAGGTGTTTCCCTGTTGCAGGTGCTGCAGCAAAGTCTGCCTTGCGGCCAGACTACATGGCGCTGATGCACTGGCTCCTCGCTCCACGAAGGGGCTGGCATCTCACTGGAAGAGCGGGGAGGTGACTTTCCCTCCATTTACAGTGACTCATCAAACAGGGACCGGTGGCGTCTACACCTCGCCCCTTTACACACGCTCTTGGTGCCCATTAGCGGTAGCTCCCAGGGCCAGTAAGTGTCCTGCAGCATTTGTAACAGAAGGTAGATGAAAGGAATGGAACCGACTACACGAATGGAGGAAAGAGCCTTCATTATAAAAAAAAAAAAAAAAAAAGAAAGAAAAAAAAGAAAAAAAAAGAAAGAAAGAAATCGGAGCCCTAGCTTTTGCTCCAGGAGCTTCATCCAATAAAACCATGCGTTAGAGCTCAAATAAAGCCAAACAGAGATGTAATGTTGGAGTACAACGGAGTACCTCTTAAAAATTACAGTGAAAAGGTAAAAACATAATGTTAAAGAGGATTTAATGACATGAAAAGATGGCTCCGATATTCCGTTACGGGGGAAAGAGTAGGCTGTGAAAACAAAGGTTCACTATGATCTCATTTTGGTTCCTTTTAGGGAAGTGGATGTGCACAGAAAACGTTGGACGGGGGCACACACTAAAATGTCAACAGAGGTGGGATTACCGTGGGCTTGCATTTTCTTTTCGATCCATATTTTCCAATTGTCTACAAAACACATCATCGTAACAAAACTCTTCTATGAAGCATAAGGGTGCTCTGTTTTTGAGACGGCTGCCTAATATTCTCCCCACCTTCACCTTGTCCACCGCAAGGGGGCTCCATCCGGCTCGGCGACAGCCATTGAAAGTGGCAACTCTCCTTGTCACTCCAGTGGTCTTTCATTTGCTCCATTAGAGAGAAAGGTGGAACCGTGGAGAAGTCACGGGCAGTTTGCAGGACAGATTTCAGGGTGTGGTTGGTTGTTTTGTTTCGCTCACATTTTAAAGAATGTGCCTGGTAACACCCCACAGCCCTGGTTCCAGCTGCCGACAAGAGCCTGAGGGTGTGGAGAGGTCGGTTCCCAGACGGCTGAGACCTGCTGGGAGTGAGAGAGAGTTCCCCGCCATCCTGTGGGACTCCAGGTGGCCAGGGCTGAAGGAGGGTGGGGCTCCTCAAAGCTCACCACCCAGCTATGCGCAGAGAACTTCACCTTCTCTTCCCGCTCCCTTTCCCTTCGCCCCACCCCCCACCCCACCCATACGGACGTGGCCTTCATAAAATTCCAGCGGTATAAGCAATAGATTTTGCTATTTGGAAAATGCTCGTGTCTGACCTTTGTAGACCTTCCATTTTGTCTTTCTCTTACTTGTCAACGTTTCAGCTGAAAATGGAGAATTCAGTTATATTCCTGCCGCTGCCTGAATGCTCAACAAAGCTCACTTAAGACATCAGAGAGCTGGGTCTACAGAGGCTTTCGTTTCTGATAAGATAATCCCCATTTGCGTCTCGAAATTCCTAGTATTTAAGAAAAAGGAAAACAAAAAAGTGACTTAAATTGTTAAGACTTCAGGTAAAATGAATGCACGCTTTAAAGCTTAAAAATGTGTCTATGCATAGAAAGTTGGTACAGATATATCGAATATAAACATTTAAGAGGAAATAAAACACAGCATGCATAATGAAATATGCATGCAATAGCCTCTGTAAGAAACTGCCTTCTATAGGGGCGTCTGGGGGACTCAGTCAGTTAAGTGTCCTCCTCTTGATTTTGGCTCAGGTCATGATCTCCCAGTTTCATGACTTTGAGCCCCACGTCTGGTTGACTCCATGCTGATGGTGCAGAGCCTGCTTGGGATTCTCTGTCTCCCTCTTTCTCTGCCCCTCCCCTACTTGTGCTGTTTCTGTCTCTCTCAAAATAAATAAATAAACTCAAAAAAAATTTTAATACATAAATCAAAGAAATTGTGTTTTATATACATACATTCAAATGTCTAAAAAGATGTTTACCAAGGTGTTGACAATGGTTTTTGCTGAATGGTAGGACTTTTTTCTTCCTCATCTCTCTCTCTCTCTCTCTCTCTCTCTCTCTCTGTCACACACACACACACACACACACACACACACACACTCTTGACGTATTTTCTAATTTTTCTATGTGCACATGTTGTATAGTATTTTTATTTAATAAAATAAACACAATCCAAATTGTATCACCATATCACCTATACTATACCTAACACAGAGTAGGCACTTAAACATTTTCATAAACATTTAGTAAATGTAATAAACATCTAATTCTATTGGAAAATAATAGCAAACAGCTTTTATTGTTTACTGTGTGCCAGATGCTATACTAAAAGTTTAATATATATTATCTCATTTGAATGTTTGTTTATTAATTTATTTTGAGAGAGAGATACTGTGTGCCTGAGCCTAAGTGGGGGTGGGACAGAGAGGGAGGGAGAGAAAGAATCCCAAGCAGGCTCCGTGTTGTCAGCACAGAGCCAGACAAGGGGCTGATCCCAGGAACCATGAGATCATGACCTGAGCCAAAATCAAGAGTCAGATGATTTGTGACCTAAACTACCCAGGTACCCCTATATTATCTCATAAACCCTACAACAATACTGTTAGATTGGTACTATTATTCTACCCTTTGAAAATGATGCATAAGATGGAGAGCGTTTAAAAAAACAAAGCAAATTCCAGAACACTAGGCAGGGAGTGGTTTTGATTACAAAATCCAGAAAGACTTTTTGATATAGTTAGATTAGTATCTACTATATTTGTAACTGTTTTCTATTCATTGCCTTTGTTGTTAGTGTCTTTCTTTTTTCCTTCCACTCTTTTCTGCCTTGTGTTTTGAGCATTTTATATGATTCCATTTTTTTCTCCTCTCTTAGAATATCGGTTACACTTCTTTTTCTAACTCTTTTTTTAGGGGTTGCCCCTGAGTTTGCAACATGCATTTACAACTAATCCAAGCCCTCTTTTAAATGATATTATAACACTTCACAGACAATGCAAACAACTTCAAACAGAGTTTTCCCAGTGTTTCCCTCCTGTCCCTTATAACTTTGCTATCATTCATTTTACCCACCCATAAACAATGCTCACTGAATACATTGCTGCTACTATTGTTTTGAACCGACTGTTTAGATCTGTTTAGATCAATTAAGAATTAGAAAAAATAAATGTTTTATTTTACCTTCATTTATTCCTTCTCTAATGCTCTTTTTACATAGATCTGAGTTTCTGATATCCATCATTTTCTTCTCTTTAACTATCTCTTTTAAATAATTTTGCCAGGCAAATCCCCTGGCAACAATTCCTTCCGCGTCTGATTGTCTAGGAAAGTCTTGATTTCTCCTTCATTTTTAAAGTATAATTTCACTGGACACAGAATCCTAGGTTGGTGATTTTTTTTTTCTTTAAACAATTTCAATATTTCACTCCACTCTCTTCTTTCTTGCATGGCTTCTGATGAGAAGCCCTATGCGATTCCTTTCTATGCAATTCCTTTCTTTGCTCCTCTGTAGGTAAGGGACTTTTTTTCTTCTTGTTTTATTTTTTTTTTTTCAAGATTTCTCTTTGTCTTTGATATCCTGCATTCAAATAGGATATGTCTAAATGTGATTCTTTTTTTTTTTTTTTTTTTTTTTTGGTATTTATCCTACTTGATATTTTATGAGCTTCCTGGATCTGTGATTTGGTGTCTGACATTAATTGGGGGCGGTCTCAGTTTTTATTGTTTCGTATATTGCTTCTGTTTCTTTCTCTTCCTCCTCTTTTCCTGGTGGTATTTCCATTATATTACACCTTTTGTCGTTGTCCCAGAGTTCTTAGATGTTCTATCTTTCTCATTCTTTTTTTTTTTTCCTCCGTGAATTTGAATTTTAGAAGATGCTGTCGGCATTTCTTCAAGCTCATTGATTCTTTCCTCGGCCACATCCAGTCTACTAACCAGCCCCTCAAAGGCATTCTTCACTTCTGTTACAGTGTTTTTTTTCATTTCTAGCACTTTCTTTTGATTCGATCTTACAGGTTTCATCTCTCTGCTTACATTACCTATTTGTTCTTGTGTGTTTTCTACTTTTTCCATTAAAGCCTTAGCATATTTCACTCTTTTCTTTTTTTTTAAGTTTATTTATTTATTTTTGAGAGAGAGAGCAAGCAAGAGAGAGGCAGAGAGAGAGTGAGAGACAGAATCCCAAGCAGGCTTCATGCTGTCAGCACAGAGCCTGGTGCGGGGCTCAAACTCACGAACCATGAGATGATGACCTGAGCCAAAGTCAGACGCTTAACTGTCTGAGCCACCCAGGCACCCCAAAGCCTTAGCATATTTAAAGGAGTTTTCTAAAGCATGCAGTTTTTTTCATTCTGTTCCTCTGCTCAGAGCTCTTGCCCTGACATGGCTTCTCACCTGTGGCTGATGCCAAATCACTGCTGGAATCAAGTTACCCTTTTGAAATTTGTCAAGATTCTAGACATCATCCCAGAATTGAGATAGTTGGGATCAAAAGGCCTTTTTTGCTTTAGGGCAAAAAGAAGCATGTCCTCTACTAAATTGTTAACTCTTTGAGTGATGGGATAGTATGGGTAATTCATGTTGCTAGCCCAGCACGAAGGTTGGCCCATTACAGGCACTCAGTACTTTTCTATCAATTGGCAGAAAAGACAGCAAAAAAAACGCTAGATCCAGTAACCTCTCTGACTAGTTAATAAGAATTTGGAAAGCAGGATCATCCAAGCCTAAATGAGTACAGATGATCCATTTGTTGATTATTAGAAGTGGATTGTACAGTGTAATTAATCTCTTAATGTAATTTGGGTGTCATAATCTGCTTATACCAAACACTCACAAGATCATTAAGAACAGATTCATTAAGAACAAAAGATCTAAGGATCCAAACTGTTACTGAAATTGAAACACACTCTAGAACATAGAATAACCGCTCTAAAACTTACAGAATAAAAATGTAATCAGCGGGTAAATAAAGCCAGGCAATAGATGCGTCCTTTCTATTAACCAGCTATATTCTAGTGTTGGAGGGAAGTGATCAGAGCTGAATGCTTCCAAATTACGTCCTCAGAATCCAGCTTTCCCCTGTCTCTGAAAACTGAGAGCAGGTAGGTTTTCAGAAAAGAATTAGGCACTGCTAACTGATCATTTCTTTTGTTTGTAACGTTTCCCCCTTTATAATCGACAAAGGCTTTAAAATGTTCCTTTGATGGAGAAAACCTTACAGCTACTTTGAATAGAGAGAGGGAGACACAGCTTTTAAACACGTTCAGTGTTTAGTTCAGGAGCATCCGCAAGTGTTTGTCTTCCATTTGCCAACTTCCCACCTGTGGCCCCACCCCCAAGCATTCCTAAATCTAGCATAACATCAGGGAGCACTTCTCAGATGCCTGTGATATGTCAGGCACTTTGCATATATTGGCGACTATACTCCTCCCAAGAACACTGGTAGTTCTGTGATTAAACCCACTTCATAGATGAGAAAAATGAGGTATGTGGACAAGGAGTAATCTGTGCAAGAACTTGGACGTCAACCCAGGCCATCTGACTTTGGAGTTTGAATTCTTACCCTCTGTTCAATATCGGAAAGAGCTGAAACTTCTGTGTTGCAACTGCATACCAGGTTAGGAAGTCAGACCTAAGATTTCTCCCACCAATGAAAGTTCTTATCTGTGGAATATCCTATTCTATTGCCAGGACAATGACTGAGTTTATTGATTGGTTGGAACTTTTGTTGTTGTTATTCTGCATATGTCAGAGAGGCCTGTTCAACAAGAAAAGTACGAACCCAGCATCTGCTACTGGCTTCTGGAATCCCATTATGTAATCATTTGACCCAATGCCCAAAGCCTTTGACAATAGGTACATTATTAAAATATTATTGTTTTTAGCTAAAGGCATTCTATACACTGAGTCATTCTTATCAAAAAATAAATCCCATCGACTTCAAGATCATTTTCCCAGCCCCTCCCTTTGATGGACTGACATGCTTTCCCACTAAACATTTGATGATAGAAAACTTCCCCAACTCGTAAAGCTGGAAATTGCACAGGAGATCTGGGGGTTGGGGAGGCCCCGAAAGAAAGACAGTAAGAGGTCTGTACAGCCAAGTCTTTAGAGTATCTCTGTTACAGACTTAGCAGGCACATTATGGGGAAGAGGGTTATTGATTGCTCTTCTCAAAGAGGTCCCTAGGTTTTTGTTTTCTTAATGACTTATGCAGTAGAGGATGTCTTATGGGTAACTCATCATTCCTGTGTTCTTAACAAATCTACTTCTGAATAGGTGGCTTCTTCTAGGCAATGAAGTTTCCAGGCACTTCATTGATTCTGCCATTCAACCAATGTCTTTTTTTTGTTTTTTGTTTTTCAAACAGCAGTCATAGCCATGAGCACAGAAACAAAAAGCTACAGGACAAAACTCCTGACCTCCATGTGCTCACAGTCTAAAAACAATAAAACATACAGGGACGCCGGAGTGGCTCCAGTCGGTTAAGCACTTGATTCTTGATTTCGTCTCAGGTCACGATCTCAGGGGTGGTGAGATTGACCCCACGTCAGGCTTGTGCTGACAGTGAGGAGCCTGCTCGGGATTCTCTCTCTCCCTCTCCCTCTGCCCCTCCCCTGCGCGTGCACGCACGCATGTTCTCGCTCCCTCTCTCTCTCTCAAAATAAATAAATAAACAATAAGACATGAACAATATACAGACATCTTCAATCCCAAAGACACGTTATTGGAGCCCCCTAGAGGCACACCTTACTCCAGGGGTGGAAGATCTCCAAGACCGACTCAGAGCTGAGCAGTTCAAGTATGAGAGGTTGGCTAGGCGGTCAAGAGGGGACAGGGTATCCCAGATAGAATGAAGAGCATGTCCACATGCACGGAGGAGCTGCCCATGATCTCACGAGGCAGCAAGCCAGTCACCAAGATGAGAACAGAAGGGTGAACTGGGAAAGAGGAACGAGCCAGAAATATGGGGTAGGCAATGGGTCGGCATCCGGGGACCTGGAAGCCGCAGAAACCTAGGGATTCAAGAAAGTCTGATATCTGAGCAAACGCCGCCAGTAGCCAGAAGTGGACAGGAAATGATTACTGATGACCGCAACGAGTTCAGGGAGCCAGTGCCCAAAACGTGAGATGGCCACAGACCAGCAAGGGGGCATCCAATAGTGCGCAGGGAAAGCTGCAGCCCCGTCCCCACCGCAATCCCCCTCAGCTTCTCCCATCCCCCCAACCTACAAATCCAAGTTTGAAGAAGGGATGAGCTTGCTGTGCAAACACTGTTTCAAGCCAAGTCCTACAGAGCTCTTTCCAACCAGATTGCTTTCCAAAAGCCCTTCTCTATAGAAATTCTAGAGCAACCACCGAGAGCCAGAATGACAAAAGTAGGAAAGATGTGGCTTCCACGGCCCAAGTCTGAGTAAGAATTGATAATAATTACAGCTAATATTGATTGAGGGCTTACTCAAGCACAGTATCACACATTTCCCCTGCATTATGCCCTTAAATCTTTAAATGATTCTGTAAGGAACTCCGCACGGGCTGTGACTTACACCGTAGCACAGTTTATTTGTAGTCTCAGGGATGTCTTTAGTGCAAACATTAGCTGCTGTTAAAATTTAGCAGCTTTTACACGCATGTTACTTTTTTTTTTTAATGTTTACTTTTGAGGGAGAGAGAGTGAGCAGGCGCGGGGGGAGGGGCAGAGAGACAGGGGGACAGAGGATCTGAAACGGACCCTGTGTGCTGACAACAGAGAGTCCCAGGTGGGGCTCAAAATCACGAACTGTGACATCATGACCTGAACCAAAGTCAGACACTTCACCGACTGAGCCACCCACGCGCCCGTCATGCGTGTTACTTTTAAATGTTACAGATGTAGGGTGCCTGGGTGGCTCAGTCGGTGAAGTGCTGACTTCAGCTCAGGTCATGATCTCGCGGTGGGTGGGTTCAAGCCCCGCATCGGACTCTGTGCTGACAGCTCAGAGCCTGGAGCCTGCTTCAGATTCTGTGTCTCCCTCTCTCTCTGCCCCTCCCCAACTCGCACTCTGTGTGTGTGTGTGCATGTGTGTGTGTGTGTGTCTCAAAAATAAAATAAACATAAAGAATTTTAAAAATAAATAAATGTTACAGATTCAAAGATAAAATGATAAGCTATTATAGTTCTCCCCAACGAAGTAGCTTCTTAAAACAAAAATGTTTTTAAATATTTAAACTCTTCAAAGTTACATAAAACACCCCAATCTAGCAATTTTTTTAATCGAAAACAAGTTATTGAAGCAAGGTAACACGGATACCAAAAGCAAGACACGTAAACTACTTTACGACAGATTATCAAATTACCCAGATTTCAATGTTCTCGTTACTGATTTGCAAGTGATTACTATTTTTATCAGTTCGTGTTCAATAATTTTACTTGTGTGACTTTCCAAAAATGATTTTGTAATCACTGTTCTTATTAGAGAAATCAAGCATACTAAGTTAAACCTTGCTTACCTAAGGGAAGGGCACCTTTTTCTAAGTCTCACAGAGCCATTTTATGAGCCAACAACCCTGGGAGAGGAGCCAAAAATGGAGGGAAAAAAAGCGAATCGTGTGCCCATCCTTTGAGGCCGTGGCAAGTCTAGTCTGCGCGATTCAGTTATATGAGCCCATACATTCCTTTTCTGCATCGGCTGCTTTGGTTCGGGTTTTCAATCATTGGCTACCAAGGAATCCTCACTGTTACGGAACAGCATGGTCAGGCCTACAAGACCCACTTCAGGGAAATCGGATAGAAAGCTAATGACTTAGTCCAAGAAAAACAATGGGGTTGACCTGCCCAAAGCACCAAGGTGGGGATGGCATGGATTCCACAGGTGGTCAACAGCTACCCTGGATAAATGGGACCTGGCTAGACTGATGGAGCACAGGCAAGGAGGGAAAGGGAGTAATCTAAACCGACGTGCATTTCTAAGAACCTTCTAGAATATCACAAGTTATTAACTGACAAAATTAGAAATCTCCTACGCCTGGCTCCCTCTCTTTCCTCGTATGAAGATTGTTGTCAGACCACTCCAGTCACCCTGGAGTGTCAGATAGGGACTGCCATCTTTGTCTAAGGAAGATCTTCGCATTTTTGGAGAGACAGCACTCAGCAGGATTAAACCACAAGGAAGAAAAGCAGACGATAATAAGTGAGGAAATATACCTGGCTCAACTTGAGTGACGGCCATAAAATTAACTCTACTTCAGAGGTTTTCTAAAAACATAAATCTCCAAGGTGTCAGGGTGGTGTTCAGCTTAAGAATCACAACATATCCAAACATACAATATATTCTAGTAATTAAATCAAGTCTCCGTCACCAGAAAGGACTTTCATTCCCTCTGAATACATTCCCTCCGTGAACCTGCCAGGCCACCGAGACTTGAGACAGGTGCTTGCAGTGACTAGCTAAATACTGGATGCCGGCCATTTAATTGCAGAACCATAATTCCAAGAGTATTTGGGATCATTTCGTACCATGTAACACGTAACCTGCCCCCCTCTCACTATCCCTGGAGTTTAAAACACACATGTCATTAGTCTATTAGCTCTAAGTAGACCAACATTACCAAAACATGCTGTAATCAAATAGAAATATTGGTGGTGTTTTATATCAATTACAGGGATTCTGCAAACATCTTTTTGAAGTTGATGTCACAAGGGCCATATCCATACACAGCCAAAATTCAAGCAGCCGATTGAAGTTATACCTATATCGAACCCTGCTACGAGTTTTTTGTTTCATTGACTCTAACACTGCGAATGCTGGTGATAGCTCTTTATTTCTGGAACTCTTTCTCCATTGGCTTCAAGGACACTGCTTGGCTTCTCTCCTGTATCAGGCTGCTTTTAAACAACCGATTTGAGAATGATTTTTTTTTCCTAAGCCACCCGCTGGTGTCACTTTGACCCAGTCTCATAATTGACCCTTCTTTGAGTTACATCATTGAGCATGAAAAGCTCAAGATCATGTTCTCTTTTTTTTTTCCTTTATTCCTTAAACTCAAGCTTTGCTGCGAAGGAAAATGCACAGCAGCATCTCCGTGAGGCGCAATTTGCTAGGATGTTCTTTCATTTTCTCACGTTGCTAGTTAGCAGCGATGATGGATCTCCTACTTACAAACGAAAAGCAGGATGAGGATACAGTGGCACGGATTCCTCTAAAAATAATGACATATTTAATTTTGATCTTCAATTTCCGGAAAATGGTTATTTCTCTTCGGGTGAGTTCTATCAAATGGTTTTCTATGGCCGTGGCGCCCAGCCCTGGCTATGCATCAGAATCCCTGTGAGGTTGTTTAAACATACAGATGCCCAAGGCCCTGCTACCAGAAAGTGTGCCTCTGCAGCTAGCATTTGTATATTTAAAAGCTCCACAGGTAATTCTGATGGGCAGCCAGCATCGAGAGCCCTGTTCTACAGTGTGTCTGAAAGCTTTTCCTCTTAGGGATGAATTAGCTCCTAAGTTTTGAAAGCAGCAACTCAACGTTGACCCACGTTTTTACGTAGCAACCCAGATGGAGAAGGGGCGATGTAAGACACAGACAGCAAGGACCATAACCTTGCTCCTCTGCAGAGTCTGATACCCGGTTTGTCACCCCCTTCACCGGCTTCTCCCCTCTGTGGCACAGCTGTCGGCTGCTTGCATGTCCCCAAGTCCTTAGATCTCATTCTTCAACAGGGGAAACGTTCAGAGGTCTTTCCCTTATCTTTGGGACTTATTGGAAGGGGAGACGGGAGTCACAGAACTTTGCCTTTTTCCCTAAGTCCGTTCAGGCTGCTACAATAAAAATACCATAGACTGAGTGCGTTAACAACAAACATCTGTGTCTCACGGTGCTGGAGGCTGGGAGGTCCGAGATCAAGGTGCTAGCAGGTTCTGTCTCTGCTGAGGGCCCTCTTCCCGGTTCAGGGGCAACTATCTTTTCACGGTGTCCTTGCTCGCGAGAGGGGCAAGAAGCTCTCTGGGGCTCTTTTTTACAAGGACACTAGTCCCGTTCCCCGGGACTCAATCCTCAGGACCTTATCATTTCCCAAAGGCCCCACCGCCAAATATCACCACATTGTGGATTAGGCTTCAGCGAACGAATTCAAGGGGGGGACGCACTCAGTCCACTGCAGTCTTCAAATTCTCCCTTCTTCTGGATTCCTTTCCTGGCTCTCCTGCTTTTGCCTCTTTCGCGCTGCCCCCTTCAGTGCTCTCCCACCCGCCAGGTGCCGTGGTGACACCATCCTTCCCTACAGCAGCACCAGTCACAACGGGGTTGGTAGCAAACGGAGAGTGCGAGTTTAGAGCAACAGAATTTGCTTAAAATCCCAACTTGAATACTAGGAATCTGTTCTAAAAGTCTCTTGGCCGTTCGTTTTTGTTGTTGCTGCTTATGTGTTTATTTTGAGAGAGAGAGAGAGAAAGTGGGAGAGGGGCAGAGAGAGGGAGAAAGAATCCCAAGCAGGCTCTGCATCGTCAGCACGGAGGCTGATGTGGGGGTCGAACTCCCGAACCATGAGATCATGACCTGAGCCGAAATCAAGAGACGCTTAAGCGCCTGAGCCCCCCAGGTGCCCCTTGGGCCATTCTTACGCCAAGATCCCCTCTGTATTCCTCCATGTAGGGCCCTGCTCATTGCCGGTTGTCACCCGGTCCCCCATCCCCTCCCCTCCCGCTGCCGGCCCAGGCCCCGGGTCCTGCTACTTTTCCAGTGTGGAGTGATTGAGCTCTTCCTCCGTCAGCACATCAACCAGAGGCTGCTGCATGTGGGGCCCTCCCCCATTAGGGCCTGAAAATCTATCCAGCTATTTGGTAATCCAAGGCAACCATTTTCTTTCCACTTGCCATCAAACGGATGCTTTCTGTCCATCAGACTTGTTCCCAAACACCTAGCAGGGATCAGCCTGAATTAATCATCAAAATTTTCAAAACCTGTAAGCTTTCTTGAACTCTGGAGAGATTTTATCAATGCAAAGAAGGCCTGCCACAAACCCTTTGAAAACACCCTACTAACTGCACCTTAGAATGTTCCATCCATTCTTTCACACCACCATGGTGTGTTGGTACCTGCCTGGGCCCCACCTGCCTCCCCACCCCCCCCCGCCACTCTACAGGTGCTTTTCCTGCTCTACAGGTGCTCTACGGGTGCAACTGTCTGCCCGGGGACTCGGGGTCTCCGGGTCTGTTTCCCAGGAAACCGCACCGAAGACAACTGGCTACACTTATTGACGGGATTAGTCAAAATTGATTCCGTGAAGCAGCAGGTGCCAAAGCCTGATTTCGTAACGGCTACGACTCCAGAGAGGTTTGCAGGAGGGTGTGCACAATATTGAACCCCTGCAAGGGCGTGGCACCCACGGATCAGAACAGAGGCCACGTGTGGGCGGCCAGCACACCGGGACCGTCTTCCTGGATTTTAGGGGCTGAGCCGACGGTCAGGAAGATGATACAAAAAAGCAGATTTGGCAGCGGCTGGCCCGTTCTCTCCTTCTGCAGAATTTTGTGTGCCACACCAACAGGGACGCAGGCTAAGGGCAGGGCGCCAAGACACAAGTGGCTTGACCTCAACTACCTGCCTAATTCACAATCAAAGGATACAATTGCCACTTCTTCTCAGAAAGGGGCCTGTTCTCCTTATCTGTGTTGGGCTCTGTCCCTAAGTATGGGATGGAAAAAAGAAGGTTGCTTCCTGACTTGGTGACCGGGTGAACAGAGTGTCATCTTTATGCTTTTTTAGACGCCAAATTCTAAAGACCTAATCTGAAGACTATCTCCCCTGGGGGCACCAGAATTGATCTTGAGCATAACTAGCACATTTCTATTCACGGATAGAAAGACCCAGGTTTTGTGGGTCCTAACGTCAACATAATTCTGGAGCGCTTCTCCAGGGAAAAGAAATAAAAACTTTGAGGGGCGCCTGGGTGGCTCAGTCGGTTAAGCGTCCGACTTCGGCTCAGGTCATGATCTCGCAGTCCGTGAGTTCGAGCCCCGCGTCAGGCTCTGGGCTGATGGCTCAGAGCCTGGAGCCTTCTTCGGATTCTGTGTCTCCCTCTCTCTCTGACCCTCCCCCGTTCATGCTCTGTCTCTCTCTGTCTCAAAAACAAATAAATGTTTAAAAAAAATTTTTTTAAGATAAAAAATAAAAATAAAAACTTCAAAACACAAAAGTAGATGTGAACGTATTTACGCTCCATAAGAAAAAAATCACCAAAAATTACAAATGTCAAAAGGTGACAAATACCACCGACATCTCACAATTTAGAAACTGTAATAATAGAGGTGCCTGGGTGGCGCAGTCGGTTGGGCGTCCCTTTGGCTCAGGTCAGGATCTCGCAGTCTGTGAGTTCAAGCCCCATGTCAGGCTCTGTGCTGACAGCTCAGAGCCTGGAGCCTGCTTCGGATTCTGTGTCTCCCTCTCTCTCTACCCCTCCCCCGCTCACACGCTGTCTCTCTCTCTCTCAAAAATAAAATAAAAACATTAAAAAAAATTGTTTAATTAAAAAAATTTTTAAAAAGAAACTGTAACGATATCCTTATTCATTTCCACATGCTCTGTCTCTCTTTCTCTCTCAAAAATAAATAAACATTAAAAAATTTTTAATTTTTTTTCAATGTTTATTTTTGAGAGACAGGAACAGAGCACGAGTGGGACAGCGGCAGAGAGAGAGGGAGACAGAATTCGAAACAGGCTCCAGGCTCTGAGCTGTCAGCACAGAGCCCAACGCGGGGCTCAAACCCACGGACTGCGAGATCATGACCCGAGCCAAAGTCGGACGCTTAACCGACTGAGCCACCCAGGCGCCCCCCAAAAGTTTTTTTAATGTAAGATTTTTATCGTGATTGCTATCTTTGTGAGGTAACAAAGGATGCCCTGAGAATTTCTGTTGCATTGTCTGTGATGTCTTCTCAATTCACCCACGTTCTAGAAACACATATCTCAAAGCAATTGGCGAAGGTTTGGATAGAATAGAATCGATTCACCTGTTTTCTTCAGTATACATGAAAATGTTGCAAAAGTTTTCTTAAATAAGTAATTTGTATGATTGGCAAATGTACACCTAGGGCAATTTATCCAGCTCCTGGAGTATTTCCATGCTCCAGGAGCTGGATAAATTACTCCCTACGGTTGAGGAATGAGGGTGCCTTATCAGAGTAAGCAGGTTTGGCAACGCACTTACTGGAAGCATATTTGCAAATTCACTTTAACAATCAGCATCGTAGGGGCACCTGGGTGGCTCAGTCAGTGAAGCATCCAAATTCAGCTCAGGTCATGATCTCGTGGTTCATGGGTTCGAGCCCTGCATGGGGCTCGGTGCTGACAGTGCAGAGCCTGGAGCCTGCTTCATATTCTGCACCTCCCCCTCTCTCTGCCCCTCTCTGGCTCGCACTCTGTCTCTCTCTCTCAAAAATAAATAAAATTTTTTAATTTTTCTTTTTTTTTTAACTTAGCACCGCAGGGGCACCGAGGTGGCTCAGTCAGTTAAGCATCTGACTCTGGATTTCGGCTCAGGTCACGATCCCAGGCTCAGGGGGATCAAACCCCACCTGGGGCTCTGCACTGACAGCATGGAGCCTGCTTGGAATTCTCTGTCTCTCTCTTTCTCTCCCTCTGTCCCCCACTCATGTGTATTCTCTCTCTCTCTCTCTCTCTGTCTAAAAGAAAAAAGGAAAAGAAAAAGAAATTAGCACTCCAAGATTGGGGATAAAGTCTCTATGCTCTTGGAGTATGATGGATCAACTCATTGCTGTAGGTACTTTGAAAACTGCATTGGTTAGGGGCGCCTGGGTGGCTCAGTCCGTTAAGCATCCGACTTCGGCTCATGGTCTCTCAGCGTGTGGATTCGAGCACCACATCAGGCTCTGTGCTGACAGCTCAGAGCCTGGAAGCTGCTTCAGATTCTGTGTCTCCCTCTCTCTGCCCCTCCCCCGCTCACACTCTCCCAAAAATGAATACACATTATAAAATATATATTTTTTTTAAACTCTGCATTGATTAATACACTACTCGTTCTCTCGCATCAAAGATTCTCGACAAGGAAGAAAGACGGTACCATGCCGTTCCCTCCTCGCCAATAACTCATCTGTCTCTCACAAGACCTTCTCTTTGCAGTCACCACGCAGGCCCAGGTGGCCAAGAGCTCCTACATCAGAACTTCAGAAAGCCTGAGCTCAGTATTTTCCCTAGAGGTTCCACGATCATCTATATAAGTCAGTGTGAAAAGAACTGAGAAATTGCTTTCCTAAAAAAGTTCTACAACTTGTGGACTGAACCCCCATGGGTGTTTCTCTGGGTGGAAGAATTTCTCACTTCATTTCTCTTTTAGCCTATGAGTGGCCAGTAGATAATTTTCCACCTTTGTGGAACGCAGCAAATGCTTGTATTACTGCCCCCGTAATTGACACACAAGAGCGGAGCTGAATGATACAGGAGCATAAAAAGAGAAAATAATATCAGCATTTTCTCTGCCAACGGTGGCTTTTACAACAGGTCTGAATGCAACCGGTTTCCATAACGGGAAAATGGAAGAACCCAGCAAAAATACACAGATGACCCAGCCTAAAGAACATTTAGTATTCTTAAAAAAAAAAGAGGGGCGCCTGGGTGGCGCAGTCGGTGAAGCGTCCGACTTCAGCCAGGTCACGATCTCGCGGTCCGGGAGTTCGAGCCCCGTGTCGGGCTCTGGGCTGATGGCTCAGAGCCTGGAACCTGTTTCCGATTCTGTGTCTCCCTCTCTCTCTGCCCCTCCCCCGTTCATGCTCTGTCTCTCTCTGTCCCAAAAATAAATAAACGTTGAAAAAAAAAATTAAAAAAAAAAAAGAAAAGAAAAGAAAAGAAAAACAAGAAGAAGAAGAACATGGGGCACCTGAGTGGTTCAGTCGGGTGAGCATCCAACTTTGGCTCAGGTCAGGATCTTGCGGTTTGTGGGTTTGAGCCCCTCATCGGGCTCTGTGCTGACGGCTCAGAGCCTGGAGCCTGTTTCAGATTCCGTGTCTCCCTCTTTCTCTGCCCCTCCCCCACTTGTGCTCTGTCTCTCTCTCTCAAAATTAACATTAAAAACAAAAACTAAAAACAAAAAAAAAAAGAACGTTTTTTATTCTCTTTGACTGCCAGTGTTTGAACCTCCTTCCTGAGTTTGAGGGCCTGAAACTCCATTGATTGCTCAAGATACCTGCTCTCCCAGGCTCCCTGCAGCCAGCGTGCTGTTGGGTCACCCTGTGCTCGCTCCCCGATGCTGACCCAGAACACAAGAAGCAGAAACACTGCAGCATGCTCTTACCCCATGTCAGGGGCATTGTTTCAGGAACGTCCTTTGACCCAAACTATCAAACTGGATGCTCCCCCCCCCCCCCCCCCCCCCCCCCCCCGCCAAAGCAGACCCTGAGATAAGAAGACGGGGCACCTGGGGAGGCTCCGACTCTTGATTTCAGCTGGGGGCACGATCTTGGAGTTTGTGAGTTCTAGCCCCTCATCGGGCTCTGCGCTGATGGTGTGGAACCTGCTGGGGATCCTCTCTCTCCCTCTCTCTCTCTGCCCCTCCTGTGCTCATTGTCTCTCTCAAAAAAAAAAAAAAAAAGAATTTGAAAACAAGTGGTTTATTTGGGCCATGATCTCAGGAAGCACCTTGGGTCAAGAAGTTGGAGAACAGAAGAAAACCAAACAGGGTGCCTCGGGGAACAGGGTACCCCTGTGAGCCCAAGAGGTTCAGTCCTGTTGGGGACCTCGAGGAGATGGGGAGAAATCTGGACTATGTCTCCTGTCTGTGGGCTGAAAGTTTCAATCCTCCACAAAATCCATGTGTTGAAGCCCTGACCCCCATTCTGGCTCTATTTGGAATAAGGAAGTAATTAAAGGTAAAGGTCATAACGGTGAGGACCTTATCTATGAGATCAGTGTCTTTGGAAGAAGAGACACCAGAGCATTCTCTCTCTCTCTCTCTCTCTCTCTCTCTCTCTCTCTCTCTCTTTCCATGCACACTTAAGAAAAGGCCATGTGAGCACGGCCAAAAGGCAGCTATCTTCAAGTCCAGAGAATAGCCCCCACCAAGAATTGAATCAGCCTGTGCCTCGATCTGGGATACTCCAGTCTCCAAAACTGAGAGGAAGTAAATTTCTCTTAAGCCACCCGCTCCACGGTATTTGTTCTGGCAGCACAAGCAGAAGAATACATTCTTCAATTCTCCTTTGTCCTAAGACCACTTATCCTCTTGTAGCATCCAGTCTTCCCCGCCTGGGGCGGGCAGAGCAGGGCCAGAGGAAGCCCGCAGGTGGAGAGCCACGCGGACTTTCAGAAACCATGACCTTGGAAGGAGTAGTGGGTGCCAAGGGGCTGAGGCGGAGCACCGACAGGGGCTGCTGCAGGGGCAGCCACCAAACGATGACATTCAGTGTTTTATGGCAGACCAGCTCTGCTTCATCATTTGCATTACCTTTTCCGGCGCTTTAGCTTTGCACCAGGGTTACCCCAGCCCGGCCCTGCCGAGGATTCCAAGAGCTACCTTTCCATAAATTACTTTTCTGTTTCGATCGGTCCATTCCATTTCTGTTGCTTGCAACTAAGAACGTTTGCTGTAGGGGCGCCTGGGTGGCTCGGTCGATTAAGCGTCCAGCTTCAGCTCAGGTCATGATCTCGCAGTTTGTGAGTTCGAGCCCTGCATCCGGCTCTGTGCTTGACAGCTCAGAGCCTGGAGCCTTCTTCGGATTCTGTGTCTCCCTCTCTCTCTCTGCCCCTCCCCGACTCATACTCTGTGTCTGTTTCTCAAAAAAATGAATAAGTGTTAAAAAAAAATGTTTAAAAAGAACGTTCGCTGTAGACTCCAAGTTAAATCTACACATGAAAACAAGAATTCACCAGTGTCATCTGCCTCTTACCATTCAAAATCACAAAAGCAAAAGTAATTCATGACTGAAACAAGGCAAATTAGTAGATGACCCTGAAGAGATACTTTTTGCAAGATATGATGACAGTATCTGCTCCAATATGTATCAAAAGCTTTAGCATTTTGTGTAACATGTGTCCCAGCAGTTCTATTTTTAGATAATTGTCCAAACAAAATAATTGGACTAGAGCTCAAAGACGAATACACAGTATTTTTTTTTTCCAGGCACTGTGGATAATAGCAAAAAATTACCAAAAAAATCAAAAATCAAAATTAAGGGAATAGTAAACAAATTACAATATATCTGTAGTGGGATAGTTTACTGCTATTAAGAGTGACACTGCTGAAGTATGGGGTTTTTTTTATTTTTTAAATGTTTATTTATTTTTGAGAAACAGAGAGAGACAGAGACAGAGCATGAGTGGGGGAGGGGCAGAGGGAGAGAGAGACACACAGAATCTGAAGCAGGCTCCAGGCTCTAAACTGTCAGCCCAGACCCCAATGCAGGACTCAAACCCATGAACCGTGAGATCATGACCTGATCTGAAGTCAGATGTTTAACGGATGGAGTCACCCAGGCACCCCTGAAGTTCGTTTTTTAATATGAAAAAATGTTCATGATGTAAGTAAAAAAAAAAAAAAAAAAAAATCAGAAAAACAGTATCTCAGTGGGATCCCATCTTTATAAGAAGAAAAATATATAAATCTTGGAGAAAATTCTGAAAGGATATAGACCAATATATTATTAATCAAAGTTATATTTGGTAGAACAAAGATATTTATTTTCACCTTATACTTAGATATATTTAGGACTGGTTGGTTTGTTTGTTTGTTTGTTTGTTTGTTTTTTGAGAAAGTGGAGGAGGGGCAGAGAGAGAGAGGGTGAGAGAGAGAATTTTAAACAGCATCCTGGGATCATGACCTGAGCCAAAATCAAGGGTCTGACACTCAACCAACTGAGCCACTAGGAGTCCCCATGACTGTTCTATAATAGGGATTCCCAAAATTTTATGTAATAATCATACCTGCTCTACCTAACTCACAGGGATAGTATAGTGTAGGAAAGCATGACTGTCACTAAAAATTTCATAAGCATGCAGTTAAGGAAAGCTTCTATAGGGGACGCATGAAAATCTTCAAGACCACTTAACATACAATTTAACAACGCATTACTACGGCTGTTATGATCAATATCAGCAGGCCCCAAAGTAATGCTAAGATTATGCACAATTAGCCATCAAGTGTGAATCAACACGAGAATTTATTCAGTACTAAAAGTACAAACCTAAGACTGTCTTCAGCATCAGTTGCAACAAGATGTCCTGGAATAAAACCAATTACAAGAGATCAAACAGTCCTGGCCAAGAAAGCAGGCATTGCATTATATAAAAATATTAATAAAGCAGTGGATATTACTGATATTATAATTGCTCTTAGCAGGAACGCTTTCCAAACCAAAGGAGACAGAACGAAACAAATGGCCCTGACAGAAGAATTAAAGCAATGTGTAAATCGAACACCACTAAATTAAATTCTGTTGTCCTGGCAATTCTAATGCTTTGATAAATAAGTTATTCGACATCTCCCAGAACTTGGAATTTATCATGTGCGTGAAAATGCAAAAGCCATTCCTTCTATGGACTTGTCATAGGCCCAAAAGATTTCTTTCTAAAAAAAAATAATAAGTTATCCCCAGGCCCTGAGATGTGACCAGCGAGGAAGAAACTATAGATTGTTGCCCACGCTTCCTTACCCTCTTTCGCCTTCCCAACAGAACCCAGATTTGGTTTGGGTGTGGACCCTTCGCACGCACAGCCTGCACTACATGCCCCCTCCAGACCCATTTTCCTCCCTTCTCCCCGCTCCTTTCTCCTGGGAACCTGACCTGTAGGGACTACTTTATGGGCCCTGATGACCTCGGGCTCCCACTTTGGTTTGGCCAGTGGGGAGCCCCGAAGGAGATCAGAAAGCAGGAAAGTAAAGCCAAGGTAGCTATTCCCTCTGGCTCCACTGTGCAGGCTGGCTGCTTCCCTGTGCCTAACGTCATGAGCCTTGACAAGCAGCCCTCTCCCCACTAGCTATCTGTATCTATGGTACTGTCTCGGGGCTCTGGAAACCATTCACCAACCCACTCTTCAGGACTGGGGGTGCTAAGGTGCTGACATTACCAGCTACAGGGTCCTGCACTCTTGTGTGGATTCCCTACACACCTCCATCTTTGCAAATAGTCACTTTATTAAACTCTCCTCAAGTTACTCTGTTTCCTGCTGGGATGCTGGCTGACCGTGGGCCTCAGGGAAAAGTCGGCCCCAGCCCCAGGTCCGGCTCCAGGATGCATCAGGATCCGTTTAACCCAATCAGAACATTCCATTGCACTGATGAAGGGGTGGACAGATGTGTAAACCAATGAAAGTGAATCTCGGGATTCTTGCCTGGAATTCTAGGCAGTCTCTCCTAGGCCAGATATCATTCACTCGGCTGACTGCGAGCAACCCAACATCTCAGTAGCTTACCCCAAGAAAAGTTTATCTTTTGCTCACATTATAATACAATGAGTGCCAGCATGAGGTAGAAGGAGTCTAGTCCACAAAGTCATCAACAGTCCAGGCTGCTTTTATCCAGTGTCTCCACTATTCCCTGAGGACCCTTGTTCCTGATGTAGAGACAGGACAGGGAGGAGCATGAGTCGGGCCTGGAAGTTATGTACAAGACCTGTACTCACTTTCCATTGGCCCAAATTCAGTCATATGGCCCCACCTAATGGCAGGGGGCTGGGAATGTAGTCTAGGTGTGTAGGAAGCAAGAAAACAAAGTAGTTTGGTAGAACCACTAGCCAGCCACTTCCTCACTCTTCCTGCAAGGGGTAGCTGATATCAGTTAGGATTCCATTTGGAAGCACGCAGCCCAAACTGAACTATAGTGACTTAACCAAATAAGGGATTTATTTGGTCTCGGATAGTAAAGAATCTGGGGGTAGAATCAGAGATGCTCAAGGAACCAGGCTTCCCCCCTTATTTTCTCTGCAACATTTAAAAGGCATATTTCCTGACTACAAAATAGTTCTGGATATTCTGTCCAAAGTCCAGGCAGGATGAAGCAGGGAAGGCGAGGTGCAAAGGACAAAAGGATCGTGTCTGATACGTTTAGCCCCTTTTCAGAAAGCTTTTCTGGAACCCCATCTAGAAGATGTCTCTTTCACGGCCATGCTACCTTCAAGGAAATCTAAGGTAGGGTTGCCAGATAAAACACAGGACGTTCAGCTAATCTTGAGTTGCAGATAAACAAATAATTTTTGTATAAGTATGTCTGTCCCATGCTGGGCATCCTGTTTTTGTTTGTTTTTGCTAAATCTGGAAAGTCTAGCACCTGAGGATATGTTGGTTTTTTTTTTTTTTTCAGGAATAGAATTTAGTGCTTCATCACTTACATGTAACACCCAGTGCTCATCCCAACAAGTGTCCTCCTTAATGCCCATCACCCATTTAGCCCATCCCCCCGCCCACCTCCCCACCAGCAGCCCTCAGTTTGTTCTCTGGACTTAAGAGTCTCTTGTGGTTTGCCTTTCTCTCTGTTTTTATCTCATTTTTCCTTCCCTTCCCCTATGTTCATCTGTTCTCTTTCTTAAATTCCACACATGAGTGAAATCATATGATACTTGTCTTTCTCTGACTGACTTACTTCGCTTAGCATAATACACTCTAACTCCATCCACATTATTGCAAATGGCAAGATTTCATTCTTTTTGATAGCTGAGTAATATTCCATTGTGTGTGTGTGTGTGTGTGTGTGTGTGTGTGTATCTCACATCTTCTTTATCCATTCATCAGTCATAGACATTTGGGCTCTTTCCACAATTTGGCTATTGTCCATAGTGTAGCTAGCATGGGGACATGTGTATTTTTTAACGGCCACATTGCCTCTCTGAAACAAAGTCAAGGTTCTGACGATAAGGAAGAAGGAAAAATGGACATTGGGTGATGATCCAACACCTGCCAGTAGCACAGAAGTGGCGGTCTGTTGGGGGTGGCTTTCAGGAAAGTTTTGTCTTTCTCCCGAAACGAGAGGACAGACTTGACTGTTCTCTGAACTGTAGACATGAGTCTCACAGGCCCGGCAACAGAACGATGGAAAGAACGTGGGTCCGGAAGGGATCGCCACACTGGGTCCCAACCGGATGGACTGCCTCAGCCCAGGCTTCTTGAGACCCAGGACAAACTGCCATCCCTGTAGGCAGTCGCTATGTAGCTCATTCTTTGTTTCTTTCTTTCTCTCTCTCTCTCCATGCCCCTTCTTCTTCCTCCCCCTATTTTTTCTTTCTTTTTTTTTATAACAGAACATAGTGCCAACTGGTACCTGTCTCCTTGCTCTCCATGACCGTACGTGTGCAGCCAGGAGCACTGCTGGGGCTCTTCGCCAGGATGAGGGAAGCAGCCCGAGAATTACATCAAGACCCAATGAGGGTCCAGCTGATGAATTTCCCCCAAACAAAACCAGCCCCTGGGGCGCCTGGGTGGCTCAGTCGGTTTAGCAACCGACTTCAGCTCAGGTCATGATCTCGCGGTTTGTGAGTTCGAGCCCCGTGTCCGGCTCTGTGCTGATGGCTCAGAACCCGGAGCCTGCTCCGGATTTTGTGTCTGCCCCTCCCCTGCTCGTGCTGTCTCTCTCTCTCTCTCTCTCGTTCTCAAAACTAAATAAACATTAAAAATTAAAAAAAAAAAAACCAACAGCCCCACCAGGCTAAGTGACCCTAAAATCCCACCATCCCTCTGGTTACATGAGCCAATAAATGTCTTGATTGTTTAAGATCATTTGAGTTGGACTTGAGTGTTTCTTTGTAGGGAGAACATCTTAACCGATAAAACCAGATTCTCCAGCACAGTTCCTATACTTCTAACAGATTTGACAACCGTTCTCTCATTATGCCAAGACACAGAAATAAAATTAACACTAGGCGAAACAACACGGCCGGCCTTGTGCAGTAGGAATACGTACATTTTTGTAAACAAAAGTTCAAAGGGAAAATTGTACAATTAAATGTCTTTGTCGAGCATGTTTTTTTTTCCCTATTACTCTGTGTTTTGTGAGGCCTGTAAATAAATATTCTTAGTATTAATTATTCCCCCTGGCTCTGTAGTTCATGCACTAAAGTGCTGCATTTTTAGGTTTCAGTAATTGGACTCGGGAGACTCACAGAGAAGAGGAGTGGACATCAGGATGTCATATTCTATTCTCAACATGTGACTGTCATTATCTTCCAACTCAATAATGCTTATAAATGTACAAGCTAGGTATGAGCTACTTACGTAAGTCTTTAAAATCCTGTAGCTTGACATTTATAGCTATCCTCGCCGGCAGGAGTGCATTTTAGCTGGGCTGCCCTTATTGTTTCCAGCGGGCCCTCTAGGTTTGTGGAGACACCGTAAAATACTGGAAAAAGGAAAAAAAAAAAATGGTTCATACCCTCAACCGGGTTCTCTGTGACGCAAGCTGTGCGCCACAGAATGAATCGGAATAAAGGCCACAAGCGATAGGCTGTCTCAAGTCTATGACGGCACAAAGTGATTCGATCATTCTTACCAATGCCCTGGAAGGAGGGAAGGTCCTGGAGCAAAAAACCAGTCAAAATAGTTACTTCATTTGCTTGATCCAGTCTGACCTGAACTAGGCTTCCCTGGTGAGGACAGTGAACCAGCTGTGGTCTCCTCACACGGAGAGGCCAGAATCTCTTACAGCAACCTCACAAACCTGTCCAGGTGCTTTGGTTCAAGTAAAATTTTGTTATATTGAATGTCTCTTGGGTCAACTAAGTTGGCCTTTCCCAACTCTCTTTTTGCCAGAGGAGATTCCTCACACAGAGTTATTGTGTTGACCCTACCCCTCATTCATGCTCTGTCTCTGTCTCTCTCAAAAATAAACATTAAGGGGCTCCTGGGTGGCACAGTCGGTTAAGCGTCCGACTTCAGCCAGGTCACGATCTCCCGGTCCGGGAGTTCAAGCCCCACGTCGGGCTCTGGGCTGATGGCTCAGAGCCTGGAACCTGTTTCCCATTCTGTGTCTCCCTCTCTCTCTGCCCCTCCCCCGTTCATGCTCTGTCTCTCTCTGTCCCAAAATAAATAAACGTTGAAAAAAAAAATTGTTTTTAATAAATAAATAAATAAACATTAAAAATAATAATAATAAAATTACTCAATTCTCTCTCCCTGCCCCATATATTATGTATTACCCATGTATCATTACACATGATACATATAATACATGCAATATTTTATACATGGTATATATACTATGTTATCTCACTGCACATCTGAGAGATAACACTGTATATGTACTATATATATAATACCGTATATGTTAGATGTATAATATAGCAGAGAGATAATATGAATTATATTACTGATATGTCTGTGTAACAACTTATAGATTCACATGTACCTGTAAAACACAATGTTTCTAATCTTTAAAAAATATTCACTGAAAATTGAACCGCGGAACAAGTGTTTCCCAATCAGAACAATCCTTTCCCCAACTTTCTTTGCAAAGATTTCCCACCCCCAGCCCATCTGTGGGCCGCCAGCACTAGAGAGCGTGACACCCATCCTCAGGGCCATCAGACGAAGGGACCTAAAGGCAGACAGTGGCTGAAAAGGACAGAAGGAAGAAACAAATCGTCACTTGTCATTTCTCAAACATTCGCGAAGACTTTCCATTCTCTACTGCCGTTCCTTCGGCGTCGATTAAAGAGGCTTTGGTAAAAAAAAAAAAAAGGGGTGAGACCATGTGGTCCCTCAGCTTTGCTCTGCTTGTCAGGTGATCCGGGGACATCTTCAGACTTCCACTTCCCCCGTCTGTCCCCTAAACCGGGTCGTTTGGCAAATGCTTCCCGGTAGCCCTGTGGCCACCTAACACCCACTGGCTTCTCCTGTTCTTTGCTAGTTTACTCTTGAAACGGTTGCCGTTTCTCATCGTACCAAATAGCTGGCTTGACTGCATTTCTCACTCTTGTAGCTGCTGTGTCAATACTTCAAAACATTCAGTCAGTTAACTCAATTCAGTCAAAAATTGTCACAATGTTTAGCATTGTGTTGACACCGCCCATGGCATTGGAGGAAAGACAGCTCATTAAGTTCTAAGTGATTCTTTATGGAGCAGAGCTACGCACTGTCACAGGGCTACAAATGTGACCGGACCACCGTGACAAAAGGAAGAAAATGAAATACTACTGGAGGGCCAACCGCGTGCCAAGCACCAGGTGACAGTTTATCCACATTTTAGCTCGTTTAATCGCACGATCTTCCAAGCCCTCCCTGCTGACCGTCACCTGGAGTTAGACTGTCAATGCTAGTATGAAATCAAAACGAACAAACAAACAGCCTCTCAGAAGGGGAGGTGGGTGGAGAGGTGGGCAAAATAGGTGAAGGGGAGTAAGAGGCACGCATTTCCAGGTTGGAAATTAATAAGTCACAGAGATGAAAAGTACGGCGTAGTCAATAATATGGTAACAACGTTGCACGGTGACAGACGGGGACGGCAGCGACCTTCACGAGCACCAAGTACTGAATGGAACTATAACATCACCATCTTGTACACCTAAAACTAACCTAACATTGTGGGCCATTTCGATAATGAAAGAAAGAAAGAAAGAAAGAAAGAAAGAAAGAAAGAAAGAAAGAAAGAAAGAAAAGAAAGGAAAGAAAGAAAAGAAAGAAAGGAAAGAAAGAAAGAGAAAGAAAGAAAGAGAAAGAAAATAAAGGAAAGAAAGAAAGAAAGAAAAGAAAGAAAGAAAGAAAGAAAAGAAAGGAAAGAAAGAAAGAAAGAAAGAAAGAAAGAAAGAAAGAAAGAAAAGAAAGAAAGAAAAGAAAGGAAGAAAGAAAGAAGAAAGAAAGAAAAGAAAGAAAGAAAGAAAGAAAGAAAGAAAGAAAGAAAGAAAGAAAGAAAGAAAGAAAGTGATAGTTCATTATGGAGTTCCTATTCACACACTAATGCTCCAAGAATGTAGAAAAAAAAACAGGCTTCACAGTCAAGTTTCGCCTAATGGTTTACCTGCCTGTAGCTTGTATTTGGTTTTGTTGCAAGCTGGCATGACTCCTTTCAGAAATCCGGGAGCACAGTGCCCCCTCTCAAAACATCAGCACACAGAGAAAGTGGACCTGGGAGCAGACCAGACACAGGCGGAGAGGTGGGGCTGGTTGAAGGAAGGGACAGGGGAGGGGAGGGTGGGGCCACGGGGGAGAGTCCTGTGTCCAACCTAGAGGACTTTGTGATTGTGATGCGTATTTGAAAGAACTCCATCTGCATGCCTACTGTGTGCAGTTACAGGGCTAACCAAGAGGCCTTAAGGAAACCAGAGGAGACACTAACAAGTAGCCGGGGAGTGTTAATGAGCCATTTAGCAAGGGCTCTAAGGACCTTGCAATGAGAATGTCCTGAGGCACAAAACGAGGGCAGAAGAAGGCCTGGGGTGGCCCAAAATGCAGAGAGTAAATAAAGACAATCCTAGAAACCTTTCTATGGCAGCTGTTAATTGTAATAGGGATTCAGCTTATGTTCTAAATACATCATTCCATTTTCACCATAAATATTTTGGTCTTTGAAAGAACTACTGAAACATCCACACCTTGTACACCTGCTTGGTACCTAAGTTCTGTGCCCAGAGGACGTGCAACCAAGGGCTGGTACCTGCCTCACACTCATCATTAGTGAAAGAGAGTCAGGGGGTGTCCTTACAGGCAGCCAAACCGCGTCTCGTGGACTTCCACAAAAATCTCAACGCACTAAGGGAATCGATTTCCCCCACAATTATAAAACTCAGCAGTCTCGTGTCTTGAATGACAATAACGTAGACAGGTAATTAGATCCTAATTTCTGTTCCCGTGTTGTTCGGGTCCCAACTGCTAGTGCGCAGTTTACTCATGGACCTCCCTTTTACATATATCTGACAATCACACACAAAAAGTCAAAGAAAATTGCCTCCTATCTTCTGTTTTCTCAAATTAAAAATTTCTATCTCACACACAGTTTTAAAAGGTATGAAATAAGGCGTTCTTTGAAGTTCCCAGAGAGTTATTAAGATGCCAGCAAGCCCTTATGCATTTATGCTAAAGTAAAGAGGGAGAAGGGTAGGGAGGGAAGGAAGGAAAATTATTTCCACGGTAAAATCACTCACACACTCACACACACACACACACACACACACACACACAGTTGTGGGTGCAGTGGGGGAAGGGGTCTCACGTGCTTCTTTTTCTTATTGCTAATACATTCTATGTACAGAGAGATCAGAAAGTATACAGTAAAACCTTGGATCACGAGTGACTTGTTCTGCGAGTGTTCGCAAGACGAGCAAACATTTCTAATCAATTTTAACTTGATACACGAGCGACGTCTTGCAATACGAGGTCCGTGCCGCCACACATCACATGATCACAACCGAGCCAACGGTTTTTGAAAGTTGCTTTGATATACAAGTGCTTTGGATTATAAGCATGTTTCAGGAACGAATTATGCTCACAAATCAAGGTTTTATTGTGTATATAAAAAGGAAAACAATGAAACTCACTTCTAATTCACATCTCTCAGAATTAATCACTGTTGATATTCTTAGGTTGATCCTTAGCATTAGACTCTTTGAAGAGAACATCCTGTGTTCTTTGGAAGGAGGAAAGGGAGGGGAGGGGAGGGGAGGGGAGGGGAGGGAAGGGAAGGGAAGAGAGGGGAAAGGAGAATTTAAAGGAGAAACCCACTGTCCCCTGGATGTGCGTCAGGGCGGACGTGAGTCGGACATGTGTCAGACTTCGGCTCAGGTCATGAACTCAAGGTTCTTGAGTTCGAGCCCCACCTCAGGCTCCTCGCTGACAGCACAGAGCCTGCTTGGGATTCTTTCTCTCCCCCTCTCTCTACTCCTACCCTGCTCGTGTTCTCTCTCAAAGTAAGTAAATAAACTTAAAAAACAAAAAACAAAAGAAAGACACAACAGTCCTAACCACCGGCAATTGAAACACCTTTCACTAATTTTACTAACTAGCCTACGAACTCAATGTCCTTGGGAAGCAAGGGGTCATTCACATTGGGATCCTGATTAAGCCTCATCAGCTTCCCGGTTAATCCACTTCTGGCCCAAGGGTATACTCACAGTTGTTGAGGAGTACTTTGCGCGGCACCCAGAGAAGCTGGCGTCCCCCTCAAAAAAGCTAAAACCCGGTGAGGGGGTAGTCACCAAATTAGATGAAATACAAAATTTACTTGAGAGGTCCCGGAAAGAAGTTCCAGAAGGTCCTCCCAAACCGAGAGCTAAGAGGCCAGCCACAGCTAGGGACAGAGAAAACAAGCCAAAACAGGAGCCCCCAGTGAAAAGTCACCAGGGACCATTTCCAAATTATAGGCCTGGGTTTGCAAAGGAGCTGTTCCTTGCAGTAACTCGATATGGCCTGCTCTGGCAGGAGGAGTAACAGCTATTTATTTATTTAAGGGTGGTGAGCAGCTCTCCCGGATACCGCCAGGGAGGGCAGCAAGTTCGAACTGCCGACTGCCTTCCCTTAACCCGAAACCCTGAAGCCCGGTAGAACCCGGCTGCTGGGAAGATGCAGGTCTCACAAAACCGAGCCTTCAAATCCAGGCTCTGCTGGTTCCTGGCTGAGTGGCCCCAGGTGAAGAACGTAGCTGCTCCCAACCTCAGTTTCCTCACCTGTAAAATGAGTTTAATAATACCTACTTTAGGGGTGCCTCGGTGGCTCAGCCAGTTGGGTGTCCAACTCTTGATTTCCGCTCGGGTCATGATCCCAGGGTCATGGGACCGAGCCCCACGTTGGGCTCTGTGCTGAGCGTGGAGACTGCTTAAGATTCTTTCTCTCTCTCCCTCAGCCCCTCTCCCTTGCTTGAGCTCTCTCTCTCTCTCTCTCTCTCAAAACTAAAAAATATCCTAATACCCACTCTATAGGATTGATGAGGGTTCATGACATTTGTGATGGTTCTGTCACCAACGAAATTTTCAGCAAAGAGTAGCCATTACTGTAAAACTGTCTTTTCCGTTTACTTTGCCGTGACACTAAGAAAACACCTAAATGTTTGCTGACCTTGCCTGTTACACAAGTAAATAAAGCCCGTCTTGTTAAGTAGGGATTAAAACCCCAACCGCAAATTGGGAGTGTGCGGTCAGGCTAAGAACTGATATTCGCTGGGATCCCGGGTGGCTCGGCTGGTTAAGCACCTGACTCTTGGTTTCAGCTCAGATCATGATCTCACAGTTTCGTGAGTCTGAGCCCCAGGTCAGGCTCCATGCTGACCATGTGGAGCCTGCTTGGGATTCTCTGTCTCCCTCGCTCTCTGCCCCTCCCCCACTCGTGCTGCCTCTGTCACTCTCGGGATAAATAAATAAACTTTTAAAAAGTTGACATTTGCCTCAGTCTTTGGTTTGCTGAAAAGAAAAACTTTCTAAGGAAGCACGATGCGGTGTGTATTTGGCGAGAGCGGGAAATGCGCTGAGAGGAGAAAGCATTGATTACCAGTCATAAATAAAATGTACGTATTTTCATAACCGAGGGCTGCGTAAATTACAGAGTAGCCAGGACCGATTTAAGAACTAGAACGTCTGCTACTGAAACGTGTATGTTAGGAGTTGAAACCCAGGGAGATTCAGGAGCATTAAAGTATGTAAACCTGTCCGTACTCCGGCATTTAAAAAAATAACCAATATAAATGTGCTCATCTACCCTCGTTAGAAGTAAGCCCCTGGCAGCCACAGCATGCCAAACCATATATGCCTGTCAGCCTTCATTTGTCTGGAACTTACCAGGGCTTTCTTTCAGAGCCGTGCCTACCTTACAGGGAGAGCAGATGCCCAACGTCTTTCTACTTTTCAAACAAAACGGCAGCAAGTTTTATCAGAGGATTGGGTGTTTACATTTCGGGATACTGTGTGTTTCCTGGCTTCTGTCCTCTCTTACCGATCTTTGTGCTGTCCACCTTTGCACGTACACATTCGGGTCTAGGAACCCCTGGCACCGGTGACAGTGGTGGTGACATAGGAGGCCCTTGGGGAAGCAGGTAGCCGGCGTGGGATGCAGGGAGCTCTGCCCTGCTCACCTCAACGGGCTTTAGACCAGTGTCTTATTTCGAAGTTTACGTCTTCAAGTTGAGGCATAGCCAACACAGAGTGGGGCTTTTGCAAAGTTGAATGATTTGGTTTAAGTTTCGCTTCCCCTGTTTTTGAAATCTTAAAGAATAACTCACTCCAGTTGCAGGTTTCGCTTTGTGTTGTTTGTTTTATTTTGACTCTTAGAGTCTCATTTTCTCCTATGAAATCTACTGATTAATTGCTGCCGTTGGTTGAGAGAACTTTAAAAGAAATTTTTTGCTGCTAATACATTATTGCTGCTAAACCTAAAATTTCTAACCCGGCCAACTCACCACTATTTTCTTAAAATATGCATTCCTCACCCTCCCCCAGCCCAGAATCTCACAGGTAAGATTTCACCCAATTTAAGTCTTCTTTTTTTTTTTTTTTTTAACATTCATTTATTTTTGAGAGACAGAGAGAGACAGAGCACGAATAGGGGACGGGCAGAGAGAGAGGGAGACACAGAATCTGAGGCAGGCTCCAGGCTCTGAGCTGTCAGCACAGAGCCCGACGTGGGGCTCAAACTCAGAAACTGTGAGATCATGACTTGAGCCGAAGTCAGACGCTTAACCGACTGAGGCACCCACGTGCCCCCTTCACCCAATTTAATTCTTAATACACTTCCCTACAAAACAACTGAAATCTCAAAACAGTAATAATTTTTTGCTCTTCGCTGGGTGGGTAGATTTAAGTATAATTTTTTTTTTTTTTTTCCGATTGGAAATGTTCTGATCTGTGAACGTAAAAGCCCACCTATGGGATGCTTTCTTCATCTCATTGCAACCTCCCTCACCTAGAGAGCTCCTCCCTACCTCCATTCAGCTAATTCCTTATTTCAGGGCTGTTGTTCTTTCCTTATTGAAAGAACTCAAACTGTTAGGAGATTCAGCATTAGATCATTATTTATTTATGTACCCTTTCCTTTAAAAAAAAAAAAAATGCCACATGGCCCATTGCTAATTTAAAAGCAATAAGGGGCAGCTGGGTGGCTCAGTCAGTTGAGCGTCCGACTTCAGCTCAGGTCACGATCTCACAGTTGACGAGTTCGAGCCCCGCATCCGGCCCTGTGCTGACAGCTCAGAGCCTGGAGCCTGCTTCAGATTCTGTGTCTCCCTCTCTCTCTCTCTCTCTCTCTCTCTCTGCCCCTCCCCCATTCACTCTCTGTCTCTCTGTCTCAAAAATAAACATTAAAAAAATTTTTTTTAATAAAATAAAATACAAGCAATGAACATGAATTTTGCGTCCAAAATGGTGATTCCTTTGTGATCTTTGTAAGTGGTCTCCAGGCATAGGGAAACATTCCTCTCGGAGGTGTTTGGCTTTTCACCCTCTCTGGCCATAAAGCATCTCCCCCAGGTCAGAGGAAAGCCATAAGCTTTTCCAAAGTACATTTTACCTTGTCAAGAAATACCGCACTGTGCTCAAGCATCACTAAGGTCATTCGGAAGCACTTGCTTGGCCAGGACACCTTGAGAGAGAGCTGTGGTAAAAAAACGCCCATGTCAAGGCACACAATCTTGCGACAAGCACTGATTCTTAAAGTAGATATTTAAATTTTTCAAAGGTGGTTCTGGAATGTTCAGATTTTGCGAACTGGAATTAGAAAAGCCGAGAATGGTAGCATTCTCATTTGGAAAGGATAGTTTTAGTCTGCTTACTTGAAGTTAGAACTAATAATCCAAAGTTTTCAATCAGTGTTTCTTTGAATCGCCCAAAGACAATCAGGTACCATCTTGCTGATTCTCAGGCTTATCTTCCACGTGGGTTACGCTCTACAGGCAGGTATAGAGCTGGTCCAGTTTTTAAAATTAGAATCAGGGGCGCCTGGGTGGCGCAGTTGGTTAAGCGTCTGACTTCAGCCAGGTCACGATCTCACAGTCCGTGAGTTCGAGCCCGTGTTGGGCTCTGGGCTGATGGCTCGGGGCCTGGAGCCTGTTTCCGATTCTGTGTCTCCCTCTCTCTCTGCCCCTCCCCCGTTCATGCTCTGTCTCTCTCTGTCCCAAAAATAAACATTGAAAAAAAAAATTTTTTAAATAAACTTAGAATCAAATTGAAAACAAAATGACTTTTTTTAAGTTTATTTTCAGAGAGAGAGAGCACGAGTAGGGGAGGGGTAGAGAAAGAGGGAGAGAGAGAGAATCCCAAGCAGGCTCTGCACTGTCATCACAGAGCCTGACTCCGGGCTCAAACTCACAGACTGTGAGATCATGACCTGCACCAAAATCAAGACTCAGACGTTTGACCGACCGAGGCACCCAGGAGCCCTGAAAAACAAAATGATTTTTAAGAACCACTCAAAATGATGAATGAAAAACAAAATAATTTTTAAAAATCAAATACGGACATCGTACATTTAACCTGAATCTTAGCCTATTTTCCATAAGTGTAATTTCCAAAGTATAATCATGCTAGAAACTTTGATATTCAAGATACATCATAATTTCACATCATGAAACTTCCCCCTCACTGCAGGCTTGTGGTAGTGATTCTTTCTCCCTGCGGAATATTTCTAGCTGTCTGCACTTCCTATGGCCCCTGTGTTTGGTGGGACCCAATAGCTTGTAATGGCCCATGGAAATGACACGTGAGAACTTCCATAGCTCTCTTTCCCTCTGTGGGAGCCTGCTTCCCCGAGTAAAGACAAAGTCAACACGAAGCAGAGCCCCCCCCCCCCCCCCCCCCGCCCCAACTAACCCACGTTTGGTTTTTCAAGGAGAGAAACAACGTCGTGTTGCCTTAGGCCACTAAGATTTGGGACTGTTTGTTACCACAGTACAGTCTACTCTCTCCTGACTTGACCATTCCCCATAAAGTTTCAATGATTTGGAATACCGTAAAAAGATAAGCCAGAATGAGGGGCGCCTGGGTGGCGCAGTCGGTTGGGCGTCCGACTTCAGCCAGGTCGCGATCTCGCGGTCCGTGAGTTCGAGCCCCGCGTCGGGCTCTGGGCTGATGGCTCAGAGCCTGGAGCCTGTTTCTGATTCTGTGTCTCCCTCTCTCTCTGCCCCTCCCCGGTTCATGCTCTGTCTCTCTCTGTCCCAAAAATAAATAAACGTTGAAAAAAAAAATTTAAAAGATAAGCCAGAATGAATTAGTAATTTTCTCCAAATTACAGAACTTTCAAGAAAAAGACACTAACTTTTGACAAGGGTCTGCTCTCGAGCTAATCGCCACGGAGTTCACCATTTACTGGAACCCTCTCGGCTCTCCTAGGACCACCGGAGGGCGAAGGGTGTCATTTGACATGGCGTCGTTCCCAACTGTTCCATTTCTATTCTTTGTGTCTCGAGTACATAGGAGGGGGTCTGTCCAAATGGAAAAGGTGTAGACGGGAGCAGTTGGACCTGACTTTCAGTCGCATCTCTGTAACACACAAGCTGGTAACCTTAAGCATGTCATGTACCTTCATGTGTAAAATGGAAATAATACGTGCCAGCCCAGAGCCCGGCGGGGGGTAAACCTAACGGATGCACGGTGAACATCATCCGGGGGCCTGACAATATCAGAAATTGTTCGGAGCAGGAACCTTCCCTTTTCCGTCGAACCCGCTTTACGCAGCACGGCGTTTTCTGCGTGGCGTGGCTTCTCTGCAAACGCGGTGGGCGGACGATGTTTTTCAAAATGCATCAACTCTTCTTTCTCCGGTTCATGGCTCATCAGCTAATTCCATCTCTTGGGTTAGAGATCCCTGCTGTGGCATTTTTAGATGCAAACATTCAATTCCATTTTTAAATTGGAATGTTGATAGCCCATAAACATAGTTCAGATACACCTATGAGAGTCTCCCTCTGGTTTTCCCCATGGGAGGCGGTGTGAGGAGGTAGAAAGAACACGGGTTTGGGAGTCCGTGAGGCTACTCCCAGACCCGTTCTGCCTTTCACTGTGACCTATGGCAAGCACATTATTCTCTAATTCTCAATTTCCTTATCCCGACAAGGAGTAATAAGACCCATTCTGGAACACAGTCATAAAAATGAACTAAGTATGCATATCAGAGATCATTACCTGGGGGTATTGTAAATGCTCACTTAAAAAAAGAAAGAAAGAAAAAAAGAAAAACGTTGGTTTCCTTCCCATGTTGTGCTTCTGAGTTTTTGACATGGATTATTAAAACTTAAAATATGGTGAAGAGAGGGGCGCCTGGGTCGCTCGATTGGTTAAGCATCCAACTTCAGCTCAGGTCATGATCTCACAGCTCGTGAGTTCGAGCCCCGCGTTGGGCTCTGCGCTCACAGCTCACAGCCTAGAGCCGGCTTCGGATTCTGTGCCTCCCTCTCTCTCTGCCCCAACCCACTCGCATTCTGTCTCTGTCTCTCTCAAAAATAAATTAACTTTTTTTTTAAATTTTTAAAAAATTGGGGCGCCTGGGTGGCTCAGTCGGTTAAGCGGCCGACTTCGGCTCAGGTCATGATCTCGCGGTCTGTGGGTTCAAGCCCCGCGTCCGGCTCTGTGCTGACAGCTCGGAGCCTGGAGCCTGTTTCGGATTCTGTGTCTCCCTCTCTCTGCCCCTCCCCCGTTCATGCTCTGTCTCTCTCTGTCTCAAAAATAAATAAACGTTAAAAAAAATTTTTTTTAATAAATAAAATAAATAAATAAATAAATGGAAGAAAGAAGGGTCACCTACTACATCTGTCTCCTAGATACTATACTGCAACATTTTAAATAAGATGTCACCGTTGGAGTAAATTGGACGGAGACCACACATAACTCCGTGTACTATTTTTGCAACTTCCTGTGACCCTATCATTATTTCAAAATGAAAAAGTCACCTGTTAGGGGTGTCGATAAAAAACTCTTCCATCCAGATATTTCTGGGGCCCAGCTAAGAGAAACTGACCCTCTGAGTTGCTGGGCTTCAGTGCTTTCCAACAATGACAACACCTTTTCTTCCTATTGCCCACACACGTCTAAACTTGCTCCAAACTCCAGGCACACTGCTCGGAATTTTAAGAGTGCGTCTGGTCTTCCGACCTTACTGCTTATAATTTAAGGACTCGGGGAGCCTGGGTGGCTCAGTTGGTTGAGCGTCCAACTTCTGATTTTGGCTCAGGTCACAATCCCAGGGTTGTGGGATTGAGCCCCGTGTCAGGCTCTGCACTGAGTATGGAGCCTGCTTAAAGATTCCCTCACTCTCCCTCTGTCCCTCTCTCCTGCTTGCTTTCTCTCTCTCTCTCTCTCTCTCTCTCTCTCAAATAAAAAGAAGAAGGACTCTCCCATCCTAACATCCATCTGGCATCAGCGTATATTTGCAAAAAAGCTGAACAGTCTGGGAAAATATTCGTTTTAGGGTTGAGAATACAAGGAAAGACCTATTGATGGGGGTGAATGGATCTGACTTTCCAATGCCTTACCAGGTTGGATTTAGAGAAATCAAACCATTCTTGTTAACGGGGTTTAGGACACACCACACCAAAATAGGGCATCTGGGCATATTGACTATCATAAGCTGAGGGAATTGAGAAATGTCAGATGCACGAAGGACTCTCTAACCTTCCCCTGAAGGAGGTCATAAGACCCTCCTAGAAGGTGCCATCCCTGTACCAGAGGAACATCGTTACCTCTGAGACGGAACATGCCCAGAAGAATCCGAATATACAGGTCTTGCTAATTTTCCCCAGTTCACCACACTTGGCTCATCTCTGTCCTATGATATTTTTTCACCTATGTCCTATGATATTTCTTCATCAAACCTAGCATAACAACACGCAGATGTAACCATGTCTTGGGGTCTTCATTTCCTTCATTTGTGTGCTTTTCTCTTGCTCATTTGCCTTTCATGACAGACACCCAGTTGAGCATCTAGAAGGGGAGAAGGAAAAAGATATTGTTCCTCTCCTCCACAATTAAGTATTAACATGCTCATCATTCCCTTCTCTCTTCTGCAGCCCACCTTTCTGTCCAGCTCCAAGATACCCTCAGCGGGCGCGGATCACGAATCTACGTAGCTTCCTTAACGGAGACCATATCAGCTTTCATGGCTCCAGAGGAGACAGCTGCATCCACAGGACCCCCCACCCCCACAGTGAACTGTCGCTCACAGCATTCTCCCTTAGTTTCAGAACACTTGAAAGTCACTGATTTGTCTGAAGGGAAGTGCCATGGGGCAGCTGGCTTCCGCTGGCACAGGCCAAAACAGGCTTAGCAGTGAGATACAACCAGACCGGAGGTCTCCCGATCAGAGAGAAAGGAGCAGACCCACAGAGATCAAAGGAGGGCCAGGGAGAGGTCACAAAAATAGTATCCAGCGGTCAGAAAAACCGGAAGCAGGAACGTTCTTAGAACTCAACTAATTGTTCTCCCAAAAGCGAATGTGAGGGAGCATTAGCAATTCGACGCAGTCGATTAAACACCATCTATGAACTGAGAATGGCAAATAAAAACATTTGGGGTCAATAAAATTCTTCCAGATTGCTAGCTGTTAAAAAAAAATATATTTACTTTGTTCTCACCTATAATTAGGGATCAAGGCTGTGTCAAGGCAGGAAAAAAAGTATTTTACTACATCACGTATTGATTTATGACATGCCTATCTCATCGGAGATGTGGAAATCATTCATGCTTCCTGAAATATAGGTCATCAGTCAAATCTCCCAGAACATATTACAAAATGGAAAAGAAATGACTTGTTTTTTTTAATGATATATTGCACAGTCTTGTAGCCCTTTATGCCAGAGAAGGGTTCAAGGCCACCGGCTTTGACGTTCATAGCCCCCATGGTTTTTATTTATATGAGAAAATACAAGTTGTTCGTCTCTGAATCGATTTCCTCTTCACCTGGACAAGATTAGCATTCAGTGATTCTTTCTACAGGTGTTTTGTATCAAATTAATTCACACTCTCAGTCACCGAAGGGAAAAGTTAACACGGTTAGCACTTGGGGGCTATGGCTGGAAACACAGCAACAAATAAACGACACCCCATGTTTAACAATGGCATTTTACATCGCTGTTGCTTCCTGATATTTTGTCGTGCCAGTGCTGTTACTTACCTACTTTCATTAATTTTAAAACATTAAAAATTAAGGGAAAAAACCCAACTTTGACGGTGCTTCCCCCATTGCCTATCCAATTAAAATAAAACTTAAATCTGCTATATTTTAGGCCACAAAACGAGGCCCAATTCACTGTGGTCTCAGAAGCACCTCACCTCCCACCAAACTCCACTCACAGCGAAAGCAATCGTGATAGCTACCCCTTTTAAAGCGCTTACTATGAATCCGGAACAGTTCCAAGAGTTCGCACGTTTTAAATAATTTAATTCTCACCACTACCCAGTGAGGTGCTATTGTTTTCCCTCCCCTTCACAGACAGAGGACTGGAGCCCAGAGAGGTTGAGGACATGAGGTCACACACAGAAGGCAGTGGAGCTCCATTTAAACCCAGGCGGCCTGGAGCCTGAACCTACACGCCTCACCATTTACATCTTTGAACTTGCCTGTTTCTTGAGTCCTTCTATTTTTTTTTTTTCTAATTTATTTATTTTGGAGAGAGATAGAGTGCGAGTGGGGGAGAGGCAGAGAGAGACGGAGACACAGAATCGGAAGCAGGTTCCAGGCTCTGGGCTGTCAGCACAGAGCCCGACGCGGGGCTCGAACCCGCCAACCGCGAGATCATGACCTGAGCAGAAATCCGACGCCCAACTGACTGAGCCACCCAGGCAACCCTGTGAGTCCTTCTTTACCGGACTTTTTGAATGTCCTCCTCGAAAGCAATCCATCATGGAAATTCTGTCAAAGCCTGTTTCAAATAAATACCCCATCTTCCACGAGCCTCCTTGGCAACATGCGTCCAATTCCTGTCCAGTCTTCCTTGGAGCACAGACCACATTTTCTTCATGTCTTCGTATCTCCCTGATGACTCTAATTACATCCCACCTTCATTTATGGTTTTGTTTTCGTTGTTGTTGTTGTTGTTTTCCTTGTCTTAGATGCTGCGTTGGTCTACAAAACCCTGAACACAGAGACTAACTCATCTTCAACCCTATATCCCACGCAGGAACCCAGCAGTCTCCCTGAACGCGGGGGCTCTGGATAAACGTGTCCACTTAATGAACATTTTTCGTTGTTGCGATCTGAATTTTCCCGAGGCGCAAAACAAAACCAGAGGCTCAACTTTCAGGTGTAATAACCACGTGGCCTGGCCTTGCGTTAGGTCAACTTCGACAGCAGTCGGGAGGAAGCCAAAAAAGGATTCCCAACATGTTTGTCTCAAGTCTTTTCAGGGCAAAGGGAAGCGTATGGATCGGCACTTGCCCCGTAGCCTGAGCAGATATCTTAAATACTTGCACTTTTTTCCAAAGAGCTTAAAGACATAGTTCCACTTTGCAATTTCATGAAAGTGACAGAGGAGTGTTCTCTCTAAACTCAGGCCCGACCAGAGAAGGTTGGAAGGTAGAGAAGACGAAGGAAAACCGGGCCTTTAGGCTTCGCAACCCACAGAAAACCGTGCAACTCGGTGGCAGGTGGTTGACCTGCTAACACGGGAGGTGTCTACGCTGATTTGGCTGGTTCAAGTTACCAAGAAAAAGAAGGCTCTGGTTACCTTGACAACACAGGAAACCCGGGCCTGCACACGTTTGACTCTAAATTCCCTTTCAAAGCCTTCGTGGGTTTAGTCCATTTTATCAGGACTCCATGCCTGAAACTCTCGTTTCTGTGATATATTGAAACTGCACCAGAAATAGTCTTTCAGGTAAATAGATCTTTTGTTTCATGGGTAAAGTTACACAGCTTTAATAATTCTGACACACCAAACCTCCTATCTTGACTTGCCTGGGTGGGTTATCTCTAGTGCCCAAAATTCCTGAATAATAGTCCCTATTTTGTTCCAATTCGCGCTGCTGAAACGGCAGGGCGCGTTTTACGTATTTTTTTTTTTTAACAAGCGCGTTACAGTTAGCTTTGACCTAATGTTCAGATGCCGAATATGTCACTCTTCATGAGAAATAAAAATCCCCACAAGTAGTCAGTTGAAGAGATCAAATTATTTTCTCGAGGATCTGGTTAATTGCTACAGACACCAAGGGAAACAGACCCTCCGAACCCCGCACCCCACCATCAGCAGCCCCTGTCTGCCTCCCACACCAGCCCCAGTCCCTTCAGGCACTTTACAGGTTCCTGAGAAGGACCTATTGGCAAGAGCTCCAAACGTAGAATCTCTTGGGCGCTACTCCCCTAAAAGCTCTGGGTGAACCCCACACTGCCCCTCCATCGGCCAGAACTGCTGGGGCCCCGAACATTCTTGCAAAAACTGCCCAAGGAATGGTGATCTTGGCCAGCCTAGTCAAAACTCAGGACAGACTTTCTCATTAAAAGATGTTGGTAAGTGTTTGGTGTGCCTACGTCCGACTCTTCATTTCCCCTCGGGTCATGATCTCATGGCTCATGGGATGGAATCCCTGGCTGGGTTTTGTGCTGATAGCACGGAGCTTGCTTGAGATCCCCCCTCTCTCTCTCTCTCTCTCTCTGCCCCTCCCCTGCGTCCCCTGTGTGCCTGCACGCTGTCTCTTAAAAAAAAAAAAAAAGTGTTGTAAGTGGTAATTAATACCCGTGTTCCTGTTCGCACCACAAAATATGAGCTAAATAGACTTTTGTAGACTGGCCTAGCCACTGATCTATGCCTGATACCACTCTTTCTATCAGAAACATTTCTCTTTTTTTTAATGTGTATTCATTTTTGAGAGAGAGAGAGAGAGAGAGAGAGCAGGGGAGGAGCAGAGAGAGGGAGACACAGAATCTGAAGCAGGCTCTGGGGTGCACAGAGCCCCATGGGGGGCTGGAACCCACGAACCACGAGATCATGACCTGAGCCGAAGCCGGTCGCTTCACCGAGGGAGCCACCCAGGCACCCAACCGTCAGAAACGTTTCTAAGTTCAAAGCAGCTAAGTTACGAATTCTTGAAACGAAATATTAAGTTGGGCTCTGCCCGCCTTTATAGTCTCTCAATACGTTTCACACACTGCAAATTCCTTTATTAGTTTAGAATTATACATATTCATTGCATATAAAATCAGCCTGAAGAATATTAATCACTTGTTTTACTAAAAAAAGTCATTATTTTCTATATTTTTATATATTTATTTATATATATTTATATTTAATATGTATTTTAAAAGTCATGATCTTGAATATATGAAATATAAAAATAACATTTAATATCATTACCAGTCATTATGGGATTTTTTTTTTTTTTGCCGTGTTTCTTAAATTTCTAACAAGTGGAGTTACAAGCTCAGAATTGAAAGTATCTTTTCTCAGTTTTAGCTATTTTACAACAAGTAAGATAAATCTAAGGGTTAGGAGAAAATGTATATAACGAAGTGACATTTCCCGATTGTCTTCTATGATGTCCCCCCCCCAAAAAGGGGAGGCTACTCGTTTTCAGAAACAGAACAGGGCAAGAAACAGAGTATCAGAACATCTCCCAAACTGTCTAAAACTGTTGGCATGTGCAGCATTTTCTATTGGGCCCCACTTTCTGGGTTTTCACTCTCATATTTTCTGCTTCTGTTGCTTTATTTTTATCAACCGCACAGATTTGTGAAAAGAGAATTTCTTCCCAGTTTGAAGCATGTTTCTCTACCCTTCACGTGTTTATTCCTGGGCATACATTCAAGCTTATGTCCCAGTTTTATGTTAGTATCTCTCAAACATGGAAAGAGCTCCTCCTTCACAGAGTCACAAGCCAGAAAGCCCCAATGCCAGCAGAAAGAAAAACAAAAACAGGAACAAGAGGTCTGGCCAGCCTGAGCCAGGCCACCAAGCTGCCATGGGCTCCCAGGTTGCGCTCCCGTGGCCCGTCTGGGGCTGCTCTGCTTCCTGCGGCATCTGGAAACATCTCTCCTACACCAAGCCCCAAGAGTGATGGATGTTCTGCAAAGGAGTCGACACGGCACTAACACGATCCTGCCTGATGTTTCTGCCTTTGTGCTAGAAAAATGCTCTTAGTGTCTACTCTCTCCCCAGTGTTCTGTGGTTGATGCTTAATTGCGTGTACACAAGAAGGCATTTGCCAGAGGCTGGAAAGACGCAGGACGTGTGAGATTGTCCTCCACACCTGGGTGAAGATGTTCCTGTGCCTATGGGGAAATCAGGTCACAGGCGCATTTGGTCCAGTATGGTCAGGAAGGTGGTGACCAGCCTATCCAGCATTAAAGAAGAATTAAGAGAGACAAAGCCTACGATGTTTTGTAAAATCAGACCAGGACCTGGCGTCTCACACCTGTCTCGGTACATCGTGGTTCTTGAGTTGTCTCATATTTCACGTAAGAGATGCCCTGTTGTACTGGTTGACGGATATACAACTTACCTGGGCAAATAGGGGAAAGGAGGCATTTTGCTAATGACTCTATAGGTAGTTTGTATTTGCAAAGCGTGAAGAACATTTCAACATATCAAATGGCTAAAAGAATTGACTGTCGTTTTTCAAGCCAGGATTGGAGAAAGAACTAGTTTGTCCAGATAGTTCTATCTAAGGGAGTTATAAACTAAGTCTCGGGCACAGTGACATATGGAATGCTAGCAAGGGCTAGGAGAGGGAGGACCAGAGGCAGAGTTTGAGATATACACGGTAGCATTTCTAATCTTCTGAGGGTCTCAGGATCCTTTGACCTCCGCTTTCCCAACCATGCGCACCTGAAGGAACAAATGATCAGGGGACTTAATAAGAGAGCTAATTGCCCACCAGGGGTGAGTCTCCAGTTAGAATCTGTTACAGCATCTAATAAGGGGGATTAAAATCACTGTAGACATCCATTCAAGATGTCCAGACCTCTGACAAAAAAGAAATAATAACCAGTCTGTCAACCTGCAGGATCAAGCATAATCTAGCCTCTTTGTAGGTAAGCTCTCCTGGGTGATTTATCATAACATTAATATTATTACTAACTAACAACAGATATCAGATCTTTACAACATGCCAGGAACCATGCCAAGCACTTTACATGCAGTATCTCCTTAAATATTCACAGCCACCGTATGAGGTAGAGGCCACCACTCTATCGCCATCTGGTAGAACGTGTACAAATAGCAGCCTTGTGCCCCTTTCTCCATCTCACCCCCCCAAGTAGCAGCAGTGAGAGTGTTCTATACTCACACCCCTCAGCGTAAAGGTGTTACAGCAGAAATGCACAAGAAAAAGTCTATTCTCAGTCTCCAAATATATTTTTGGAACTCGAAGAAAATAATTTGAGAAAAAAGGGTATCTTTATAAAGATGTAATTTATTTTTTTATTTTGACCTAGAAGAATTAACAAAGGGGCACCTGGGTGCCTCAGTCGGTTCAGCATCCAACTTCGGCTCAAGTCGTGATCTTGCGTTCATGAGTTCCAGCCCAGCGTCGGGCTCTTTGCTGACAGCTCAGAGCCTAGAGCCTGCTTCGGAGTCTGTGTCTCCATCTATATCTATGCCCCTCCTCTATTCTCTCTCCCTCTCCCTCAAAAATAAACATTTAAAAAATTTCTTCTAAAAAGGATTATTAGAAAAATCAATAATCTTCTAGCCCACTCCTTCCCGCTCTTCCCTAGCCCAAATCTTGAGTCCCAACTTGCAACTGCTTAAGCTTATTCTTACGTTTATTTTCTTACTACCAAATTATATGTTTATGCTGCGATAGAATGACTTCTCGATATTAGATATTTTTCTATTGACTTCCAGTTATGATAGATGAACATGTAGTTGTCCACACTGCCACCACCACTTTCCCATCCTCCAACCTCGCAAAATAATTATATGATAGGCTTTAGTTAAATCAGTATTTTATGGGGCGCCTGGATGGTTTAGTCGGTTGAGCGTCCGATTTCGGCTCAGGTCATGATCTCGAGGTCCGTGAGTTCGAGCCCCGCATCGGGCTCTGTGCTGATGGCTCAGAGCCGAGACCCTGCTTCGGAGTCCGTGTCTCCCTCTCTCTCTGCCCCTCCCTCTCTCTCTCAAAAATAAATAAACATTTTTAAAAAATATTTAGTGAAAAAATAAGTCAATATTTCATATTTACACTATTTGATTTTAGGAACACTGTTTCACTGCATGGCCAAGTAGTGTGCTATGATTAAATTTCCTTTCTTGAATAATTTTTAGTCTTTATTAACTAACATATATGAGCTTCTTTTTCAGCTGGTAGAGTGCAGTCTAAAGATAGCAATAAAGATCAGTTATCAAAAAAAGAATGTTATTTTTGGTGGGCCTGAGTTTGTGGTCCAAAAGTTTATATTCACTCTCCCTATTTTAGAGATTTAAACGAAAAATCGAGGCTTAGAAAGAATAAATAGCTTGCCTACATTCACACAGCTATTAAGGAGGAGATCTAGGATTAAAATTTAAGACTGTTGCCTTTAGGGCCTATCTTCTTAAACACTGTTTTCCCATGAAGATAATGCCAACACCCAAGTTACAATTTTCTAAGAGTCCAATTTTGTCTGCAGAAACCGGATACCTCTAAAGTAGTCATTGTCAAACATTAATATGCATAAGAATCACCCAGAGAGATTGTTAAACCTTCCCTGGGCCCCACTCCCAGATGTTCCAATTTAGTAGGTTGGGATGGGGCCAGAGAATTTGCATTTCCTATCAGTCCCCAGATCAGTTCTTATCAGTTCCTCACAGACACCCAGGAGGTTCTTTGGGAACCACTAAGAATTCCTGAGAATGGTCAGGGCCACCTCAGTCTGGTAGCAGAAGAGTATGTGAGACATTTGCTCAGCCTACCCCTGACCATGGACCATTCTCCGAAGGCCCTGGCTGAGCCGGGCAGTCAGTCTGGAAGGAGGAAAAATGAGTGATTTCTCCATCCCGTTTAGCGTCTAGTTTTTGCCTGAGAAGAGATTCAGAGGATCAGAAAAAAAAACCAAACAAGCCCAAAACTGTTTCCAATGCCTATATCTGAACAGCCTTATTAATACTACAAAAAGTTACTAGTTTCTAAAGGAAAACTTTCAGTATAAACCACGTGTTGCTGAATAAGCCTCCAGAAAGGAAGAGCGGAACCAAGAATCTGGTCTCTGGCTGGTGACCGTTAATTTACAATCAGCCATGGTGGCCATTAATTTACAATCAGCCATGGTGACCGTTAATTTACAATCAGCCATGGCTGACCCTTGTTTATGATCAAAGCGATCAGTTGACAATGAGCAAACAAGATAAGACAGGTGCCTGAATTTAACCCTAGTGGTAAAAGGAGGCACCATACCTGACTCAGTCCAAAAGGGAAATCCACAACTCCATCGAGCAAAAAAACGTCAGCATTTATAAAGGTCTATATCTTGAAAGAAAACATTTGGGAAAAATGAGATAATACTAAACCCCGAAAAGCTTAAGCACAAGTGGACACAGGGACTTTGGCCCATGCTTCTGAGAAACATCAGAGAATTTAGCAATTTAGACTAGACACGTGTTGACCTATTCTACTCTGAATATCCTACTGAAAGATAATACCAACTTCATAATATTTATCGTGAGAAGTAAGGGCGATGATTCTTTTCAGAAACACCAAATAAAAGCTGTGCTGCCTAGTTAACGATAGGTTTACAACCTATTGGAAATATGTAGGAACCACACCCCCACAATGGAGTCCCAAACCTTTAGACACATCACTTCCTGGTTGTTCTTCTTCCCCTCTCGGATTTGCGGGCTTATTTGGGGGACTTCGCAATGAGCACGTGCCAAAGAACAAAGGAGGGACTGAGAGTCTCTGCCTCTTCTCAGGAAAACTACATTTGTTGCAATCAGACTACTTTTCTCCTTACATGGGCACAGGCAAGGCCTGGGTCAGGCCGCAATCTCTGTAGTGCTCAGCCAATGGGGAACCAGGGGAGGGACTTACCTCTGTAGTGCTCAGCCAATGAGGAATCAGGGGAGGGACTTGAACACTAGGAGATAAACTGTCTGCTGTAACTGCCCTGAGTGTGCCTGTCCATCAGACACCTGCTTTTACAAGAATTCGGATTAAAGCCTCGCTTGACTATGCTCGGAGTCTCCACGTCCCTCCTTTGATTGGGTCAGCGGGCTTATTTCTCACATTTATCAAGTTAATTATTGACGCAAGCAGTTTGCCCTCGTGAGGAAGTAGTAGATTATTCTTGTATTTACTCATGTCTCTTCATTATCTTGAAATAAACTCTAAACTGAGGGGCAATCTTATCGTAATAGAGACGCCTGGACCAAGCAGGTGGGGAATGTACCAGCTCTCCAAATGGCAAAAACAAAAATATTTCTGAAATTGATGGTATATTGTTTGTGGCCACTACAAAATCATGATCGGATGCCATCACAATCAAGACGAAAACAACAGTAAAAAAGACAACCATGTATGCTTTGGAGTCAAGCCACTCACAGCAGAGTATATGGCTATGACGACAAAATTTTCCTGGTTCCCTAGGAAGTATTTTACTTTTTTCCTTTTGTATCTCCACACACAACCACCTTTGCTTTAGCAGAACAACTTAGTAATGTATAGGGGAACATGCTATATGGGACAGTCATTGCTCGCAGGCTTTAATAAACTTGACCACAAATGCCTCAAGAGCAGGAATTATGTCTTGCCTACTTTTCCACCTCTAGCACCTTGTACCAGGCCAGGTGCTTAAAAAATATCTGTAACACACCAAGTGCTGACAAGGATGTGAAGCAAATGGCATTCTTCTGGTGGGAATGCAAAAAGGCATAGCTAGCCCCTCTGCGAAATGGCTTGGTAGCTTTCTATTTCAAACATGCACTTACCACATGATCCAGCAAGCCCCCTCGGGGGTATTTGTCTGAGAAAAAGGAAAATTTATGGTCACACAAATATCTGTACACAAACATTTAAGGCAATTCTATTTGCAATATATAGCAATTATATTTGCCAAAAACCAGAAATAACTGGTAAATGGATTTGAAAAATTGTGGTGGATCCATACAATGGAATACTCTTCAGCAAACATAGGGGCACCGGGGTGGTTCAGTTGGTTGAGTGTCTGGCTCTTTTTTTTTTTTTTAATTTTATTGATTTATTTATTTTAAGAGAGAGAGCACACAAGGGGCAGAGAGAGAGGGAGAGAGAATCCCAAGCAGGCTCCACACCGTCAATGCACAGCCTGACACAGGGCTCAATCTCACAAACCGTGAGGTCATGACCTAAACTGAAATGCCGAGCTAGACGCTTAACAGGACTGAGCCACCCAGGGGCCAGAAGCAACTGGCTCTTGATTTCAGCTCAGGTCATGATCCCAGGGTCACAGGATCAAGCCCCAAGTCAGGCTCCACACTGAACATGGAGCCTGCGTTGGATTCTCTCTCTCTTTTCCTCTGCCCCTCTTCCCCCACTCGCTCTCCCTCTAAAAGAAATAAAGAAATAAAGAAATAAATAAAATAACAAACTATTGATATATGCAACAACAACTTGGATGAATCTCAAAGACATTTATGTGAAGGAAAAAAAGTCCATCTCAAAAGGTTACATACTGTATGATTCTATTTCCTTGGCATTCTGGAAAAGACAAAACTATAGTGATGGAAGACAAATCATAGTTGTAGTTGGGGTAGGGAAAGGATGTGACTGTAAAGGTATAGCCCACGGGAGTTTGAAGGGTGATGGATGTACTCTGTATACCGACGTGGTGGTGGGAACATGAATCTATACATGGGTTTAAACTCACAGAACTGTGCAGCGAAAGGAAAAAGCTCCATCTTATGTATGGTAATTTTTTTCAGTTTGTTGAATGTAAGTGAACCATTTAAAAGTCACCTAGAAATGTGTGAAGTTTGTGTTTTTGTTTCAAGAGTAAAGAAAATCTAGATATCAGGGAACATGGAGGTAGGGTAGTTCCAGGATTGGTTCAGCGTCTCACAGGCACCTCCAGAGACCATGGCCTTTTCCATTTTCCTCATCATCCTCAGCACGTTGGCTTGTCCACAGGTCAGGCTGCTCCTGGTTCCCAGATAATTGTGGCAGTTCATGTGGCTCATTCGAGTACAACCATCGCCAGCAGTAGAGAGACTGCTTGTTCCTTCGTGATTCTCTCTTTTTATTCAAGATTTTTAATTTTTTTTTTTTTTTAGTAATCTCAATACCCAACATGGGGTTTGAACTCATGACCCCAAGATCAAGAGTCACATGCTCTTCCAAATGAGCCATTCAGGCATCCCCAAGATTTTTTAAATTGTGGTAAAATATACACAAAATTTACCATTTTAACAATTTTTAAATCTACAGCTCAGTGGTATTAAATACCTTCACATTGTTGTGTTATCACCACCATCCCATCTCCAGAACTTTCTTATCACCCCATGCTGAAACCCAGTACCCATTCAACAAGAATTCCCCATTTCCCCTTCCCACCAGTCCCTGGTAACCACTGTTCTATGAATTTGACTATTCTAGGGACCTCGTGTAAGAGGTATCATGCAATGTGTCCTTCTGCATCTGGCTTATTTCACTGAGCATAAAGTTCAAGGTTCATCCACGTTATGGCATGTTTCAGAGTCTCATTCCTTTCTAAAGCTGAGTAGTATTCTGTTGTATGTATATAACACATTTGGTTTATCCACTCACCCATCAATGGACATTTGGGTTGTGTCCACCTTTCGGCTGTTGTAATAATGTTGCTATGAACATTGGTGCTCAAATACCTGTTTGAGACTCTGCTTTCAAATCTTTTATGTGGAAGGAGAATTGCAAGATCAAATGATAATCTTACGTTTAATGTTTTGAGAAACCGCCATCCCCACCAGCAGCTGGGTGAATTTCAGCGGCGCCATTTTACATTCCCACCAGCGAAGCGCCAATTCCGCTGCATCGTCCCCAGCTCTCATTGCTTTTGTTATTTTGACAACGGTCATCCTAACGGGTGTGAGGTGGTATCTCACTGTGGTTTTGATTTGAATTTCCTAATGATAAGCGATAAGATACCGAGCATTTTTGCATGTGCGGATTGGCCATTTGCAGATAGTCTTTTAAGAGATGTCTATTCAAGTCCTTGGCCCACTTTGAATTGGATTCTTTTGTTCTTGTCGAGTCAGGGGTTCTTTTATATATTCTGGATATTAACACCGTATAAGTGATTTGCAAATAGTTTCTCCCATTCTTTGGGTTGATTTTGTCAATACTGTTGATAGTGTCCCTTGTCACACAAAAGGTTTTAATTTTGATAAAGTCTAATTTGCCTCTTCTTTTCTCTTGTTGCCTGTGCTTCTGCTTTCACGTCAAAAACATTGGTCAAATCCAATGCCATGAAGCTGTTGCCCAATGTTTTCTTCTAAAAATTTTATAGTTTTACATCTTACATTTAAGTCTTTGATTTTTTTTTTTTTTTGGTCTGGTTTTTTTTTTTTTTTTCCAACGTTTATTTATTTTTTGGGACAGAGAGAGACAGAGCATGAATGGGGGAGGGGCAGAGAGAGAGGGAGACACAGAATCGGAAACAGGCTCCAGGCTCTGAGCCATCAGCCCAGAGCCCGACGCGGGGCTCGAACTCACGGACCGCAAGATCGTGACCTGGCTGAAGTCGGACGCTTAACCGACTGTGCCACCCAGGCGCCCCAGTCTTTGATCTGTTTTAAGTTGATTTTTGTGTATGGTATTAGGTAAGGGAAAACTCTTATTTAAACGTTCTATTTATTTCTTATTTAGTATCACATTTAAAATAATTACTAAGGGGCGCCTGGGTGGTTCAGTCGGTTGAGCGTCCTACTTCAGCTCGGGTCATGATCTCACTGTTGGTGAGTTCGGGCCCTGCCTCCGGCTCTGTGCTGACAGCTCAGAGCCCGGAGCCGGCTTCGGATTCTGTGTCTCCCTCTCTCTGCCCCTCCCCCACTCACGCTCTCTCTCTGCCCCTCAAAAATAAAACAAATTTTAAAAATAAATAAATAAAATAATTTAAAATATTAAATTTATCTGTATCTACAATACTTCCTGAATTTATCCAAAACCCTGTATCTTGACATACTTCTCACAAACAATTGCAGTATTGAATTGTTTGCAAAACAACTCTTACCCAAAAGGTACATCCAATCTATCCCTCTAGGATCTGTCTGATAGATCTTTCCGTAATGATGGAAATTTCTCTGCACAGTTTAAAACAGTAGCCATTAGCCATAGGTGGCCATGGAGTCTTCAAAACATGACCAGTATAAAGAGGAATTGGATTTTTATTTTATTTTATGTTAATTCAAATTTAAATCGAAGTGATCCTGTGTGGCTCGTGGCCACCATACGGGACAATGCAATGCCTAGGTTCTCAAAGCTTCCTTCCCAAAAAGTGATATACTCAGAATGTATTATTCTAGCTTTTCACACAAAAGCCTTCAGAACTTCAAACTGATACTATACCCTGAGTTTAAAATTAGCTAGATCAAGTGTAGATGCAAGAAATGCTACACAAAAAAAATGTCCTTGGACTTCCTGCAGAATTTCTATTAAAGAAATCACGTTTCATGGTAGTCTGTAAATGCCCTTTATGACCGAGTTCTCTCAGATCCAGTATTTTAAAAATATTTTTTTTTAATCTTGTGGCATTATGGCATGCTTCCTTGTACTAAATAATAAGGTCCTATAATCTTTCATTTTTCCTTTCTTTTCTTGGTTGCCAAGAAACTCGGGGCTAAGAAACAGTACTTTTTGATGAATTGTAATTGTTCCTCTTAAACCTAGTTTTCTAGTGTAATCATTTCCTTCCCTCCCCCTCCCATTCTGTGCTTCCACAAACTGCACTATTTTTGCTTATGATCACCTGCCTTGATTCTAATGATTTGGTAGTTTCTGTTTCTTTTCTTTCCCTTTGGCGCGGTCGCTAGCCAGATATAGTGACATGGCAATTTTAACTTCAACATGGCACAGATACAAACAGAAAATGTACCTTGTTGGTTTTCTATAACCATTTAATCTTCTTCACTGCCCCCGCTCCCCGCCCCCCTGCCGCCCTGTCCTTCTAGGTAGTGGCCAGGGTGGGGGAAGGCAATTGACACTTGACAGTTCATGGTGTCTCGGCCTCACCGGGTTGAAAGGGTCCCGTTCAGTTAGGTCCTTCTCTTTTGGGTGAATGTTCAGTGTTTTATTTTTCCTCTGCCGGTGTAGTAGTTTGAATAGTATCCCCCCAAAAGTCACGTTCACTCGAAACCTGTAAATCTAATCTTACGTCTTCTCATTTTCTAAGAGACCAATAAATGGGGAACAGGGTATGATGAGCCTCCTCAGCTTCCATCTTTCTCCTCTTCCCATCTAAAACCAGCCCCACATCCAAGGACGCTGATCCAAGGAGAGGATTCCAGACTTGAGTGCCTGGCACTGCCTTCCTCTTCCTGGGCCTCTTCATTCAACATCCTCAGGGCTGTTCAACATCCTCAAAGCACCAGCTTCTCCAACTTCCCACATGCATCATAGCCTTGGCTTATAGAAAAGCCTAACGTTCAAGTCTCCAAGCTTTTGATGCATTAAAAGGAGCTTAAGAAACTTAGAAAACATTTCCTCTATTTCAAAGCCTGGTTTTCAACAGATTTGTCATGGTCTCAAACATCCTATTTTGGATATCAAACACTTACCATTGATTTGTTCTTTCTTTTTGCACATCTGTGTAATAATCCTAATCTTCCCCAAGGCAAGTAAGTGCTCCCAGCAGAATAGGTGGAAATGCACGCAAGCACCAAAGGCAGACAAGAAATGCCAGAATATGTTGGTAGATGATTAGATAGATAGATAGATAGATAGATAGATAGATAGATAGATATTTTATATTAACCTCCTTACAGGGAGATAGAAAGAAAATAAACTCCAGTTCTTCATTTTAGCTGAATTAGCTTTGGATCTTGTAATTTCTTGTCGAGAATTTTTAAGGAACTGAATTATCCAGAAGTACCCACAGATACTACACTTCAAGAATGTACACCCTCATCAGAAAGAAAAGATGTGAACGTATGGAACAATAACGGAGCCACACAAGTGCATGGCCTTCCTACCACAGCAAGGCAGAAACCAGTCTACAGGCCGTGGAATATCCAGAAGCAGGGAGGGCATGAGTCACGGAGACAGGTTTAGAGAGGCCGAGTGGAAGGGGGGGAAGATAACCTAGGCTGCCCAGGCTTTTTCTTTTCTTTTTTTTTTTTTTAACGTTTATTCATTTTTGAGAGACAGAGAGAGAGACAGAGAGCATGAGCGGGGAAGGGGCAGAGAGAGAGGAAAACACAGAATCCAAAGCAGGCTCCAGGCTCTGAGCTGCCAGCACAGAGCCAGACGGGGGGCTTGAACTCACGAACCGCGAGATCATGACCTGCGCCTGAGTCAGACGCTCAACCGACAGAGCCACCCAAGCGCCCCTGCCCAGACTTTTTCAAGTCAGGGCACACAGAGAAAGAAATACTGGCTCAGAAAGCAGGGATAAACTGGAAGAGATTGAGGGAGGGGGCCATTTATTTAGTACTTAGTGGGAAAAGATTATTACTTTTTAACCTTATGTAATTATAATAAGAAAAAAGGCGGGGCGTCCGGGTGGCTCAGTCGGTTAAGCGTCCGACTTCAGCTCAGGTCACGATCTCCAAGTCCGTGAGTTTGAGCCCCGCGTCGGGCTCTGGGCTGATGGCTCGGAGCCTGGAGACTGCTTCCGATTCTGTGTCTCCCTCTCTCTCTGCCCCTCCCCCGTTCATGCTCTGTCTCTCTCTGTCTCAAAAATAAATAAACGTTAAAAAAAAATAATAAAATAAATAAAAAATAAAAAAGGCAATAACTAGAAAATATACTAAATATGAATTTGCATGAATTCCAAATAGATCTTTTTGAGGTTTTTCAACGAAAGCCTGAGCTTACCGGCGAGAATGTAACTTTTTTACACCAAGTTACGCCAATGATGGCCAAAACACCAACTTCTTGAGGATGATGTCTTCAAATTCTTGCAAGTCATCATCAGTGAGGAACTCTGCACAAATACGGGATAGAACTTAAAGAACGGAAAACTATTTTTACAACTGGCAAAAGTGCGCAACGGTTGAAATTCAGGACTATTAGTGCTTTCGTTTTTCTATTGGTAAATGCAACACTTAAATGCCTTATGATGATACAGGTGCATTTCTAATTCAATCAGAACTTTTTACCGGGAGAATTTCAGAGTGATGACGCAAGTCTTAATCAGCAGAGTGTACGTGGGGTGTACCCCCTTGACTCCCCGCCCCTTGGGCCGTGCCTTACCTCCTAGGGACCTAGAACATGAACTGGACACACCAAAGCCAGTTGTCCACAACAGGCAGTGTCTCACTCTGTGGCTGGCTGCTGAAGTCAGAGTCCTGATGGAGGAGTACGTCATCAGCCACGCAGGAGTGCTACGGTGGATCCGTGGAAAGCTGATGTTCACTGGAGCCCTCCTGCCTGAGGGCCCATATGGTGGTTGTCAGACTCTGGTACCACGGCACCCTCTGAGGGGCCCCAGACAAGTCAACTTAAGCCTGCGGGGGACTTGCCCAGGAGCTCCAGCCAAACCGAAAAGAGCAGTAACTCAGAGACATCGGTCTGTAACCCATGAGAGGCACACGTGGGAACGAGAGAAAGAACACCACGTCCGAAGGCCAGATAGGAGAATCAGCCGAGTACGCATGTTAGGGATGGAAACGAGACCGGTGGAGGGGCGTACAGGAACGAAGTTGGGAGTAGAAAGCAATAAAAGTAGACAGGCGAAGACAGCCAGAAGCAGGTGAGGCAACTGAGGAGCGGGCGTGTGCTTCCATAATAAAGACCCACTGAGAATTATTTACCAAAGCGTAAGCTGTGCTGTTCAACGCGGTAACCGTTAACCACCTGCAGCTACTTAATTTTACATCTAAATTCATTAGTCACATTTCAAGTGTTCGAAGAGCCAACATGTGGCTAGTGCCTACTGTACTGGACAGTGTTCAATTGGATAAGTAATAATAGGCGAGTCCCACGGGGCAATGCCGCATCCAAAACATTCCTTCTTAACTACTATTTACTTGGAGAGTTTAGCTTCGCGGAGTCGTCCAACAACTGCGAGTGAATCACCTCCCGCCTTCGAGAGAAATTTTGAAGATAAGTTCGTTGGTAACATCTCTTTTCATTTCCCTTCCAGGCCACAGTCCAGAGGTATGGGGAGGCGGCTCATATTGGCCCCCGAAAGCTGTTCAGTTTTCAGGGATTTTGCAAGCCCGATGCTAAACAGAACCGTTACTAAAAATTAAAGTATATACGTTTGCAATGAAATAAATTGCATTAAAACCAAAGGCAACAAATACTTAGCCTTATTACTCCCTAGCTATGTGTTTGCATTTCATTATCGCCTGTGCCGCTGGGGTTACTTACACGTCGAGTGCATCTCCAAGGAAGAATACGGCATTCTGGCGTGCAATGGCACATCTTTTCCTAAGCGCGCCAACAGCTTGGTATCGGCCCTGGTGGGAATACTGACACTCCAGAAATTGGCAACCACTAAATATAGGCCTTTTTTCCGAGAGTGCCAGTTGCTAAACATTTATCAACACACCACGACTGCTTTCTCACCATGTATTATCCATTCAGCATTTTATATGAAAATTATACGATTTGGCTCCCGGAATAAAAACCACCAAGCAGGGCCCCCCCCGGGTGGCTCAGTTGGTTAAGCATCCAACTCCCGCTGTCAGCTCAGGTCACGCATGATCTCACGGTTTGCGAGTTCGCGTTCCTTGTCGGGCTCTGCGCTGGCAGCGAGGAGACTGCTCAGGATTCTCTCTCCTTCTCTCCCTCCGCCTCTCCCCTGCTTGCTCTCTCTCAAAATAAAAGTAAAAAAAAAACACCACCAAGAAAAGAATACGATATCAATTTGACTACGGTCTACCATCCAGTATTATTTTCAATCCACTCTATGCCACTGAGGTTCAAACATACCCGGATAAATATCCTCACTCTCACCAGCCTGTACGTCCCCAGTAACCTCAGTGAATCTTCTGGCTGTGCGTCCTCAATAAATCTGATTAACTTCACCTTTCTGAGCTGAGCCAAGGCCTCTTTGGCAGGATGGAATAATAATAAGATCCTCACAGAGTTCTTTTGAGGATTATATGAGAAAATCTATGTAAAGTACCCGGCACACAGCAGCTGGTAAGCACTGGTCCTCTCCATTGGTGTAGGGTTTGAAAAATACTAATGCAGTTTAAGTCATGGTCTGTTTCCTTTTGTCTTTTCTTTCTTTCTTTCTTTTCTTTTTTTTTTTTTTAGTTTTTAGTTTCTTTATGGTCTGTTTCTACAAGACGTAACAATTTGGTTGAAATAAAAAAGGGAAAGTGTGTGTGTGTGTGTGTGTGTGTGTGTGAATATATATATATGTGTGTATATATATGTGTATATATATATATATATATATGCCCCATGGGACTCGCCTATATATATATATATATATATATATATATATATATGCCCCATGGGACTCGCCTATATATATATGTGTGTATATATATATATATATATATATATGTAGTGTTTAACATCTTTATGTCTGAATTGCATGCTGACTTCGCTTGGATGATCCCAAAGGCAGAGCCTGAGATAACATCTTGTGGTGCAGGTATTTTATCTGGAAGGTGACACCAAGAAACATTATCAAGACCACTACTACACACAGGAGGGGTTCTGGAGGCCAAACCTTCTAGAAACATCCAAGAATGCCCTCCTCCAGAACTGTCCATTTGAAGGATGGGCGGGCAAGGCATATGTTCACCAGCTCTCATCTTCCACGGGGGAAGATGCCTCCCTAAGTTTTTTTGTTTGCTTATCTGTTTTTACAACAGCTTTATTGGGCTTTGTTGTTATAATTTACACATCAAGCAATTCACTCACTGAAAGCGTCCGGGGCAAAGGTTTTTAGTACATGCGCAGATTTGTGCGACCATCACCAAGGTCAATTGTAAAACATATTCGTCTCTCCAAAAATAAACCCTGTACTCATTAGCATTATTCCTCATTTCCCCTCAACAGCGTTCCTCTCTCCCAGCCTTAGGCAACTACCAAGCTATTTCCGATCTCTATGAATTTGCCTATGCTGGGTATTGCCTGGGATCATAGAGTAAGTGCTCTTTTGTGTTTGGCTTCTTTCACTTAGTGTAGTGTCTTCAAGATCCATCCACAGTGTGACATGTGTGGGCAATTCGTCTCTCTTTATTGCCAAGCAATATTCCATTGGATGGAAAGAGCAGTTTTGTTTCTCCATTCGTCAGGTGATGGCCATTTGGGTGGTTTGACTTTTCAGCTATTACAAATAATGCAAGCTGTTGTGTGGACAGAAGTTTTCACTTCTCTTGGTTATCTACCTGGGATTAGACGTGCCAGGTCAAATGGCAACCGTGTGCTTAACCTTTCTGAGAACCTGCCAGACTATTTTCCACAGCAGCTGCATTATTTCACATTCGGGCCTGTACTATATGAGGGTTCCGATTTCTCCGCATCATCAGCAGCATCTGTTGTTATCTGACTTTTTGATTATAGCTGCCCTAGTGGGTGTGACATAGCACCTCATTGTGGTTTTCACTTGGCCCCTCGGGGTTTAATCCCCCTGAGCCTCCAGGGGAGGCTTCCTGGGGCCAAAAGCAGGGTGATCCTAGGCATGCTCCAGAGGTGGGATGCTGTGTACTTGGGGTGCTTTGCACAGAACTTGCCTCTGAGGCTGAGGCAGAAGTGAGAGGGGCCCAGGGGGGTGGCAGGAGGTAATATTATTATGTATCTGGGACGTTCAGAAAAGAAAGGGATCTTCCTGGCCTGGGAAGGCTCATGAGGGGAGCCAGGTCTGATGTGGGTCTGGCAAGATGGCGGAATTCGGATGGAAAGAGGAAGTCAGAGGACACGCTGAACGGAGAAAGAGTGTGGTCAAAGGCTGCAAAGTGGGCTTGAGTTTGGCGAAGCACGGAGAGGAGGCGACCCAGCTTTGTCAAAGGGAGACGCGGGAAATAAGAGCCGCGTAGAGAGGCGCCAGAGGCCAAACTACCTTCATAACAGGCCAACTGTAACACAGAAACCAAAAGTTACCTCATTTATGCCAGAGGGCACTTCAACAGTGCCAGCCCAGTTCAACCACACTCTGCCCAGGCTTAGGGTCTGTTAAGCCACTGCCTAAGCTATCGTCATCCACGCATTCATTCATTCAGCACAGACTTACTGAGGGGCGGGCACCACTGGTAGCCGCGTGCATGAAGTTAAATAAATCTAAAGACTGCCCTTGTCTAATGCTGGGCCTGACAAGAAAACAGATTTTTTTTTTTAATGGAATAATAACAGCTAATATTTCCTGAGGACCCACGTTGGGGCAGGCGCGGTTCTATGTGTTTTCAGTGTTCTAACTCTTTTAAACTTCCTGAGAATCCTGTGAGAGAGGTACTAGTAGATAAAATGTGCCCGTTTTACAGACAAGGAAATTGAAGGCCAGAGTCGTTAAGTAACTTGCCCCAAGCTATACAGCTGGTGGTGGTGCCCATTTGGGGGCACCCACTCTAATCGCTAGGCTGTGCTGGTCCCTCTTTGAGGAAGAAGAAAGCACATGGGTGGAGGAAGAAGTGAGGTCTGGCTATGAAAATGACTCCAACAGGCTCCTAGCTCATTCCCACACTTGCTCCCTTGGGTTCGGGATGTCACTCTACCCTCTGCTGCTTGCCCACACACGTGCGCCCTGGATTTTTCCTACCCCAAACATCAGGAATTGGAAAGGACATTGGTGATTCACCAGCATCCAACCCCCTCGTGTGTGTCCCTTTTGCATACAACACCCCGACTTTCCCTTGAGGGAGCTCCTCTGGTGAACAGGGGGTTGACCTCAAGAGGACTGGGAAACTGGGAGCCTTTGAAGATTCACTTTTTTCTGAACACAGATGAGTAAGCACATTGCCCTGAAGGCAGCTGGCAACCACCTTGCAACCAGGACAGAAGCCAGCCTTGGGATAAACCTGATACCACTGGAGGCATAGCAGAAGGAGAGAAAGAAACCTGTCCTTGGTGATCTCACCGAACCACGGAGTCCAACCAGCCTAGCCCCGTCTTACATCTGGGCGTTCTCGTTAGGCAAATCAGTATGTTTCCTTACTGCTTAAACCAATTTGAATGGGGTCATGTGCGAACAAGAGGATTCCTTCATGATCGAAGTCCCCCGGAAACCCCAGAACGAAACAATCCATCTGAGAATCCAGTCCAGACTTCGGCAGTCTCTGGCCCTTTGAGGACAACCCCAGACCAGAGCGGGTCATCCAACCCAATCTGCTTAAGAGCCACTTTCCCAAAGGCCCTGAAGGCTCTGGAGAGAGCCCAGGGCCTATAATGTGCCAAAGCGGCCGGCAGGGCTTACTGGCTCCAGACACAGTCTGATGGGTTTCTTTATTCTGTCGTTACGTTTTCCATTCTCTTATTTGCAATTAGAAACATTTCCTTTTAATTTAGATAATGTCCCTCTTTTTCTTTCCGCCCGCCCGAAAACAGAGCTGTGCTGTAACACCGCTTTATAAACCACCCTGATTTTTGTGTTCCTTTGTCCAAGTATTTGGTGTGTTTGCAGCCAAGAAGCCTTAGGCTCTGGATCATTACGTCCCTCTGTTTTCCCTTTTCAAGTACTCAGTTAAAACCCATGATGAAACCAGACAGGCAGGGCTCTCGGGCATTCTTCTGAAGGCCCAGCCTTTCCCTTCTGCGCCCGAGTCAGCCTGCACTTGCACCCGGTGGCTCCTCAAAGGGAAGAACGTCGCCCTTCTGCGTGTCCTCACCGCAGTTCCAGCCACACTCACAAAACAGCAAATCGTTTGGATCAGAGAATTTTTCTGTGGGGATTTTTCTGAAAGCTCAACAGCAACCAACCAGAAAATCTTGCAAAATAACTTGCAAAACACAGGGAGAAACGAGCTGCCCCGGTCCTTAAAAAATTCCACGGAGGTGTGCAGAGGCGCTGCGGGAGACGGTGAGGACGGGAGGCATTTTCATCTGAGCCACTCACTAAGAAGGGGTGGCTGATGGCGACGAGCGAGCGCTTTGATCTGCTGATCCCTTTATCGGCTTTCTTCCATCCATTGTTCTACTTACCGGGATAGGCGTTCTTCTGAATCACTAATACCTTCCGCGGGTCTTGGCTTACACCTGTAAGACTGAACACACCCTGGGCGGGGGGGGGGGGGGGAATGGAGAATGACTCGTCTGTGCACAGGAAACAGCAGGGCGGTGGGAGTGCACGAGGCTCCAGGCTTCTCTGCTGCGTGTCGCTGACCGAGGGTCACAGCGAATTCTCTAGAAAGAAAGCAAAATCATTTTGATCCCAGCCCTCGATAACGGCCGCTGAGCCACACGATGGAACCACGTTCCTCCCGATCCCCCTACTTTTGGCACACAGTCGCAGGCGTGTCAGCCCCAACACGCACGCACGTGCGCATGAAAAGCAGCCCCACGTGACCGGTCCGAGCGAGGCCACGCCCCCAGCCTGTTGCCATGGCTGCTGCGCGCGGCCCAGAGACAGCCAGGGAGACGCGCACCGCACGCTGGTTCAGTCCCAGATAGCGCCCGGGATAATGAGCAGAGGCCGAAGAATGCTGAAAGCCAAAAGGCCCTCTCTTTTGTGAGGCTGCCCCCAGCTGAAGGCAGACAAAAAAGGCAAGGGTAAAATAAAACAGACTTTGTCTTATTAACCTGGCACACACGCCTGGCGATCGGTGGCTTAGCTGGCAAATTGCAAGGACCTCGATGGGAGATTCAAAACTCAACAAGTGGCTGTCGCTATGGAAACGGCTCAAATGAACCCCAAGAATGAAGGACCTCGGCCCCCGGGGAAGATGTCGGAGGAGGATGGATGTTGCCCGGAATCTGCCGTCATGTAAAGCCGAGCTGGGGAGGAGGTTAAACTCATTGACAGTGTGCCTTTGCGTCCTGAAGTCAAGGCGGGAAGCTTGCCCTCCCGGGTCACAGGATTTAGAAATAACGATGCTCCTCTCCCCTCCGCTGGGGGACCGTGGCTGTGTGAATCTCGCCTGCTCCAAGGCACAGAGGCGCCGGGCCTGGGGCCCACTGGGCCTCTGAAGAAAGTGAGCCTTGCAAGGCCCACGGCGCCAGGGCCTGGAAACCAGGGTGGACCCGGGAAGCAAGTCGTCTGGGATAGGAAGCAAATGCGGGCTTCAACCAAAGCAAAGCTGTGGGCAGTTAAGTATAGGGCTGGATGTTCTCTCTCTCAGGAAGTGCTCAGACCCACGGTCACGTTTGGTTAAAGGAATTTCCCCAGAAAAGCCCCATTTGTGAGATAAGGCCAGGCCTGTGTCTGAGCTGGGGGCTGGGGGCTGAGGGCCGGACTTAATGACATCTGTCGTTCCTTCCAGCCTGTGATTCTGTGATAATTGCTGGCAAGTGTAGTGATTTCCAGTACGCCATGATTATAAGACACTCTTTAAATGCACAGTAGACATTCTAAATAGCACGTTTGGAGACAATTACCCAGACAGAAGATTACACGAACGCAGTAACTAACAGGGAGCTAGGTCCTCTTCCAGTATCAGGGGCAGAAAGGCCATCTGAAAACAGTTCCCACATCCCTCGGGGGGGGGTGGGCGGTTAAGGACACACAAATGTATTATCCTCTTTGGGTTTTTGCTGGATGCACAGATTCACTTCTGTATCTGGTGATCTCGTTATAAGGATAAAGCAAGCGTGATCGTAACAGCAGCAACAATTGAACGCTTCCTATGCTCCAGGCTTTAAGTACTAAATATTTTTACATGTGTTAGCCCATTTAATCCTCATACTCTCTGCTTGAGGCATTCTTGTTTTCCAGATACCGCAGTTGAAGAAACTGTTCCCAGTCTTGCACTGAGAAGCTTGGACTGCGCTTGGGGTTTGAGACACATCCCCTTTACCTGGGCCTCAGCTGAGGTGGCCCATACGGACACAGCCTAGGAGAGCTGGAAAAGCCCAGGGGACACAAGGGTCATCTCTCTGGAATCTGGGACAGGGATGGGCCACCCTCCGGGGCCTTTCAGGCAGCATCTGGCCACCATGCCAGGGACTGGATCCCAATCCCAGGAGTGGTTTCAACCTCTGGAGTCTGAAGTGCTTTCAAATATGCAGCCGTGAGCCCTTTAGCTGGAGCCCGGAGGAGAGGAGGTGTGTGAGTCCTCTGCACACAGAGACATGGCCGCTCCAGCACGGTTGCCATCGGCCAGGGAGAGAGAAAAAGGCCGAAGCAGAGAGGTCTGGTCAGCCGCCACCCTCTCCCACTCATCCAGCCACCAGCCTGTGCTTTTCAGGATCACTGAAACTGGATCCCTTAGATTTGCCGCCACGTCTCATCTCCCTCCACAGTCACCTGAAGAAGCGGTCTCCCTACGCGTGCAACACTTCCTAGACTCTGAGAATTTTCAGTCACAACCTTCACATGGCAGTCGGGTCTGCAGGTAGCTTGCAGAGAACTAGGGGCATTAGCTGCTGCCCTGCAGCCCTACCTCCCACAGACCTGCCCTCAGTGGGGCAGGACACGGGGATGGGCATCTCTCCAACCTGTGTCCTGGCCACAGATGGCTAAACAGACAGAAGACAGGACAGATCCAGTGGAAGCAACGTCTCTAGCTCGAAGGCAACCCACATCAGGAGCACAGAGGGAGGAACTTACACCGTTCGCAGGAAATGGAGCAAAAGGCTACACGTTGCTTTTGAAACCGGAGGGATTTGCAATCCATTCGGAAGATTAGCACAGCACAGTAATTAAGACCGCGAATGTTGGAGTCAGACAGACCTGGATTTGTCTCTCACCCAAATTTGCAAAAAGGACTGGCTTCATGACCTTGGACATGCAAAATCTGAGACCGACTGATCTCATCTGGAAGACAGGATCAATAACATAGACACAAGATAAAGAAAGAAACAAAGAAATAAACAATGAAACACACAGAGGAGTGTCTGTTAGGGTGCTCTCAGCTGCAAAGCACGGAGAATCCTAATTCAGTGGCTTAAGCAATAAGCAGATTTATTTTTTAATCTCACATGACCAAAAAAAAAAAAAAAAAATCCAAAACAAGGGCAGCCTCTAAGCCTGGTCCATCAGGGCTCTCGTTCAATTTCTCCGCACGCTGGCTGCATCTTCATGCTGGTAACGCCATGGCTGCTGCAATTCCAGACATTTGATCTAGATAATGGCAACATCCGGGGAAAAGAGTGGGGGTGGGGCCGTTTCTTCTGAGATACCTCCTTTGATTCGGGAAAAGAAAGTCTTCCCGGAAGCCTCCAGCAGCCCTCTCCTCCTGTCTCATCGTCCAGACGTGGAGCCCGTTCAGAGCTGCTGTCGGCCTGCACCCCACCTTTATGCAAACTGGAGAAGGGCAACTCTTCCTCAAACACCATGTGGCTTTGGGGGCTCACAGCTGCTTGCTCTTGGCTGTGACTAGCACACGCCTGCTCTCCTAAATGTGTTCTCAGTGGAGGGTACTGGTACGGATTTATGCTCTAGAACCGCATCGTTCAATATAGCAGCCATTAAACTACACAGGGCTTTCTAAGTCTCCTTTGAAACGAATGAAAATTAAGTACAGCTTACAGTTCAGTTCCCCATCACACTAGCCACGTTTCATGTGTTCAGTAGCTACATGGGGCTAGTGGCTACCGTATAGGAAGGTGCGGAACGTGTTCATCATCACAGAAAGATCTGTGGGAAAGAGCTGCAGATGACATGTGTCACCTCTTCTCTCCAGCTGGCCTTCCATGAGGGCATTCCCAACAGCATCTTAGCCGTCTGGTGCCCAGTGGTCTCTGAGTCCCCGGACTGGGGCCGGCTGCTCTACGACACAGAGCCCTGGAGCCCCGGAGCCCCGGGGCATAGACGGGCCGGCCTCAAGCCCACAAGCCCTCCTCCGGCCAGATGAGGGTGCACCTGAACATCTCTGTCACGGCCACCTCCAGAGAGAGAGGCCTGGGTTCGCGGAGGTGGGATCTGCCAGATAAAACCTTGCAAGTGCTTTGGGTTTCTTGGGAAATCTTCTCAATGAGCACAACAGTTGTAACTGCTTTTATCTCCTTCACCCCCTAAAGACTGGGTGTTTAATATTCCAAAGCAGGCCAATTTGTCAAACAAAATAATGAATGTTCGTGGTTAAAAATAATCCAGCAACACCAGAACATTTTGACTTCAAAGGCTCTATTCTCTTTCATTATCAAATATTACAAATATTACAAAATTACACATTAATGTACAAATATTACACATTAGAATGGAGCCCACAGCTCATTAATGCTGAATATAATTGCATCGGGCCGGCCATCCTGGCGTTTCCACTGGGCCAGATCTGTTGTTTAGCAAGATCTGCTGTAGGGAATATATTTGCATATATAGTGAGAGCAAACGCCGAATAGAGTGAAAAGTTTACCTCCAACGTGGTGACCTACCCTCCCAGGCCTGGTCTCCAGAAACAGCTCTCTGCTGCCTTCTGTTAATCTCTTGGTCACTTGACTCGCACACAGCAAATGCTAAAAGGGAGTGAGGCCCAGCTAGGAAAATGAGTCAAGGCACAAAATTTACGGAAGCGAAATTTGACTTGTCCTTTGTTTCCTTTCAGACTCTCTGTTGTTAATGTGCGTGAACTCCGTGTAAAGTTACGCTACGAAAGTGACAAATGTCTGAAACGGGCTAAAATAACTGTCTAGCCATTATCTCAAACTTACCACAACTGGAGTTGTATCCCCAAAGCAAAAACTCTAGAATTCCCCTGAATAGTGGCATCATCTGGTGGACATAAGTGATACTGCAACTCCCCTTCAAGTTTTTGTCATCTTTCTGTGAAAAATATTAATGTTTTAATTGCGCTGAATCACTCAGGAGTTATTGTAAGCGATTGAAATTCCCTCCATGAAGCATCTTCGATTAAGAGGCACATCTCCAGATTAGCATAGCACTGACAGACCGTCATACAAGCTTATGGTCTGAGAGAGCCTGAGCTTATTTTCCATACTTTTTTAGTGGTTTGGTGTTTAGATTTTATCTCATTCCAGAAGGTCATGAACTCCTTGAGGACATGTCTTTCAACTGTTATATACCCTATGCTTTCTGCTGTCTCAGTAGATTCTCAATAAAAACTTGCTAAGGACTGAATAGTTTACAGAAGACGGCACCTATAGTTAAGGAGAACGGAACTCTGCAATGAATAGTGTGTACAGAATTTGGAGGCGAAATTCCAGAGTTCTTGTTCCAGATCTTCCATCGGATAACTATGTGCACTGGGACCCCGAAAGTTGGTTTCTCTATCTGTAAATTGGGCACATTAACAGCTCCATCACGACATCGTTTTGAAGAAGAAACGAGGTCACGAGAATAGAAGAGCAGTGTAAACAGGTCATTGTTGGTTGCTATTGGTGTCCTTTCTGTCCACCCTCCTTGGACAGTTCAGTATGCATTTCTGCTCTAAGTTGTTGTTATTATATCCATTATGGCCATCTTACCATAAAACTGAGAGATCGATTCTCCCTTAAACCCAGGATCATGCCAGCCTTCTCTCCTCGGGAGTGCAAAGTGGCCAAATCTCCTTTCACTCCCCTCCAACCAAAATAAACAAGCAAATGCTCGGGTACCAGAGACAGAAGGTTTGACTCAGCAGCTGCTGGCTGAAAACAACCTGAGTCATTTATTGACTGGAGGTTTCAAATGATGGGATGTGACAGCCAGCCAACGGGGGTGGAGAGCCAAAGTGGGCTCTTGGACAAGGTCAATAGAAGGGTGGTTTGTGGGGAGGCGGGACTTCCCCCTTACTCTTCCAGTGTGTGCTCTGAACAGACCACAGAGAGGACACAAAATGCAGCTCTGAGTGCCACGTTTAAAACTTTACCAAGATGGGGGCACCTGGGTGGCTCAGTTGGTTGAGTGTCCAACTCTTGATTTCAACTCAGGTCATGATCCCAGGGTTGTGGGATCAAGCCCCACATCAGTCTCCACACTGAGCATGGAGCCTGTTTAAGATTCTCTCTCTCTCTCTCTCTCTCTCTCTCTCTCTCTTTCTCTTTCTCCCTCTGCCCCTCTTCCCCTACTCACACTCTTTCTAAAAAAAAAAAAAAAAAAAGCAGCCAAGATGAAGAATTCAAAGAAGCAGGTTTCTCTCTTCAAGGGCTGGACCTGGGAAAAAGGCAATTGACTCTCTCTGAAGGGGAATTAAGACCAAGAAGAGCTTCAGGGAAATAGATTTCATTTCTGTGTAATAGTTCTGGAGAGAGTGGGGGGGAGAGAATTCCCAGCCTGCAGGCCCCCTTGCACTGAGCTGGGCAGAGGGTTAGGCATCGTGGGACTGGTAGTGCCAGTCTTGGGTTGTGATCCATTCCAAGATTCAGGGATTCTGTGTCCCAGCTCTGCTGACTGAGAAGAAGACATTTCCTCCCCTGCCCTACCTGTACCAAGTGTTGTTTTGTGGTCCCATGGTGACAGTTCTGTAGGGAAACACAAGAAAGTCCACCAGGCAGAGAGCAGAGCCTCCATCAGAGTGCAAATTCTAGTCAGACCCAGCAGCTAGGGTGCTTCTGAGAACTGTTCTGCCCAGCCAACGGGAGGGGGACACCCCCCTTCAGGGGCCTGAAGGCTCCCTGGGATGCTTGGCCTATCCACACAGGATTACTGTGTGGATAATTCACTCCTTCCCCTGCCTCATCATACCCCTTCCCCTCTGCCAGAATGTACTTACCCTCCCCAATAGATACTGTCAGTTCCGCCCACATTCTTTCTGCCCACGTTCTCTCTGCCCACCCTGGCTGCGGAAGGCAGCCCCAGAACAACTCCAGGGATGCCCACTGGTGTTCGGGGCCTTTGTAATCCTCTCCCCTTAAAAAAGTTGCTTCTAACCAACAGAATATGGTAACGGTGAGGAAATGTCATTTCCATGATTAGGTTACAGAACATTCTAACTTCCATTTTGTTAGAAGACCTTCTTGCTGGCTTTACAAGTAAGCTGCCAGTTTGGAGAGGCTCACATCAAAAAAGGCTGAGCAGAAACCAGCCAACAGGCAGCAAAGAGCCAAGGCTCTCAGTCCAACAGCCTTCGTGGACATGAATCCTGCCCACAGTCATGTCAGTAGTTTAGAAGTGCTTTCTTCCCCAGCTGAGCCTTCAGATGAGACCCGTACCCTGGTCAACAATTTTACTGCAGCCTCCACGAGAGACCGTGAAGCAGAGGGTCTTCAGACTAAGCTTTGTCCTGGTTCCTGGCTCATAGAAACAATGAGATCATAAATGTGTGTTGTTTTAAACCATTTTAAGCTTCTTAATGAATATCCTGGCATCCTGCATCTCTCCACCTGAGGACATTCTCTGGCCTCAGAAGCATGCCGACCTCAGCAGGTAACAACGAAGGAGCAGCCCCCAACCGTTGGAGTTGGTTTCATTTCCACAGCTTCCTGACCTTAAGTGAAATGACTCCAAATACACCATTTTGGTGCATTCCTAGCAACTTGGGCCCCAGTTGCTCAGACAGGTAACTCACTCAGTAACATATGTTACCTTTTCTCCCTTCTCTTTCTCACTCCCCCCACTCTTTCATTGTGTCTCCTGAGATTCCCTCTGACAAAACTACTTGCACCCGAGGCTTGTCTGCTTTAAGTCAGAACCTAAACTGACATAGACCTATTGGCTCGCCAACATCCTGGGTTTATAAAAAACCTACACTCTTTTCTCTAAGTGTCAGAGCTCTGCCATTAGGAAGTCTACTCACATGCTTGGCGAAAAAAAAAAGATTCATCCTACCACAAACACCCCAGATCCCCCTCCAGCACCCCCTCCCACCCCCCTAGAGGGCCCGAGCAGTTTTCCAAGTCCTGGCCACAAGACCCACATCACTTCCAAAAAATCTTCCTCAGGGAAGCCTCTTCTCCCCCAAAACTAAGCTGCAAGGAATATGGTGATGTGTCCTCAAACCTTATCCTCCATGGCCTGCAGGTAGGAACATGGCCCAAGGTCAGGGTCCCTATTCTCTCACACAAATCTTAGTTCAAAACCGTTCTGTCTACACTAAGCAAAATAAGCCCCCCCCCCCCCCCCGCTTTTCTCGTTTTGCTTCTAGTTCTGCTCATTCACTGATTAATTTGATGAGGCGTGTGTTCCACAGGCATCAGGGAGGACCTCAACTCTAGGCACCCAGCGACATTTTATATCTCACAAGCTGCCTGCAGGCATCTCAAAGTCTGCGGGAGGGAGGCGGGGGAGGGAAAACCATTGTCATCAACTGGCAAGGCTTACAAGCCATTGTAATGTCAGGCCCTGTCAGTTTCCCCCTGTCGCTTATTTCTGCCACAGTGAGTCTGCGTTGAGGAGTCAGCCTCAGATACTTCTTCGGCTGCTGACAAGACCTTCTGGGCTCTCCTCAGTGCAAGATTCTCAGCTACTCTCATTCTCTCCCTCCTTGGCCTTGCCCCTGTGATCATCTTCTCCCGCGGGCAAGTGGGAACGCATTCTGGTTGTCAACAAACGTCTCATTCTCAACAGCCTCTCTCAAAGGTGGCCTTGTTGGATTGGTGCCTTTCTTCTGGGAGACTGAGACCCATCATCTCCATTGTGGGTTTAGCTCTAAAGGATGCCTCTGCACATTTCCGTGGACTCTGCAGGGCCTGCTTATTGTTCTGATTCCTCCAGGAAAGATCCCAGCTGCAAATAATATGGCCTTATGTCTCTAAATATGGTGTGTATGTTACCAAAACCTCAATAGACAGAGCCCTACTGCAGGCTGGCAATCAGTGAGGTGAGGCAAATCGGAGCTGCTGTCCTCTGCCAGCATTTCTTCAAACCCCAAACCTCTCCTTCAGGGAGGGCCCCCCAGCAGGCCTCCCCCACTGTACCTCCCAAAACACAGTGCTTTGGTTTCATTCTGGAACCTTCTTCTTGGCCAAAACTCACTGTTGATCTATTTGATATTAGGTGGCCAAGGTCCTTCTGTGGCCATTTCAGCCCCATTTGAGGCTGTGTGGCTTGAATTCAGCAATTCAGGGTCCAGCAGCTCCGTGATTCCCAGGCAGGGCTGGGTAAGTGCATCCCAACTTTTCAGTTTCATCAGCAGGCATGTATGGGTCTCTACATGCTCATGGGATAACTGAGGAAGAAACTCTCTGGTATCCAGTCATCAACCTGGGCCCCACCTGTGCACAGCTTCTCACAGTGATGAGAGCATCACGCCTGATTCCTGCCCAGCCATGTCTCTCTCTCTCTCTTTTTTTAATCTTTTTAATTTATATTTGAGAGAGAGAGAGAGAGAGAGCTTAAGCAGGGAAGGGGCGGAGAGATGGAGACAGAATCCAAAGCCGGCTCCAGGCTCCAAGCTATGAGCTGTCATAGCTGACATAGAGGCTGACACAGGGCTTGAACTCACAGGCTGCGAGATCATGACCTGAGCTGAAGTCAGGCACCCAACCGACTGAGTGACCCAGGTGCCCCACTGCCCAGCCATTTCCATGGTTTCCACAGGGGAAACCGTGGGCATGTTACCTGACCCCTCTGGGCTGATTTACTTTCTTCATTGGCCAAACAGGACTGCTTTGAGGGTTAAATGAAAAAATGTAAGCTATACACAGAGAGAGCTTAGCTAAATAGAAATCTCTCCCTAGTTGTTCTAGGCCGGTCCACAGAAGCCGCAAATCCCATGCGGCTATTTGACATTTTAATTTAAGTGAATGAACACTCAGCTCTTCAGTTGGACCAGCCACATTTCAAGGACTTGGTAACCTGGGGCTAGTGGCTCCAGTATCAGACATTTCCATCACTGCAGAAAGTTCTACTGAAGAATTTTAAAGATTCCAAAGTCCAGACAGGACCTGCCTTGATCTTTACAGACCTCATGATGCGGTGCCTTCGTGATGAAACTCCCCAGGAGAAAGGGCAAGCTGACTTCAGCCACCCCGGGGCGGATTCCACTATTGGTTGGAAGGGTGGAAAAATATTTAAACTGAACCTGCTGCTTACAACGTTAACTACCAGCTGACGAACCGGTTTTCAGAGAGCAACTATGGAGCGCAAAACCCCATCGGAGGTGCAAAAAAGAAGGAAGCAGTTAGGGGCAGGCGGGACACAGAGGAGTTTTCAGGAGACCATCCCAATCACACAGTAACTTGTAAGGGAGGAATTACTGCCCTGTTTCACAGAGGAAGTAAGAAGACAGTTAGTCAAGGGTAGATGCAGAACTTAAACCCTGGTCTTTCAGAGTAAAAGGCCTATGATTTTTCTATGCCCCTGTGTAGCCAACATCTGTCCCAGCACAGTGGGGCTGGTGGTGTGGATGAAAAGGTAAGACACACACACAGAGAACAATCAAGGAGCACGAGGGTGGTATTGATAAAGGTGCAATCAACCAAGATGCTACCTTGGCCATTAGGGCAAGTGAAAAGAGTTAGGTCCCCCTCACGAAAGCAACCTTGAACTGGGTCTTTCAAAAATGGCCTCCGTGACATGTGCGGGCATGACCCGAAAGCTGGTCCAGGCAGCCTGTGTTACCATGGAAAGGCTCGGAACCCAACGTTCAGAGGAACGGTTCGCTGGGACTAAAAGAAAAGGAGAGAGGCAGTGGACGACAACCAGTGGTAATAAAAGAAGGTGATGGTTACTGAGCACTGAGTAATGCCAGGCACTGACTACGTGTTTTATCCCACTAATCGGCACAGTGTTATTGATCCTGTCACTATTCCCGTTTGACCGCTGAGGAAAATGAAGCTTAGCAAGGTTAGGTCCGTGGCCAAAGTCACACAGCAAGTGAGCAACAAATAAACCTTCACACCTGTTGATTTAAAGGTAGCCCCAGAGGAATGAGGCCTCCACACTCCCTCTAAAGGGATGGGTTTTGATGTCAGACTCCCTGGGTTTATTCCCAGCCTCTGCACCCTTAAAAGGGGCAATGTGCTTGTGCAAGACCCTCTCCGGGACTGCCTCCTCCTTCACGACATGGGAGTAATTCTAGGACCTACTTCTCTGGGTGGTGCTCTGCATGAAATGACAAAAGGCACATCATCGAGGGCTTAGCCTGGAGTCCGGTGTCCGGTGTCCCGCACGTAGTAAGTACTCAGTACATTTTAGCTGTTGTTATGGTAACAGCATCTGGGCGATGATGGATTCCCTGAGGGGAAGAGCCGGCACCAGGGAAAATTCTGGTTGACTGGCCAGAACACTCGGTCTCAGAGTATGTGAGACCCATACGAGCTTGGTGGGTCCCAATGAGCTCTCTGAAAAGAACTAGTCTGAGGTAGCTTTGGGTTTGGGCTGCTCTCAGTGAGAGGCCCTAAGGGCCAGAAGGACTTTGAGTTTCTTCTGTGCAGTCTTCCACTGAGGGACTCGGGCTGGTACCCTCTTCTAGCAGAGATGCTCTGCTTTCAGCTGTGTAAGGCGTTAGGCATCTGTATGAGAATGCACTTGAGTAAAAGATTCTGCTCAGAAGAAGCCATAGAAGGAAGCCAGGAGGGAAAGAGAAAGGAAGTTTGAGAACCATTGAGAGGACGATACCGCTCCCCCTTTTTACAGAGTTGAGGATCTGAGGCCCAGGGCGGTTAGGTGGTCTACCTGAGTTGCTCAGCCTTGGAAGTCTTAGCTGGCCGTGATCAGTCAGTCAGACCTCTTCACAGTACAGGGGCCTTTCCACCACACGCGGCTGCTGCAGATCGGGCCTCCTCCAGGGGGCGCTATGCCCATTGTATTTTATTTGAATAGCCCCTCCCTGGGGTCAGGCAACTTTGGGACCTGACAATTGGAAAACTCAAAGCCCCAGTTGCCTGCAGAAAGATCACAAGGTCCTCTGTGTGTTCTGTGCCCGTGTGTTCCTATCAGAGGGGGGCAAGTATACCGTGCGAAGGCCAGACAGTTAATATTCCGCCCCTCCGGGCCGTTCAAGCCTCACACCTTCTCGCCTCTGCCGTGGTAGCAAAAAATGGGCCACAGACAAAAAGTATTTATTGGCTGTGTCCCGATAAAACTTTATTTATGGACATTGAATTTTGAATTTCATTTCATGTTCACATGTGACCAAATGTCCTTGTTTAATTTTTTTCAACAATTTAAAAATGTAAAAACCATTCTTAGCTTGCAGGCTCTCTGACAGGCCGAATTTGGCCTGGGGGCTGCAATTCGCTGACCCCTGGTCCATAAGATTTGTTCATATTCTTGTCTCACTCGAGCTTTGTCAGAGTTGATGGAGAGACGGGAGGGCAAATATAAAATCCACTCTTGGATGTAATTTAATAAATAAATAAATACATACATAAATACGTACATAAATAAAAAAAAAATAAGGTGTTATGGGAAAAGGACAGACATAGAATAAAAGAGAGGTCTTGGAAATTAAAAAGATGAACGTTAAAAGTTTTAAAAAACAAAACAGAAAGTAACCCACTCTCTACAAATACACAGACCAAAATTCAGAGAGGTTAAATTTATACTGATGACCAACCTCTAAAACACCCCTGCCTCTCTGGAGAAGTCACAACGTCCCCTAAAGCCTCGGGAAGGAGCCAGATTTGAAATAAGCTTCTGCTTAAGGCTGCCTAGTACAGATTTTGCAAGTTATGGTCCCCAGGGTTTGTTCCAGACCGAGCAGAAATCCCTGCTATGCCCTTTCAGCAAGTTGGAACCAGCCGGAGCTCCAGAACACATGGGCAGGAGACACACAGCTGTCCCTTCCAGGTGTGCAGTTCTTGTCTCTACCTGTAAAACAGATCACCCACACATTCCCATAAACACCAAACCGACAATATCAGAGTTCAGTGTTCGGTTTACAGCACTGCCCGAGGCACTAGGAGAACAAAATAGACCTAAGCCCCTACAGAAGTTGGATTTGGGATGCAATGAGCCAGCACGATGACTGGGAAAGAAGATTCTAGGATTTCCAGACTGGAGAGGTGACCGAGACAGATAGGATTGGGGGCGGGGGGGCGGGGGTACGGGTATTGGTATTGGTATAGGTGAAAAAGACATTTGGCAAGAAGGTATGGATGGTGAACTGGGGTCTCCCAGAGGCAAGAAAAAGCCCAAAACTTGAAGAGGAAAGAAATGATATGAGGAAAGCAGGCAAATGCATTTAATCAGGGAATATTGTACAGACTGGTAGAGAAAGAGGCAGAATGTCTAATTCGGAAACCATTTCAGAAATGACCTGAAGGGAGCCTGAGCCACAGAGGTGGCCAACATCACAATAGAAGGCCAAGTACAGGGGTGCCTGGGTGGCTCAGCTGGTTAAGTCTCCGACTCTTGATTCTGCCTGGGGTCTCGATCTGAGGGTCGTGAGACGGAGCCCCGCCCCATGAGGCTCTGCTCTGATAGCAGGGAGCCTGCTTGGGATTCTCTCTCTTCTCTCTCTGTCCTTCCTCTCCCTCTCTCTCAAAATAAAAAAACATTAAGAAGAAGAAGAAGAAGAAGAAGAAGAAGAAGAAGAAGAAGAAGAAGAAGAAATAGAAGAAGAAATAGAAGAAGAAGAAATAGAAGAAATAGAAGAAGAAATAGAAGAAGAAGAAATAGAAGAAATAGAAGAAGAAGGCCAGTTACAAATGCTCTTCCAAAGGAAAGGTGGGGAGGCCCGAGACTCACCAGACCTGGAGGACAGACCAGAGTCAACAGCGACTCCAACAGCTCCAGCCTGGGTAAGTGGACAGACCAGAGTAGAAACAGACTATTTCCTCCTCTTACAAATAATCAGTTTGTCCATACTGACGGTAATAAGTATAAATGCAGTACGTCTCCAAAACAAATAAATAAATTAGAAAGTCTCCCTCCTTCCACCAAAGTCTACTTTCTACCGATTCGGAAGTTCGCGAGGGTGTGTGTGACTTTTGAGGGGAAGCTCGAAAATGAGGGGCTAGCAAGACAATTCATTAGGTGAAGAGATCAGTAAGTGTCCACAGCAGTTGGAAAAGGAAGTGCGGTGACAAGACGGGCCAGAATGTGTAGAGTCAAGAGCCCCTCTGCCCAGGTGACAGCTGGGAATGGAGTTCTCCCCGGGGAGAATAGTGAGTACAAGATCAGAGATCCAGGTCTTGGGGAACGCCTTCATTACAATTATTTCTTAGATCCTACTTTGAATGAGACCCTGTGGGGAGCACCGCCTGGCCTAAGGAAAGGTGTGAACAAAATAGGTTTGGTCAAGAGGCTGCAAGGAAGTGTAAATCCTGGGGCCTCACGGAATGAAGTCAAGGAAAGAGCCAGTAGTAAAGCGGATGTCAGGCCTTTGCCACCAGATCTAGAAGTAAAACAAACAAAAAGCTAGGGGATCTGGCAAAAAGAGGCACCGGTGAGAGCAATTTCAGCGGGAGCCTGGGGAACAAAGCCAAATATTGAATTGATAGAAATTGCTAGTGAACAAGTGGAGGCTGGGGGAAAAAAAAACCAAAACCATTTGATGACAGGTCGTTAACCCTTTGTCCAAAACCTTCGAAGTCTGATGGATTTCAGAACTCAGACTGTTTTGGATTTTAGAAAGGTGATACAGTGCCCATACTTTATTAGATTCGATGTAACACACCCAACGGAGTTCGGAAGAAGACTCCATGATCACACATATTAATACTTCTGCCATGAATCATACAAATATTCACACCAAGTGACATAGATATAGATCACAAGGTTTCCGCTTCATCCTAAAATCTTTTGGGTGTTCAAAGCTCTTTGGTTTTCAGAGCAGTTCAAGCTTATTTTTGTACCTGGGCTAAAATCATATGCTGCCACAAATAGCGAAGGTGCCCACGGGGTCTCGTGCATGCATTCTTTCTTTAAGCTGGACTATAAGTGGCTTGACGACAGGATTCGAGTCTGATTACCTTTGGGAGCTCAGCGTAGGGCTGGTACCCAGCGCGGGGTACGCGCCCAGCGATGTTAGCTGCACTTCTAATAATTCCTCTGTACAGGCCTGCTCACTGTCCCAACTTGGCTCTTTCTGTAGCCCGACCGCCAGCCCCCCATCCTCGGCCCAAACTCCAGACTTACTCCTCTATTGATATGCAACTGGCACATTCCATTTCTCTTCTTAAATCCAAACTCAATAGCCATCTGTTTGTTCTGGTATTCTAGCACTAATTGCCATTCCTGATTTTGTTTGATATGTTTGACCTGGTATTTTAGAACTAACTCTTAATTGTGTTTTTATTTAATATGGATAGCACATATAAAGCAAGAGCATAAGGAGTGCTATATAAATGCAAATTTTATTGTATTTCACTCCAGACCTCAGAGACTTGCCAAACTTCGTTCTGCTCTGAAGAAGTTTTCCCCTCAAGGGCTTAGGGAGGCTTCCTCTCTCTCTCTCTCTCTCTCTCTCTCTCTCTCTCTCTCTCTCTCTCTCTTCCTTCCTCAGGCCTGGGTAAATAAAAAGACTGAACACCCATCATATACAAGCCAACATCTCACCACCTCGTTCTCCAACATTAAGGGTTTAAGATTCTACTGTGTTTTGCGCAAAGTTAACAAATCTTACACCAGGTTACGACATTTTTCAGCCCGCTTTCGTGAACTGATTGAGCATTTTGCATTAAGACGCGCCATCCTAAAAGGGGCGCTACCACCTTATTTAAAGTTTAAGTTGGCCGTGTGAAAAGGACTATTTGAATTTTCTACTTCTTGGAGAACAGATTCAGCGTCACAAAAATGTGCCGTTAACCAGTTGATAATTGGTGCAACCTGTATGGTTCCATGGAAATTTTTCAGCATAAGCCATTCCACTTCCAGGAAGTGTCTACAGTTATTACTTTAATGAGATTTCAGATCTTGTAAGAATTGAATAAGGCATCAATTGGCATAGCAAAGAGTAACTCTCGCGACTTGTGAATCATCCCATTCAGGGGCCACTGAGTCATCATGTTTGCTCTCTATGTTCAAGCCAGCCATGCTGGCTGGCCCCCATGCCACATAAGAGTTTAGTGCTTCCACTGTCCAGGGTCTTCATTTTTAACTTCTTGCCCTGACCCCTTCTTCGGGCCACATTCCATGCAGCTTTCATGCCCTCTGGCTTTTTATGTCATTGCTTATTCTCCATCTTTGGTTCCCCCCTCTCTTTAGACTTGGCTCTCAGATTATCTTCCTAGCTTTGACCTTGGCTCTCTCTCAGCCTATCTGTGCCTGGGTAAATGAATGGATTTTGTTCTCAGTTCTTAGTCACTGATTCCAACCCGTTGTGTTCTTGAAACAGTCCAATAGGTTACACATGCCTACAATGTGAACAGCATATTTCGTTTTCATCACTGGGAACAGAAAATACTTGCCATTTCAGGAATCTTTATATCTCCGATGGTTTGTTTAATAACATTCTTTGTAGCCCAGAACTGGTCTTGGAAAATTACTAACATTCTCCATTTGTGGGGCATGGCCAGGCCAATGAATTGCTCCCAGCATTATCATGAAGTCTCCATTGATGTTATATCTGAGGAGAATTGCCACATCAAGAAAGATATTCTGGGGGCACCTGGGCGGCTCAGTCGGTTAAACGGCCGACTTGGGCTCAGTTCATGATCTCACAGTTGGTGAGTTTGAGCCCCACGTCGGGCTTTGTGCTGACAGCTCAGAGCCTGGAGCCTGCTTCGGATTCTGTGTCTCCTTCTCTCTCTGCTCCTCCCCAGCTCGCATTCTGTGTGTGTATCTCTCTCTCTCTCTCAAAAACAAATAAACATTAAAATTTTTGAAAAATTAAAAAAAAAGATATTCTGTTACTGCATGTTATGTTGTATATGTCACCACGAGGTTGAATATCCCTTCAAGACTTCATCTGGCCTTTAGAAAACCAGAGGTAGATGACAGCTTTTAAGATTGTAGGCATCGTATAGAAACTGAAAATCCTTTCTTAGTTCACACTGGAGCACACTTGGGCACAAGTGTGACCAAGAAAGGGTGGTCCAGATGCAGAAAGTTAAGGACTAGAGGAAAACCAGAAGTAGAAACCAATAAAGGGTCAAGGTCTGAGAAAGTAAGGTGAAAACCTGAGCAGGATTCTATAATGAGACATCAAAGGTTCTGGAAGCTGGTAAGGGTTCTGGGAGCTGAAGAGCCACAACCAGAAGTAACTACGATAGACAAGCAAGGCCTGGCATCCAGAAAATCGTAAAGACCAGGAAGTCACCAGAAGCATGTCAAGGTCGGGAATCCAGAAGTCAAGAGAGCTCTGTTGAGAGAGACGGTAGTTAAGGGCCTTGGTTAAGAGTCAGATAGAGCCTATCCTTATCTATATACTACATGATGACGCTGGGCAAGCTACTTATCTCTCTGAGCTCAGTTTTCTCATCTGAAAGCCAGGAATTCCAACAGTAGCCTGTGTCCCCCAGAGGGTGTGAGAATAAAATGGGCTTGTGCCTATAGTGCGCTCAGCCAAGTATCCGGCGCCTAGAAACCACTGAAGACGTGGGTTCTAGGGGGTGAAGCAATAACAAGATATGAGAAGAATTGCCATCTGATTCCTTTTTATGCTTTACGATAGAATGGGGACTCGGACCAAAGCCTGATGGATCCTGAACCTGAAAGAATGAACAGGAACGTAATTGCCCTCGGTTGAACGAGGGCCTTGTAGCTCCAGGGAAATCCTGACACCTGCCGGAAGCTGGGTGTGAGAAGAACGAGTCAGTGTTCACAGCAGACTGTCTGGAAGACAAGAATGCAGCTCATTCCTTCAGCTAAACGGTCTCCATTTTACATTGACTCAAGCCCAGACGGCCAGCAATCCAAATGAAGTGCCTTATGTCCTCAAATTTTTTCTGAACTGTGCTCTGCAATCATCGTGCCCTTGGCTCACTTAAAGGGATGCTTAACAGCAGCCCTCTGAAGCTAGCTGTTGAAAATACGATGCTGTAGGGGCACCCGGGTGGCTCAGTCAGTTGAGCATCCATCTTCGGCTGGGGTCGTGATCTCATGGTTCATGAGTTCGAGCCCTGCACGGATCCTCTCTCCCTCTCTCTCTGCCTTCTCTGGATCTAGACCAGGGGCCCGAAACCTACAGCCCATGGGCAGATCCAGCCTACTGCCTGTTTATTGTTCCAACAAACACACTGATCCATTTGACGATTTCCTATGGCTGCTTTTATGACACAACAGCAGAACTGATAGTTGAGACAGAAACAGTGTGGCCAGAAGAGCCAAAAGTCTGTACTATCTGGCCCTTTACAGAAGTCGTTTGTCACCCCTTGCTCTAGACGTACTTCCTTCCAACCTTGTTCTCTTGATTTTTACCCCGTTGTGTGTTTCGTAAGCCACGTCAAATCCATTTTGGAAGAAAGCAAGGTTATAAACACTCTGACGTTAAATAGAGGCCATCCTATTCATTGTAGTTCTCAACGCACACGCGCACACACAAGACTGCAGGAAATTGAAACAACCCCTCCCTGGTGTTTGCATGGATACTCTACCCTAATGCAGGCCGTTACAGTCAGAGCAAAAGGAATTATCACATTTCCCCATCGTAGATTTCAGTCCTGGGTCTTAAGGATTCCTCTCTCTTAAACCTCACTAAAGTTGTCCTTCTTCTTAAGAGCTTTACTAAGTTCCTCCAAATAATCAGTTTTCAGCAGGTCCCACTGGAAGCTAAGAGAAGAAATGCCAGGCAAAGAGAAGGATGTCGTGCCACGGAAGCTTAGGGCTACGAGAGCTGGAGTGTTCCTTCCCACTCAGCGCCAGGCTCAACATGGAAATTGGATCACGATGATGACAATTATGAAAAGTAAAAACCTTAATTTTTTTCATAATTAAACCCACATGCACATGATAATTGCTGCTATGAGTTTAATGCCCAGGCTTGTTTCTCTTCCAAAAAAAAAAAAAAAAAGTGAAAAATCAGTCAGGCTAGAACTTAGTAATGCTCTTGAATCTCCCTTAATGAGGAGCAAAACATCTGATTTTCAAGGTATTTGAGGTCCAGTTCCCTCTAGCTGAAAGTGGTTTTATTTTTCTCTGTCTCCACGCAGGGTTTTTCTGGGGAGTCTTTCATCAAAAGCAACCAATGCAAGGGTGTGTGTTTATTTTGTACAAGATTTACATGTTTTCCAAAATCAAGTTTCAATTAACAAAGCATTGTATGGACTTATCTAGCAAAATCCTGAAAAATGCAAGTTGGCCATTAAAGCGTAAACCAGCATATTACTGAAATTGCACAATGATCTTCTTATTCTTAGTCTCAATGCAAAAGACGGCACTTAGGAAGAAAATTTATGGGTCGGGGTAAAATCAACACCAGGCCCTTTGAGAAATTTACTGACATTTACTGAGAAAGTAACTTTGGGGACTTTTCTGCAGGGAAAACTGTTCAAGCCTTAAGCAACTGCAGTCATACTTTTAATCTTACAGAAAATACCCTCCTTTATAATTTTCTTTAAATCCAGTGTGCCTCGTCTTTCAAAAGGGACTCCCCTCACCCCCGCCATTCACCTAGAAAGGAAATCAGTGCTTTACATTTTCTAGTGAAATCATAAGAAAAACTACGGAAGTATCTGTGTTGTGAAAGGAAAGCACACGCACATCAAACGTCAAATCGTATATTGACAGCATCGTAAAGATATACTGCTTCATTTGGTTTCTTCGGAACGTTCTTGACCATTTTTCCACCCACACAGGGAAACCAGGAGGAATGCAGGAATCAAAGAGCTGCATTCCCCGGTTGCCACAAAATACTCACACTTGGCAATTGGCAAAGAGTTGGGTCATCACTTTTAAATGATTACCAAGCAGCGAGGCGCTGAGGCCAAGTGAGAAGAAGTCTCTGTGGTCCCTTCTAGCGCTCCGTCCTCCGTGTCAACAACAGACCATGTCCTGTGCTGTTAACAAATCTCCGTGTCTCGAGGGGAGGCATTCATTACTCAGCAGCACCCGTTTTGACATCATAAGTAAGACAAGAGCCGGCTGCTCCAGAAGGACTTTGACGTCCCCTTCAATGGTTTCTGCATCTAGTCCAATCGCACGGGTGTGGAAGTGTATTTATTGCAACCACAAAGATGTGCAAATTTCTTTATAGTATAAACGGTGCTTTCTGCAAGTCCTAGCTGTCAACAACTTCTTATTTTCCTGGAGTGCTTTAGGAGCCAAGAATGTTTTGTTTCTTAAGCCTGGTACCTGGAGAGCTAAAATAACAATCTTGTTAATGAGAAGACAATGGCACTAACTGCTGTTTTGCAGCGTTTCCACCGGCCATACCTTTTAATTGCAGAGCGCTGGCAACTTAACAGACTCTAATGAGTACATTGTTCCTTTTTTTTTTTTTTTTTTCACACAGCCCCCTTCGGCTGTTGCAAACGGGAGTTTGTTTTGTGTACAGAGCAGAGAAGACTCTTATTCAAAGCTGACGGCCGCGTTTTGGAGTGAGGGGTTTATTTTGACTGCTGAGGTGGGTCTTGATAGTTTGCATTCAGATGCAAGAGGAAAAAGAGATAAAGTGGATTAGCCTCAATCATCTGGGAGATGACATTTCTCGCCGTGTTTGAAGTATTTTATGAATTAGAGAATGGGACTGATTTTGAAGCCTAAATTAATTTAATCTGTTTGCTTTTGTTTGATGCGGCAGCTGCAGCGACACACCCTAGTTCTTTGAAAATCTTCAGCTTCAAGGGTCTGGGCTTAGAAGAGCGAGGGCTGCGGGGGTGCCCCCTTGTTCCCTGGGTGGGGAAAGGAGTCGGTTTTCAATTTGCCCTGCTGGACGGCTGGCATTCTCCGATGGGGTTTTGTCTCTGACTTCAAGCTACAAGCTCTCCCATATGCCCATCGTGCTTTTTGTTTGTTGGTTTGTTTTTAATGTTTTATCTACTTTGGGGAGAGGGCAAGTGGGAGAGGGGCCGAGAGAGGGGGACCGAGGGATCCCAAGCAGGCTCCATACCGGCAGCAGCGAGCGGGTTGTGGGGCTCGAACCTGATGCGAAGCCGGAGCTCAAACGCAGGAACCACCCAGGCACCTCTGTCATGCTTTTTATTAAAAGGAGAAGTTGCCTGGCGAAGCCAAGGTGAGGGAGAGAAAGGAAATTGTTATCCCAACCCTATTCCCTCCTAGCACATTTTCATTAGGGAAAAAAATCTTCAGGGTAAAGATGAAAGAGGCAGAAAGGTCCCTTTGGTCATGGCCCATTACCAGTGACTGACACGTACTTTGCCACAAATTCAGCACTTCCCACAGCGTCTCCATTTGTGTTTAGAATCTGGATTTCTCTGGTGCTGTAGATGGGCCGGTACATTCCAGAGCTCAGTAACAGCCGTGCATATATGTCCCGTAAACCTTGTTAACTCCGCCTGGGGAGATAGGGGCTGTGCATTCCCCGTCGGGACAGAGAGAACGCATCTTTACGACAACACTGTCTGAGTGTCTACAGGGCAATTTTTTCCAAAACTCTCAGTCCCTAGAGAGGAGAGTAGGTTAACTTGGTTCATTTTCAGTATCAATCGACTACCAGATCAGGTTGGCTTTTTACCAACTGATCCACTGATGAGCATTCGACTATTTCAAAGGTGAGAGAGAGAAAAGTGAAATATGCCCCTATCATGCTATCGTGGTGCTTTATTCAGGTATCAGACAACGGAATTCACCCCCGCCCCCCCCCCCCCGACCAATCTGGAAGGAAAATAGGCTGGGTGACTTTAGCAAACCAAGTACGTACTTGGCAATAATCAAGAAGAGGCAAGAAGCATCCAGGACCGTCACATCACACCGGGCAGTTTCTGGTGGCAGACCATTCATAAATTTTTTTTTTTATAAACGTTTATTTATTTTTGAGACAGAGAGAGACACAGCATGAATGGGGGAGGGGCAGAGAGAGGGAAACACAGAATCGGAAGCAGGCTCCAGGCTCTGAGCCATCCGCCCAGAGCCCAATGCGGGGCTCGAACTCGCGGACCGCGAGATCGTGACCTGAGCCGAAGTCGGACGCTTAACCGACTGAGCCACCCACGCGACCCTTGTGGCAGACCATTCTTATAGGTCCACGTGGCATTTATGGATTCCCTGCTATGAGGACCTTCGAGGTAGTAAAGTAGAAAAAAAAAAAAAAACCCTGATGAATTTTCTGGTGAATAGCTGACTTATCGGGGCATTTGCCTGGTAATGCAAGTCGATCTGGACTCGTGTCCCAACATCGGCCACTTGAGGTGATCACAGGTATGAGTGCCCAGTTCCCTCTTTCCCACCAGCAATAGCTGTTACACAGTGGCAACTCTGTCCCTTCCAACTGGGCCCGGAGTAAAAGCGGGGCTTTAAGTGAGGTTACAGATGGGGCCTTCTGTCTCTCTCTCTATATTTTTTTTAATTATTTATTTTGAGAGAGTGTGTGCAAAAGAGACAGAGTAGGAGAGGGGCAGAAAGAGAGAGAATCCCAAGCGGGCCCTGCACTGCCCATGACGGGGTTTGAACCCACGAACCTAGAGATCATGAGTCGGTTGCTTAACCGACTGAGCCACCCAGGCGCCAGAGCTTTCTCTTCGGAGCGATTCAGCTCTTCCTCAGAAGCAGCGCTGGACGTGAATAACAAACACTCCGTTAGCAGCCTCCCTCTTAAAATGTTCTCTCTGCCTTGTGAAATATTGTTTAATGTTTTTTTTTTTAATTACTGTTTACATCTTTGCAAAGAAATGATTGTTTTCTAAAATTGATGCCAATGCGTTGCGTTTATTTTCTCAAGCCCGTCCGTTCCAAGATACAGCGTACATTTCATTCTCTGTGGAGACCAAATGGCCCAGAACGTGGAGTCAAAAATGCGCAGGTGAACTTTTCTCCATTAGACGGCTGGTTCCAACAGATCCATTGACGCGAACACCGCCAGAGATCAGGTTCTCAATGGTGAAGGGTAGCACAACATGTCGCCCCAAAATATGACCATGGGAGGTCAGGACCTGCCTCCTCCTAATATGCCAGTTTGGTACACGATTATTCTGCGCCATGAAACACTTGAAAAACAACACTTGAAAAACAACAAATACAGTAAAGGCGTTCTCCGGACTCCCCTTATCCTCCTAGAGACAGACCCTCCAAAAGGAACTCAGTGGTCGTAAATGCCCTGCTGGGCAGTTGCATCAACCAGGGAAAGCTGACCTTTATCACAGGAGAAGAGACGAGACATGGACACTTTGTCACAATCTACCATAGAGGAGTGAGAGCCCCCCTCTTCTCTGCATTTTTGGTCACCCATAATCAACGCCAAGTCCACAAGGAGATGATAGTCACGAGTAGCTTAACATATCATGCCCTTCATTCACCTCATCACAGAGGCATCTAATCTCACATCATCACGGGGGGGGGGGGGGTACAGCATCAAAAACATTTTGAGAGAGAGATCACAGTCGTGGAACTTTTATTACACTGTATTGCTAATGACTGTTTTATTTTATTATTTGTTTGTCCTTCATTTTATTTATTTATTTTAAGTAGTCTCGGCACCCAATGAGGGGCCCCAACTCACGACCCTGAGATCAAGGGTTGCAACAATTTCATTATTTGTTATTGTTGTTAATCTCTTGCTGTGTCTAAATTAACTGTATCATAGGTATGTGTGGAAAGGAAAAAACGCAGTATACAGAGGGTTCGGTACTATTAAAAAATTTCACCTGAGTAAACGTGAAGATCGAATTGGCTTTAGTAAGTGACTCATGAATCTGGCAGCACCCCATCCAGCAAGCTCCATGAACTTGGACTTGTACAAAACAGAAGATTTCTCTAGGAAGGAGGGTGGGACAAGAAGTTATTAGCAAAGGAAAAAAACAAAAAGAAAAGATTGTTTCTGGCCAGGTTACCTTCCCTTAAGGGTAGGGAGGGGCAGGCATGGGGAGGGCCCATGTGATAGATTATGCCATTGGTGTTGACCAGAAAATTCCAGGTTGATTGGCTTAAAATCCCATTCCAGGAAAGGTTTACACTGCAATTAAGCATTGGCTTGCTGTTTCTGAGGGCAAGTAACTCCACCTCGGGCCTGTGGTTTTCTTCTTAACAGTGCTATCTGGCAGTCTGGAAACATAGCCCCTGTGGATATGGGGGGATTACTATACCTCCCATCTACTCTATGGGCCCATTCATCTTTCCTGAAAATCATTTACTCTCCCCTAAGAGACCTACATCTCCCCTTCGCTTCTGCTATTAAGATGGCATTTAAGCCTGAATTCTAACCCACCTCAGGTAGTTACCCATCTTTCCCTGTGTACCACCCCCAATACATGAGATGTACATGTTAATAAACCCGTTTGTTTTTTCTTGTTAATCTTCTTTTATTGCAGAGATCTCAGCCAAGAACTCAAAGGATAGAGGGAAAATCGTTTTTCCTTCCCTACAATGGGCAGTTTTCGAATTCCCTATTTCCAGGATCAGATATTTCTATGCAATCAGGGGGAAAGAGTAAAAACAAGATGGCAGAAAGAAGGAAAGACAACCTGGTACACCCAGGACACCAAGATGCTAACAATAACCAGGACCTGGCATGATAATTAAAAATAGGATTCAGGGGCGCCTGGGTGGCTCAGTCGGTTAAGCGTCAGACTGAATTCAGCTCAGGTCATGATCTCGCGGTCCGTGGGTTCGAGCCCCGCGTCAGGCTCTGGGCTGATGGCTCAGAGCCTGGAGCCTGCTTCCGATTCTGTGTCTCCCTCTCTCTCTGCCCCTCCCCCGTTCATGCTCTGTCTCTCTCTGTCTCAAAAATAAATAAAGGTCAAAAAAAAATTTTTTTTTTTTTAAAATAGGATTCAGATCTTACCATTTGCAACAACGTGGGTAGAACTGGTATTATGCTAAGTGAAATAAGTCAGTTAGAGAAAGACAGATATCATATGTTTTCACTCATGTGGAAGTTGAGAAACTTAACCAAAGACCATGGGGAAAGAAAAGGGAAAAGGGAAGGAAAAAAAAAAAAAGTTACAGAGAGGGAGGTAAACCATAAGAGACTCTTAAATACAGAGAACAAACTGAAGGCTTAAGAGGGTGGGGAAATGGGTGACGGCATTGAGGAGGGCACTTGTTGGGATGAGCACTGGGTGTTGTATGTAAGTGATGAATCATGGGAATCTACTCCTGAAGCCAAGACTACACTGTGTACACTGTATGTTAGCTACTTTGACAATAAATTATAGCTATATATATTTTTTTTTAAAAAAAAATAAGATTCAGTAAGCAGAGAGGGAAAGATTAGGACCTGATGTCCCTGGGTGGGGAAAAACACCTATTCTGGAACAATGCTGGGAATGTCTGACCAGAGTAAACCCCCTCAGGCATAAGGTTCCTCTTGAGAAGGTAACGTGACTCCCCCTTAGGTTCCCTTCCAGAATTTGACAAAAGACCTAACTACAAATAAATAGTAGGCCATAAAATATATGACCCACTAGGAATGATATGGCCATAGACCACCCCTGAGACAATCGGATGGGGCCAATCAGGAACGGACAACCCAGCACCTAGAGTCATCCAGCCAAATAAGGGTAGGACCTGAGACGGAACAAGAGGGAAGGAAAGGCGTGGGGGGGGGGGGGGCGACCAAAACCTTATAAAACAGGGACCCTTGCCTACCTGTAGGCACGGGCACTCACTTTCGAGTGTCCCCTCTCTATAAAGAGAGCTTGCCTGCCATTCTTCCTTTCTGATCTGATACTCTAATAATCTTTTGCCTGCTGCTCATTTTATGCCCACCTCTTCACTCTTCGAAGCACCACGACAACGAACCCCGGGAATGGAGGTAAAGAATCCTGCCACACTGGTACAGGGGGTGCTCCTGTCCCCGCTGCCCTCCGTCTCCCCCTCCACCTCTTCCGCGGGACTGTGGAAGCAGGTTTTCACTTCACACGACAGCTGCGGAAAGTCACCAGACAGGGCGAATGTCCTCCGCAGGCTCAACCCTCACGTGAGGCCCAGCCAGGCGGCCTCACACAATGCCACCTGCGGGCCATCGCCTTCTCACAGCACCACAGATTTCCAGTGCAGCTCCAGTGCTGTCAAAAGCGATCTGTTTTAAAAGAGAGATCCTGGGGTGCCTGGGTGGCTCAGTGGGTTATGCATCTGACTCTTAATTTCAGCTCAGGTCACGATCTCATGGTTTTGTGGGTTCAAGTCCCATGTCAGGCTCTGCACACTGACCGTGTGGAGCCTGCTTGGGATTCTATCTCTCTTCACTCTCTGTCCCTCCCCTGCTCACATTCCCTCTCTCTCTCTAAGTAAATACTCTTTTAATTTTTTTTTTTGAGAGAGAGAGAGAGCGGGGAAGAAGCAGGGAGAGAGGGAGACACAGAATCCGAAGCAGGCTCCAGGCTCCGAGCTGTCAGCACAGAGCCCGATGCGGAGCTCGATCCCACGAACCGTGAGACTGTGACCTGAGCCGAAGTCGGCCGCTTAACTGACTGAGCCACCCAGCTGCCTCGTAAATAAACTTTAAAAAAATTAATACATGAGGGAGAGGGGAAAGCGGGCGATGGGCATGGAGGAGGGCACCTGTCGGGATGAGCACTGGGTGTTGTCTGGAAACCAATTTGACAATAAATTATATTTAACATATTAAAAAAATTAATTAATCTAAAAAAATAAATAAAAAGTCAACACAAATAGAAGAGAGATCCCTACAGCCCGCAGGTCTGTTTGCCAAGCTTTCAGGGCCGGAGCCGTTTTCTCCATGAGGGTGAGGGCAGGGGAGTCTTGCTTCACTTCCTGGCAGAAGGGCACAGAGTGAAATGGCTCTGTACTGGCTAAGCCATCACTGGACTGCCCCAGAACTATTCACTGGGTTTCCACAGAGGAGATTCCGGACATGAACAGCTCCGCCCTATATGTAAAGTGTTTTGGATTCCAGTTGGGAAAGCTCTTCGAGCCACACGGACTTGGAAACCGTCAGGGCCCCTGACTTTTCGCCCAGGCACCTTGAGCCTAGAAAGCTTGAAGACAATTATAAATCTCCTTCAGCCCCGCGGCCTCCCTGTGGGACGACAGAACAATCCCAAATCTGCAAGAGAAGGCCCTTGAGAGGTTAATGATCTTCCCCCTGCAACAGGGAAAACTCCCAGGGGAGCCCAGCAAGAATTCCAGGCTATTCTCCAGCTCTGGCTCCCGATTTTCATTTAAATCACACAGGCTCTCTAAACCTCTGTTTCCTCTTTGGTCACACAGGAACCATAATTCCTTCATGACGTTAATTGTGAAGGCACAGTTGTCAATGCTGCGGTGTTATTGCTACACCCGCCAACCCGCACCACGTCCTTCACGCTGGGGATGCATTTCCGAGGGCGCGTCTTCTTGCCTTTTTGGTAAGAAAAGTATTTGCAAGCAACTAAAGGACGGCCTCAGCCAAGATAAAATGAGAAACAATTCTTCTGGAAGACATATGGCGGCCGTCACTGGATTTTTCGAGGAAGCAAAACGCTCCTAATTAAGGCTTATCGGAGGCTGTAGGTGTTGTCAAAATCCACTTTCTGTTCTCTTTGTGTGTTTGTGTGATAAGTTATCAAGTCATCTACCTTTTTGAACACCCCTTCTGGGTAAAATGCCATACTAAATGTTGAGGGGGACAGAGACAAAGGTTAGGGAAAAAAGACCCTCATGCAATTACTTTATGAACCCACTGTCGACATAATGTAGTCCAGGTACTAGTCTGCCATTGGCACAGCGACAGAACCTCAGTCGAGATGGCTGGAGAATGATCTAGTAGCTGTATACCCCGTGGGATGACGGAGGAGTGCATGCTCTCTAGAAAGAAGGGAAACCGCTGGTGGGCTCACCAGCCGCCCCCCCCCCCCTCCGCCAACAGATAACATCACCGTCATCGTTCATAACAACCACACCAGAAGTTCAACGAGACGAGCACAGGAACAAGAAGTTATTTTTTAAATGGATAAAATGGCGACACTCGAATCTACACGGGATTTAACGAAACCAGCCCAACCAACCACTCATACTGAGGGGTCTTCCGTAAGGAACGGCATTCCACTCAGTCTGGTTCTAGAGACCCGGTACATCTGAACGGATGGACAGGTGGAAGGACCAGAGATGCCCTCCTTCTGCCCCCACAGCAATCCCAACGTGCTGCCGTGCTCTGCAGGGTTTTTCCTCTTCCAGGCCCCCCGCTTCAGGACACAGCTGTCCCCACCAGGCACTAACCGTGCCATAGATTCCATATCTTTTCCTTGTCTAGCTCTCCCTCCAAACGGTAAGTTCAGTAAAGAACAGTGGACGAGTCTTCCCTGCTCACCATTTACTGGGCACCCACTCTGTGTCCAGCAGAGCCAGAAAAGTGAGTGAAATAAAGTCCCTTTCCCCGGGCAGCTTGCATTCCTGTGCACCCAAACAGGTAAACACACATCAGATGGAGAGGAGCTAAGAAAAAAGTGGAAAGACAGGAATGGGATCCGGAGGTAGGTGCCGGGAAAGGCCTTGCCTTCCCAGGAGGAAATCTGGGAGGCGTGGTCCCAGAGGCAGGAGCCCCCCTGACCTGTTTGAGGAGCAGCCCTGGGTGGGGGGGAAGTTCGAGGAGAAGGGCTGTGAGAAAGATTCAGATCATTTTGTTAAGCAAAATGAGACGTTAGACAGTTTTGAACCGAGAGTGTTTAGTATCAGGGTTAAGGACATCAGTGAGGACATTGGACACGCCACCCCAAAATATGCCGCTTTGGCATAAGAATGCTTTGGAGCGGAAGACATTTGAGTCCCTGAAATCCCTTATCGGCCTAAAAGCACCAAAATAACTCAATTGTCTTAAGTCCCTCCCCAGAGAGCAACTCTAATCTCTTCTAGGAGAGAGAAGTACCACACCCAAGCAGACAATACTACAAAACTATCTCCCATCTGTTTTACTAAGGTCCCATTTATCTTTCAAAATCATTTGTTCTCCCAGGTGTCCATTGGCCCCTCCCCCTCCCCTATCATGAAGGTACATAACCCCCCAAATCTAACCACTTCCTAGAGTCACATTTCTTTGTGAACTCCCATGCCTAAGTAGGTAATTACATCTTTTGTTCTCTTGCTGATCTGTTTTATGTCGATTTAATTTGCAGGCCCCCTGAAAAAGAACTTAAGAGGATTGAGGAAAAGTTTTTTTCTCCCTAACATTGCCTTCTTCTCATCAGAAGCCTTTTGTTCCAATGGTAGCCCATTCATATTTAAGTTGAACATATGAAAACATGTTTGTTCTCAGATTTTGTGAAATGATCTGATAAAACATATATGTTCCCATCTAAGAATATGTAATTATGTTTAATTCCTCAAAAAAATGTCCTGCATATTGCATTATTTTCTGAAATCTCAGAAGATAGTTCTTTAAGGGGCCTATGTTCTAACCTCAGGATTGTTGAATTTTGTCCTCTCAAAGTGGGGAACCAGGACCTCTTTCCTCATCAAAGATAGGGGAACCAGGACTTTGCTGATGATAGCTGTTGGGGAGGGCAAAGGGATAGGCCAGAGATAAATGAACCAAGGCCAGTAGGCCAATGGAGTGCTCTAGGATCGATTTTCTCTCTCTCTCTCTCTCTCTCTCTCTCTCTCTCTCTCTCTCTCTCTCTCAGAATGAATGTTCTTTAGTCCTGCATCAACACATAAACACTGTCAACCTTCCACACCAGAAACAATCCTTTTAATAATGCTTACACTTTCTTAAGAGAATATTGAAACACTTTTCCATTGTCTTAGTTGGGAAACTGGACGGCTGGAAACTCAAGAGTGGTTAAATACTTAACTGATACCCAGAGGTCAGCTACTGTCACGGAAATGGAACGTAGAAGAGAATTCAGTGAGCCTGGTTCCCATCAATCACAGACATTTCATCTTGGTCTAAGTTACGTTCTTAGTATCTGTGTAACTTTGTCAAGTTAGACTATGCAGTCTATTGGTCATACACTATTTACCTCCTGGGCCCTTTGATGTCTTAATTATATTTGACTCGAGGAGATTTAAAGTTCAGTGGCCAGAATCCAGGGCCGGTCTCCTCATGTTCCAAAGAATTCCAAGAACAACACAAATACCGGGAAAGCAAAGCGTCCCAGGAAAAGGGCTTTCCCACCAGCTTATAAATGGATGATTCCCCAGAGCACCGTGCAAACCAAGAAATTAGATCTTTCTTGACCCCCCACCCCTCACCATCACCCTTTGCTGTATGTCTTATTTCTTATTACTTTAATTAAGTTTCCGACATCATCCCAGCGAAGGCTTTGTATTCATGCAGTCTTGCAGAAAATAGCCCAGAGCCCCACAATGGCAGCAGTAAACCGGAGAACTCAGTCACCCACCCGCGGCCTCCACCCTCTCCCCTGCCATTAAAATGTCAACATTATTAAAGGCAGCAATCAGAGAACCAAACCTCTACCTGAAGAGAAGGCATCTGGTTCTGTCGGTCTTGGCTTTCTGGTCCTCCTTCACCCCCTACTCTAGTCGTGTCCCCTCCCCCAACCCATACAAGGATTGGTCCCTCACTCTTCCCAAGCTGGGGCAGCTGCTCTCTCTGCAGAAAAGGGCTTCAGCAGTCCTGTTGCCCCAGTGGCCCAGCCTCAGGGATCACCACCCCTTACGTGGGGTGCCAAGCCCCACGGAACGGTTGCCGGAAATAGGGTCTCCACATCTGCTCCCAGACAGAGCGGAAAGAGGGGTTTTGGAAGCAGGTGCACTTGAAAGAAACAAACTGCAGGAGTGCCCGGGCGGGCTCAGTCAGTTGAGTGTCCGACTTTGGCTCAGGTCATGATCTCGCGGTTCGTGAGTTCGAGCCCCACATCGGGCTCACTGCTGTCAGCGCAGAGGCAGCTTCGGGTCCTGCGTCCCTCTCTCTCTCTGCCCCTCCCCCGCTTGCACTCTCTCAAAAGTAAATAAAAAACAAAACAGAACAAACAAACTGCATCTCAACCGTGAGTTACCCGGGGAAGTTATGGCCTTCTGAGGACCTCTCATATTGGTAGCTTCCTGTTCTATTTCTGGCTCCCATTTACAAAAAAGAGACATCAGTCCAAAGAGCTCCCAATGTTTTTTCTACTCACGCAAGACAACGTAGACCTTAATTTTCACTATCATCTATGAACATGTCTTCTACAGGAGTGATTCAGCTCTTAAATCTGACCCAGAAGAATATCTTGCATTTTCTAATTTCCAGAGAACATTCTAGCCTATGAAGTGCTTCGCCTACATTTTCTTCATCAGGCCCTCAGGGCAGGTGAGGGAGCTGGAGACATCCCGGTTTTTTTTTTGTTGTTTTTTTTTTTTAATTTTTTTTTTCAACGTTTATTTATTTTGGGGACAGAGAGAGACAGAGCATGAACGGGGGAGGGGCAGAGAGAGAGGGAGACACAGAGTCGGAAACAGGCTCCAGGCTCTGAGCCATCAGCCCAGAGCCCGACGCGGGGCTCGAACTCCCGGACCGCGAGATCGTGACCTGGCTGAAGTCGGACGCTTAACCGACTGCGCCACCCAGGCGCCCCGACATCTCGGTTTTACCATGGCTTCCGGTTCCTGGTGCAGCGCCCTCCACACCCCGGTGTAGTGCTGTAACGGGACAGTGTTCCAAGAACACTTAGAATTAACAGACTTGCACACAATGCCTAGCTACTTTTAAGACTTTGCACACTTCACTCAGCAAATATTTATCTAGCCCCAACACTAGGCCAGCCTCTGGCTAGGGAGTGAGGGTACCGTCGAGAAGAAGTGAACAGAAGTATGACGTGACGTTACACTAATCTGTGATACAGAGTAATGTGAGTGTGATGCAAAGCACACGTAAAGTTGCAACTTCTGAAGATAGAGGATGCTGACTAAGTCAAGGAGAGCTTCCTGGAGGAAGTGACCCCCCCAAGCTGAGAAGGAGGACTGGAGCATCTGGAGAGGGGAGGGGAGGAGAGGAGAGAAGAGGGGAGGGGAGGGGAGGGGAGGGGAATGGATGGGAATCCAGAAATGGATGGGAAGGGGCGCCAAGAAGGCCACCGTGGGGAGCACAGGGCACCAGAAGCGTGGGGCCAGCAGGACAACGCTGGAGACAGAAGGGGGCGCCAATGTGCAGGGATCTCTAGGTTGGTTCCCAGCTCAGCACTTCTTTTCAGGGTAACAGGAAGCCATTGAAGGAGAGTGTTGTGATGAGGTGGTTATTTTATTTATTTATTTCATTTATTTATGTTTATTTGTTTTTGAGAGAGACAGCGCCGCGCGCACAAGCGAGGGAGGGGCAGAGAGAGAGAGGGACAGAGAATCCAAAGTAGGTTCCGTGCTGTCAGTGCAGAGCTCGATGTGGGGCTCGAACTCACGAACTATGAGATCATAAACTGAGCTGAGATCAAGAGTCGGTCCCTTAACCGACTGTGTCACCCAGGTGCCCAGAGATGGTTGTTTTCAATAACATGCTGTGGGACTGTGAAAGGAAGGGGTCCGAGTGGGAAAGGTAAATACGTTCGGGTGTTACTGAAGCAACTCACAGGAGAGATAATGAAGCCAGGACTGGAGTGGCAGCATGGAGAGGGAGCAGAGCCCCAAAACAGGAGACCCAGGGCGCTAATGATGGATGGCATATGGGAAATGGGGAAGAGGGAAATGTCAAGGTGTCATTAAAAGACAGTCGCACAAGGGACACCTGGGTGGCTTAGTCGGCTAAGCGACCGACTCTTGATTTTGGCTCAAGTCGTGATCTCACAGTCATGAGATGGAGCCCTGCATGGGGCTCCGTGCTCGGTGGGGAGCCTGCTTAAAATTCTCTCCCGGCCCCCCCTTACTCTGCCCCTCCCCTGCTTGCGCTCTCTCTCTCTCTCAGAATAAATAATAACTAAAATAAAACAAATAAAAATATTCACTTAAAATAGTTAAATATATATGTAACACGTGTCTGGTGTCATGGCTGATGCCCCCCTAAGCAAGTATAAGCCGTAGTGCAGTTTCCAGAGTGGGAATCCGTGAAGTGGTCCAACAGGTTCTGGCAGCTTAGCTTAGAGAGCGCCTGTTACCCGCCAATGTCTCGTTTATTGGAGGCGTAACCACACAGACCTGACTGGTTCTTTAATGCTCAGGGTGTTTAAGTAACTGGCCCAAAGTGAGGACGGAGCCATGGTTCACTGCTGAAGACAGAACCAGGTAGGAACTCAGAAATCGTGGCTGAGGAGATGAGAGCAATGCTATTTTCAGAGTCTAAGAGTTAACGTCCTGTGGGTCTAAGGAGGTGAAACGAAATAGCATTCAAACGAAATTTCACTGGAGTGCCAATGTATTGCTGTGGAAGGACAAGAATGAGATGTACCACCCACTCCAGAAACATTTTTATGCTTTAAGGTATTTAAAGGTCCTTTAAGGTATTGAAAGCCTGAATGCAGGGGTGCCTGGGTGGCTCAGTCAGTTACGCATCTGACTTCAGCTCAGGTCATGCATGATCTTGCAGTTCATGGGTTCGAGCCCCGCATCCGGCTCCGTGCTGACAGCTCAGAGCCTGGAGCCTGCTTCAGATTCTGTGCCTCCCTCTCCCTCTGCCCCTCCCCAATCATGTTCTATCTCTGTCTCAAAAATACATAAGAAAACATTAAACAGCGCCTGGGTGGCTCAGTCAGTTAAGCATCCGGACTCTTGATTTTGGCTCAGGTCACGATCCCACGGTTCGTGGTTTCAAGCCCCGCATCGGGCTCTGCACTGTCTATACGGAGCCTGCTTTGGATTCTGTCTCCCTCTCTCTCTGCCTCACCTCTCCTCTCAATCTAAATAAACTTTTTAAAAAGTGGATGATAATAATAATAATAATACCTATTTTCTAGGATTGTTGTGAGGGCCAAGTGAGTTAATTCATGCAAAACTCAGCACCTTTGTGGACCACTCTCCCTCAACTACTATTTAACTACATATATACCCTTCTTTTCCTTTCTTCAGAGCCCTCCCACATGCATTTTCCTTCGCAAAACACTCTGTGTCTGGCTGCTTATATTCATCCTTTACAAGTTGTCAGACCAAGAACAGCAGAAAAAGATACAGGGGCCAAAGCTGAGAACACACACAAACACTCACACACACACACACACACACACACACACATATATATGGTTGTAAGTTAGCAGAACTGTGCTACTAGGAATAGAGGCAGTGTCTACATGAAATCCGTGTGTTCCAAGAGGAATAACATGAGACCCCGGTGCAGGAAGTAACCACACTATTTCCCTCCGTATTAACTTAACCTTTATAAGAATATCTCATCCCTTTGTGGTCCCTGACATTTTGTCTTTAAAAAAAAATTTGTTTTAATATTTATTTTTGAGAGAGAGAGAGAGAGAGCGCGCGCGCGCGCGCGCGTGTGTGTGTGTGTGTGTGTGTGTGTGTGTGTGAGTGATCAGGGGAGGGGCAGAGAGAGAGGGAGACAGACTCCAAAGCAGGCCCCAGGCTCTGAGCCGTCAGCACAGAGCCCGATGCGGGGGCTCCAACTCACAGACCACAGGATCTTAACCCAAGCCGAAGTCAGACATTTTACCCACTGAGCCACCCAGGCACCCCCCCCCCTTTTTTGGGTAATGTTAATTTATTTTTGAGAGAGAGTAAGCAGACACACAAGTAGGGGAGGGACAGAGAGAAATGGAGGCACAGAAGCCGAAGCAGGCTCCAGGCTCTGAGCTGTCAGCACAGAGCCTGACGCGGGGCCCGAACCCACGAATCTCAAGATCACGACCTGAGCCAAAGTCGGACGCTTAAACGACCGAGCCACCCAGGGAACCCCTTTTTTTTTAATGCCATTGTGAATGTATTGGGGAGACAGACTCCCCAGCCTCTAAATAAAGCTTTTTTTTTTTTTTTAATACCTTGGTCTCTTGCAGAGCAAAGCTGTTTGTGCATGGCTTCTCCAGTCTTCCTTACCCTCCCCTGCAGGCCATCCGTAGGCTAAGTTTGCCAGTATCCTCACTGCTCCTGCCCCCATCTCAGACCTCACGTTAGACTTTATCTTCTTCTTAACCTCTCCCCTTCTCCCTACCCCTCCCCCCACTTCTGATTCCCCTGAGCTACTCCCTATTTACATATGCCTCTCCCTACTATCTCTATCAGAGTTTGTTCCGAAGCCTACCGAGCTAGTGTCTCCTTAAACCTCTGCCCCTCTAACTACAGTCATTCACCCCAGTCCCGCACCTTAGGACCTCAACCTCATACCCTGGGGCACCAGAGCCCCCTAACTCCACCCAGATCCGTACTAAGAAGGCAACTGTGCCCAGAGACAGCTGCGTTCTGAACATAACCATCAGACTTTTCCCAGTTTCATTTTTTCTGGCCTTTCTTAGAAAAGGGATCTTTTACCACAAGCAATCAGGACTCCGGTTGCCCGTTCTGTCCCAGAGAAGTCCACACGAGACAACACAGGGACACGAGTTCATCTGGCAAGTGTCTGAGAGCCTGACAAATGTGAGACCCTGTTTTCGGGTGAGCCCTGCCGGGCTGGGCCCTCCTGCTCCCGGCCTGTGGTCACCCGTGAGCCCCCTGGCCTCTGGACAGGCCGCTGGGTCCTCAGGAGGCAGAGGGGCCCCGAGCCACCCAGCCAGCAGGAGCGGCAAGGTTTGTGGTCAGGTGAGCGGGCCGCCAGTACATCTAAAGACCCTTCTGTTGCTCTCCTTCAAATAACTTCCAAAGGGGAATATCTTAGAAAAATCTGAGAGCATTCAAAGAACAAAGATGTGAAAGGGGCTGGGAAATAGGACCCATGAGGAATGGGGGAAAGAAGCTAGGATTCCTAGTCTGAGGGAGAGAAGGCCCAGAGGCCATTTAACAATGGCCAGCAAGGTTTAAAGGGATATTCCTCGGGGGGGGGGGGGGGGGGGGGGGGGGCCCAGGCCAGCTGCTCACTGTCTCCAGTGAGGACCGAACAAAAGGAAACGCACTGCCAGCTTCCACATGAGTGATTCCAGCAAGAAAACAATCTGTGCCAAGGAGGACATCGAACCTGGGGTAAGTTATCGGGGGGCAGTCGGGGCCTCTCCTTCTCTGGAGCTCTTGGCAAGTGAAGGGAGGGGGGGCCCATTTTCTCGGGCAGGTCGGGGCCACCCCGGCAGGTCAGCCGGGGAGGGGGAGGGAGGGGAGGCCCGCGCAGTGTCCCCGCGTCCCTGCGGCTTCCTTCCACCCAGAGCCTCTGCGCTTTTGTCCTCGCCCGCATACCTGGTTTTTGGACTCTGGCATTCGCAGAATTGAGTCAGGGAAGAGGTAAAAGGGAAGGCATGTCAGGAATGAGAACGAGGAAGAGAAATGGAGTCCTTTTCCGTGGGAGAGGGAAGGAGGCGCCGCAGGTAACTAACCGCAGGCCCTTAGTAACTGCCCTTTTCCTAAGTAAGAATCTCTCACTTTTTCATATGAAAATTAGCTTCCATATAAATACACTAATTGGCCATTCTTTTCCTTTCTTTCCAGGTTTCCTGGCATCCCTTTGTAGGCTCCCTTTACACCTCCAGAATTAGCCTGTTTCAGTCTCCCGCACAACAAAAGCCAAAGACAGATGCTTACCGTTGAATCCAAGCACTTTGCAAAGCCAAAGCCAAAATCTTTGGTATGACATTACCCAGCACTTAATTCCTAGATGTTTTTCTTAGTTTTCATTCTCTAAGGCCTTTGGGTGTCTCTCCAGCCTTCAGCTTTCTTATTAAGTCCAATACTAAGGGATGATCCTCGGTCCCCAGAGCCAGTGTCGTTGACTCAGATGGCCCTCCGGGCACAGCCACACCCATCCGCTGGGCTGAACCGCCACCTCCCCGTGGGAGGCAGGGCCACTCCGGGAGCTGGCCAGGGATGGCTGCACTCGTGGGGTGGGAGAGTGACATCGTCTGTCTCTGGCGTCCGCTTCCACTCAGGAAAGAAGGGACATTTGTCTCAAGAGTTGCATCCAGTGTCCCAGGGTGTGCCCATGGAGGGCCCACCCTCAGGACCACCTTCCTCAGGCAGCGGCAGTCACAGGTACCAGGCTGTGAACTCCGCCGGGGCTGGACCTTCTCTGTCTTCTTCACTGTGCGTGTCCCTGGTGCCCAGGACAGTGGCTGGCACACAGTGGGAGACAAGCCGCTACTAATAGTCACAGGACAAACTGATGCCTGAGCAGAAGCAGGCCTTGGAGACCATCCGTTCCTGGCCTCCATTCTAGGCAGAGAAAGTTCAGTACAGGGCCCTTCCCACCCCTGTCGGAATCCTTGAAGACCATCTGCAATGTGTCATTTCCTCGCCTGGGAATAAATACCTTTTCTTGTGAATTAGTCCATGCTGAAATGTTACTGGGTACTAAAGAATTAGTGTGTGTGTTCTCTCTCTCTCTCTCTCTCTCTTTCTCTCTCTCTCAGATTCTAGGCCTGAGGCTGACCTCTCCCCCAAGTCCCTCCAGCATCAGCCCCTCCCTTGCTTGGCAATGGGCATTCATCCCCAGAGTCAGAGGAGAAACTCCAGGGCGCCAGAATTCTTGAGTCGGTGCCGAGAAACAGCCAGCTGTAGCAGAACCCTTTGAGAGCAGAGCTGCGTGCATTTGCCAAGGGCAGATTCTGCTGGCTGCCGCAGGAGCTCATGCCCACACGGCCCAACCCAAGCAGGGTGGGCACAGAGCTGGCCCTCCCAAAACAGTGATGCTTGGAGGGCCCCAGGGAGCCCTGACATCACCCCAGCCTGGGACTGCCAGCAACTCAGCGCCCAAGGAGCCAGGCTGTGCTCCCGGAGTCTGTACTGAGGTGAGAGGCGGTGAAAACCACCACTTGGTGGCACTTCCGGCTCCCAGACCTGGCTGTGTGTGCCCCCGAACCACCCGGGAGCTTTCTGGAAGTAGATCAGCTGCGCCCCCGCCCAGATCGCAAAGGGTAGGCCCCAGAATCTGCATTTGTGAAAAATGTTTATTTTTGAGAGAGAGTGCAAGCAGGGGAGGAGCAGAGCTAGAGGGGGACAGAGGATCCGAACAGCGAGATCACGACCTGAGCCGAGGTCGGACACTTAACCAACTGAGCCAGCCAGGCGCCCCAGACTCTGAGTTTTTAAAACCTCTCCGAGAGATTTGGACAATCCAGTTTGGGAATGGCTTCCCTAAAGGCTGACAGACCTCCATTCTCTCCCCTCTTTCTACAACTCTTTTCTGCCACCAGGAGGGAATCTGGCTCATCAAGTTACACGGGTTGACTGTCAGCATCACTAAGCCTTATCTGCCATTTCCAGGATGAGCCCACGTCTGTGCTCCTGAGTCATGTGTGAGTGGACACCCCAAAGCAGAATCCCTGCTAACTAACATGAGTTTGGCTTTTCCTCTGTTAGGAAGTAGGAGATGAAAGGCAATTGCAGGGGTGCCTGGTGGCCCACAGTTTGTGGGATCGAGCCCCACGCTGGGCTCGGCACTGACAGTGTGGACCCTGCTTGGGATTCTCTCTCCCCCCTCTCTCTCTCTGCCCCTCCCACCACTCGAGCGTGCATGCTGTATTTCTCAAAATAAGTAAGTAAAGTTTAAAAAGGAAAGGAGAGGAGAGGAGCGGAGAGGAGTGAAGAGAAGCAAAGAGAAGCGAAGAGAAAGGCAATTGCAAAATTTCATTTATTCAATTCAAGAAATCCTAGCACCTCTCTATCTCAGAGAGGGGTAGCAAAGGAGACCAAGCCACATTCCTTAATGTCAGGCGCTGGGCATCATGGTGGGAACTGGACTTGTAAACGCCTGGGCCAGAAGAGGAGGCTGATAGAAGCTCCCTTTCCTGCAGGGAAGCCATCTTTACTGGGACTGAGCTCTGGGAGGGTTATGCTCAATCGGAACCTGAAAGATAGGTGCCCCATACTGTTACCTGCAGGCTCTGGTCCCAAGCATGTTCCACGTGAGGGGACACGTAAGGATTTCTGGGGTTAGCTCTGCGTCACCACTTGGCTGGCCCCAGCCCTCTCTGTTGCCTGTGCACCCAGCGCTGGACTCTCCACCGACTCCATGGGATGGAGCCCTTGTGCTTAACCTCCAGTCCAACGATCTGCAGCTCCAACTCTTTCAGTGGCCGGGGTGTGTGACACCTGCCCCTGACTCCAGTTCCTTCTTTGGCTTCTCTTGCCCCGTCTCTGCCCCCAAATCCTCGTCCCTATGTCCCACAGCCTCTGATCCACTGCTAGACTTCATCCACAGCCTGCTGCCAATCCCCTCTGTCACGATTGCCCCCACTTGCCCCAACCCCACCGATTGCCTCTTGCTGGTCTCCAGGACCCTCACCACCTGCTCTTGCAAATGTCACTCTTCCCCACAGCCCCCCTCTCCTGATACCAGGCTCTGCCTGCTTCATTTCTTTCACCTGTCATTCTCCCCTCCCCCACGACTTTCGTCTCCTTCCACCTCTAAGGGGAGCATCTGACAACACAAGTCATAAGTTGAAAGGGCACACTTAGATTTTATATATAAATAACTACCTGTTTTCTTTACTGTTACTGTCATACAGTTAGTGCCCTTTTAACCAATGAGGTCTCCTAAAACAATGCTCTTTTTTTAATGTTTTCATCTCTGTAAGATTTCTGTTTCTGGATAATGATGGCAGTAGCTGCTCCTCTTCTAGACCTAAGGAGCTCGAGGTGTTCATTTATAGGAATTATCAACCTTCACGATGCCTCGTAATGGCCTAGGATGCCTTTAGAAGACACAGTGCCTGGCCTCTACCTTCCAATATCTCAGTTCCATTGGTCTGAAGTTGGGCTCTGCATCAATATTTTAAACATAATTCCCAGGAGACGCTAATGTGCAGTCAGGCTTGAGATTCACTGATTTATAGGAAAATCATTCATGATAAACGTACGTTCAAATAGTCAATTCCCGAAGTCTTGATTTAAAGCAATGGCTCCCAACCACATCCTTCAGAGGCAAAGCGAAAAGATCTTAAAGCCCGCCCAACCTCACCCATTCCCAATTACCAGTAGAAAAGAAGTCTAGTGGAAAGGCAACAATCACATGAGTTGATGTTTCAAAACAATGCCACCTGTACCTGGAAGGTAACCCAGAAACTATATAATTTGCTAATGTTTTATAAGGTATTTAAAGGACAAATGGATCAGTAGCATATCACCAATGACCTATCCCCACGAACAGAAATGTTAGGAGAATGATATGTTATTGACTTCAGTAAAAGACACGTTGGATGAACAGCACTAGAACAATGGCACATCCATGTATGGATTCAAGACTAGTTACTGGAAAGTCGCAGGCCAAAAATGGTGGTCGTGAAAATGTGCACCATAAACACGATCACCAGACATCACTCAAACTAACAGGAACTTATTATTGAAAAGCATGACCAGCAGCCATTTGAAAGCACAACCGCATATAACACAAGGATACCAAGCATCTTTGCCTTAGTTGGCAGGAATTCCTTGAGTATCTACACAGCACTCCCTTAATGTTACCGACGTGAAGCACAAGGCAGCCAAAGTCTTAGAATATTGATGTTGTATCATCAGTAAATGCTGGTAATGACATAGATTTAATATTAAACGTAGCTATCCTTTTTTTAAAGTTCTTATTTTAATTCCTGTTAGTTCATACAGTGTTGTATTAGTTTCAGGTGTACAATATAGTGATTTCAACACTTTTCCGTATAATACCCAGTACTCATCCCAACAAGTGCACTCCTTAATCCCCCTCTCTTATTTCACCCATCCCCCACCCACTTCCCCTCTGGTAACCATCTGTCTGTTCTCTGTAGTTAAGAGCCTGTTACTTCGTTTCTCTTTTTTTCCCCTTTGCTAGTCTGTTTTGTTTCTTAAATTCTACATAGGAGTGAAATCATATGGTGTTTGTCTTTCTCTGACTGACTTGTTTCACTTAGCATTATACTCTAGTTCCACCCATGTCATTGCAAATGGCAAGATTTCATTCTTATACACACACACCACACCGTCTTTATCCATTTATCCAGACACTTGGGCTGCTTCCACATCTTGGCTATTGTAAATAATGCTGCTATAAACGTAGCGTGCATGTGTCCCTTTGAATTAGGGTTTTTTTTTTTTTTTTACATTTTTAATGCTTATTTCTTTTTGAGAGAAAGGGACAGAGCATAAACAGGTGAGGGACAGAGAGAGGAAGACACAGAACTTGAAGCAGGCTCCAGGCTCTGAGCTGTCAGCACAAAGCCCGACATTGGGCTCAAACCCACGAGCCGTAAGATCATGACCTGAGCCAACGTTGGACGCATAACCAACTGAGCCACCCAGGTGCCCCTGAATTACAGTTTTTGTGTTATTTAGGTAAATACCCAGGAGTACAATTACTGGATCATAGGGTAGTCCTATTTTTTTTTAATGTTTATTTTTGAGAGAGAAAGAAACAGAGCAAGAGGGAAACACAGAATCCAAAGCAGGCTCCAGATTCTGAGCTGTCAGCACAGAGCCCGATGCGAGGCTCGGACTCACGAGCTGTGAGACCGTGACCTGTGCTGAAGTCAGATGCTTAACCACCTGAGCCACCCAGGTGCCCCAGGGTAGTTCAATTTTTAACTTTTTGAGGAACTTCCATACTGTTCTCCACATTGGCTACACCAGTTTGCATCCCACCAACAGTGCATGAATGTTTCCCTTTCTCCACGTCCTCACCAACACCTGTTGTTTCTTGTGTTGTTAATTTTAGCCATTCTGACAGATGTGCAGTGATAGCTCATTGTGGCTTTGATTTGCATTTCCCTGATGGTAAGTGATGATGAACATCTTTTTATATGTTTGTTGGCCATCTGGACGTCTTCCGGGGGAAGTGTCTGTTCATGTCTTCTGCCCATTTTTTAAACGGGTTATTTGCTTTTTGGGGTGTTGAGTTGTATAAGAAACATAGCTATTCTGGGGCACCTGGGTGGCTCAGTCAGTTAAGCAGCCGACTTCAGCTCAGGTCATGATCTCGCAGTCTGTGAGTTCGAGCCCCGCGTCAGGCTCTGTGCTGGCGGCTCAGAGCCTAGAGCCTGCTTCCGGTTCTGTGTCTCCCTCTCTCTCTGCCCCTCCCCTGCCTGCTCTGTCTCTCTCTCTCTCTCAAAAATAATAAACATTAAAAAAATTTTTTTATTTAAAAAAAAAATTTTTTTTAACATTTATTTATTTTTGAGACAGAGACAGAGCATGAACGGGGGAGGGTCAGAGACAGGGAGACACAGAATCCGAAACAGGCTCCAGGCTCTGAGCCGTCAGCACAGAGCCCGACGCGGGGCTTGAACTCACAAACCGCGAGATCATGACCTGAGCCGAAGTCAGCTGCTTAACCGACTGAGCTACCCAGGCGCCCCTAAAAAAATTTTTTTAAAAGAAACATAGCTATTCTTAATTAGTACCTTAGTGATAAGTAGCTCCATAAATTGAACATAAAAATGAAAATTTATGAAATATTGCTTCATTTGCCCAAAAGAATTCCCCCAAAAGCACATATATGTTTTCATCCGTGTTAGCCTATAAGAACACACCTGATCAAGGACCATAATATGAGATTCCTAATTTTTTGAGGGATATAATTTACTGCCCTTTGAGACAGGAAAATAGTGCTATTGTTTTTCGTGTGTGTGTGTGTGTGTGTGTGTGTGTGTGTGTGCTGAAGGATAGAGACAGAACATGCGCACACAAGCAGAGGAGGGGCAGAGGGAGAGAATCTTAAGCAGGCTCCGCACCCAGCATTGAGCTCGATCCCATGACCAAAAGATCATGACCTGAGCTGAAATCGAGTCAGACATTTAACAGACTGAGCCACCCAGGCACCCCTGTTATTTCTTTTAATGCATATTCAGGTACAAATCCACCTGCCTGGTGACGAATATCTCCAGAAGCAAACATTTTTTATTCTAATGAATGCACTCATTTACTCACCTGATCTTTCAGACAAAAAAAAAATCATGTCTTAAAAAACTGAGAAGATGCACATACCAAGTGAGGGGAAAAAAATCACTTTGGAAAGGAAATTTTCCGAGGGCAGATTTGGCATAGGCCAAATGACTTATCCAAGTCTTTGATGGAAAACAATTTTTCCCCAAAAAACTAACTTCTTAAGCTTGAGAAATAGAAAAAAAATTAGCCTAACAAAAATAGAGCCAGTACATACTAGTATAAACTCAAATATACCGACCAAACAGGAATAGTCAGATCTGAACGTAAGAAAATCCAAAAACCTTACAAAATCTAGAGTCTTTGTCCCTAGAATTTTGAGGCTTCGCTGAAATGGAAAAATAAAAGCTTCATTTTTATTTTTTTCTTTCTCATCCTCTCAATTTCCAAAAACAAAATAGCTGCCAGTTCTTAGAACTTTAGAAGCTTGCAATTTGCACATAATTACTTTAATAAGTATAAAATGCATCCTACAAATATAATATAAGACATTTTAATTCTTCAAGTTTAAAGCAAAGATGAGAATTGCTATTTTTAAGTTTCTGGAGAACAGGAAGTTCGTGTATTTTTTTATCTCCCATGTTTCTATCTCAGGTTCATGTGGACCTTCCAATACCTAGCACAATACTTTTTATATTACGGGTATTACCAAACACACTGCTTCAACTACCTGATGTGCTTCGGTGCTAGGGGAGCAGGGGAGACCCTTAGCATCTTCTAGAAGTCACCGTAAGCATAACAGCTTGGCGGGAACCTCATTCCTTCCCTTAAGTAAGACACACTTGCAGTCAGCCACCAGCATCTATGTTTTTTTTTTTTTAATTTTTTTTAATGTTTACTTCTGAGAGACAGATAGAGACAGAACACAAGCAGGGGAGGGCAGAGAGAGAGGAAGACAGAATCCAAAGCAGGCTCCAGGTTTTGAGCCATCAGCACAGAGCCCGATGTGGGGTTCAAACCCACAAACCATGAGATTATGACCTGCTCCAAAGTCGGATGCTCAACCGACGGAGCCACCCAGGCACCCTACCAGCATCTGTGTTTAATAGAGCTTTGCCTCAAAGTTCACCAGCCTAAGCAACCCCTTACATTCTGGGGGACTCATCCCAACTACCTCTTTCCAACAGAGACTCTGTGGAGCAGCAACAGAACCCACATCTGAAAAAATAAGCCTCAAGCTTTCCAGGTTGTTGCTCCCTTTATAGGGTAATCAAGCCCACACTCTCACTGCTCATTAGCATTTCCCAAACATTTTTGTGGGCTGGGGCTACTATACTAAAATACCATAGTGTAGGTGGCTTAAACAACAGAAATCGATTTCCTCACAGTTCTGGAGGTTGGAAGTCCAAGATCAAGGTGCCAGCTGATTCAGTTGCTTGTGAGAACCCTCTTCTTGGCTCGATTGCTCACTGTGTGCCCACATGGCCTTTCCTCCATGTGTGTACCTGGTGAGAGAAAGAGCGAGCTCGCTGATGTCTGTTCTTACACAGAGACTTATAGGATCATGGGCTCACCTTGATGACGTCATCTAACCCTAATTACACGCAAAGGCCCATCTCCAAATTCCATCACCTTGGGGGTTAGGGCTTCATCGTATGAATTTTGCAATGACACAAATATTCAGTCCATAATACCAAACTTTCCTGATCGTTAGGAATCCCCTAAAACACTTGATTAAAACAAACCCAAACAAAACCAGGTAGCTGCCCATGGATGTTCTGATTTCAGAAGCTTGAGACGGAGCCCTGCAATCATCCAGAATGATTCTGATGATCAGGCAAATTTGGGAAACACTGACCTGCCCTACAATGTCTAAACTACGAGTTTACTTTCCCTCTACTGGACCCTTTTCTTCACCCCGTTTCGGCAAAATGGCAGGCCAGATTGTTTGGATACTATCACCCCTGACTCCAACACAGTTCAGGGCCAGGCGCTGGTCTCACATAAGGAGAATGGACCACTGCATCCCTGCAAAGGGTCAGCCGTTCTCATCCATCGCCCAACCTTTTAGTTTCCTGGATGGGCTGGAGGAGGTGAAGCCTAAAGCAAGCCCTACGGAAGAGGTAACCATGAGTCTTTGTGTCATTACGTTGATGTCCGCCACTGTGATTTGTATGGAAGAGTCACTGGAAAGGCTGCATTTTGTAAAATCACAGTGTACAAGCCTTTCTTTTCCATGACATAAAATGCACCACTTTTATTGTTTTTTTAAATATTTTTTAAGTTTATTTATTTAGCGAGAGAGAAAGAGAATGAGCAGGGGAGGGACAGAGAGAGAGGGAGCCAGAGGACCATAGAAGCAGGCTCTGTGCTGAGGGTAGAGAGTCTGACGTGGGGCTAGAACTCAATGAACCGGGAGGCCATGACCTGAGCCAAAGTTGGATGCTCAACGGACTGAGCCACCCAGGTGCCCCCACTGCGACCATTTTCAAGCGTACAGCTCTGTGCTATTTCGTGTATTTCCATGGTTGTGAAGCCACCACCATCATTCATTTCCATAACTATTCTTCGCCAGTTGAAGCTCTGTACCCATGAAGCACTGGCTCCCCATTCCTCCCACCACCCTCCCCCACCCTCTCCAGCAACCACCATTCCATGTCCCGCTTTCTGTCTCTATGAATTGGACTACTCTGGTACCTCATATAAGTAGAATCATACGGTATTTGTCCTTTTGTGAATGGGCTGATTTCATTAGCACATACCTTCAAGTGTCATCCATCTCATGGCATGTGTTGGAATTTCCTTCCTCTTTAGGGCTGAATAATATTCCACTGCATCTCTATACCACATTTTTTTCAATCCGTTTGTCCACCGATGGGTGTGCAAATATCCATTCAAGTCCCTGCTCTCAATTCTTTCGGGATACGTATGGTGGGTCGATGTTTAATTTTTGAGAGACCGCCATGCTGTTTTCTACAGCAGCCGCACGATTTTGTATTCCTTCTGGCACTGCGAAAAGCTTCCAGTTTCTCCACATCCTCATCAACTTTGTTATTTTCTGGTTTTGTTTCTGTTTTTGTTTTCATAGCCATCTTAATGTGTATGACGTGGTATCTCATTGTGTTTTTGCTTTGCATCTCCCTAGTTATTAGTGAAGAGTCTTTCTTTCAGGGAACAAAAAAAAAAAAAGGAAAAATATAGCTCCAAGGATGATTTAGGCTGGAAGATGGTCCCAAGAAATGGAAGCCAATGTGCAGAACTACAATAGAAAAGAGAACGATACAAGAATACGGCTCTACAAATGTTAATCTCCCACACACTTTTTAAGAATAAATGCATCATTATCTTAAAACAAAATCAGGAAGGTATCACTGCCCCCAAGGTACAGAAAGAAATTGAATTGCTATGAATAAGCTCACAACATACATAAGCTATATGCAGGGGAAAAAAAAAAAGTAACTACGGCAACCGTTCTCCGACATTTAAAAAAAAAAGGATCAATTTATTCATTTGCCCCTTTAAAAATTCAAAGGAAATTCAATCTATCATGAGATCACTTTCACGGTGATGAATCAAATTGATAAAAATCTTCTTGCGGCTGGCTCGCCAGAAGATAGGAACAAAAATTCCTATCTAAACCTAATGCTTTCTCAGCCAACATTCTTTGCCCAGAAGATTTACAGGTTGGGGTTAAACAAGACTCCCTAGGAGAGGGATCAGCATAAGGGATTAGCAATAGGAAATTTGCATCAGGCGGGGGAATGTTTCAGAAAAATGTCAGTGTCTAACTTCCTTCCCCACGGACACAGAAAGGAGTGAACCTCCATAACACACAGGCTTTCAGAATGCGGACTAATTTAACCCAACGGATAGGTAAACACATTTCAAATCAGCATTTTAAAAACCCACAGTAAAGGCAACTAATATTACTAACTTTATACAAGATACAACATAAAAATAGAACTCCTTTCACTGTACTATACACAAAATCAGCATTATTTTTTTGTTGTTGTCGTTTCTTTTCTTTCTTTTCGTTACTGTTGTCGTCGTTTCTTTTCTTTCTAAGGTGCAGTCACCTTGCAGCATACCACATTATCTGGCCAGAAAGTTCACTCTCACACTTCTCCCTCCCTTCTCAAATCACATGATTGTCTTAAGAGGTCAAAAGTAAAGCCTTAAGAATGTTCGGCGGTTTGCATTTCCTGGCGAATTAAGAGGCTAACGTCCATAGGAACTGTCATTAGTGATGCCGGTTGGTTTCCATCTGATGTTAAATCAAAATTCTCCCATTCAGAAAGGCTGTCACTGGGGCCCAGGGATCACACACCTGTGGTTAATCGGGTTGAGAACTGCCATTGCTTGTGTGTCCTCATGTGACTGTAGCTGACCCGGGAGTCTTTGTCAATAAAATGAGCCTAACCCCTTGAGTGCCTGGGACAGGGGATAATTATGTAGAGAAGAGATAATGGGAAGTTAGGACCCTCCCAGGGTGGTCAGAGATATCTCAGGGAATGGGAAAAGGCAGGGAGAACCAGAAAACTATCCTACTGAAGAAAAGAAATGGTCTCTGCTTTCTAGGCAACCATTAGAATTCATTTACCCTCATCGAAACCAGCATAATATTTTCTGAGCTCAGCTCCTGGTGGGGATTCCCTCCTCCCACAACCCAGATTTTCTGTTAGGATGACCTTCCTATGACAAGCCAATGAATAACGGTTTTATCAGAGCTCTTTGAAAGGCCCTTGGCTTGTGCACACCTCCAGTGGTCACCATGAAAGGAAGCATATGGAAAATTTTAAGAGTTTATTGAGCATAAATGGATTGGAATTGGGCAGCACCAAAACAGAAGTAGTTAGAGTGCTTCTCTGACAGGAGCCAAGGAAAAGACTCTTATAGAGAAAAGACAGAAGCAAAGAAAGGAAATTGTTTGATTGGCCGTAGCTTAAAGCCTAATTATCTCTTATGATTGGCTGTCCTGAGGCTTCAATTTCATAACTTTGAGGCATTTACAGGCTTAGATTTGGGTTTGCTTAGGTAGGCTGCCATAGCATTAGAGCCACCTCAGCCGAATGGCCACCTTGTTTAACCAATTTAGCATCAGCGATATTGAGCAGTAGGAAAACTAAATAACAGCCCTGTGTACAGTACTATTTGACATGCTAATCATTTAAGAGCCTATTCCTTTATTATAAGAATTCGTTAATAAGTGGGGCACCTGGGTGGCTCAGCCAGTTAAGCATCCGGCTTCAGCTCAGGTCATCATCGCGAGGTTTGTGAGTTCAAGCCCCTCGTCGGGCTCTGTGCTGACAACTCGGAGCCCAGAGCCTGCTTCCGATTCTGTGTCTCCCCCACTCTCGGCCCCTCCCCCCCTCATGCTCTGTGTCTCTCAAAAATAAGTAAACATTTTAAAAAATTTAAAGAATTAGTTAAGCTATATCAACTAAGGGTGGTCACAAGACAAAAAATAGCCTCATTAAGACAGAGCTCATGAAAAGCCTATGTATACCTGGAACAGAGTCGTGAATGTATTCATTAGATAGGATTACCCCACTTGAGAATCTATTTAGCAGAACTCCATAGAGTTTTTCACCCAAGATATAATGAAGATACCAAAAGAACCATCAGTACCAAGGATTTCCATGAACACCTAGATATTAGATGACCCACCCTAAAATCAACTCATAGTGGATGAGAGATAGGCAAGGTGACCCCCAAAACAATAATCCTCAAACTTTTCGCATGTTAGACTCAAGTGGTGTGGTGATTTAGAATTCAGATTCCCAGGCCCGGTCCCCAGAAACCCCGCACTCAGACCACCTGTGGCGATGAGATCCAGAAATCTGCATGTGTATCCAGCACCCCCCCCCGCACCCCCCCCACACACACACAGACACTATTCTGATGCAAGGATTCAGAGGCTTACCCTTTGAGAAACACTGCTCTGAAAAGATGGGATGAGTCCCAGACCCCCCAGCTCAACCTAACCCGGCATAGTCTTCCTAAGATTATGGTGAGCCATAGGATCTTTTTCTAAAAAGTAGAATGTCAGAGGGAAACATTGGCAGCGGCCCCTCGGCCTGGGCCAGGGAGAGGCAGCCATTCTCACCTGACACTTCTCCCCTTCTGGGCAGGATGGCGTGTACCTCCCACTGTGGAGACGGACTCATCAGGTCATCGTAGTCTGGAGTCATCGAACGTCTGAATTGCAGAACTAACTCCCCTTGTTCCAATTTCTGTAGTCACTAAGCAACTTCCTCTTAGAGAATAGGACTCTCCACGTAGCCTGCCTTTGCTATTGGCCAGAAGCTGCCAGTACTTGGCCCCGCCTGGCCCTTCCGGTAATAAATCGGCAGTCTGTTTGCCTTCTCCATCCTTCCCTGAGTTTGGTTCACGGGCCTTCCCCAGTGAGAAACGTTTCACTCTCCACAATTCATGGGTTGATGAATTAGGTCTCTGCGCTTCCATGGCTTGGGAGCACACTCTCAACTGTGAACATTTTTCCAATAAAATGACAAATTCTCAGACCTGCTGGGAACATGCCTGGCCACACCTGACCTCCCTGATGACCATTCCCTTCCTTCTGAAACCTCCCCACTAAGAAGCTGTTTTGAGAATCTCCACATCTAATCCACCTGACTGGGGCATAGGGAACATGGGGGGATAAGACTCACACTTAGATCCCTCCATGATGAGGATGTTTAGCAGAACAAGGATCCTCGGCGTGGAGATCGGAAAAATGAGAGGCCCGTGGAGCAAGAATTGTGTTTATCCAGTACTTTCCAGGTAGAGAGCCACTAGGTTTGAGAACATAAATACACTTTTTCTGGGGTTCCCAGGTAGCTCAGTCAGTTAAGTATCTGACTGTTGGTTTCAGCTCAGGTCATGATCTCAAGGTTCATGAGTTCGAGCCCCTCATTGGGCTCCGCCCTGACAACGCAGAGCCTGCTTCGGAGCCTCTGTCTCCCTTTCCCTCTGCCCTCCCCAGCTCACACAATCTCTTTCTTGTTCTCTCTCAAAAATAAATAAACACTAAAAAATACATACATACGTACAGTACACTACACCGTTTTTGGAAAGCCGACTCAATGGTGGGGAAGGAGCAATTCATCAGATTTATCACCATCTGGATGCAGCATTCTCTCTGACTACCCAAATCCCTTCACTCTAATTTCACGCTCACCAAATGCATTGCTTAGCGTAAGTTATGCCATGTAACGGATAACCCTGAAATCGCATTGGTTTAAAGCAATAAAACGTTTATGTCCCGTTCAGGTCACATTCCAATGTGACAGGCTCTGCTTGACAGTCATTCAGGAACTCAGGACCACTTAATATTGTGGCCTCCCAAGTCCTTAGAGTACTGTCCTTTGAGTGGATAGGGTTGGGGATGGGGAAGGAGAGGGTAGAGAGAGGACACCCACTCTTAGACTCTTGGCCCAGAGGCAATGCCTCGCTTCTGCTCACATTCTAATGGTGAGAACTCACGTGACCCCATGCCAACCAAGAAAGAGGGGGAGAACATGGATGCAGGCGTGCATCGACAGTTACTCTCCCACCAAGCAATTTCCCAATTATTTCCCAATAATTTAGTTTGCTTAGTATTAGACCAATACTCTAAATCTAGAAAAGAGGAATGTATCTGAGTACTTCCATCACTAGGGAACTATGTCTCCTATCAAATGACACATGATCTTTTTCATTTATAATTCTCTGTCATGACTTTCCTTTTATTGCAACTTATCCCTTAAGAACATATTCAACTCTAGGCACGCTAATGAGATAATGTTTCTGGATTTGTAAACCTGAGAACATAACTTTGGACCATGGTGGTCTCACCAGGACACTGTAAACCTGTGAAGTCCCTTCTAAATGGCCAGATGGCCAACCTCTATACCGCTTGTCTCTAAAACCTCAGCCACTCCAAGAACTATCAGCTTCTGTCCACGGAAAAGCATGATTTGGAGCTTACCTGAACAGGGAAATAATTTATCTAACTTAAATTCCTTGCAAGGGATTAAGGGGCAGGCAAAAGGCAAAGTCTTCACACGGGCCAAGTGTTCCGGTCTCCTAGGGTGGCTGTAGCAAATTACCACGAAGTGGGTGGCTTAACACAACAGATATGTATCCCCTCACTGTTCTGGAGGCCACAATCCTGAACTCAAGGTGTCAGCAGTGCCACACTCCCTCCAAAGGCTCGAGGTGAGAACCCTTCCTTGCTTCTATCAGCTTCTATTCGTCCAAGGCATTCCTTGGTTCATGGTGGCATCACACCAATCTTGGCCTCTGTCTTCCCATGGCCTCCTCCCTTGTGTCTCTCCGTGTTCCCCTTTTCTGCCTCATTTAATGAGATGCATTGGATTTAGAGCCCACCCTAATACAGAGTGATTTCATTTCCAGGTTCTTACCTGAATCCCATCTACAAAGGCCCCCATTCCAAATAAGTTAATACATATTCTGAGGTTTCAGGTAGATGTACCTTTTGGGAGGACACCATACAACGCACTCTACTAAATAAAAAGCTTCCTTGGGGCACCTGGGTAGCTCAGGTGGTTAAGCATCTGACTTTGGCTCAGGTCATGATCTTACAGTTTGTGAATTCAAGTCCTACATCAGGTAAGCTTGAGCCCCACTCCAGGTGAGCCCTGCTTCTGTCTCTCTCTCTCTCTCTCTCTCTCTCTCTCTCTCTCTCTCTCTCTCTCTCTGCCCCTCACTCACTTGTGCCCTTTCTCTCAAAAAAAAAAAAAAAGTTTCCTTGCCCAATATCATGTTCCATCTGGACAGACCTTTGGCAAATGCTGATTGAGTAACCCAGGGGTTCTTTCTTAAATGGTGCCTCGTGGTCACTGGAGGGGGAGCTAGGGTTTGCCAGCAGTGTCCGCATATCACAAGCACTTTCCCTTAGGTTCTAAATATGGAAATTATTTTTCGGTCTCCCAAACAAGAGACCACCCTGAGCTTTTCCTCTTGGCTCTGGTGTGAAATCCCAACAGAAGACACTGCAGCCAACCATTGTGTGACTAACAGCTCCCATGTTCTCCTCGGGCAGGAGACGCTGAGTAAAGGCCTGGAGTGGAACAAGAAAGGGAATCCAGCATCAGACCGCGCTCAGGAACCTGGGTTTGTAAAGAGAACATTGCAGCCGGCAGGCAGATGGCAAGGAGGTCAAAAGAGACCATTACTAGATTGTACGGCAGTCTATAACGTGAGATTTCGGGATCTGTCGATGCAAGCTGGGAAGTCGCCTGTCACCTATTCAGACATCACGTCATCGCCCCCATGCAACACGGTTTCCCAAACCAAATGTCCCTTTCATCCTATTTTGTTGTTATCACCCCATCAAGAGTAAAGAAGCAGCTAGATTCTCCACTGGTACTCATGGTTATTGGCAGTAGTAATGAGGAAAACGAGCAGAGTAAGCTTAATGTGATGTGACACCTCTAATTGAATTGTATTGCTTTTTTGCACCCTCCTTTACCATTTAGGTCTAGCAACCTTGATATGTATGCAAAGAGGAAGAGAACAACATTGATCTCTACATCCAGTGAATTTGTGCCTTCTCCCACGTGTCACAAAAGCTTTTGTATTTCTAAATTCACTATGTTCCCACCGGCCTAAGGAAAGTTTGTCCAACCATTCTTGGGTAGTGCTTTCTTTGCAAGAATGTTTTTTTTTTTTTTAATAAACTATATATTTTTTTTTAATGTTTATTTTTTTGAGAGAGAGAGTGAGCAGGGGAAGGACAGAGTGAGAAAGAGAGAATCCCAAGCAAGCTTCACATTCACCACAGAGCCTGACTCGGGGCTTGATCTCACGAACGGTGAGATCATGACCTAAGCTGAAATCAAGAATCGGACCCTTAACCGACTGAGCCACACATTAATTCTTATCTCATGGAGTACATCATTTCATTCTCGGGGCATCCTGAAGATAGAAGAGATTTTTGCCATCCTTCATTTCAAAGAGAAAAATGAAGCCATGCTGAGACGAGGTTGGGTGTGGGGGGAGGAGATATAATATAAACAACTTACCCAGAGTAGCACGGTCAGTAACAGAACCGGAACTCACAGCTTGTTCTCTTGGCCAAACCAAAATGTCCGCTAAAAGATCTGATACGGAACAAGTTTAAGGACACCACAACAAAGAAACCCAACAAATCCAGGGTGTATTCATTAGATAGGACCTAGTTTTCCCAACAAATCAATGAAAGTAGGGAATGGGAGATGAACACCGATTTGGCACTTAAGAGACAAAAAATCAAAAGAAATGTGAGGACTGTCGATAGTAATTTGAAAAAACCAACTGGAAAAATAAAATTTTAGGAAAGAGCAGGAAATCTACTATGGACTGGCTACCAGATAATATTAAGGAATTCTTAATAATTTTGATAGATGTGGGGCGCCTGGGTGGCGCAGTCGGTTAAGCGCCCGACTTCAGCCAGGTCACGATCTCACGGTCCGTGAGTTCGAGCCCCGCGTCAGGCTCTGGGCTGATGGCTCAGAGCCTGGAGCCTGTTTCCGATTCTGTGTCTCCCTCTCTCTCTGCCCCTCCCCCGTTCATGCTCTGTCTCTCTCTGTCCCAAAAATAAATAAACGTTGAAAAAAAAAATTTTTTTTTTTAAATAATTTTGATAGATGTGACCACGGTTTTGTGGTTCTTTAAGAAAATGTATTTAGGGGCACCTGGATGGCTTAGTCAAGTTAAGCGTCCAACTATTGATTTCAGCTCACGTCATGATCTCAGGGTTCGTGAGACCGAGCCCCATGTCAGGCTCTGTGTTGACAGTGCAGGGTCTGCTGGGGCTTCTCTCTCTCCTTCTCTCTGCCCCTCCCGTGCTTGTGGTCTCTCTCCCTCCTTCTTTTTCTCTCTTTCTCTCTCTCTCTCCAAATAAAGACATAAACTTTTTAAAAAATGTATTTAATTTTTAGAATATAATGAGACCGTGCCAGGGTTTTTCTTTAAAATTCATTTCTTACCTAGAAAAGCTTCCGTGGAGGAGAGCTTTCCAGGCTGGAGAGGAGAGGCATGCCTACAGGCCGAGCAAATGCCATGGCCCTTCGCTTGGAAGTGACCACATTAGGTTGTCATTTCTGGGAGTTCACTCAGCTGTCAGACAGAGGGTGGGTTTGAAGAGAAAAGTGCCAAGGAGGTGGTGCCCAATAAGAACCCAAAATACACCTCTAGATAAAAAGTGAGGCAGTCCCAAACTCAAGTAGTGGTGTTAGAGAAAGATGCTAAAAGACAACATATTTGGGGGGTGCAGGGGGTGGGGGAAGGACTCAATGACTTTAGTGTCTTTAGGTCTTGCTCATCTAACAGTCCATCTGGAGAATTCCAGGATGGCTCTTCAACACATGGTTTCCAAGGTTGCCTAACGTGTAGCCAAGCCAGGCTGCAAGAAAGGAGGAGAGGGTTGAGCTCAGGGCCAGAGATTTCCTCCTTGGCCAGTGAACTGGAAAGTTGTTCCCAACCTTTCTGCCTATATTCCATTGCTGAGAGCTGAGTCGGCCGTGGTCACACTTTGTTGCAAACAAAGTCAGGAGGCCGGGCGGGAAATGCAGTCCCTGGAAATGCAGCCAAGATCCCACTCCCATGCTAGTTCTGATGAAGAATGAGAGAGACCGGAGTTCAGTGGACAGCTAGCGTTTTTTCTTCACCTAGCGGATAGCTCTGTGGGTAACGCCTGACTCCCTCTTTTTGCAAAAGCAAGTGCCCAGTTTATGGCTGGATCAGATTAGTATTTATTCCAAACTGTGATTAAGATGTAAGAATTGATGGGGTGCCTGGGTGGCTCAGTCAGTGGAGCGTCCGACTCTTGATTTTGGCTCAGGTCATGATCTCACAGTTTGTGAGATTCAGCCGCATGTGGGGCTCTGTGCTGATGGCATGTAACCTGCTTGAGATTCTCTCTCTCTCTTTCTCTTTCTGCCTCTCCCCTGCTCACGTGCACACTCTCTCTCTCTCTGAAAATAAACATTTAAAAAAAATTTTTTTTAATGTTTATTTATTTTTGAGAGAGACAGAGACAGAATGTGAGTGGGGTAGGGACAGAGAGAGAGAGGGAGACACAGAATCAGAAACAGGCTCCAGGCTCCGATCTGTCAGCACAGAGCCCGACACGGGGCTCGAACCCACGAACCGCGAGATCGTGACCTGAGCCGAAGTCGGACGCTCAACCGACTGAGCCACCCAGGCACCCCTAAATAAACATTTTTTTAAAAAGATACAAGAACTGATTAAATACTTACCCTAGTTGATGAAAATTACCATTATCCTGTTAGCATATAATCTGTTTCCTGAATTTACTGATACCATGTTAATGTTGAAATAAAGAGACGTTAAAGAGGCAGTGCACATACGTGATATACTTTGTCCTTCTCCTATTTGAGGATAGTACTTAATTCTTTAAGTGCGTATGTGAGTGTGGGAAGCAAAACAGCACACCTGTACGACGACATGTAAGAGAGAAATATAGGAAAGGATTATATTTTATCTGTTATATTCCCACCAACTATTTGCAGCGGTAGCATACATAAAACGGTTCTTTAAATGATGAAAAACACTCTGATAATGACTCACTTAATTACACCGTAGATTTTTCTCTTATGGCAAGTATGATGGTTTACATTTTATTACAGCAATGCTGTTCTTCCCTCTTCCTTATATTTTCCCTTTATATTTTCCTAATGTATTCCAAAATTGTTTCTGCGTGTAAGATTGCTTTGTAAAAATACCTACATGCCGCGCGAAGATAACCATTATCTTTTTTTCCTCCGCTAACTGCTCATCAGATGAAGAAAGCCAAGAGCGATGTAACAGTCGCCAGAGACACAAAAGGCACCTGGACCATTTCTGTGCTGGGATGGCGCACAGCTCGCTGTTGCCAAAAGCAGGTAAGATACAGCCAAGAGGCTGTGCTGCGGATGCTCGTTGGAACGAGAGTTCAGGGCACATACGAAGTTCAAGACGACCTTCAAGGAGAACACAATGTAAGCACCCTGCCCTGTCCCGCACACGGACTGAAGTGTCCAATGACAGAATCCATCTTCCCCAGTAACATGTGCGGGTCACTATCATAAACAGCAACAAAAGTACAGGAAATATCTGGTCCTTACAAACACTCGACACCTAAACTCTCCATGAACCTACCTCACAGTTCGTTGAATTAAATTCCCTGACACAGGGTGCCAGGTGCCCGGGATACCATCATGAACAAGACCCAGTTTGGTGACGGAGTTCTACAGCCGGATGACGGCAGGGCCTGGGGAAGAGTCTAGGCCACATTTCAGAGGAGGCGGCTCCCGGCCACGGCCACAGATGCTGGAGCTGAGGCAGACAGGAAGCGAGGGGATTCCTCTAGCTTGCACTGAACTCAGCAAGCAACGAACAATTCACATGTGACGCGTAGGGTAACCTTCATTTTTTTACAGCTTCATTGAGAAAGTCAGATAGTTACCAAAAATGGCTGCCTTCTATTAAGCCAGGCCCTGTGCTAAGCAATACATACACATCCACATGTATCAGTCTGCTTGGGCGGCCACAACAAAATACCAAAGACTGGGTGGCTTAAACAACAGGAATTTATTTTCTCCCAGTTCTGGAGGCTGGAAGTCCAAGATCAGAGTGCCAGCGGGGGTGGGGTCTTGCAGTCCCTTTGCATAGCTGTCCCTCTGTGCAAGCATGCCCCTGAGGTCTCCGTGTGTGTCTTAACCTCTTATAAGGACACCAGTCACATAGGATTAGGGCCACCCTAATATCCTCATGTTAATTAAGTCTTTAAAGGCCCTATCTCCAAATCCAGTCACATTCTGAAGGAATGAGGGTTACGGCTTGAGCATATGAATTTTGGAGAAGCACAATTCTGTTTATAGCACCTATGTAAGCCTGTAAGCATTTAAATGTATCGTTTCATCTTCCACAACCCTGGAATGATGCTGCTGTTCCATTCTGCAGACGTGGAACTGCAGCTCAGAAAGATTTAACAGTTCGCCCAACAGCGCGCAGCTGGTAAGTGTCAGAACTGTGAACCCGGGACCGTCTGTGGCAAAGCTCATGCCTCTCTGCCATCCTTTGAAGGGGGAGAAAGGAAGTAGCAGTTGTAAAAGTTCTTCTGTGTTACCTGGTATCCATTCACACCCCCAGCTGTGGCATTAATCGATGCAACATTTATTGTGCACGTACTATGTGCCCCGGGTAACAGTGCAATGACTGGGATGTTGTGACTCTCCTGTTGAGCGACCTGAAGAATCAATTAATTTGGAAGTCATTTTAGTGTCTGCAAGAACTGCCTGCTTCGCCCGGCCAGGTAGCCTATGGGTGGGAAATGCAGAATTCTGTCAAGTTGGAGGGTCTTCAGAAGTAGGAGAAAAGATTAGCATGCAAAGTCCAGTCAACAAATGTAGGCTTACACGCACTATAAACAGACATAACCAGGTTCGTGCCAGGGTCCTACCATGTTGCAGACATGAATTATGTTACATTCTACCCCCCAAAAAAATATCTCGGGAAGGCAATCCGTTAACCATGACTATTCGATAGTGCGTAAGCCTATTTAACCTCAGGAGGACTTAGAATTATGTACAGAAATGTTTGAGAGAACGAAACTTGTATTGCTAATGTGTTGATATTAAAGAATATGTATATATTAATAGTGTAGTACTCAAAATACTTAAAAGAATTTGGTCATTTAGTTGTCAGTCTTGTAATTCCTATTTAACATATGTAACTGAATTAATTTCGATTTAGGATTTTTTTTTAAGTGTTCTTTTTCTTTTTTGTTTCTTAAGTTTATTTATTTATTTAAGTAATCTCTATACCCAGCATGGGGCTTGAACTCATGACCTTGAGATCAAGAGTCACATACTTTAACGACTGGGCCAGCCAGGTCTGAGCCCCTAGACTTACAATTTTATTTGGTTTTTTTTTAACTAATTTTTTTTTTTTTTAAGAGGGAGAGAGTGCAAGCAGGGGAGGAGGCAGAGGGAGAGACAGAGAAAGAGAATCTTAAATAGGTCCCATGCTCAGCATGGAGCCCAACGTGGGACTCAATCCCACAACCCTGGGATCATGACCTAAACCAAAACCAAGAGTCAGACGCTCAACCGACTGAGCCACCCAGGAGCCCTTAGACATATGATTTTAAATTGAAATTTTATGAAGTTTGTATATCATATTGACACTTAGAATTAAGGCTGGCTATATTTATGTCTATTTATCAGATTTATAGGAACTAAATATTTTAAGAAGAATTAACAGCCAGACATCTGAAGTACTCTAGAAGGGAATCAACATATTTATTGGTCACAACTGCAGTTTCAAATATATACAATTTTAGATCTGTAAGTGGGAGAAAATACTAATTAAAGCCACCACTGAACATGTTGAGATTTGCTGGATTCATAAAAAGCATCATAGTATTTCTAGGGGCACCTGGGTGGCTCAGTCAGTTAAGCATCCAACTCCAGCTCAGGTTATGATCTCACAGTTCGTGGGTTCGAGCCCCGCGTCGATCTCTGTGCTGACAGCTCAGAGCCTGGAGCCTGTTCCGGATTCTGTGTCTCCCTCTCTCTCTGTCCCTCCCCTGCTCATGCTCTGTCTCTCTCTCTCTCTCAAAAATAAACAAACATTAAAAAAATTTTTTTATTAAAAACAAGAATCCTAGTATTTCCAAATTGACCTCAAAAAAAGAACTAGGGGCACCTGGGTGGCTCAGTCAGTTAAGTGTCTGACTTTGGCTCAGGTCATGGTCTCACAGGGCATGAGTTCAAGCCCTGCATTGGGTCCTGCACTGGTGGTACAGAGCCTGCTTGGGATTCTCTCTCTCTCTCTCTCTCTCTCTCTCTCTCTCTCTCTCTCTGCCTCTTCCCTACTTCCTCTCTCTCTCTCTCAAAATAAATAAACTTAAAACAAAGAACTAGATTTTTTTTTTATATGAATGAAGGAATGATTGGAAACGGGGACTAGAACTAGCTTTTTTTTATACGAATGAATGAATGGAAAAAGAGACAAAAGAGATCAGATAAGTAGACAGAGGCCAGATCACAAAGGGACTGGTGTCCAGGGGAAAGGTGTTTCTGTTTTAACCTTTATGCACTGGTGAGACTGGTTGAAGAATTTTCATCCGACTAGAATTGATGTGCCTGTCACAGAGCTCACGCCCAGGAAACTAAAATGAAACAGGACCAAAAAACCAGGAAAAGTACTGAAGCGTAAGTAAGAGATGGTGGGGAGTGAGAGGGCAAATGAGGGCAGAAAAAATAAGATGACACTGAGGGCAAAATGAGGATCTCAAGTTCATTCTCCTGGGCCGTGTGGGCTTGCCAATGGTATGTGGAATTTGTCAAATAAAAGAACGGAAGGAAGGAGAGAGGGAGGGAGGGAGGAAAGCTGAGCGAGAACCCAGCGGCCAGCCTGGGCCAGAAGATGTTTTAGGCATCAAGAATAAATAGGGTAGAAATGAGATTTCCCAAGGACAGCGTGTGCAAGGTAGGGGAAGAGAACAAGGCTAAGGATAAAATCAGGAGGAAGGTCAACGGGGCAATGGAAGCAGGAGAAGAATCAGGTCAAAGTGATGGAGGAAGTCCAGCCAGAGAGATAGGAGGGAATCCGGACAATGAGGTGTCCTGGTCTCAAGGGAGGGGACGGCTTTGTGAAGGTGGAAGAAAGTGAGCTCGGATGTCAGAGAGAAGACGAGAATGAGTGTCGCGTAGATCTGCCCAGCCAGGTGTGGGAAGAGCATCCCACCCTTACCTTTCTAACATTTCTGATAAAATAATAAAGGGCAAGGGGTTTTCTCTGCCTTCAAATTGCCCTCTGTTCTCCCCACGGGCCCAAGATCTATTAACTCCCGGCCAAAAACAGTCATTTGTCAATGAGCCCTTCTCCGGCATTTGACCCCCAGTGACCACCTCTGCCTTTAAGAAACTCTGCCTCTTTTGGACTTTGGTGATTTAGCCCTTTTGTGGTTGTTTTTCTCCCTCTCCCCTCCCCCATCTTTTCCTTTTCTTCTTTCTCTCCCTCCTCACTGCGGGCTTTTCTCCAGGCTCAGCGCTCCCAGAATAATTCTGCCGGACTGATTTAATTTCCTTCTTCAGTTATAATTTTTCGGCTGATATTTCCTAGAAATTACAAAATGTGGCTATTGTAGTCGTTCAATACATCATCGCAGGGAAAGAGCCGCTAGTTGTATATGTCCCACATTCAGAATCACACATACAAAGTGCTACACACACCTCATCCATTATTCTCCTCTTCTCCTTTTTCTATTATTTTCAAGTAGCTGTAGGCAGCTTGGTACTCCCAAGCTTCTGGGACCATTGGCAGGAATAATAATGACTTATCCAACTGCAGCAGCAAATCCAGCCACACAGCCACTATTTCTGCAAGGGAGTTGAAAATTGTGTATGGCCTTGCCTGCTACAGCTCACCGCGAGAATATACTCGATGCACCGAGAAGTCACATTGTCAGCACTGCCCATGCAGTGGGTTACACATCATTAGCCACTTATTTCTGTAAGAAAGAGTTCTGCAACTTTATCATATTTCATGGATTCGAAGACTTACCTCCTTTTCACGTTATTTTTTTTTAATGTTTATTTATTTTTCAGAGAGTGAAGGCACACACAGGCGGTGGAGGGGCAGAGAAAGAGGGAGAATCGGAAGCAGGCTCCAGGCTCTGAGCTGTCAGCGCAGAGCCCCACGCGGGGCTCGAACTCACGAACTGTGAGATCATGACCCGAGCCAAGATCAGATGCTCAACCGACTGAACCACCCAGGCGCTCCCTTCACGTTAGTAACTTCTCAGAAATCGAGATGCGTCTTACAGGTACACTCAGCAGCACTTCTCTGTTATTGGAATACGAAATAACGATAGGTCTTGCAATCCATGGTATCACTGGTTTAACAGAGTTGGGGCATTTCAAGAATAAGATGCAAAAGTAAATTCGTCTCACTCTCAGAGACAATAAGCTCAGGGAGTAACAGACTGGGTTGAAATGTCAGCTCTGACACTTACAAGCTCTAATAACTTGGAAAAGTTCCTTCGTCTCTCTGTGCCTCCATTTTCTGATGGGAAAAATTAGAAAGGGTTAAGGGACTAACACTATTTACCCCATAAGGTTTCATGTGGTTGAAGTGCTTAAACGGTGATGTGCTTAAACGGTGCCTCACGCATGGGAAACACTCAGAAGGTCAGCTGCATCCTAGTCCTCTTGCTTTTTCAAAAGGAAAAGCTGTTAGAAGCATAGGAGCAATATTGGAGTCTTGGTTTGAATGGACTAGGCAAATAAGTCTTTCATCGCCATAATCAAAAAGAAAGAAAAAATGAATAGCCTGCAATGCAGAGTTGAACAGAGTCATACAACAGGCTAAGGGAACTCTCATGCTTATAAATCATGAGCAAAGTTTCTGTAAGCGATAGATAGGTCTGCACTATTCCTTTATCCCTACCTCACACCATTGACAAATGTATGGAATTGTGTGTTAGGCCCAGATTCACCCCATAGGAGATCTGCCTTCCCTCTGTGACAGTCCAGCCTGGCGTCGCAACCAAGGTAGTCACCTTTCTCAGTCGAATTGAGATGTTCACTAAAATACTTGAGTTGGGTTGTTTTTGTTGTTGTTGTTGTTGTTTCTGGTTGGTTGGTTGGGGTTTTTTTGTTTATTTTCTTTTAAGGAAGAAATTATAAAACTGTATACAATATAGTCTGATTTTAGTGAATATACAAAGGTAATAAATAGAAAAGGAACTGTAAAGGGGCACCTGGGGGGCTCAGTTGGTTGTGTGTTAGACTCTTGATTTCAGCTCAGGTCATGATCTCAGGGTGGTGGGATCGAGTCCCAAGTCGGGCTCTGTGCCAAGCATGGAGACTGCTTAAGAGTCTCTCTCCCTGATGGCTCAGTCAGTTAAGCGTCCCACTTCAGCTCAGGTCATGATCTCACGGTTTGAGTTCCAGCCCCATGTTGGGCTCTGTGCTGATAGCTCAGAGCCTGGAGCCTGCTTCGGATTCTGTGTCCCCCCCACCCCCACCCCTGACCCTCATGTTCTGTCTCTCTGTCTCTCAAGAATGAATAAATGTTTTAAAAAAATTTAATAATAATAAATAAAAATAATAAAATTTAAAAAAATCTTTTTATTTTATAAAAGAAGAAATGTGGCTTGTTTCCCACAGTGTTTAGGAGAGATTCTCTTCAGCTGGTGTCCCAGAGGTTATTTTTATGAACTTAAACACACTTAGGAGACATTAATTCGGTGTTTCTGATGAAGACTATTAAGTAGTTGCCTGCAGCCTATTGCAAGACAGACACAGGGTGATGGCACATTTATGCTAACTAATGAAAAGTTCACTCTAGCAACTCAGAGTAAAACAGAACTTCTTCCTAGGCAGGCACTGAGTGAGTCCCGTGTAGAAGAGGTGAAATAATCAGCCTACACAGACACAGCTTGAGATAACGATTTTCCTTTGGGGTATATAGGAGAATTGTTTTTTTGAAAATTATCTAGCAATGCAAAGCCATATTAATCTGTCTTCCAGCATGTCTTACCAGATAGACAAACAGCAGTAGGTGAAAACAAGAAATGAACTTCTTTCCTCATCTTGTCTGTGTGTTAGTTCCTGCACAAGCAAAGCTGCTGTAACAAAGGGAACCCAGAATAATGACTCACACAATACAGCTAATTCCCCTTTCCTGTGGTTCCAGAGGAACCTTACAGGGCCTTACAGGAACCTGGGCCTTACAGGGCGGTAAGGCGGCCATCTTTCTCATCGCTCTGCCGTCTGGCAGGCTGGCTCACCCTCACATGTGCTTTCCCTTTGGGAAGGCAAAGGAGAAAGAAGTAGAAGGCAAGCCCTTCCTCATCAAGGAAGTGGCGTGGAAGTCGCCCACATCACTTCACTCCCAACTCGGCAGCGAGGGCTCAGTCGCCTACCTTCACCTGCCGCAAAAGAGACCATACCTGGACACTATCATCTCCACCTGGGCACCGTAGCCTGTACCTGCTGAAACTCGGGGAGACAGGTGGACATAACAAAAAGGAAAAGGGCACTTGGCGGCTGGCAGTTTCCGCCGCAGAGAGAAATTTTTGATGGCGTGTTTCTATCGCGGAACTTTGCATTCTTTTCTGGCCACCCAGTTTCAAAATACCATTGATAAATACTTCAGGGCAGCAGTGGGGCAGTGCTGGCAGGTACCAGGAGCCAGGAGAGGCAAGGAACAGGTTCTCCCCACAGCCTCTGGAGGGAGCGGCCCGGTGATAGGGATTTCTGACTTCCGGCCTCCAGAACCGTGAGAGAATAAATTTCCGTTGTTTTAAGCCACCCCGTTGTGGTGATTTTTATAGCAGCCACAGGAAATGAAGACAATGCCATTGCCTTTGACTTCAGTCTCAGAAGTTTTTCATAGCCCTAGCCCTTGGCCAAAACGTTGTGATCCTAATATTACCTATAAATTGGAGTTGGCGATTTGAATTGAGCTGAGCACTTACCTAAGAAAAATAAATCTCTGAATCTCTCTGGGCAAAAGCAGGGGGCTATAATCAGCATTCAGAGTTTCATGAAACCCAGTATAAACCAGGGTGCCTTATTTGGGGAATTTGGGGTTGGAAAGAGGGCCGCAGTTCGTTTTCACTCATTAACTCATTCAGTAAATATTCACTGGACACCTGCCATGGGCCAGGCACTGTGCGCAGAATTGGGGAAACAATGATGTCAAGATAAAGTTCCCCCCGGGGAGTTTGTCTAGCTCAGCTTTCAGTACGAGAGAAAAAGAAAGAAGGCCCGAGACGGAATAAATAAATTTGAGAAGTCCACTTTATACAAAGATGAGGAAAAACACGTGAAATACTTTGTACTCTCCAAACATCTCAATACCGTCCGTGAACAAAACCAGTGTTTTATGAGAAAAGGAAGGCTTCTTGAGAGTGGAAATCGAGCCAGGAGAAGGTCGGCATATCGCCTGACACAGATCATGCCCCCAGGACACACACAGGCACGAAACTTCCCAAAACACAAGATATTATGAGGGGAAAATGAAGCCAGGGCAGATGCATGCGCTTCCCGTTACCTTGGGCTTTGCGAGGGATCTCAAAAGCATATAAAAGACCAAAACGTGTATAGGGTTGCTTAATTTCTAAAGCCAAACTCTCTTTAGCAGCTGAGCCAAATGAATTAAAAACTAAATTACCATTTTCATCAATCTAGATAAAACAATTTTTCTCTATTTAAAGCCTACCATAATCCCAATTCTACTATAGGCTTAAAAAGTCTGAAGCTGACACAATTATCTTCAAATATAGAGGGGAGGGAGGTCATAATAATCGAGGGGGCAAAGCTGAATTGCCCAAGGGAGCTGACTACATAATCAAATTATCCAGTTTGAAGGGCAAGTTGTATAATTCAAGACCATAAAGGAAAAGAAAAACCCTCCTGTATCGCTCAGTACGTTTCCGTGGCTTAATATTTTCGTGTGAAATTGCCTTGATTCTTCATTTCATTTTGCATTTTTAGACACAATCAGTGGGAATTTTTTCATCGGAAAGTGGCGAAGTGACAAGCATTCTTGCCAAAGAAATCTAATATCACACATCCTGACAAATCTCTTTGGACTTTCCTCACTTCATTCAAAGATTCAGAAGTGTCTGACAGACTGGTGGGCAGGCCAGCAGGAACCTTATTTGCCTGAATAGCTTCCTGGGAAATTCTACCACCCAAGGGAAGCTCTGGAAAGGTCAAGCCTAAGCTGAGCCCAGTAACAATGCCTCCCTGGTCCCAGAGGAAGGGTGATACTGAGTGCAGCCCGCTCTGTGAATTAGATTTGTCCACCAGCCCAGCCCCCACGGACTCAGGTCAGAATCCTAGAGAGAGACATAAAAAACTACAACCGCATTTTTTACTAAAATTTGCTGATCAACGGTAACATTGTTGAAAGGGGGACAGCCAGGCATTATGTGTCTCTTAATGAGCTGTGTTTGGGAGTTCTCTGCACCACCTGCCAAGTATTCTTGCCCCCCACCCCCACAAAATCATAATAACTGAAGCAGAATCTCCTCAAGCCCCTCGACCTCATTATTACCAATCTCCAGGAAACACAGGGAACAGGGGAGCATGATGAACCACACGATGATGACACAATCAGCCAAATACGGAATGTGAATAATTCCAGGGGATGAATGGCCAGCTTCCTTTAATGCACACTTTATAAAAAAATTTTTCATGTTTATTTATATTTGAGAGAGAGAAAGAGAAAGAAAGAGCGTGAGAGGGGGAGGGGCAGAGAGAGAGGGGGACACAGAATCGGAAGCAGGCTCCAGGCTCTGAGCTGTCAGCACAGAGCCTGACACGGGGCTCAAACCCCCGAACCACAAGATCAGGACCTGAGCTGAAGTCCAACGCCTAACCAACCGAGCCAGCCAGGCGCCCCGAATACATACTTTAAAGAAAAAAAATTTTTTTAATGTTTATTTATATTTGAGAGAGAGAGAAAAAGAGAAAGAGACAGAGCATGAGTGGGGGAGGGGCAGAGAGAGACAGAGACAGAATCCAAAGCGGGCTCCAGGCTCTGAGCTGTCAGCACAGAGCCCGACGCGGGGCTTGAACCTACAAACCTTGAGATTATGACCCGAGCCCAAGTTGGACGCTTAACAGACTGAGGCTGGGTAGGTGCCCCTAATACATACTTTTTAAAAGGAATAGTGGGAATTATTACAGGTAACAAGAGACTTAAGAGATATAACCAAGTGGACCTTCTTTCGATACTGATTCAAACAAACCATCTGTACAAAGGAGATAATTGGAGAGATCTGAACGTGACTGAGAATTAGAAAATATCTTAAGAAATTATTATCGGGTGCCTGGGTGGCTCAGTGAGTTAAGTGTTCAACTCTTGATTTTGTCTTGGCTCAAGGTCATGATCTCACAGTTCGTGAGATCAAGCCCCCTGACAGTGCAGAGCCTGCTTGGGAGGCTCTCTCTCCCCATCTCTCTGCCCCTTTGCTGCTCTTTCTCTCTCTCTCCAGATAAATAAAAAATAAAATAAAATAAGATAAAATAAGATAAAATAAAATAAAATAAAATAAAATAAAATAAAATAAGATAAGATAAAATAAGATAAAATAAGATAAAATAAAATGAGATAAAATAAATAAACTAAAATAAAAAATTTTTAAAAGAAATTATTATCCTTTTTTTAAGGTATGATAATATTTTGCTTAGATTGGGGAAAGAAGTCCTTACTTCTTAAAGATAATAATGAAATACTGGGGCACCTGGGTGGCTCAGTCAGCTAAGCGTCCGACTTCAGCTCAGGTCATGATCTCACGGTTTGTGGGTCCGAGCTCTGCGTCGGGCTCTGTGCTGACAGCTCGGAGTCTGGAGCCTGCTTCCGATTCTGTGTCTCCCTCTCTCTCTGTTCCTCCCCTGCTCTCACTCTGTCTCTCTCTCTCTCTCAAAAATAAATAAAGATTTTTTTTAAAACTTTTTAATAAAAAAAAATAATGAAATACTTAAAAGGCAAGACGATCTGATGTCTGGGATTTGCTTTAACATATTCCAGTGGGATGGGGAGGTGAGGAAGATGATGAAGAGTACGGTGGGTAGAAAAAAGAATGATAAAATATTGATTACTGTTGCAGCCGGCTAATGACTGCAGGTGATTCAGTGTACTATTCCCTCTGGGTTTGAGTAAGTTTGAGGTTTCCGTAACAGAATTTTCAAAAAGTGGAAAAATTTTCCACTCAAATCTCCCACTACCCTTCAACAGAAACCCCCCACCCTAGATATCCTTGCTGTATAAGGATCATCCTCCAACTTAGATATCCTTGCCTAATTTTGTAGATGCACAGCCCTACACTCACTGCACAGCCCTACATCCATACAACACTCTCTTGAATTCTCTCCAGCACTTTTCTGAACCGTCCTTCAAATACCCAGCTCAAATGCCTGCCTCCTCCTCAAAGGTTCTTCCCTGAGGGACCCCCAAAGATCACAGGCATTCTCTCCTTCTCTGGACTCTCAGAGCACTTCAAGTCAGTTGGTATTTATTTGTCGTAGTTTGCTTTAATTTCTTGGTTACTTTTTAGTATTTTGTCTCCCGACTGGGTGTGAGGCTCTTACAGGGCAAAGGCACGTGTTTGTTACTCTCTATACTCAACAACTTCATGCCAGAATCTGTCCTAAATAATCTTAACTAATTAGGAAATCATGGCGATGTCTCCTTGAAAAGCCCCAACCTAAAGAATAATACATTGAGACAGAATCTGAAACCTGAGCTAGTCAGTCCTTGCATTAGTCAGGATTGCAACTGACAGGGAATTGGAATGTATTAAATCAAACAACTGGAAAGCTGAGGTATAAAGTCAGAGACGTAATGATGTTTTCAGACCCCTCTCTCCCTCCCCTTTTCCCCATCTCTCTAAATTTTGCTATTTGTGAGACCCAGCTCTTATCAGCGTAGTTTAAAAACATTGAAAAAGACGCACCTGGGTGGCTCAGTCAGTTAAGCCACCGACCCTGGATTTCAGCTCAGGTGATGATCTCATGGTGGTGGGATGGAGCCCCGAGTGGGGATCTGTGCTGTCCGCACGAGCCTGCTTCAGATCCTCTGTCTCCCTCTCTGACCCTCCCCAACTTGTGCTTGTTCACTCTCTCTCAAAAATAAACATTAAAAAAATAATGAATAGGGGCACCTGCTGGCTCAGTTGCTTAAGCATCTGGCTTCAGCCAGGTCATGATCTCATAGTCTGTGGGTTCAAGCCCCACATCGGGTTCTTGGCTGCCAGCACAGAGCCCATTTTGGATCCTCTGTCTCCCTTTGTGCCCCTCCCCCACTCTCATGCACTCTCTCTCTTTCTGAAAAATAAATAAACATTAAAAAAAATTTTTAATGCTTATTTATTTTTCAGAGAGACAGAGTGGAGTGGGAGGGGGCAGAGAGAGAGGGAGACACAGGATCTGTAACAGGCTCCAGGCTCTGAGCTGTCAGCACACAGACCAACATGGGGTTGGAACCCACCAACGGTGAGATCGGGACCTGAGCTGAGGTTGGACTTAACCAACTGATCCACCCACATGCTTCAAAAACAAATATTTAAAAAATAAATAAATAAATAAATAAACAAACATTTAAAAAAAGGAAACACTGAAAGAAAGAAAATGTAATTTTTTTTCCTCCCAACATGCATCTAGAAAAACCTCAGTGAAAGATTCTAATTGGTTCGGATTGCAACTCAGTGCCCATCCTTCAGCCAATCACTGTGGCTAAGGGAAGGGGGTACAAGAATTGGCCAGATCTCGCTCACACTTGATCCCTGTGGCCAGTGGTTAGGCAGACCAGTGAGACCTGCAGGAAGAGGGGGTGTGGGGGTGGGTAGTGAGAGCTACCCCGGGGGAAGGGAGGTACAGTTACCAAAAGAATGGGGGGAAAATGCTGGAAAGAACCCGCTTCTACCTCCTCAAAAAAGACCTTCACCAAAAAACAGCTCTGTTTCTCCCCCAAACAGGTCCCCAGCTAGCTACTTAACAACATAATTACCACACGTTGTTGCGTCCTTACTGTGCATCAGATAATGCACCAGTGCTTGGTCATGTAATTACAATTACATTTTTTAAATAATATAATGTATATACATTATCTCTAGTTCTCTGAACAACCCAATCAGGTAAACTGCAAGCTATTGAACCAGTACTGATGCAATTTTATATCTGGCATGTGTTTAGCCCCTATGTAATAGGTTTTAAATAAGCGTGTTTTAGTTAATACATTTGCTTAATTAATTAATGTGTGGGTGAGGAGTTCCCCTGTAAATTCAAGGCACAGCTATTTGGACTTCAAATGAAAGCACAGAATGTTAGGACCGTAAGAGGTCACTGAAATCTAGGCTCAGTTTGCAAACTCTTTGTTACTGATCCACAACAGGATAGTCAAGTAATTGAGATTAGCATTTAGTAGCTTTTGTAGCAATTTGGCAGATTAAATTTATGTGTTGGATTGGTAATAAAGAAAAAGTTACACTTGCATTTTGCATGCCTTTGCTTTTTAAGTTTATCTTTCTAATAAATTTATTTTTAATGTCTTTTACCAAGTATCAGTCCAAAATGGATTGGAATTTTTAAAAAAACACTAATTATCTGCCAGAGATGATTTTAGTAGCATGGATCTCATCTAAACTTCCACTCAGAGCAGGAGACTTTTCTCTATTTCTGGCCAACTAGCTTGTTTTTAACACTTTCCAGTGGAACATTCACACCATCTAATTCCCACTTGCAGATTGTTTCATAACTATTTCTGATCTGACCTTGGAAAGTTCTCTATCAGAGAAGAAAACAGACTTTCTCAGCTCAGAGTGGAGTTGGTGGGGGGGCGAAGGGGGGGGGGGCGTGGTGGTGACAGCCTTCAACAAGATGGAAATTTCACTGACCTGATTTCTCAGGCTCAGTTTTCTCATCTGCAAAATAAGAATTTTCCATTTCTGACATTTTATGATCCCACTATTCCTTCATGAGATTTTCTATCCCTCTGAGATATGAGGCAGTTCAGTTTCTCTCTGAAGAATAGTCCACTGCAGCCCTGTCCCTTGAAAAAAGATCCCTTTTTGACATTTAGTGACTTGATTATATAGTTAAGGGACATCTCATGTATCATTTATATGGGATAAATAATATTATACTATCCAAAAATCCAAATAAAATAGAGTTTCTGTAGGGGACAGATGTCTGCTTTCCTATACATCATAAATTTAGTAATAATAATAATAATAATAATATAGCTAACCATTATTGGGCACCTATTGTATGCCAGCATTGGGTTAAATGCTGTACATAAATTATTTCATTTATTTATCAAAATAACACTTAAGCTAATGCTATTATTATTATTATTATTACTACTACTACTATTACTACTACAAGTTAAGAAACTTGCCCAAGCTATGTTGCTAAAGAGTCAGTGGGCCAAGATTAGAATTGTGCTGATGTGAACCCAAAGCCTACATTCTTAACCACCGTAAAATTAGAAGGAGGGAAATGAAAGGCATAACAATTGAAAAATAGTGAAGTGTGGCTGATCTTCATATACAGGTATCATATTTCTTACACGGAAGCTTAGGATCCCAAAGGCACAACAGACAAAGATTCCTGGCCTTCTTAAGACATAGGCCCAGAACTGGCAGAACATTGATTCCACCACATTTTACTGATTAAAATGAGTCACAGGGCTATCCCTAATGGAGTGGATCCACACAGGACTAATGGTTCACTGGGGATCATCTTTGGACATGAGCTACCTTGTCAATAAGCCAATAGAGAAATGATAAGATAGAATACTAAAAAGTACCCCATTAAGTCAGAGAACACAGGAAGGAGAGGAAAAATAATAACGAAGCATAGATAGAACTAAAAAAATGGCCAGATGATAGATTTAAACCTAAGCATTTCAATAATTACATTAAATATAAACAGACTAAACACTCCAACTGTAAGACAGAGATTGTCCAACAGACAAGATTTAAAAAAAAACAAAACCCTACTACATGCAATCCATATAGAAACCCACTTTGACATTAAGACATAAATTAAAAAAAAAAAATCAGAAAAAGATATAGAATGCAACCACTAGTCACAAAAAAAGGAGGAATGACCATATTAATATCAGCCAAAGCAGACTTCAGTTTAAGACATATTATCAGAAACAAAGAGACATTCATATTGACAAAAGGTCGATTCACCACAATAATATAGTGATTTCAAATGTGTATGTATTTATAAATTTATAAAGCAAAAACTGATAGAACCAGATATATAAAAATCCACATTTGCTATATGAGATCACAACACTCCTTACTCAGTAACTGATAGAACAAGTGTCTGAAAATCAGTAAGGATATAACAGAACTTCACTAACAAAATCAATCAATAGCTCAGCTGACATTTATGGAAGCTACATCTAACAACTGTAGAATACGGCCTTTTAAAGTGACTTGGAGCATTCATCAGCAGAGTCCATATGCTAGGATACAAAATAAATCTCAATAAATTCAGAAGAACTGAAATAATAAAGAGTACACCTTATAACTATAATGGAATTAAGTTCAAAATTGATAAAAAGAAATATGTGAAATACCCAATTATTTTAATACTAAGAAACATACTGTAAAATAATGTGTGGCTCAAAAAAGAAACTAAAAGATTTTTAAATATTTTGGGGGCGCCTGGGTGGCGCAGTCGGTTAAGCGCCCGACTTCAGCCAGGTCACGATCTTGCAGTCCGTGAGTTCGAGCCCCGCGTCAGGCTCTGGGCGGATGGCTCAGAGCCTGGAGCCTGTTTCTGATTCTGTGTCTCCCTCTCTCTCTGCCCTTCCCCCGTTCATCCTCTGTCTCTCTCTGTCCCAAAGATAAATAAACGTTGAAAAAAAAAAAAAAATTAAAAAAAAAAATATTTTGAACTGAATGATATTGAAAGGATAGCATATCAGAAGGTGTGGGATGCGATTGCACCTAAAACTAATACTATATGCTAATTATATTGGAATTTTTTCATTCTAAATAATTTTAAATTTTAAATTAAAAAAAGTTAATAAGAAAACCAAATTCCCTTGCTATCATGTGGGTTTAAAACAGTAATAGATGTTTTATATTAACTTTTAAGTCAGCATCAGTTTTAGGGGGATAATGTCCATATTCTTTTATTTATTTTGGATCATAAGACCAAGAACTTGGCATTAAAGTTACAAAAAAAAAAAAAAAAAAAAAAAAACAGAAGTTGTAGGATACAAACTAAAGCAATGCTTAGGAAATATATAAGTTTAAATATTTATATTAGAAAAGAAGAAGCTTAAAATCAACAATCTATGCTTTCACCTTAAGAAGCTAGGTGAGAGGGGCGCCTGGGTGGCGAAGTCGGTTAAGCGTCTGACTTCAGCCAGGTCACGATCTCGCGGTCCGTGAGTTCGAGCCCCGCGTCGGGCTCCGGGCTGACGGCTCAGAGCCTGGAGCCTGTTTCAGATTCTGTGTCTCCCTCTCTCTCTGCCCCTCCCCCGTTCATGCTCTGTCTCTCTCTGTCCCAAAGATAAATAAACGTGGAAAAAAAAAATTAAAAAAAAAAAAAAAAGAAGCTAGGTGAGAACCTAAAGAGCCACATAAAAGTAAGAAAATGAAAAAAAAAACCAAAACAATATAAAAACAGACATCAGTGAACTAGAAATAGGCAAAGAATAAAGTGAAATAAAAACTTGGTTTTTGGAAAAGATAAAGAAAATTGATAAACCTCTAGATAGATTGATCACAGATAAAAGAAGATAAAACACAAAGTATCATATCAGGAATGAAAGAGTAAACACTGAATTCTACAGATATTAAAAAAATAAGGGAACATTATGAAAACATTTATGCCCATGAATATGACAAATCAGAAAAGAAAATTTTCTTGAAAGATATATTCCCAAAAGTAACACAAAATAAATAACCTGAATAATTTTGCATCTATTAAAAAAGTTGGCACCTGGGTGTCTCAGTTGGTTAAGCATCCAACTTCGGCTCAGGTCATGATCTCATGGTGAGTTCGAGCCCCGCATGAGGCTCTCTGCTGTCAGCACAGAGCCCACTTCAGATCCTCTGTCTCCCTCTCGCTCTGCCCCTCCCTGCTCACTCCCAGGCTCTTGTGCTCTCTCTCTCAAAAATAAATAAACAAAGGGGTGCCTGGGTGACTCAGTCAGTTAAGCATGCAACGTCAGCTCAGCTCGTGATATCACAGTTAATGGGTTTGAGCCCTGCATTGGGCCCTGGACTGACAGCTCAGAGCCTGGAGCCCGCTTTGGATTCTGTCTCTCTCTCTCTCTACCCCTCCCCTGCTTGTGTTCTGTCTCTCCAAAATAAATAAACATGAAAACAAATTTTTAATTTATAGAATATAAATAAGTAAATAAGTAAATAAACATTAATTAAAAATAAAGATTTTAAAAAAGAGTTGAGGGGCCACTGGGTGGCTCAGTCAGTTAAGCATCCGACTCTTGGTTTCGGCTCAGGTCATGATCTCACGGTTCATGAGTTCAAGCTCCACACTTTCAGCATGGAGCCTGCTTGAGATTCTCTCTCCCCGGCTCTCTCTGCCCCTCCCTCACTTGCTCTATCTCTGTCTCTCAAAATAAATAAATAAACTTTAAAAGTTAAAAAAAAGAAAGGGTTGAACTATTTTTAAAACATTAAGTTAGACATTTTAGTAAATGTTTAAGAAACATATGTAATAAATTAACTAATAATATGTCATAGGCTTTACTGCAATTAAAACTTTAAATACAGGGGCACCTGGGTGGCTCGGTCGGTTAAGCATCCGACTTCGGCTCAGGTCATGATCTCACGGTCCGTGAGTTCAAGCCCTGTGTCGGGCTCTGTGCTGACAGCTCAGAGCCTGGAGCCTGTTTCAGATTCTGTGTCTCCCTCTCTCTCTGCCCCTCCCCTGTTCATGCTCTGTCTCTGTCTCAAAAATAAATAAACGTTAAAAAAAATTTTTTTTTAAACTTTAAATACAGAAAATGAATTTTCCATAAAATGCACACATGCAGATTCTAGATCTTACCTTTTGACCTAATAATTCTATTCCTGGAATTTTAGCCTAAAAAATAAAAAATTCATAAATTGTTTATATACAAAAATGTTCATTATAACAATTTTTATAACGATAAAAAAGTGGATTCTGCCTAGATGTGCAACAAAAAGTAAATCAGAGTTCAACCACAGAACATATACATAGTAGTATATGATATATGGAAAGATTCAAATAAGGAGAAAATAATGATTGCTAGCATTTACTGAGCACTTTTTGAAAGCCAGGAATGATATTAGAAGCTTCACACAGGGGCGCCTGGGTGGCTCAGTCAGTTAAGCGTCCGACTTCAGCCCAGGTCATGATCTCACGGTTCGTCAGTTCGAGCCCCGTGTTGGGCTCTGTGCTGACAGCTCAGAGCCTGGAGCCTGCTTCGGATTCTGTCTCTTTCACTCTCTGACCCTCCCCCTCTCATGCTTTGTGTCTGTTTCTCAAAAATAAAATAAATAAACCTTTAAAAAAAATTCTTTAAGCTTCACACACATTAGCTCATTCCATCTTCCTATTAGAAAAGTCCTATCATTGTCCTCTTTTTAGAAATGAGAAAGTAAGGAGTAGAAAGGTTACCAGCTTGACCAACATCACACAGAAACTAAAGAGGAAATGGGCATTTGAACCCAGACAGTGTGACTCCAGAGCCTGCACTTAACCACTGGTTAAGTAAAAAATATAGGATGCAAGATTATAGGAAAAGATCATCTCTCTTACATGTTCAAAAAAGGAGAGGGGTACAGAGGAAAAAAATGCAACAGAAGATTGACCATGGTTTTCTCTAGATAGGGAGAGCATGGGTTTTTTTTTCCTTTCCACTTTCTGCATATTCTAGTTTTTCTAGATAGACATCTATCACAGATATTCATTTAATCCCCTTTCTAGACCTTTCTTATGCCTGGTCTTTTGAGTTCAAAAGGAGATTGCCCTCCTCCAACTCTGCCCTCCGAGCCCACATCTGGGAGGATTGGCCGTGTCAACCATGCTGTCAGGCAAAATTTACAGTGAGACAGTGTTAGAATTTAGTCCTCAAAGCTGAAGACTCATCCAATTTGCCTACACAAAGCCCTTCTCTCTAGTCTCACTTTCTGTGACCCTCTCCACGGCCCCCCTGTTCCATTCCCTTTTCCAACTTAGGAATCCCTTTAAGGAAAACCACCTAATGTAATTCATCTTTCCAGCCCTCGTCAAGCCTAGAGCAGTGCATCACATATAATATCATTCCCACATAATATAACAAATAAAAACTTGAAAGCCAAGATGTTAAGATCAGAAGAAAGAATTTCCCAAAATAAAAGATGTGACTATACACTTCAAAAGAGAGGAGGGTTTCTCTGACCAGTTGCATCAGATCGGGCTCCAAGAAGCCATGAAAGTAAGTAATGTCTTAGTCCTACAGTGCCCATTGTGGTGCCCCGCCCACATCCCCTCTGGTGGGGTGGGGAGCAGAGAGGGCAAGAGAGCACAAGCATCACTCCTGTGGCTGTTGGGAGTGTTGGCAGCTGAAGATCATAGCTGAATCTGCAACCCCTCCCCAGAGGAAGGCCACAGCCAGTGATTGGCTGGCGACCTGGTTCAAAGACCCAGCCCCCTTCCTCAACTTGGGACGACTCCAAAGGTCCATCCCAGCTTCTGAGCTCTTTTGGGATCCACGGAGACTGCGTTCGTTGTTGTCACTACGTTGCAGCTCAACTCCTCCCTCTGGTCAACCTGCTTCCTTCACTTCTCAAAGCTGTTGTTACCAAGAGCACTCCTCAGTAGAACCTCTGTGCACAAGTTTCCATCTTGGAGTCTGTTTCTCAGAAACCTGACCTACCTGAAAGAAGCTCCAGAAAATAGCAGACCCTACCAGAGCCTGGTTGTTAATAACACGAAGATGTCTGGGGTAGGTTGAGGCCAGGAATTCAGCCAAGTGGGAGGACTCTCAAGAGATTTCCAAGTCTTATGAAGACAAAGAGCAAGTTGAAGAGGATGGGGAGGGGGCGTGTTGGGCTACCAGTCCAGGAGGGGGTGAGCAAGTGATAGATATAAGCAGATAAAATCTGCTAGGTAAGGTGGCCAAAGAATGAGCAAGCCAGTTTTAAATTACTCTAGCAAGGTGGTTGGTTAACCATGACCCCAAGATGAAGACGCATTTTATACTGCCTGCTAGAAATCCAATAGTGGTCCCAGGGGTGTAGATTACACAGCCACAAGGTCAGAGGCTTCAAGAGAAAATTGGCCCCTAATTGAGACAAACAGAGAAATGCTGGGATTGCCTCTCAGAACACCCCATAAAGACTCTGGTTACAGTAAGCATTCGACAGGAGATAATATCTTTTTCCCATTAAATCCAGGTGTGAGCCAGGATCTCCGATAATCCCCAAAATTGCTACTGACACTTACCTACCTGGCACACCATCATTTCACACCAGTCCGCCAACACGTGTGTGAAGCACCAGTGCTAACCGCCTCCATGGCAGTGTCATGAAACCACATCCCTTTAGCTAATTGGACCCCTAAAGTTTTCCAAACCCAGTGTCTAAGTCACATGAGTATTTATATCTTGTGTGCCCAGCTTAGATGTTCCACACACTCACAGGCTGGTCCAGCAACAACCCAGGGCCTGCGTGACTGAAATCTGCTTATCCGGATGGGACTACGGCCCTTCTCAGCCACTGGTTACCCCTAAGGCAGCCAGAAGTTTCCGAAGCAGACAAAAAACAGAACGCTGAGAGAAGGTAGAAGAGCAGGAAAGCTACCTGGTGTGCAGGTAAGGTGATCAGATCCTATCAATCAACCTAAAATCAGCCAACCCAACCGCAATCCAAAACGATAAAATCAAATACCCTTTGACCCCCACTTTCAGAAATTGACCTTCCGATTCTGTGTCTCCCTCTCTCTCTGCCCCTTCCCCGTTCATGCTCTGTCTCTCTGTCCCAAAAAGAAAAAAATAAACGTTGAAAAAAAAAATTAAAAAAAAAAAAAGGGGGCGCCTGGGTGGCGCAGTCGGTTAAGCGTCCGACTTCAGCCAGGTCACCATCTCGCGGTCCGTGAGTTCGAGCCCCGCGTCAGGCTCTGAGCTGATGGCTCAGAGCCTGGAGCCTGTTTCCGATTCTGTGTCTCCCTCTCTCTCTGCCCCTTCCCCGTTCATGCTCTGTCTCTCTCTGTCCCAAAAAGAAAAAAATAAACGTTGAAAAAAAAAATTTTTTTTAAAAAAGAAATTGACCATAGAGTTACTTTTGCATATGTGTACAAGAATATTAAGCAAGGATAGAGACGCTCTGTGTCACCAAGATGTCAGCTCGAGTCACCCACTGTCTTGGGATCCATGCAAACCAGATGGAAGCCCCATAGAGGACCAAAGCACCCCTATACCCACCTCCCAAGAATTCCTCAAATTCCCAGTACATCTTCTATTCTTCTGGCCATTTCTAGTTTCGAATTCCTGCCTCTACATTTTGCTGTTTCTTTATCTCCACTCTGAAAACAGTATCATGTGAGCGGCAACCCCTTATACTGAGATTCCCTTAAAATCGACCACTGGCAAAAACAAGCAAACTTTTACTAAAAGTATGTGGGTCAACACTCACAGCAAATAGCTCGGCTCACATTTTATTCATTCTTGTTCTTAAGTCACCCTGTCTAGGGAAAATACACTAAATTTTCCTTTACTCTTGTATTTACAATACTTCTGACACCAGACGAGTGGGGTTTTTCCCACACCAACCAATTCTCTGACAACAGAATTCTCTGACAACTTAATTCAGTTCTGACGCTCTATCTAAAGTTAGCGTCAGATCCCACGAATTAAGGTTCCCACAAGAATGCCCGCACTTCAGATGCCCATCTTAAGTCCCACATTGTTACCAACACTTCTAAACAACTAGTTAGTTATAAGTCAGGGTTCCCGTGGGGCACCTGGGTGGCTCAGTTGACTGAGCATCCGACTCCCAATTTCAGCTCAGGTCATGATCCCAGGGTCGTAGGATCGAGTCCCACGTCAAGCTCTGCACTGAGCATGAAGCATACTTGGAATTCTCTCTTCCCTTTCCCTCTGCCCTTCCCCCGTTTGTGCTCTGTCTCAAAAAAAATTTTAAATAATTATTTAATGTTATAAAAATTAGTAAATCAATCAGGGTTCCTATGACCTCCTCTTCAGGTTTAATAATTTGCTAGGATGGCTCACAGAACCCAGGGAAACACTTACTTACAATTACTGGCTTATTATATAATAAGGGATATGATAAAGGATCCAGTTGAACTACCAGATGAAGAGGTACATAAAGCAAGGTCCACAAGAGTCTCCAGCACAGAAGCTTCTGTCCTTCTGGAGTTGGAGGGGGCCACCCTCCCAGAACACAGATGTGTTTACCAACCCAGACGCTCTCTGAATGCTCTCTGAATGTTCAAGGATTTTTATGGAGGCTTCATCGGGTAGGCATGATTGATAATATTAACTCAATTTCCAGCCCCACTTCCTTCTCTAGAGAATGGGGGGTAGGGGGTGGCTGGAAATTTCAAGCTTCTAATCATAGTTTGGTCTTTCTGATGAGCAGCCTGTATCCAGAAGTGCACTGGGAGTCACTTCATTAAAACAAAGATACACCTATGATCCAGAAAATTCCACAGGATTTAGGAGCTCTATGTCAGACACTCTAATACTCCAGAAATTACAAGTGTTTTAGGAGCTCTGTGTCAGGAACTGGGGTCAAAGACCAAATATTAGCAGGAACCGGGGGCAGAAACCAATATTTCTTATTATTTCCCATACCCCCGGCAGGTTTCTCACTGGTTGCCTTGTTCCTTGCAACACCCAGTCCTCAGTCATCCTGGGTTTCAGTGAACGTGTGCCCGGTCCTGTGCTAATTACTTTACATACATTAGCTTGTTTTGTCCTCACAGAAACCCTATGAAAAGAAAATTATTTTTACTGTAAAGAAACCAAGGCTTAGCAAAATTATATCATTTATCCAAGTCGTATGATGTATTCATTAAGGGACTGGCTAAGCTGCTATAACAAAAAGACCTAAATATACACTGCGTCAATAAGACAGAAATTTCTCTCTCTGTCACACGACAATCTGGACGTGAGAGGTAGGTCGCTTTGCTCATCACGTAGCTTCCGAACGGGTTCCAGTCGTTGCCATTGCCTGGCCAGTGGCAAGGATGAGAGAGAGTTAGAATCAAATGTCACTAAGAAGATAATCCAGAAGTTGCACACATCACCTCTGCCCACATCCCACAGATCCAAATTTAGTCACATGTCCAGAGCTAGCTGGGCAAGACAGCCTGTAGCTGAGATATTGTGTGACCAGCAAAATCTCCAGAACATGCTTTTATGGAACAGAAGGAGAGGAAACGCCTACTGGGGAGAGTTAACAGTCTCAGAAGACCAATTAATAAGCAAAGAGCTATAAATCCTGGTCCATTTGGACCCAGAGCCTTCTTTTTTAATCACATCAAAGCACCTCGCTAAAAAAAAAATTTTTTTATGTTTATTTTTACATTTGAGAGAGAGACAGACAGAGCGTGAGGCGGGAGGAGGCAGAGAGAGAGAGAGAATCCCAAGCAGGTTCCACACTGTTGGCACAGAGCCCGATATAGGGCTCAAACCATGAACCGTGAGATCATGACCTGAGCCGAAGTTGGACGCTTAACTGACTGAGCCATCCAGGCATCCCTCAAAGTGCCTCTCTAAATACTTGAAAAACTTTCTTTCCTTGGCATCTGCAATTTTCCCCTGACTGTTCCTGGTGAGGCTTGATGGTGGGGATCCTGCTCCCTCACCCTCTACTCTGTCCCACCTCTCCCCTCCTCCGTGACTCTTCCTAGCTCCTCATGTACAAAATTATCCCGTGGTTTCCCTATACGCTGCTTACACCTTTGTAAAGAGTCCTTCTAGCAAACTATCTGCAAAGTCTTTGCTCTCCGCGTGCCATCTGCTTCCTGCCAGAACCTTGACTGATTCTCCTCATTCATGGTCCACCCTGCAGGGCAGTGTCAGACGAGGCTTTCAGGCTCATCGGAGTGAAATATCTACAAAACTCAGAAATGTGTCTTGCTAACATTGATCTGCCTTCCTCAACAGAAGCTCCAAGGGGACTGTGACCCTCTCTTTTACTGTTTATTCTTAGAGACCAGTGCAATATCCAGCATATAGTAGGTTCACTAAATATTAGGTATGAATGAACACCGAGCCCTACATATAGCATTTTCACGACAAATGTGCGCTTGAAGATTAACTGAATGGCTCCAACCTTGTTTAGAAAGCTTTAAACAGTTCCTTATGAAGCCATAGAGATTTTCTTTCTTTTTTTTTTCTTTTAGAAAACACACTGTGCAATATGTACTTTATTTAGCTGTGATGTTCCTATAATTTCAAATCTTCTTGCACCTTTATAGGTTTTAATACTTCCTGTCACTGCAACGTGTTCACCAGATTTTTCAGTCCCCCTGTGTAAGGCTTTGAAGTACAGTATGATTGAAAATCTGCAGCTTGAACTTGAACAAAGTTTGTAGTAAACAGATTACAGACAATTTCCTTTAAATGTGCTCTTGGAAGCTAGGAATGCATGAAGCACATCAGAACGAGAAATTTACCAAGAAAAAGACATGAGATTCAAATTTTCAGTCTGAAGCAAATACTACCATACTTCATTAAGTCTACGATGCCCTTGATCTTTAGATATCTCACTATGTCGCACTAAAAGAGAGAAAACAGTACCAGTTAAACTCTGACACAATGCTTTCTTATCACTGAAAATTATTTTTTTACATATGGACAAAGGTCTTTGAGACTTATTTAGTCATAGAGTTTCATTCTATATCACCCAGAGTCATGGAGTTTCATTATATATCACAATGCATTTTGGCTATTACAATAACTTTTGGTTTCAATGCCAAATCATACTGAAAGTATTTTGAAGACATTGTAAATGACAATTAAATGCATATAACTCAGTTAAAGTGACAGCAATATGGATAGCTATGACCAGATTCCTTCCACCACATTACAGCTGCAACTTGGATACCAACAACTATAAGATGCATCTTGATTTCAGAGACGTTAAAATGGGGGGTGGGGGGAGGGGATTAAATGTTGGTATCAAGGAAATATGGGACTTAGCCCAGAAGCAAGATTCAGGAGCTAAGTCCCATATTTCGATGATTGAATCATTTGTAAATCCGTGTTAGGGAGGGACGGAGAAAGACAAGGACTGGCTCAGGGAGACAACAATTAGAAAATGCAGGGGTGCCTGAGTGGCTCTCTCAGTTAAGCATCTGACTCGATTTCGGCTCAGGTCATGATCTCAGGGTCCACGAGATGGAGCCCATAGTGGGGGTGTCAGCACAGAGCTTGCTTGAGATTCTCTCTCTGCCCCTCCCGCTCCCCGCTCTCGTGCACACATGCTCTCACAATGTCTCTCAAAATAAAGACACATTTAAAAAAAGAGAAACTGCACGTGTTCTCAAGTTTCCAATTCATTTTTAGCAAGTCAGTTGACAAAGCACTTATTTTTTAAAAATCACTCACTAAATACTACACATTAAATATTTGCTTGTTAATGATTGCTTAAGGTGAGGTTGAAAACTGAAGAATGGTCCCGTGAACTAAACAGAGAGACAAATCTACGTCACAGGGAATGCTCCAAAATACCAAGCAGAAAATGCTTCATGTTGAAATGCAAGCCTAGGTGTTTACAGAATTAACCCTCAAAACGATGAAACATTTTTATATTTGAGTCCTTATGAAGTTTTTCATATTGCAAAGTACTCTTTGTTACTTTATTTTGAACTACAAATCACGGGAGTTCTCTGCCTCTCTCTGACCTTAGCTCTTCTAATAGACAAGACTCAGTTTTCTTAAGTAATCAATGATCTGATAAAGACTGAGGAAATTATTTTGGTAGGACACAAAATCTTTGTTTTCCAGCCAGATTACTTACAAAGTAAAGGGAAAAACATTTACATTCTCTGATCAAAAGCAGACAAATCGCTCAAGAAAACTTTATCCTTTAAACAGAGAGAAAACCAAATTTTAATTTTGCACCAGCTTACTTTTCATATTAAAATTCATTTAACTTAATTAAACTCACCCTAACATTAGCCAGCTGAAGTACACATCAAAATTTCTTTCCATAGATCCTTTTTCCACAAACCTTCTACAACTTTCTTTTTCACATTCAGATTTTTTTTTTTTTTTAATCCTTACTCTCGGGAGCAAGAGAGACAGAGCATGAGCAGGAGAGGGGCAGAGAAAGAGGGAGACACAGAATCTGAAGCAGGCTCCAGGCTCTGAGCTGTCAGCACAGAGCCCAATGTGAGGCTGGAACTCACGAACCACGAGATCATGACCTGAGCTGAAGTCAGATGCTTAACTGCCTGAGCCACCCAGGTGCCCCCACATTCAGATCTTGTCCTATGTGTTTCTTCTTTTCCCTTCTGAAATAACCAAACTCACTTTAGGACAAAATTATTTTCCCTCAAAGGAAATGCATTTCCTTTACTCATACCTTCTTTTGATAAAAACATATATCCTACTTTCCTTGTATTACAGAGATGTCTCCCTGATTATTTCTAGAAGTTTTAGTTACATGTATTAGAATTTTTTTTTTTTAACGTTTATTTACTTTTGAGACAGAGAGAGAGCATGAATGGGGGAGGCTCAGAGAGAGAGGGAGACACAGAATCTGAAGCAGGCTCCAGGCTCTGAGCTGTCAGCACAGAGCCCGACACGGGGCTCGAACTCACGAACCGTGAGATCATGACCTGCGCCGAAGTCGGACGCTTAACCGACTGAGCCACCCAGGCGCCCCTAGAATTTTTAACCCATAGAAAGCTTTAATGTCCAGTGAAAACTGAGAAGTAAGCAATTGTAAACTGTCTTTTACATTAGCATTCTGTAGCTTGGCATATTTATAAATACATTTGTAATATCGAGACACATGCTTTCTCATAGTAAGTTTTTCATTTTTTAACTTTTTAATTTTTTTTAACTTTTTATTTGGCACAAAACATGTTTTTTGCTGCTTGTTTGTTTTTTGTTTTTATTTTTGGCACAAAATGTTTTACTAATAGATCTAAACATCTTTTTTTCCTTTAGAGAGAGAGTGTGTGAGCACAAGTTGGGGAGGGACAGACGGAGAGGAAGAAAGAATCTCAAGCAGGCTCCACACCGAGCACAGAATCCAATACAGGGCTTGATCTCATGATCCTGGGATCATGACCTGAGCTGAAATCAAGAGTCTGCCGCTTAACTGACTGAGCCACCCGGGCACCCCAATGTTCTACATATTTAATGACTATCCATCATTTAATTTAAATTACCAAAACTTTTAATTTTTTTAACGTTTATTTATTGTTGAGAGAGAGAGAGAGAGAGAGAGAGAGAGACAGAATCTGAAGCAGGCTCCAGGCTCTGAGCTGTCAGCACAGAGCCCTACACGGGGCTCAAACCGACCAACCATGACCTGAGCCAAAGTCGGACGCCCAACCGACTGAGCCACCCAGGCACCCCAACTTATCAAAACTTTAAGATTTCAGGTTACCAAAAAGATTTGAAGAAACAATGTTAAAAATTAACCTAAAAACTTTTATCCCACTTACATCCATTTGATTCACTCATGCTCAACAATTATGTTTAGGTTACTTACAAAAATGTTATCATAGCAAGTTACTTCCTCACTAATAAGTTTTATAACAGAGATATCATTAATTTATTGGACTTGTAAACCCAGGTAGAATAAAAGTATATCTACTTTTATGTAGTATGTCTACATTTTTAATGTCAATAATTCTAAAGACATGTCTATTTCAGTGAGGCCAACAAACTTAAACTAGCTTATTTACTAAAGATGATCTCAGATGACATGAACTGAACAGTATTTTGGTTAGTTTTTATTATATTTCCAAGAATTTTATGAATCCAGGGCGCCTGGGTGGCTCAGTCAGTTGAGTGTCCGACTTCGGCTCAGGTCATGATCTCACGGTCCGTGAGTTCAAGCCCCGCGTCGGGCTCTGGGGTGACAGCTCAGAGCCTGGAGCCTGCTTCCGATTCTGTGTCTCCCTCTCTCTGCCCCTAACCCACTTGCATTCTGTCTCTGTCTCTCTCATAAATAAATAAAAATTAAAAAAAGAATTTTATGAATCCATAACTCATTTAAGACCTTAATTTTCTTTAGACCAACTAAATAGAGCTTTGTACAAATTGATTTTGGTAATATTACCTGGAAGTTGAAAATATCATACATCTATAATGGATGATAGATAGATGATAGACAAATGGATACATAGATAATAGACAGATGCATAGATAGATAGATGATAGATGATAGATAGATAGACACACATAAACATGCAGACAGATGCAAACAGGGACCTTACAGCTTTCATTCTAAAATTACTGCTATGAGATGGGGATTACAATGCAAAAACTCACTAGCTTATAAAAGAACAGTTGAAATAAATGAAGCTTATCTGCTCCAATGGATAAAGCTTTTTATTAATATCTGTGGAGAAGACACTTAAGATACTTCATTCGCCCAAAAAAAAAAAAAAAAAAAAAAAAAAACCCTGTTTTCCCCTTTTGTTTTTCTTCTGACAAGAATTACCTCTCTGAAGTTTGTGGACCAGAAAGAACATTTATATCTCAAAGGTACAGGGAAAGAATGCAAGTTCCTCTAAGGACTTCTGTTCCCTAAGGCCAGACTCTTTACAATACCTACCAACAGATCTTTGAGACAAATAGGAGAGGTTAATTGTTAGAAAGGTCAGGCGGGCTTTGAATTATTTCGAGTGCTCCATTTGTGGTCTTACAAAGATTTGTAAGGAAGGGATATTTGTTTTTAATTCCTCAAAGACTTGGGTTGTAGCCTAAATAACATCGGAAGACTGACACACCCATCTACCTATGCTGGAATGTCTTCCTTTCCCTCAGGGTCCATTTAGATTAGGGGAAAAGGTCTAAACATATTCCTGTCGGTCTCTGAATATCAGTTTCCAACTTGGCCAAATTTCTAATCAGAGAGTTCTTAAATCCTTTCAAACACCTTGCCAGGTTTCATCTGGGACAAACAGCAAATATTTCTGGCAGTGCTAAACAACCCTGTGGACCCAAGAGGAGTCCTCAAAGAGGATGCAGACGACATGTTCTTTTTCCCTCTTTAGCAGGCACTAACAGACAGAGATCTGAGAGAGCTGAGTCCGGTAAGAATTCTCATCCTTTGCCAGCATCTGCTGGTTTTTCTGGGATCCTATCTGCAGGCTCCAAGTGGGACTTAAAGTAGAGAGTGCAGCTCCAGCATCTCCCAGAATTTGGCGAAGTTTTTCATTAATTTTCATTTTAGTTTCCCTTTGGCTGTGAAAGGGAATTACTAGTAGCAGTTTACCAGAGAAATCCCTGGGAGCAAATCAGCTGAGGGAGGACCCTGGGGATCTTTCAAGGGCAGAAATATCTTTCAAGGGCAGGTATAAGGCAGATGTGGTCTCCTGCCTCCTGGTACTGTTGACGTTGACGTTTTCACGAGCTCTTATCTACAAAAATGCCCTTCCACTTTATAAGGGTGTCTGGTATAAGGTATAAGGGTGTCTGGTCATGTGGTCTCTTCAGAGTAGAAAGACAATTTAGACAGGGGATTCCTAAAAAGTATTCAAGAAGAGGAGGATAGAGGGGAGCAATAGTCTTATGGCCCTTTGTTTTAGGTGCCTCTTGGGTCCTTAATTTTTCATTAGCCTTTTACAGCAAACCCTTCAACGGAGCTATTTTAGAATTTTGAAGCCTTTTTAGAGGCTTCCGTGTGACAATTCACATAGGTGTCCCATTCTGCTTGCTCGGCTTGAGAATCCTTGCTTTCAAGTACACTTCTTAAATGACCATGTGTAACTGGAATATTCCCCATAACGGCCATTGTAATTCTAGGTCGTTTTTAGTGAGATTTCACTGGGTTTTTTTTATAGATATTTATCGTTTCCGGAAGTATAGTTCTTAGATGAAAAGCAAGCAGGCGTGTTAGAAGGCAGCGTGTTCAACTCTTTGGAGTATGAGGATCTCATTTTTTATTCTTATTTCCTAGTATTGTTATTATTTTAGCTAAGTCTTTGAGTCTCTCAGAGCCAAACTAGTACCTAAAGAAAGGGATGTGCCTCTGGGTTGGAAGTTGTACGAAGCTTTACAGACTACCTTGTTGCATGGAAGTTTTCCTGAGGGTAGCAGGTAACCTAGTATCAATCTAACCCATTCTGTGACCAATTTATCTTAAGAGCCTTCAAATTAGATAGCAAGCTATATTATACAGCTTTTACATGCTTGACCCACGCCCACAGATTTTGCAGCTGTTCTTCCCTTTTGGGGGCTTCTGGAATCCCCAAGGACAATCGCCTTACGTACACAAAACAAGACAGACAAGCATGTACACACTGACATACCAGCAGTAGCCAGAGAGAGGTTACTGAAGGCGGGCCCTCAAGGCCCCACGTGCACCACCGTTGATTCCCATCACGGAACTGGGAATTGGAGAAAGGACTGAACCCGCAGAATGGGGATTGTAGGCTGTTTCCAAACAAAGGGGGAACCTGAGATGGCACCAGCAGTTCCCAACATGGAACTAGGGATTCCAATCAAACGGGGAACTAGCTAGAAAGCCAATTAGATCACAAACTTGAGGTAAAAGAGCAGAGCTCAGGGGCGCCTGGGTGGCTCAGTCGGTTAAGCGCCCGACTTCGGCTCAGGTCACGATCTCGCGGGTCATGAGTCTGAGCCCCACATTGGGCTCTGCGCCTGGAGCCTGCTTCGGACTCTGTGTCTCCCTCTCTCTCTGTTCCTCTCCTGCTCTCGCTCTGTCTCTCTCTCACTCTCTCAAAAATAAAGAAACATTAAAACAAAAATAAAAAAAGAGCAGAGCTCAAAACCAAGAGGAACTTACCAACGGTGAGAAAGAGAACTCAAAGAGTTAACAAGTACTCCAACTGTGTCTCTTGTTGGTACCGAAGCCATCAGAAGTTCACTTGAGATCCTGCCACTGCCACCAAATCTGTTAAGAAACAAAAATCAGCCGAATACATTGGAAATCTAATGGGCTTTATTCAACGATCATGAATGGAGCAGCATGCCGCAAACAGAAAGGAGCTCTGAAGAGCTATTCAAAATGGAAGGCTTTCATAGGCAGGAAGGGTGGAAGGAATAGGGGACAAGAAAAAGTGGGTTGTATCAGGCAGGGTCTCCCATGAGGGACAGATGGGGTCTATTGGGCAGATTACCTCATTAGGACTGACCAGGTAATTCCAGATTGACTAGGTGAAGGTTGCATGCCTGGGAAAGGCTGAAACCACAATTAGGTTTGGAATGAAGTCTTGGTTTGCTCACATGGAGCTTATCCATGTTGGACCTGTTGTCTCTTCTTTAATACTTTCAATATTACATTGGAAATGTGTAATTAAATTAAATTATAATTGTTTAATGAAATTAACTATTACGAGTAGACATTGGACTATTTCTTCTATATTCCTAGAAGTTTGTATATTCAAGCTGATGAAAACAAAGCTTCTCATTGTAAACAATTGAAACGTTACACTCAGTGTCGCCTTAAACACTTAAACACACATTTAAACACATTTTTGTCCTGAATTAGCTGGATAACTTTCCATATTCTTTAGTTCAGTGGTTTCACGCCCCTCCCCTTTGAAATTATAATGAGAGACTGTACGGACCATGAGCATGAAACGACTAACCCGAAAAACTCTTGCAGAATTGCAGTTAAAGCTGCACTGATTTAGCACACCATCCAATTTATCACAGTGTAGAACCTGCCTAATGGGAAATCGTTTTGTTATGCCCAGAATTCGTGATCCCTAAAGACCACCAGGGAGCCGAGTCTGAGGCAAAAGCAAAGACCTTTATTCGAGCTAGCTCGAGCTCAATCCCCTACCTGCACTGACGCAGCGGTGAGATACCGGAGAGAGAGAGAGAGCCGGTTTCAAAAGCACAAAGATTTTATAGGGATCATGGCCTCAGCCGATTGGCTGAGGAAGGGTCATGGCCTCAGCCGATTGGCTGGGGAAGGATAGAACAATGGCTGCCAAGGTGTGGTCCCAGATCAGCAATTATCAGCATCACCTGGATCTTGTTAAAAATGCAAATGTTGGGCCTGGTGGTTACAGACCCAATGAATCAGAAACTCTGGGGGTGGGGCTCAGCAATCTGTGTTTGAACAAGTCTTCCAGGAGATTCTGATGCACCTGAAGTTTAAGAACCACTGTGTCTGAGGATCTCTAACATGTTTGGCCTCAGTGTATACAGAACATTTCTCACTGGTCACCTATGAACCATTGGCTGTCAGCCTTGCTGTGCTATATAAATACCTAGCACCAAACACCATCCCCAGAGACTCTGATTAATTGGTTCGGGGAGGGGTAAAATGCTCCCAGGTCATTCTAAGCCTGGACAGGGTTGAGGGCTCCTGCCTCTGGCCCCTACCTGAGAGAAGCCCTGCCTCTTCTGCTCACACTTTCCACGCCTCTCACACTCCCCTTTCTCCCACCTTAGACTTCAGAGGAATGCATCAATCGGTAGCCTGCTTTCTTAGAAAACGTAAGTTATTCAAGGGGAGGAGGCGTGGTCTGAGGTTCGAGCGGGAACCTCTTTCTGCGGCCATGTCAGGGACATAGTCACTAGTCGGCCAGCCTAGGTCTGCTCTTTCAGTTTCAAGTCCAACTCAGCCTAGAAGTTTCTCTTCCCCATAAAATAAGCAAGGACATAGCCTCCTCCCTTATGCCCCAGTGTGAAGGAGACACTTATTCAACAACTATTGATCAAATGCCCTCTGCGGGCGAGATGCTGGTCTAGATGCTGCAGATACAAGAATGAGCAGGAGAGGGGTGCCTGGGTGGCTCAGTCGGTTAAGTATCTGAATTCGGCTCAGGTCATGATCTCACGGTTCATGAGTTCCAGCGCCACATTGGGCTCTGTGCTGACAGCTCAGAGCCTGGAGACTGCTTCAGATTCTGTGTCTCCCTCTCTCTCTGCTCCTCCTCTGCTCATTCTCTCTCTCTCTCTCTCTCTCTCTCTCTCTCAAATAAATAAACATTAAAAAAAAAATTAGCAGGAGACTTGCCTCGGCCCTTCTGGCACCTTAGCATGGGAGAGAATAAGTTGACAATCAGCCACACAATAAATGATTTAATTGTACTACAGGCTAAAGTGGAAGGGCATTTTTGTAGATAAGAGCTCGTGAAAACGTCAACGTCAACAGTACCAGGAGGCAGGAGACCACATCTGCCTAGAACTTAGAGCTCCAGCATTATTTCTGAAAGGGAAAAGACACAGAGAAAAGATTTTCCAGGCACAGACGACAGGCACTTGGCCACGCACGGTGGCGCATGCCTAACAGCCTTTGCTCAGTTAATAAGGACTGTGTTCTCTGAGCTCTAAACTGAGTGTTTTTGCAGTATGAGATGTTCAATTAGTAGTAGAAAAAGAAAAGGCCCCTGATAGACTGAAGCAACGTGGCGCACGATGAGAGTGGCATGGGACGTTCTGGAAAGGTCAGCAGACAAAACACAGAACCTGGCTAACAAAAGAGAAGAATAGACACACAGCACAAACCCTTCCCTTAGGCACACAAAGGTTTCACTGAGGCCCCAGCAGCGAAGGATTATAAATTAATAGCGGAACCACACGGTAAGGTATCTGTAGTTGTTATATAGAAAATGGTGCTTACACTTAGAGCAGAGTTAGACCCGAGTCTCCTTCCACGTGTGAGTTTTGGCGTTCTTAATTAATGTCCTTATTAACTCTGTAAAATTCCAAACTAATGAACCCTCCAGGTACTGTCACAGCGATATTCAGAGAAAACCCTGACGGCGATGGTCCAGCTTCTGGTGCCTCGAAGGAGTGGACCAGGGAAGCATCCCTCATCCTACATCGTGAGTGGGGAGCATGTAACAGCTCCTTAGAAACACACTTTTTTAACTAGTACTTCTTTTTTTTTTAATTTTTTTTTTTTTTTTTACATTTTATTCATTTTTGAGAGACAGAGCACTAGAGGGGGAGGGGCAGAGAGAGAGGGAGACACAGAATCCGAAGCAGGCTCCGGGCTCCGAGCCGTCAGCACAGAGCCCGACGCGGGGCTCGAACTCATGGACTGTGAGATCATGACCTGAGCCGAAGTCGGACGCCCAACCGGCTGAGCCACCCAGGCGCCCCACTTTTTCAACTAGTACTTCTAAGAGTACTAATACTTTTTCGACTTTTCTTTCCAGAAGAAAAAGAAGATGGATCGAATCAAAGATTTTCAGTGCTACCAACTGGGAGAAATCTGTCTTTTTTCTAGATCAGAGAGAAGGATATTGTAGACTTAAAATTGTTGTGGTCTTGTCTTTGTGCTCCCTCTGTTTCTGATTAACATAGTATTTCTCACATACCCCAGTGGCCTTTAGAGTACTACAAATTTCCCAGACATCACTCACCTCTCCAATCCTCTATTCTCATGCAAATTTACCTTAAAAGTTTTTTTCTTTCTCATTCCATTCCTATCTTGCAAAGTAAAAAGAACAGCCACCCACTAGCCCTGACCCTTTGGTTTTACCAGAGCCAGTAGAGGCCTGACGGCCTTGTGTACCTTTTCCATCACCAATTCCTGACCTGATCCCAACATGTGCCCCGCCCCCTTTCCCCACCCACACCGTCATGCTGCTGGCTGAAACCCTGTGCAGTTTCCGGGGTTTTCACTGTCCTTCCCAGTTCTCATTCATAAAAAGTGAGATTAAATGTTTGTAACTATTGGTCTGGACTCCTGAATTCCATCTCTGGCTCTACTAATGGTTTCTTTTCAAGGAAAGATTTTGACCTCAGTAAAGACAGTGATGCCTCTCTAATGGTAGGAACAATTATTAAGAAGCCAGGGCAGGGGTGCCTGGGTGGCTCAGTCGGTTAAACGTCTGACTCTTGGTTTCAGCTCAGGTCATGATCTCACAGTCCGTGAGTTCGAGCCCCGCGTCGGGCTCTGTGCTGGCAGCTCAGAGCCTGGAGCCTATTTCAGATTCTGTGTCTCCCTCTCTCTCTGCCCCTCCCCTGTTCATGCTCTGTCTCTCTCTGTCTCAAAAATAAATAAACGTTAAAAAAAATGTTTTTTTAATTAAAAAAAAAAAAAGAAGAAGACATGACCGCAGGCTGGTCTGCAGGCGGGACCCAGCCCAACTGAAGGCTCCCACCGACCTCATCCTTGGAGTGTGCGTTCCCCTTGCCTTCCCCACTCCGAGAAGCTGCTCCAAGGATACAGCCCTGAGATAAAAATATGGTGTTGAGGCTGTCTGGACTGGGTACATGACTGAATCCAGTTAAGGCTTTCTATAAAATATATACAAACTTTTAAGATCCTGGAAGGCAGGTGTGAAAATCTACTTGTCTTGCGGCTGTCCAAGACAAGCCTCGTAAGCAAGCCCTTGCTTATGAGATCTGCCGCCTACCAATCTGGGGTGTTCCACATCGTTCTTCAGTCTCTCCTTGCCCTCCACATATGGGGGATGCTTTTACATATGGGGGGCACGTTTAGATTTTACTCAAGGAGGTTGTGAACTAACAGAAAGACACACAGGTTGATAGTACTTATGCTCAAGAAACTTAAGATCTAGTAGAAGAGATAAGATAAAAATATTTTTAAATGTATGAGTACTTAGGGTCACCTGCGTGGCTCGGTCGGTCTGACACCTGGTTTCGGCTCAGGTCATGATCCCACGGTTCATGACTTTGAGGTCTGCATCAGGTTCCGCGCTGGCAGTGCAAAGCCTGTTTGGGGATTCTCTCTCTCCCCCTCTTTCTGCTTCTCTCTCTCTGTCTCAAAATAAATAAATAAGCTTTAATAAATAAACGCATGCTCAAAGGGCCAAAGGGGTCCAGAGGAGGGAAAGAATGAAATCTCTCTTGTAGCTAGTTTTCTAATTCTCTTTGGCTGCGTAAAGGCCTGTAGCAGAATATGTCACTCCAAAACAGGAGTTCAAGACATGATGCCCCCAAATATGCCACTTTGGTATGTAGGTTATTTTGAGCTGCGAGCACGTGAAAACAGCCAATGCAGGAGAAGCCTTCCCTGAATTCTCTTTATCTGCTTAAAGACAGATCCTTCAAGAGGACCTCATTTGTCAAAGATCCCCTGCCGGGCAGTTTTATCAACCTACGAAGATTGACTCTTATCACAGGAGAGAAGATTAGACAAACTTTGTCACAAGCTATCATACCTCCCATCTATTTTTCTCAGGCCCCGTTCATCTTTCCTAAAATTATTTGCTCTCCCCTAAGAGACCTACATTCCCTCTCCTCTTTCCTTATTAAGATGGTACTTAAGTTTGAGTTCTAAGCCACCTTGGGGAGTTACTCATCTTTCCTTGGGTGTCTCCCATGTATACATGAGGCATACATGTTAATAAACTTCTGTTTCTTTTTCCCTTGTTAATCTGTCTTTTATTACAAGGGTCTCTGCCAACAACTCAGGAGGGTAAAGGGAAAATTATTTTTCCTCCCCTAAGGCCCAAATGTGCCAAATTCAATCCAAACTAATTCCATAGTCATCAAAGTCATTAAATACAAAAAGTTTGCTGAGAAGGCTACAAACATCACAATGAACAACAGTAGCCAACGCTAACATTTAATGAACACTTGCTATGTGCCTAACACCATGTTAAGCACGTTACATACACCATCTGTTTTAACCCTCACAACAATGCTGAGAAGTAGGTAAAATTGCTATTCCCATTTTGCAGATGAAGTGCAAGGAGGGCTAGACAAGCTGAGTAATTTAATTAAATAGATGGCAATGCAGGAATTTAAAAATACTCAACCCTGGGGGTACCTGGGTGGCTCAGTCAGATAAGCGTCCAACTCTTGATTTCGGCTCAGGTCATGATCCCAGGCTTGTGATACTGAGCCCCTCAGTGGGTTCCATGCTTGCGCGTGGAGCCTGCTTAAGATTCTCCTCTTCCTCTGCCCCTTCCGCACTTGCTCGCTCTTTCAAAAAAAAAGTCTAAAACAACATACTCAACCCCATCTCTCCAAATCTTTACCACTACATATATGACCTCCTCTTTTACCAGCAAGAAAGCTATGTTGAGGAGACAACAACTTTTTCTCTATCCTCTTATGTTCGTGACTGGGGGCCTGCAAATTAAGCTGACCGAAGGCAAATTCGGGGGAAAAAAGTGAGATTTGTATTTATGTACATACACAGGAGTTCACATACACAAAAAAAGACTCAAGGAGGTGGTTAGAATGGGGATGGGAAGAACTACAAGGGCCACATCTGAGAGAATAAATGACTTTTTAGAAGGCAGGGCAGAAAAGGCACTTAGGAAAACATAAATGACTTTTTCAAAAGATAAATGAGCTCTTAAGAGAATAGATGGGAAATATGATAATTTGGGTATGATGCCAACTTCTGGACCTCCGTCTCTAAAGAGAGAAGAGTAGATTTGCTGTAGGGGATTAAGACAACTGAGCTACTTTAGGACGTTCTGCTTTTGGGCAGATAAGGGATCTCAGGAACTCAAATAACCTTCAGTTCAAAATAATTCTTATGCCAAAGTAGCATATTTTGGGATAGCATTGGGTGATCCCTGCAAGTTAGAGTCTATTACAGCACAGACACAAATACCAATACTACAAAAGAGGACATATTAAATGCCATAAAAGAATGATTAAAATGCAGTGAAATTTCAGAGAAAAGAGAGATCAAGAAGTCAGGAAACACTGAACCAAAGCACAGGCAAGGGAGATGCATGTTAGGATTTCAAGCAGAGATAAGAATTGCATTCTCATACTGAAACAACATTTTTTCCAATACGCATAATGGTAAGAGTATGGACTCTATCAAGATTACATAATCTAGTCTGGCTGAAAAGTATAGAATATTTCAAAAATTTGTGCATCACCCTTGTAACTCCTCTATTTGAGGCTTTGATACAGACTAAGGCTGAGCAACAGACATATCATGATTATTAAATAAGAATGGGTTTTCACCAGGACTAGAACTGTTTTTACCTTTAGAAACAAAGGACAGGTTATCCCTGAAGAGCAAATGATTTCCTGCTAAATGGTAAACAAAACCCATACAATCATAATTGATTGATCCAATTGCACTGGACTATTTGGGAGCAAAAGTCCGTAACAGGAAGGTCCTGACATGTGGGCTTATTGGCATCAATTGTGAGATACATCACAAGGAGCTAGTCCCTAACACTTTTTGCCAAATATTTCTTTTTTGCAAAAAATAAATGAGAGGAGGGGAAAATTCTGGGAAGATGGTGGAATAGGAAGTACGGGGACTCTCTCCTGAGCTAGACAACAATTACACTACCAGAACCCATCTTAGGTAACCATTTTGGAACTCGAGAGTCTATTGAAGGCTTGCAAATTCCAGGGTAAGACTTACATGGTAAATTGCAGTTAATTTCAGTCAATTTCATCTCTTAGCGCAGCAGCAGCTATCCATCTCTCATCCCCAGCCACATGGCAGTAGCCTGGGCATGTCCTCCTGGAGCAGCCCGCACATAGTTTAAGGGTGCCAAGGTGGGCAAAAATGACCCTATCCTCCAAATATCAAGGATGTGTGCTCCAGTCACTGATTGCTGCTTCTAATCTCAGATACAGATGAAGAGGCAGGTGGCCATCATTGTTGCACCTCCTTCCATTGTTGCAAGTCTCTGTCTAGCTGAAGTGACTTCCAAAAAAATGTAAAGAGCCAGTGCCCTTCCCCCACTTCACATCTCTCCTTTTCCCCTTTTAGGATCCAGACATTTAAAGGTAAGGGCACTCAAGGGCACCTGGGTAACTCAGTCGGTAAGTGTCCGACTTTGGCTCAGGTCATGATCTCATGGTTCGTGGGTTCGAGCCCCATGTCAAGCTCTGTGCTGACAGCTCAGAGCCTGGAGCCTACTTCAGATTCTGTCTCCCTCTCTCTCTGCCCCTCCTTCGCTTGCTTTCTCTCTCTCTCAAATATAAATAAACATCAAAAAAATTTTTTTTTAAATAAAGGTTACAGCACCCAAAAATAACTGCATTTTGGGGTAAAATTAGAAAGTAAGCAAGAACACCCAGGGAAAGTCACAAAAAAAATCTGAGAAGACCTTAACTTTATGTCTCAGGCTGATCCTCAGCACAGAGACAGCCTACAACAATCAAATAAACAAAAACAATAATAAAAGTGGCAATCTCTGGGGAAGGAGAAGAATCTGATTGCCAGCGTTACCACACTATTAAACTCAAATGTCCAGTTCTTGACCCAAAAAATCACAAGGCATACAAAGTAACAGTAAAGTATGGCCCATTTAAATGGGAAAAAAAAGAATCAGGGTGCCTAGGTCACTCAATCAGTTAAGTGGCCAACTCTTGGTTTCGGCTCAGGTTATGACCTCACAGTTCGTGAGTTCAAGCCCCACATCAGGCTCTACGCTGACAGTGCAGAGCCTGCTTGGGATTCTCTCTCTCCCTCTCTCTGCCTCTCTCTCTCTCAAAATAAATAAATAAATTTTTTTTAAAAGGAAAAAAATAGAATCAACAGAATCTGTCCCTGAAAAAACATGGCAGACATACTAGACAAATACTTTAAAATAAATGTATTAAAGATGGTCAGAGAACTAAGAAAAGATGCAGAAAAAGTCAACACAATGATGTGAGAACAAACTGGAAATATCGATAAAAAAGAAACCAAAAAGAAATTCTGGAGTTGGAAAGTACAATAGTTGAAATGAAAATTTCCATACAGGAATTCAAAGGTAGATTTGAGTAGGCAGAAGAATTGGTGAACTAAAGGTTGGAGAATGGAAATAATTGAATCTGAGGAACAGAAAGAAAAAAGAAAATGAAGAAAAGTTAATAGAGCATAAGAGACCAGTGGGACATAATCAAACAAATGAACATATATTCTGTGGGAGTCCCCAAAGAAGAAGACAAAGAGAATGGGGCAGAGAGAATATTTGAAGAAATAATGAAAAATTCCAAATTTGATGAAAGACATGAATATAAACATCAAAGAAGCCGAATTCCAACTAAAATGAATTCAAAGAGATTCATACCAAGACACATTATAATCAAACTGTTGAAAGACAAAGAATCTTGAAATCATTAAGAGAAGTGACTTTTCACAAACAAGAGATCCTCAACAAATTATCAGCAGATTTCTAATCAAAACTTTGGAAGCCAGAAGGCAGTTGGCCCATCTAGTCAAAGTGATAAAAGAAAAAGATTATCAACTAAGAATACTATATCCATTGACATCTGGGTGGCTCAGTTGGTTAAGAGTCTGACTCTTGATTTCAGCTCAGGTCATGATCTCACGGTTCATGAGTTCAAGCCCCACATTGGGCTCTGCACTACTAGTGCTTGGGATTCTCTCTCTCTCTCTTCCTCACTCTGCCCCTCCCCCACTTGTGCTCACTCTCTCAAAATAAATAAACTTTAAAAAAAAAGAATATTATATCCAGCAAAACCGTCCTTTAAAAGTGAAAGACAAACAAAACCTAAGATAAACAGATAAACAAAAAAAAAGAGAACAACTTCTGCCCTTTAAGAAATAATCAAGAAAGTGGTGCCTGGGTGGCTCAGTTGGTTAAGCATCTGACTCTTGATTTTGGCTCAAGGTGATGATCCTAGGGATCCATGGGATAGAGCCCTGAGTCAGGGGTCCTCCACTACGTGTGGAGGCTGATTAAGTTTCTCTCTCTCTCTCTTTCTCTCCCTCTGCCCTCTCCCTTGCTCATTCTCTCTCTCCCTCCCTCTCTCTCTCTAACATGAAAGAAGGAAAGAAAGAAAGAAAGAAAGAAAGAAAGAAAGAAAGAAAGAAAGAAAGAACCAAGGAAGTCTTGCAGGGTGAAATGAAATGACACTAAACACTAACTTGAAGCCCTGTGGGTTCAGCTTATCATGTTGGAGTCACCAATTGTGGCTTCAGCTTTCAACTTTGTCCAGCAAAGCCGAGGGCAGCCAAAAGGATTACTCAAGACTCCATGCAAGTCAAAAGAGGTGAGAAGGAGGCTAAGGGAAGTCTCCCCGAACTGCTCTCAAGCTTTCATATTTATTAGGCACACTTTGTAGAGAAAACATTGTGCAATATGTCCATTGCTACATGCGAGTAAGAACGTATAGAAAGTGTGCATAAAAACAAGGTGTTCCAAAGACTATAAAACAGCAAATGCTGAAAGCAGGGTGGAGAACAAGATAAGATATTCCATAGATAACGTGGTCTAAGGAATTCACGAGCACAAGCAGGACCCAACCCCTAAATATGCATTAACTAGATATTGGTCAGCTGTTTTCAGCTTGGCCAGAAAGCAGTGTGATGGGTTCCCTATAATCTCCTCAACCAGGACATAGCTATTTGATTTCCCACAGAAGCCCTATGAATAGAGATCTCAATAAAGATAAATACATGGGCAGTAATAAAAGCTAGTATTATTGTGTCAATGGCTTGTAACTCCATGTTTTGTTTTGAACATGACTTAAAAGTCTAATATATTTTTTAAAGAATAATTATTTGTCTAGTTTTATTACTACCGAACTTTTATTACTATTAAACTTTATTACTATTTAAACTTCAGTTGGTAACTCTATATACATTTTCTATATAATTTCACAGATTAATGCTTTTAAAAGAATTAATAGTTTGTATTTTGGGGCACACAATGAATAAACATGTAATTTTGTGACATTAGCAACCAAAAGGGACAAAGCTGTAAAAGAGCAAAAATTTTGTATGTTACTGAAGTTAAGCTGGCATAAATTCAAATCCAAGTGTTATAAATTTAGAATGTTAAGTACAATCCCCATGGCAACTGTAAAGAAAATAGCTATAGAATATACACAAAAGGAAATGAGACAAGAATTTAAATATTTCACAACAAAACATTAAGAACACAAAAGAAGACAATAATGCAAAAAATGAGGGACAAAAAACCTCTAAGGCATACAAAAAGCAAACAGCAAAATGACAGAGGTAAGTCCCTGTGTATTGTTAATTACTTTAAGCATAAAAGGATTAAGCTCTCCAATCAAAACACAGAGATTAGCAGAATGGATAAAAACACATGATCTGACTATATCTTCTCTACAAGAGATTCACTTTAGATCTAAAGACAGGAATAGATTGAAAGTAAAAGGATGGAAAAAGACAATCTATGCAAATAGTAACCCAAAGAGAGGAGTGGCTATGCAAATAGACAGACTTCAAATAAAAAACAAAGGAGGATATTATAATATAATAAAAGTTTTAATACAGCAAAAAGTTATAGCAATTATAAATATTTATGCACCTAATGAGAGACCACCAAAATATATGAAGCAAAACCTGACAGAATTGAAGGGAAAAACCAGACAGAAGGTAAGTAAGGAAATAGAGAACAATAAACCAACTACATTTAACAGACATACACAGAACACTTCACCCGATTACTACAGCACATGAATTCTTAACCAATGAGGTAAAAGACTTGTGCAATGAAAACCACAAAACACTGCTGAAAGAAATTAAAGAACACATAAATAAATGGAAATATATCCCATGTTCATGGATTGAAGACTTCCCATATTTATTGAATGGAAGACTTAATACTGTTAAAATGTCAATAATATCCAAAGTAACCTACATATTCGATGCAATTCTTATCAAAATCCCAAAGATTTCCTTTTTTTTCCCCAGAAAAAAGCCCACCTTAAAATTCATACATAATCTCAAGGGACCCCCAAACAGCCAAAACAATCTTGTAAAAGAACAATGTTAGAAGACTTACACCTCCTAATTTCAAAACTTACTACAAAGCTTCAGTAATCAAAACAGTGTGGTACTGGCATAAAGACATATAGACCAATGGAATAGAATAGAGAACCCAAAAATAAACCTTTAAATATATATAGTCAAATGATTTTTTTACAAGGGTGACAAGACAATTCCATGGGGGAAAGGACAGTCTTTTCAATAAATAGTATTAGGAAAACGTACATGTGAAAGAATGAAGCTGAATTCTTACCTAACACCACATACAAAAATTAACTCAAAATGGATCAAAGACCTAAATGTAAGACCTAAAACTGTAAAATTTAGAAAAAAACCACGAGACAAAATCTTCACTGGATTTGGCACTGATTTGTTGGCTGTAACACTAAAGGCACAGGCAACAAAAGCAAAAATAAACAAAACGAACTTCATGAAAGTTGTTTTAAATTTGTGCATCAAAAGATAATATTAACAAGTAGGAGCACCTGGGTGGCTCAGTCGGTTGAGCGTCCAGCTTCAGCTCAGGTCATGATCTCACAGCTCATGGGTTCGAGCCCCGCGTCTGTGCTGACAGCACAGAGCCTGGAGCCTGGTTTGGATTCTGTGTCTCCCTCTCTCTCTGCCCCTCCCCCCGCGACCTCTCTCTCTCTCTCTCTCTCTCTCTCTCCCTCTCTCAAAAATAAATAAACATTAAAAGTAATAATAATAAAAAAATAAGATAATATCAACAAATAAAAGGGTAACCCAGAGAACGGGAGGAAATATTGTGCAAATCGCATGTCTGAAAAGGGATTAATATCCAGACTATGTAAAGAATTCCTACCACTCAACAACAAAAAACGAAGAGCCCAATTTAAAAAGGGGCCAAGGATTTGAACAGACCTTTCTCCAAGGAAAATATACAAATGGCCAAAAAAGCACATGACAACATGTGTAACGTCACTACTCATTGGGGAAATGCAAATCAAAACTGTAATGAGTTACCACTTCACACCCATTAGGATGGCTGCTATCAAAATAAATACAATAGATGATAGATAGTTGATAGGTGATGATAGACTGATTGATAGATATAAAAATAAGAAGTTTGGGTGAGGATGTGGAGAAATTGTAATCCTCATACACTGTTGGAAGGACCGTAAAATGATACAGCCGCTCTGGAAAACAGTATTGCCGTTCTGCAAAAAAATTAAAAATAGAACTACCTTCTGATCCAGCGATCCCACTTCTGGGAATATAACCCAGAAGAATTGAAAACAGGGTCTCAAAGAGATATTTGTACGCCCGATGTTCATTGCAACATTATTCACAATGGTTACAACATAGAGGCAACCAAGGTGTCCATCAACGGATGAGTGGCGAAGCAAAATGTGGTATACACATTCAACAGAATATTAACAGATTTAAGAGTAAAGGAAATCCTGACACCTGCTGCAGCAGGGACAAAACTTGGAAGTCATTTTGCAAAGTGAAATCAGCCCTTTACAAAAAGACAAGCACTGTGTGACTCCACTGATACGATGTACGTAGGGTAAGTAAGATCATAGAAGCAGAAACTCGTGTACGTAGGGTAGGTAAGATCATAGAGAGAAGAGAAACTCGTGGTCGCCAGCGGCTGGGACCAGGGGAGGATGGAGAGTTAGTGTTTAACAGGTAGAGTTTCAGTTTTACCAAATGAAAGGAGTTTTACCAGATGAAAGGAGATGGATAGAGGTGATGGTTGTACGATAATATGAACATATATAATACATTGAATTATACACTCTAAGTGGTTAAGATAGTAAATTTTATGTTATGTGCACTTTAGCACAATAAAAAATTAGAGGAAGAAAAAATAAACTAAATTTTCTTAATGTTTTTTTATTTATTTTTGAGAGAGAGAATGCGAGTAGGGGAGGGGCAGAGAGAGAGGGAGACACAGAATCCAAAGCAGGCTCCAGGCTCCCAGCTGTCAGCACAGAGCCGGAGGCAGGGCTTGAGCTCACGAACCAAAAGATCAGGAGCTGAAGTCGGTCGCTTAACCGACTGAGTCACCCAGGTGCCCCAAAAATGAACTATTTTACAAATGGGGTGGGGGAAAAATGAGAGAAGAGTCACCATTAGCCCAGCTAACTGTAACCTCATTGATTCGCCCCCCCCCCCCAACAAGCTTTCTTTGGGGTCCGATGCGGGGAATTGCCAATACAGGAGAGAAGTATAGGGAGAGGGATGCCTGTCTCCCATCAGTAGTGGGACGTACACCTGAGAGGGACCATCTGCCACATTCTGATGCATGTGGCTTGAACCTCTATGCAACATAGGAGTTTTTCATTCCCAAACACATAGTAGATATAAAGGAAGTGCTTTAAGCTACTGGAAGAGAAAGGCACGATACAATTGTAAAGATATCATCTCTAAGTGACTTTTTACAAACACATGCCTAGAATCCTAATCTTCCAGAAACATCTGGGGGGAGCATCTTTTGGAGGGGTAGAGGGGTGCATGTATGTGTACCTAATTTCATCTCTCCTGCATGGAATCACACTACCTAAAACACTGGCATGAAAAGCCCCCAGTGAATGTTATAGACACCAGCACCTGCTGCGTGATCTTGGGCTTGAATGCCTGACACCTGGAAATAATCCACGACAACAACCTGGCAGTCTCGCGCCATGTATCTCTTCAGTAGCCTCTCCCTGTCTTGGAGATTGCATTGGATGTAACTAGAAAAAAAAAAAAAAAAGCAGCAGTCACCTATTTTCACCTGCTCCTCACTTACCAGGAAGGCTCCTTAGTGGCATAAATGTATTTAATTTATTAATTGCTCCAATGGCTAGGCAAGATGTAGAAATGACAGTGGTTCAAAATGTGCCAGTTTGGGTTTTTTTGTTGTTGGGGGGGAGTGGGGGGAGGCCGTTGGTAGCATGAGAATATTCCTGGCTACGTCAAGGGGTAGTGGTAACCACTATCATAAATCACACTGACTTTTCCCAGGTTGTTTAAGGCAGGATGGAAATTTCAGCCAGTCAAAGCACCAGGCTGGCTCTCTATTCCACACCTCATAAAGTGAGTACAAGGTACCTTTGCAAGAAAGCAACTTGGACCATACAATGCCAGAGTCACTGGGGAAGAGAGAAAATGTGAAAAGCAAACTATAGTCTTTATAAAAAAAAATGCAAATCCAGCTTATGTTTGGATTCAGCTATTTTAAAATATGATCGTTCGGCCCACTAGCTACCCCACTTGGAAGGAAACTCTTAATTTATTTCTGAGGAATGGCAGAATTTATTAGAATCATAGTCTCCTCATCCAGCCTTATGGCTTAAGAAATTGCCTCTGGGAACTTGCCTAAAATAACTTTTTAGAGTCTGTACTTCAATAAAGGGTCTTTTGCTGAAACTTGGATCAGATGTTCATTTATTACCCTTACCTTTTAATCAATTAAAAAATATATCAGAAAAGCACATTCCTTAGAAGAGGAAAAACACAGGGGTTATTCTCCTTGCTGTGTTTCACAGCACAGTTTTTCTAAAATGAAAAGAAGTGGCCCATGTGTCCTGAGTGTAGAAAGTGTGCCTGCATCACGGGGTAGCCACATGAAATATTATTATATTATCAGAGTCAGACAGAAACTCGCGGGTAGGAGGCAATACCTTCCCTTTGCAAGTGTCAGCTCCAAATGGAGCTGTTTAAGCTTACGGAGCTGTTTTCCCCAAATGGGCACGGGACCGTTTAAGGGACTGGGGAAAGAACTAGAAACGCGTGCCTTTATTTGATTTTGAAAACTGAACATTTTCTAAGTCAAAGGAATCTTACTTGATCTGTCTGAGAACTGGGATGATTACAGGAGTACTTGCAGAGAGGGCTTTTTCCCTAAATCCCCCTTCTTGAAAAAAAATCTTATTTTAAAGCTCAAAGCCTGGGAGCCGCTCACCAACTTTCCATTCTTCTTGACACGCGGCTCTTGTGGACCCGGCCAGCTCTCTACTGTGGTCATTGAGACGTATGATGTCACAGTCTAGAGGGCACATTCTGTCTGCCCCCCACACACTCACACACCCGCACATGCTCACGAAGAAAGGAAAACCGCTCTCAAAATCATGAGCTGAAGCAGGTTTTGTAAGATTGTGTGGCTGCACCCCCCCAGGGAACAAAGAAACGGAAAGCCTAGCCGGCAGAGAGAGAGAAGGTGTTATCACAGAAGGGTTTATTCTCCGCGATCAGAGTTTGCCGCCCTAAAATCACGGAGTTGGCCGCTAACTAAATGAAAGCAAATAAAAACAAAATAAACCAAAACCTCTTGACTGCAGTCTGAAACCCTTGTAACAGAGGTCCTTTTGAAGTGTGGAATCTCTGGTCCGTCTAACACAGCAACATTTGACCCGTCAGACTTAGCACGACTTTGACCCTCACCTGGGATCGTCCATGCGGGAACATGTAATTTTGAGTGACACGTATCATCTCCTGCTGCAACTGGGGTTGAGGACTGGATGCCGGGGAAGTTAAGGTTTCTATATTCATAGGAAGTCTGAAGTCTAGTTTGGAAGAGATAAGCAATGTGAAATAATTAGCGAACTATTCCAGGTAATGTATGATAAGGGGTGGGAGTGTGTGACCGTCGTGGGCATTATGAATCCTGCCAGGTGCGTCACAGGTTGGGTTCCCCAAGAAGCAGACTCTGAGGTGGAATTTAAGGCACAGGAAGATCTTGGGAAGTGCTCTCGGGGCCCACCCCTGCCCTCTGTGGGGAACTCTGAAGCTAAAATATCCCTTCAAAGTTGCCCTCGCTGGGTCTGCAGGCCGCCCCACACATTCCCACCAGTCCCTGGGTGCAGGATGCCCAGGTGGGGACTGGGACCTAGAGCGAGGTGGCCCCTGGAGCAGAGGCAATTCCCAGGGTGCCCTGACAGCCAGGTGGCTCCCCGCCTGGCCTGCCGCACTACCAGCAGCTGGGGAACAAGTCCTTCAACCTTGAAGGAGGAATCGGGGCAGCATAGTCATCCACAGGGGATGGCTGCAGGTCACAACAATTTCCCCTGCTCTGGGAGAGGTCCCCACTCACAAGGGAGGCCCCCAGTGGCCGTAGCGCCCTCACCCACCTCCACCTGACTGCATGATCTAAATAACCTGACTCACGCTTGAACCTCCCAGGTTTTTCTAGAGACTTGAAATTCAGCTCACGTGCGGGAAGGATCAGTTGTTGAAGCTGGGGCCGTGGCCTCAAAGCCTAAAGATTTCTGCTGCTGAGATCCCTGGAGAGCCTCTCTGCCTGCCACCTGGTCTGTGAGCCAGAATCTTCTTCCCCCAAGAAATCCACGTTTGGGCCCGTACTCCTAACTGGGTTTTACCGGTTGCCAAAAGCCAAAAATCAACAACAACAAAACCTACCCTGGTTAATAAATAAAGATTATAAGGAGGAAAGAATCTATCATTATGTGATTCTTGCATCTGTACAATGCCTAAACTCTCAGCCCCTCGAAGGCAGGGAACAAGTTTGCCTTATTTGCTGTGGGAGTCCCACATAAGCATGGTAATTGGCATGGCATAAGCATCTAACAAATACGTGTTCGGTGAATGAATGAGTGAATGAATGAATGAAAGAAAATGGAGGACTTGGACGTACACTGGAATCATCAAAAGGCTTCGTGAAGGAGATGGAACTTTATGGTAGCCTTACATGAAAGGCTTTAGCTGAACCGAGAAAGGGATCCTGCCAGGAAGAAGAGAGACAGGAATAAACAGGCTAAGGAGGCCAGCTGCTTGGAGCAGAGGGTATAGATTACAGGATCTGGGCCCATTTGCAGACCACTAAAGCCCACGGGGAGTACGACAGACTTCATGTGGTGGGCAGGCAGGTCCTACGCAAAGGATCGCTGGATTCCTCATCAGCTTCCTTCCTATCTACTGACAACTCACACTGAGAGACCATCTAATGCCAAAACCTGTTAGAAATCTCCCCCCACCGTTATTGCCCGTGGAGGCAGGTTGAGAACAATCTAACCAGAGCCAGACCGAAGAAAAGCATTAAGACATGTTACACCTCCCTCGGAGTCTCCTTCCTGTCTCAGAGACTGAGTGTCTGTGGCTACCAAAAAACCGAATAATGAGCCGTGAGGCAGAGTAAGTTCCCCGTATGCACCTTGTCTCTCTGCCAGAAAACTCAGGGCAAGAAAGAGCTGATAAGCAATGGTGCTCTGCATCCTGGGAGGCATAACCCCACAGGCGAAGTTCTGTGGACTGGGTCAGAGAAGACAGGAGTCCGGGGGGGCAGCCCATGGGGATCGCATTCTGTCCTGGAGAGAGAGGTCCATTACGGTTGTTCCCGTGTTCCAGTGGTTCAAAGAACCAAAGGGCAAGATAAAGGGGGGTCAGGAAGTTCTCATACTTGGGTACCTCAAAAGCCTCCCTAGATGGAACTCTCTGGGGACACGGGGTGGGGGGAGATCTCAGCATATCAGTCTGCCCCCCAGCTCTAGATCTAAGAGGGGGAAGTACCCAGTGGGTAGAGCTAAGGGTATTTAATAGCAATTAAAGATCTGATAGCAATCCCTCGTTTGAAGTTCAAAAAAGGGAGGATGTGGGGAGACAAAACTTGAGATCTGTGAAATCACGCTTAGACAAAGGAAAAGGGAAAAATGCCCAGAAAGCTCACTGAAAATCTAAGCCTACAGCTGAAAATGACTGTATGCAGGACCCAGAAAAGATATTAGAAAACGGTTTGGTATCCTTAGTACAACGAAGGCAAGAAGACGCACGGTGATGATCCGCTAATGTAATAAATACCATCAAGAGAAAATAGGTTGAAATGAAGGCAAAGGTATTATTAACACTCTTGACTTGCAAAAAAAAAAAAAAAAAAAAAGTGGGGGGCACCAGGGTCACTCAGTGGGTTAAGTGTCCTACTTCGGCTCAGGTCATGATCTCAGGGTTCATGAGTCCCAGCCCCGCATTGGGGTTCCTGCTGTCAGTGCAGAGCCCAGTTCAGGTCCTCTGTCCCCGCTCTCTCTGCGCCTCCTCAGCTCATGCACATTCTCTCTCTCTCTCTCTCTCTCTGTCAAAAATAAATAAAAACATTTTTTTTTAAAAGTCAAAAACAAATGCAAAAAAAGAAAAAGGGTTTATTGCAAGAACATGTGATTTGCAGCTCCCAGGGGCTGGAATAGAGCAGGGGCTTCAGGAAGGGTGGGCCCTGGGACGCTGGGGGAAGGGAGCAGTGTTCTCCCAGGTTCTCTGCCCCACTCCCTCACCAGCGATGGGCATGATCAGTATCCTTCATTTCTGTCACAATGATAGGAGAAATGATACCATCTCATTTGAATATGCGTTTCTTTGATTATTGGAGAAATTGAGCGCGGCTTCACGTGTAGCAATGTTTCCATTCAGCCTGTGAACAGGGCTGCTGTAAGGAATGAGATGAGACCAGAAACGATGTTGAAAACAAATGGAGGCTGGTGTGCTACTCTGCTTCTGCAAAAAAAAAAAAAAAAAAAAAAAAATGAACAGAGGTTCATATTGAAGACATATTTCACGTAAATTCTGAAGTTCATCAGGTTTCTATTAAAGAAGGGCAATGTATATGTATACAAAGGCCATTATGGGTGATGGAATCCCAACCGAGAAAGTAAGCACTTGATGCCTACATATGATAAAGGCCTGTCATTTAGCCCTAAACAAACCAAAAAAAAAAAAAAAAAAAAAGGGAAAAGAAGAAAGAAACTGGTAAACCTGAAAGAAATTTCATGTGACAGGGCCGTCTTTTGTAGACTGTCTTTGTCTGATTGAGGGGTGGGGTGGGAGGGTCTCTTTTCTGCAGGGAAAGAATGTGTATGTTCACTTCGCTCTGGTTATGAGGGCTTTTCCTCAAGTGTTACCCCCAATGAAATCAAAATAATTAATAAGAATTACCTGCACCTGTTTTCAGGGTTCGCTTTCTCATCTAGGGGGCCAAAACAAAAAGAAGAGACAGATGCCTCTGCAGGGCTAGCCTCTCAATGACGTGATGAAGAATAAAACTGAGCTACGCTAAATGGTGTTCCTCTTACTATAAAGATAACATGATTCTATTTGTATCTTTAAAAAAGATATTCTTCCAATTAGGCATTGTTTTTAGGCTATTCTTGTGTGTGTGTGTGTGCGTGTGTGTGTGTGTGTGTGTGTGTGTGGTCCTAATTGGGACTATGTCTGCACTGTAAAAACAGCACACTACGTGTTATTGACCCTGAGTGTGACCAAGGGAGAGCTTGCTTCCCAGTAAGGACCTCCCGGGGTACATACAGGGCAGTTCCACTGCCCACCCCCCCCCCCCCCCCCCCCCCCCCCCGCACCTGGTGGGAAAGGGATAATTCCAACTGGACAAAAGGATTTATCTGGATGGAGTAAGTCAAAGGCCATTAGCATTTCCAAATACTCTGCCAAATGGTTCATTATAATCAGAAAGAAACGTTCTTTGCTACTTAACAGCGACTTGAGCACCCTGCCTCCCACTGAGGAGTCTGTACAGATGCAAACGAACACCCAACCAAACATCTGTAAACCCTGAAGTGTGCTTTCATTTTTTTTTTTTTTTTTAACGCGGCTTCATTTTCTAACTCTCCACCCAGAGGTATAACAAGGCAAGTGGCAGCAGGGACTGTTTCCATCTAGTTCCTCACAGACCACTTCTTTGGTCCACGTAAGACACACCAAAGCCAACAAAACAAATCTGATCTACATCAAAAAAGATTTCAAAAAAAAAAAAAAAAAAAAGGCTATTTCCTGACCCAAAGTAACAGAAACAGGAATCTTAATCTAGTTCCCGGATGTCTTTTTTATGAAAAATATTTCCATGCCACCCATAGAACAATAAAGAAAGCCAAGTGGAATTTTTACATTTCTTCCTCTCAACCTGGGACGTTATTTTCCTGCCTTTTCCACGTTAACGACTGGCCTCTGATTTAGGAGGCCCTAGATATATAAACTCATGAGGCCAAGTATCCAAAGCAAGACTGAACATCAAACACATCTAGAACTACGACATGCACGTCCCGGTTGACTCTCACAGTGGGAATACTTCAGGCATCTGTACAACATTTAAAGGCAAAATGCCCACTAAAGGGGAGAAGTAAGCATGAGCAAGCTACGTTTCACATCTGAACATCTTCCTGTTTTAAAAACTTGAAACGGTCGGAAATTCAACTGGCCAGAAAGATCTGAATTTATACTTCAAAGCAAGTCAGCGAACCCTGGCATTGTTTCGTGAGGGGCCCCCCCTTCCTCTGCTGGAGTAAGGACTTCTCGGGGGTCCTGGGACCAGTCTTTCAAACTGCCCTTCCCGGAAGAAGAAGAAATGGGGCTCGGTCGCAAGGTGATTTGCTTCCTCTACTAAGCACCCCGCACGCGCGCTGACCACACGGTTAGGATGCGATTATCTGCTCGCATTTGCTTGCTTCTTAAGGAAGGGATAGCGTCCTGGACTCCCTTTGCCCCTCACGCCCTTCCCCAGTGCCCAGTGACAAGGGATCTCTCCAGAGACAGGATGCTCTAAGCTCTTTCTCAATGAAGCCTCAACCTCGGGCAGCAGGGACCATCCATGTTGGGCCAGCACTGCCCTGTCTCAGCAAGAATCTTGTTAAGTCGGTTAAGAGAGAATCCCCCACCATCGGTATCCGATCACATTTCTCATCCCGACCCTCCCCCAGATGATATCTGATCGCGGCGGCCTGTCCTCAGCAATCATCCTGCTCGGTTTTGTTTAACCAAAATCCCTCCTTATTCCTGATGTTTCCTTTTAGTCATTTCCATCCACTGACCCTCATCCTGCTCTTTGGCTATAAATTCCCACTTTTCCTCATTGTATTCAGAATTGAGCCAGTTTTATGCTGAGCTATCTCTTTCCCTATTGCGACAGTTCCTGAATGCAATGTGTTTTTACAGCTGTGAGCGCAATCCGGCCCTGGTTTCCTTTGATGATAGCACAGCACCTGGAATAGAGTCTTCACTCAAAAACCGTGTTAGTTGAATCATGGATGAGAAAACTAAGTGTAGGGATGGACAAACGAGTGAACCTTCACCCCCCGCCCCACCATCAGAGGACGGAGGGTAAGCAACACAGATGGAATGACAGCCCTCAGGGGTCTCTCGCGGCGGTGCCGTGGTGCAGAACGGTTATCTCCTTCTGCACAAACCTGCGGCCTAGTAGGGGAGGGAGAAAAAGTCTCTTCTTGTCCCCACCGTCCGGTCCCCATCAGGAGCCCTGCATATAGAACTGACAAAAGACAGACTCGTAACAGAAAAACCGACAAATTAAGGGGTGCCTGAGTGGCTCAGCTGGTTAAGCATCCGACTTTGGATCAGGTCATGATCTCACAGTTCATGGATTCGAGCCCTGTATGGAGCTCTGTGCTGACAGCTCGGAGCCTAGAGCCTGCTTCAGATTCTGTGTTTTCCTCTCTCTCTCTCTCTCTCTCTCAACGTTCCCCTGCTCGTGCGCTCGTTCTCTCTGTCTCTGTCTCAAAAATAAAGAAAAATAATCATTAAAAAAAGAAAAGAAAGACCTACAAATTCATTTCGCACAAGTTTTACGTGTCATAGGAGCCTTCGTAAGGAGACGAAGAGTGGAAGGTCATGAAAAAAGGTGATTGGACAAGAGAGAATGGACTAAAGGGGTAGAGTGGGGAAACTTGGCAGGGCCTGTTCACTCGGGCTACTCCGGGCATCTCTCCATCTACAGAGAGAGATAAGGATGCCCCTTCCCTCTGAATATAGGGACGGCATCTCTCATGTGAGGATCCCATGACCTGCTTCAGGGCACAGGGACCGTCATCAGAGTCCTTCCTGCACCTGTACCTCCCAAATTCCTTCAACTCAAATATTCAATCGGCCAAAGTATCTTATTTTGGGGTTGCTTGTCCGGAACCCTATCAGCCTTAACCCCCAATAGCAAGGAGATGGGGGCGACGGCACGAAGAAGTTTCAGAGCTAGGAGGCTTGAGTGGTGAGAAGAAAAGCAGGAAGGAAGAAGGTACAGCAGAGTGGAACCTTCCCAGAGGCTCATAAAGACCAGCAGAAAGGTTTGAGGCCTGGAGCCTGGGGGGGGAGGGTTGAAGGAAGGCCCTATTCCTGTGTGGTTCTGGGGGCCTATGTGGGGCTGACGACTCCAGAAAAGGACCAAGTACGTGCCTCGGCCACCAGCTAAGCAGCAGTACTAAAGAGAGACAGAGAGGGGGGCGCCTGGGCGGCTCAGTCTGTTCAGCATCTGACTCTTGATTTTGGTTCAGGCCATCTTCCCATGGTTCATGGGTTCAAGCCCCACGTCAGGCTCTGTGCTGACAACCAGAGCCTGCTTGGGATTCTCGGAGCACCTGGGTGGCTCTGTCGGTCGAGCGTGACTTCAGCTCAGGTCATGATCTCGCAGTTTGCAAGTTCGAGCCCCATATTGGGCTGGCTGCTGTCAGCACAGAGCCTGCTTTGGATCCTCTGTCCCCCTCTCTCTGCCCCTGCCCCACTTGCTCTCTCTCTCAAAGATAAAATTAAACATTAAAAAGAGAGAGAGACAGAGAGAGAATCTAAAAAGTGAGGGTTCATTGTGGAAATTAAATTATTCTTATTTGGTTTTCTTTGTATATTATATATATATACATGTGTATATATACATGTGTATATTATATATATACACACACACACATATATACATATATTTGAGATGTCATCATCTCTGCAGGATGTGGGCCTCGAAAGGTCTTAATCCATTCTTTGATTACACATATTCGCAGAAACAATTTCACTATAAAGGGAAGAAACAGACTCTTGTGAGCAGCTTATGAAAGCTGTCTCATTATTTCCTAGTGGCACTTGGATATTTGCGAGTACCCGTGTGATTAAAGGATTGAGCTGAGCCCTGGTGTAATTAGCTCTGTGTGCATGTGCGTCCTTGTAAACGATCGTAGAGGCATGTGTATGCAAGACATGGGGAAGGTTCCCAAATGGTATCCTAATCTCAAAAGTGTTGGCTCAGAAGTGAGACAGATTGAAACAATCTATAAAAAGAATAAGAAACAGAAAGGAAATTGAGTCAGAAGAGGAAAAAGGCCAACATCTTATTGAAGAGGCACAAATGTCAAAAATTGAAAATACATGTTTACCACCAGTTACAACTATTTGCTAAGCCGCTCTGATGTTTAAAAATCACCAACTCCGTAACAGGGTTTAAGACAGTGTTTACCAACCCTGAGTGGGTTTAGACATTCATTATTCACTTGTGAAAGGAGTTTAGGATAGGCTTAAGAAAAAACTTGCTGAAGAGCATAACGAGTTTCTAGTTCATGGACTTAATTTGTGATATTTTCATTAACCTAAGCTATCATAAAATAGTGCGTTCCATTTCTCAGGGAAATGATTCCCCATTTATCACTTCTTGTTAATAGCAAGAAGTTGATTCTCATTTCTGAAGAGAAGGACAGAAAACCTTTCATTTTGATTGACTTTGCCAATATAAAAATGAAGAAATATAATGTGATGTTTTAAATCTCAGAGACAAGCTAAGCATAAAATGTGACAGTGATGTGGGAGACATATGTAGATTTTGGCTGATATCCCCCCTGGAACCTGTTTTCTTGAAGGTTTAGGTATTTTGCAAATCTCCTGCATTTGGGTAATGGTTTACCCTTTCTCAAAGGGTTGTCCCACTGCTGACCCTTGTTGATCCCCGTAACAACTTTGCGCAGCATGTGAGTATTAAGTGTGAGAAAAGCGAGGTACAGAGAGGTTGTATGGCTTAGTCAAGGTGCCACCATCAGGGCCAGCCCTACTCCAAACGATTCCTATTTCCCCCCCAACCGGTGGTTAATGCCTCCCCCAAGTTATACAAAGTTTCTGCACATGCATTCCAAGAGCTGTGGAGACATCCACTGTATTGAGTGAGATTTTAAGTGGGGCGATCCCTGCGGGAAGGAGGATGCCAGGGTGGCCACCATGGTTGGGTGAGTTCAGTCTGACTACCTGGTACCCCAGCCGTGATAAATACCACCTGGTCACATGAGTAGAGGAAAGGACCTTGGATGGGTGTCAGGAAAGCTGAGTTCTGGTCCTTGTGCTTATTAAGAATAATGCACCTGGGTGGCTCAGTCGGTTGAGCATCCGACTTCAGGTCAGGTCATGATCTCGAAGTTTGTGAATTCGAGCCCCACGTTGGGCTCTGTGCTGACAGCTCGGAGCCTGGAACCTGTTTCGGATTCTGTGTCTCCTCCTCTCTCTGCCCTTCCCATGCTTGCTCTGTCTCTCTCTGTCTCTCAATAATAAATAAATGTTAAAAAAAAAAAAAGACTACTGTAGCAATCACCAGTAACCATTCACTGAGTGCTTGCTATGAATAAGGAAGGTACCTGGCTAAGAGAGTCACCTGGAGAATCTCTTAATTCTCACAACCACCCTTGGCAGTAGATACTCCTAGCTTCTGCTGTCTCATAGGAAAACCTAGATCCAGAGAAATGAAATCAGTTACCAAAGATATGTAGCTAATAGGGTGAGAAGCCAGGGCTTGAACCCGGCAGTCAAATGCCAGAACTGGGGCTTCTGATTGTCGTAATAGCTTGCCATTCACTGGCTGACTGATTTAGACAATCTCTTTGTTTCTCTGGGTTCAGTGATTACATAGTACAAAATGTTTCAGGGGAACCTGGATGGCTCATTCAGTTAAGCAACCAACTCTGGATTTCAGCTTATATCGTGATCTCACAGTTTGTGAGTTCAAGCCCCATGTTGAGCTCTGTGCTGACAGTGCGGAGCCTGCTTGGGATTCTCTCTCTCCCTCTCTCTCTCTCTCTCTCTCTCTCTCCCTCCCTCTCACCCTATCTCTCTGCCCCCTCCCCCCACTCCTGGAAATAAATAAACTTAAAAAAAAAAAGGTTTCACTGAGCCCCTTCCAATTCCATATATATGGAGAGAGAGAGAAGAAATACATATACTTGAAGCACAACTTTCCTTTGTTAGCCAGTGTGTAAAAGGTGTTCTGAACCCAACGGATGAAACTGAGGGGTTTCATAATCCCACCTGCTTCCTCCATTGTAAACTTTATGAATCATATCAGTTCATTTTACTTTAACTTTAGATATGTTCCCAATATGTTACAGATAGGAGTTTAAAGTCTAAATGCTATGTTAAATTTACTAGATGATAAATCCTTTATAAAAATTCTTCTGTGAATCTTTTTGTGTGTGTTGTTCTTACGTGTAATTTTATTGTTATTGGGTTTTTTTTCAACGTTTTTATTTATTTTTGGGACAGAGAGAGACAGAGCATGAACGGGGGAGGGGCAGAGAGAGAGGGAGACACAGAATCGGAAACAGGCTCCAGGCTCCGAGCCATCAGCCCAGAGCCTGACGCGGGGCTCGAACTCACGGACCGCGAGATCGTGACCTGGCTGAAGTCGGACGCTTAACCGACTGCGCCACCCAGGCGCCCCCATTGTTATTGTTTTTAAACCACTTCATTGAGATATGATTGACATAAAAAAGCTGTACATATCTAATGTGCACAACCTGATGAGTTTGGAGATCAGCGAACACTTATGAATCATCACCATAATCTATGTTATAAACCTGTCACTTTGAAAAGTTTCCTCCCACCCTATTTATCATCATTATTATTATTATCACTATTAAGAACACAACATAAAATCTACCCTGTTAGCAAATTTGTAAGTACATAATACAGTGGTGTTATTAACTATATTGTAAATTATTTAGAAAATGAGAAGGGGCACCTGGGTGGCTCAGTCCACATCTTCTCATGAGACTTTCAGGATCAAGTGAATCCTGGCCAAGAAACAAAAGTAGAATCATCCTATTCCCCAGTGGATTCAGATGAAAACTGGTAATAAAATCAGACCCAACTGGAGAAGAACCAAGCTCGGTCTATAAGGGATCACACATGAGATGGCACACATACTTATGCCGTAAAAAGGTCACATGTGCCTCTCCTAGCGCTCTGTAAATGCCCCTACTACCTGAACAATAGATATGTTTTATGGAGGAAATCATTTTCATCTGTTACTCTGCCTCTGCCCTGGTAGGTTGGTTCAGGAATAAATAGGTGGGAATTTTGATTGAAGGGGGGGAAAAAAAAAAGGCAGTGCTCCTGTAATTCAATAGATCATTTACACAGCTTTGCACTCTTGGTTCCCCAGTCTTAAAAATGGTTCCAAAGAGGTAGTTCAATCTGATACTAGAGCAACCCTTTCTTTCTTCTTAAATAGATTCTTCCTCGCCTTAATTCTACACAGGGAAGGCTCCTGGGTCTCTCTGGTGGTTTTCATTAGCACATCAACAATTATTTTACTTCAGTGACATATTTTGTGGTGATAGTTCATCAATAGATTAAGGAAACATTGCAGTCTAACACATTCCAGTAAATAATCAGGACAAGATTAATGGTTGTATTTAATGAAAGCCATCTGTTAGTTAAAGCAGCTTTCATGCCTTCTTCATTTCATTTCAGATTCCAATAAATTGTGAACGCCTTGAAGCACACTTGAGCCAGGCTGAGTAAACGTGATTCTTTGGGAGTAATATTCACATCTTTGAGAACATTAACCAATACGAACACAGTCCAGAACACAGTATTGTCAACTGACAGGTTATTTTGTTGACCTGATGGACACCAACAAGTCTGTTTTTTAATGTCCGCTTAGCTTAAATGAATCGACAAGTGTTTTCTTGGTTGTGCAGGCTTCATCACACAATGACAAAACCCAGACAGCTAAATTCACTGGTCTTACGTGGACCATATTTTACCCCATCCCCAAAGCATGATGAGTTAGCCACCATAAAAATTTCCTAGTTGTCTAAAAGGAAATAGTCAGTCCTGGTGAACTTTTAACCTAATAATTGGAGTAAAATACGAGTTGGAGGCGGAAGAAAGTTTGCTTTCCAACTTTTGAGGACACTCCTCCTAAATGAATGTATGCACTCAAAAAGTCTAGAAGGACATATTAAGAAACATTAATAGTGCCTGTTCCTGGAAGGGAGATTAAATGACTTTTATTTCCTTTTTTTTTTTTTTTTTAATTTTTTTTTTTTTTAACATTTATTTATTTTTGGGACAGAGAGAGACAGAGCATGAACGGGGGAGGGGCAGAGAGAGAGGGAGACACAGAATCGGAAACAGGCTCCAGGCTCTGAGCCATCAGCCCAGAGCCTGACGTGGGGCTCAAACTCACGGACCGCGAGATCGTGACCTGGCTGAAGTCGGACGCTTAACCGACTGCACCACCCAGGCGCCCCTCCTTTTTTTTTTTTTAATGTTTTATTTTATATTTGAGAGAGAGACAGAGACAGAGCACGAGCAGGGGAGGGGCAGAGAGAGGGAGACACAAAATCTGAAGCAGGCTCCAGGCTCTGAGCACAGAGCCTGATGCGGGGCTCGAGCCCACGAGCAGTGAGATCATAACCTGAGCTAAGTCAGATGCTCAACTGACTGAGCCACCAAGGCACCCCTCAATAACGAAAGAAAAAAAAACTTTTTTTTTATTATTAGCTTCCATTGTGTCATTCTCTGACTTACATTTGGGTGGCAAAATTTACAACTATGGCAGTGAATAAGAGTTTTAAATTCATATTATTTTTATTTGAAGATTTATACCTTTTCTCCCATTCTGAAACAAGGCCATCCAGGGCTTATCTTAGGAAGCTATTTTCTTTTTTTTTTTTTTTTTAATTTTTTTTTTTAACGTTTATTTATTTTTGAGACAGAGAGAGACAGAGCATGAACAGGGGAGGAGCAGAGAGAGAGGGAGACACAGAATCCGAAACAGGCTCCAGACTCTGTGCTGTCAGCACAGAGCCCGACGCGGGGCTCGAACTCACGGACTGTGAGATCATGACCTGAGCCGAAGTCGGATGCTTAACCCACCGAGCCACCCAGGCGCCCCAGGAAGCTATTTTCTACACAGTTATGCTCGTGGTGAAATCTCATTCAACTAATCTTTCCATCGTAGAGTGTAAAAAACACAAGGAATTCTAATTTTACATGCTTCTTAATATATGGAATTGCTGAGTCACTATGTTGTGCACCTGAAACCAATATAGCACTGTAGGTTAACAACACTAGATAAAATAAAATTTTAAAAAATAAAAAATAAAATAAGATAGATGCGTCTTACACAGAAAACAATTTATCTGGAGGTCATCACTTATCAAGCAACCTTAGCTAACCAGAATAGAGCCAAGTATCCTGACAATCCAAAAAGGCCTTTGGCCAGCCAGAAAAATAGTAGAAGAAATAACCTGCTCAAAAGAGAACCATTCAGGCCTTACCATCAATACATTTTTTTCTTGCTTTTGATAAATGGAATGGAGTCCCAGCAGACAGAGAGAAAACTGGGTCCATTTGACTAATTCACCAGTGTCCGGGAGGGTATTTTGGGGTAGCTACTCTCCATGTTCCTAAGGGTTTTTTGAGATCTACCAACAGCCATAGAGTAAGACCCCTCAGCTACAGGGAGTAGGAACCCCATGCGCGCTCGTGGGTAAGGAAAGTCATGCGTAGGCTCCGATGAGCACTAGGGATGACAGCACGTGGCATTCCCTTTAAGAAAAGCCAGCATTCGGGGCGCCTGGGTGTCTTAGTTGGTTAAGCATCTGACTCTTGATTTCAGCTCAGGTCATGATCTCGCAGTTTGTGAGATCGAGCCCCACGTCACGCTCTGTGCTGACAGTGTGGAGCCTGCTTAGGATTCTCTTTCCCTCTCTCTCTCTCTCTGCCCCTCCCCTGCTGGTTCTCTCTCTCTCTCTCTCTCTCTCTCTCTCTCTCTCAAATAAATAAATAAATAAACACTTAAAAAAGAAAACAAGAAAAGCCAGCGTTCTAGGGGCAATGTAATAAAACAGAAGAACAACAAAACCAAAATCTTTACCACTTATTCTGTATAAACGAAAATAACTCCAGACAGCATTTTGGGATATACCACAAACACCACGGAGGCTGCCGGGAAAAAAGCATTTTCCTATCCCCCTGTTTCAGTTATACCTTTGCTCCGTTACAAATCATCCCAAACCTTAGTGACTTCCCACAACAAACCATTTCTCTTTCCGCAGTTCTGCAATCTGGGCTGGGATCAGCTGGGCAGTTTTTCTCCTGGTCCCAGCAAGGCTGACCGTGCAGCTGTAGTCAGCTGATGGCTTGGCAGGGGGCTGGCTGGCCCAGACTGATCTGGGACGTACCCACTCACAGGTCTGGGGCTTCAGCTGGGACAGCTGTGCCTCCCTCTCTTCATCTCTGGTCCTCAAAGAGGCCAGCCCGTGCTTGTTCACACATCAGCAGCGTTTCAAAGACAGCGAAAGGGAAGCTGCACGACACCGTAAGGCCCAGCCTGAGAGGCCGCACCGTGTCACTTCCACCCCATCCCATGAGTCAAAGCAAATCACAAAGCAGCCTGAAGACAAGAGATGGGGTAGCAGACTCTACTTGGGATGAAGGGAGCAGCAGAGGGACATTACAGAGAGACTGTGGACACAAGAAGCATGGCTTACTAAGGTCGTGATTATAATACTTGACCACACTACCTTGGCGTCCACTGCTGGGGTCGGGGTTAGTCCGGCAGGTGCAACAGAGTATAAATCGCCAGCACAGCCACAGCCAGGCGTCAGCCATCCCGGTACCTCCGGAATGAGTGGCCCAGCACATCCATCACATCCAAGGCAAGAACCCGTGGCCTGGTGAATAAAGAAGGAAGTTTGGATGGTAACTGAAAAATTCTTTGCTTTTTCTAGCTCAAAGGGGGCAATTTGAATGAATTTGGAGTTTTCATAGTTAAGCACGTAAGAGTTGAGACATCAAATATTATCATCATTAGGTTGTTTCTATTTTTTTGTTTGTTTGTTTGTTGTACAACCTATTTTGATGACCTTGTATTTTCCCCTTGGCTTGTGGCCTGGGAAGCACATATAATTCTAATAAGCTTGATTTACTGGCTTTCTAACCCATAGCAGATTAAAAGGAGCAAATAAAAGAGAAAGAAAACAACCACTGGTTCTCAGTTCTCTGACAAAAGCAAAAATGACCATAGAAAACCAGGCGGAAAAGGAGAGTTCAGAAAAGCTATAAAGAGCAAATTCAATTATTCAACAAAACGTAACAGTCTGGGGTCATGTACTGCAGAGACAGAATATCCTGTATCATATCCCAACTGTATTCATAACCAAGACCTCAGAAATCTTTAATTATTTTCCATATATACAAGTCAGGAACACAGAAAAGCATGTATAATAAAACCTCACAATAATGCAAAATTGCAAATTTGAGTATAATTTAATTGGTAACTGGCCCCAAGGGGGTGAGAAGAGGGGGATAAAGTGACCTCATGATCATTTGGGATATTTTCACTTAATGTACGATCAATTGTGTATAGTATAATTTTCTTATGTTGACACTTCAAGGGGTTAGCAAACCCAGAAAATTCACTTTTATGAATCCCCCAATGATGCCAAACACACAAAGTGTTATTTTACTATTTTCTGCCGAATTGGCATTCATTTCAAAAGAACTGAAATCTGCTTTTGTTTCCCATTATACCATGCATTTCTGCCAAATGCTTTTTATTCACACATATTATTTGATCACTCTAAATTTCTTAAAGGCACAGGCATGTTTATTGCCCTTTTAAAGATGAGACTATCAATATTCAAGAAAGGTAAAGTAACTTACCGTGGACACATAGCTGGTTAGAACTCACGTATTTTGACCCTAGTTGAGTTATCAGCCCTGTCAGGGAACCTGGTTAGAGGACCCCTAGCATGGTCACGCAGTTCTAATGTGTGGGATAGAGGGGATTCACCACACCAAGGAGTTCTCGGACGTCAACTAGATGTCCTACAACTCAACTCAATTCTGATACTATGAACCAGAGATAGAGTCAGTTTCCACAGGTTAGGGAGTGAGTCCTACAAGACTGCCCCCTCTCCCGCCCCCACTTCAGACCCCAGTCATAAGCCCGGTTTGTTACCTGTGCTTCTGACTGACTGACTGACTGACTACAGACTGGATGCTCCCATGACCTCCTCCACCTTGGGTTTTGATTAATTTGCTAGAGCAGTTCACAGAACTCACAGATGCATATTCCTTCCTAGATTACCAGCTGATTATAAAAGGATATAACTCGGGAACAGCCAGATAAAAGAAATGCGTGAGGTAAGGTATGGGGAAGGGGTGGGGGGTTACATGCTCTTTCCAGACATCCCACTCTCCCCCAAATCTCCATGTGTTTACCAACCCAGAAGCTCTCCAAACTCTGTCCTTTAGGTTTTTTATGGAGACTTTCTGACATAGGCCTGATTGATTAAATCATTGGCCATTGGCAATCGATTCTACCTCCAGCCCCTCTCCACCACCACCACCCACCCCCCCCGCCAGAGGTTGGGGGGTTGGACTGAAAGCTCTAACCCAGTCGTCACATGGTTGACTCCCCTGGCAACCAGCACCCATCACTAGGTTCCCTCCAAAGTCACCTCATTAATATAATGAAAGACACTAAATTCTCACTGCTTAGGAAACTCCAAGGGTTTTAGGAGCTCTGTGCCACCAGTAGGGACAAAGACTAAATATATATTTCTTATTGCAAATCACAATATCACAACTTCACCAAAGGCCAGTTGAGGAGGACCCAAGAGGCAGTCTGGGGGCTTTCAAAAGAGACTTTCTCCACAATAGGGCCATGTCCACATGAAGTGATGGAGACCCACAGTGTTCCATCCATTGTACCTTTCCTACATATATGACTTTGGCTTAACTAATCCGTGAAATCTAGTTATAACCCTTTCTCTACACAGAATGGTGTCCGGGCCCCCAACCCAATCTTCTTTCGCATCAGAGACTGGAGATTAACATTGAGTCCGTTATGCTTCTGTACCCACCGCTCCCATTCGGGACCCCATTTTATTTCCAGTCTTAGTAAGGGCAACCTGTAGGAATCTTTTCCTGTTGAAAGCCTGAGCTAGGACATCTATGGTCTTGTATACACATACACATGATCCGTTAGAAGTATTTTTATTGCTACTTCTTCAGTGGGCAAACTGAGATAAAGATACTTTGCAGTGGTTTGGTCAAGTTGGTGGACTAAGTGGGCAGCCATGCTAAGACTGGAATTTGAGCCTCATTACTTGTGTTTCTTTCACTGCTTTAAACTAAAGAAAAGAGGGTCGCCTGGGTGGCTCAGCCAGTTAAGAGTCCGACTTCAGCCCCAGTCACGATCTCACGGCTCATGGGTTGGAACCCCGCGTCGGACTCTGGGCCGACAGCTCAGGGCCTGGAACCTGCTTCGGATTCTGTGTCTCCCCCTCTCTCTGCCCCTCCCCTGCTCGAGCTCTGTCTGTCTGTCTCTCTCTCTCTCTCTCAAAAATAAATAAACATTTTTTTTAAGTAAGCCAAAGAAGAGAAAAGTAGCTATACAAGTGATGTATTCATTTGACAAACATTTATGAGGTGACCTCTCTAGCCAGTGGTGGCACCAGCTCATTTACAGGTGTTCATGCAGTGCTACCTGACATCAAGAAGCTTACAGTTGAATGAAACCCAATATACACGAGCTTGTAATCAGTGCCATCAAAGAGGTGAAAATAAAACGCCATGAGATGACAAAGGTAGGAAATACTTTTGCCAGTTGTGGGATCACACTTCAAAAAAAAAGGCGTGACCTCAGAGCTATTCCTTAACTAGTCAGCTGGATTTGCATATGCAGAAATGAGGAGATAGAGAAAGAACATTTCTTTTTTTCTTTTTTTTTTTTGAACGTTTATTTATTTTTGAGATAGAGAGAGAGACAGAGCATGAACGGGGGAGGGTCAGAGAGAGGGAGACACAGAATCCGAAACAGGCTCCAGGCTCTGAGCTGTCAGCACAGAGCCTGACGCGGGGCTCGAACTCAGGGACCGCGAGATCATGACCTGAGCCGAAGTCGGCCGCCCAACCGACTGAGCCACCCAGGCGCCCCTCTTTTTTTTTTTAAGTGTATTTATTTATTTAGAGAGAGCGAGAAAGAACACGAGTGGGGGAGGGGCAGAGAGAGGAGAGAGAATCCCAAGTAGGCTCTGTGCTATCAGCGCGGAGCCTGAGGCGGGGCTCGATCTCATGAACTGTGAGATCATAATCTGGGCCGAAATCAGTAGTCAGATGCTCAACAGACGCAGCCACCCAGGCGTCCCGAAAGAACATTCCTAAGAAGAAAACTTCACAACTTGGAACCCAATTATGAGGATCCTGGTTAACTGTTGCCAGGGAGGGTAGGAGGGAAGACCACAGAACTCCATGTAAGTTGCCTGTTTGGGTAGGACCACATCTGAGGAAGAAAAAAGCTTCTGGGACCTAGAGAAAGTCACCCCAGAAGCGTGCAAAACTTTATAGTCCAAACTCATGCCAGTAGAGAAAATGTGGTGGTCTAGGCAAATGGCCGGCATTGGAAAAGTCCAGCATGTGTTAATGGGAAGACCCATGGACAGGCCAAATCTAGGACCAGGTACTTTGAGAGGCCATGGAACGCATAACATAAGCAGGGCAGCAACAATGCCAGGCCTGGCCAGGTGTTCCTGCAAGGAACTGGCAAAAGCAAGAGCATCCAAGTCCCTGAAGGCCTAGGATCTAAACCCGTGGTGATGGTAGGTACTTGGACACAAGGTGCTAAAAAATCCAAGTACCACAATGAGATGAGAAATCAAACCAGGTTACCAAAACAAAGAACAAGGGCACTTGGTTCCTGTTTGTTGGGCCAAGTTTCCTCAAATTCACTTACTAAGACCAGAATTCAAGGGTTCTGCCCGCAGCGGAGGTAGGGGAGGAAGTTCGTTGCTTCATTTGCAGGAAAAGGAAAGATTCAGAACCTGGAACCTAAAAGCACCCTGATAAAAAACAGTGGGAACAAATGCTCAGAGTACATTTGATGTTTTATTTAAATATGTTAAAAGTATAACATCCCATACAAACGTGTTCAAAGGACACAGTTCCCAGAAATGTGCCCCCTGGATATTTCCACGCATAGTCCACCAAGTATGAGATATCAAGAGCCTGAGCTTACAAAGCAGAACAGGTGAGGGCCTCTTCATACGCCGGCTGTGTGACCTTGGGCAACTTACTTAACACCTCTGAGACTCAGATTCTTTTTCTGTTGAATGGGAATGGTCATACTGTAGTGGGCCTCTGTCATTTTGGTCTACGCAGCAACCGTTCCTTTGGAGATTGACATTCCTTTGGGGATTCACATCTTTCCCAAGATGGGAAAGCATAATGGACCCAACTGTGTCTGTTCACAGTAATCACTCAGTAGATGATTATTTTTATTGCTTATTATTACACTAGTGACCATATAGGGCATGCCTATGCTACTGCGAAAGAAAGAAAATCTGCAATACCAACATAAATATAGTCACTGACACGTAGTCTCATAAGACGCTCTCTGCTCTACATCCCGTAGATCCTGACCCCGAAGGCCTGCGAAGGGGGAACGGCGCTTACCTTGCCTCGCCGTTTGTGCAGAGGCCGTGCCGCCAGACCAATTCTGATTGTTCTTTCCGTGCATCAGAGCGTTGTTCTTTTTGTCCTTTGTTTTCCTCAGACATTTCAGTAACCACCTTGGAGCTCTCTCTAACTAGCAGCCCCTGTTGTGAGAGTGATCGTATCATACTTAATGGCACGTCTGGCCCGGGAGATTATGGAGATAATGCGAGTGGTGGTCACAGTTTAGCCAAAGTCTATATAAATTTCAATTACTACCTACAGCTATACCCTGCACACACCCCTGTCCTGAGCGAGATTCCACTGCTTTCCTTTGTCATAAACTGTGTAGGCATAACCTATAATCTTCCTCTATCTTCCCTCGCTCCTTGTTTTTATTTTCATTCTTCTCTTTCTGCAACTGCAAAATTCACAATTCAGATGCTGGCTAGTGAAGCCGATGACACTCATCACGTGTGAGGACATCTTTTACCTCATATCAACAAAATTGGTTCTTCCTCTTCCTGCTCGTGCAAAAGTCAGAGTTGAAAACACAGGCCTGGAGTACATACCCAAGTCATTCTTAGCCACCTACACGTACGATTCAGGTCTTTTTTAAAAAATCACTAATACTTCTTTTCTTTTGGTTTTTTTAAAGAGCACCTGCCGCTTTTTTTTTTTTTTTTTTTTTTAATGTAAGAAGAGCTTTGTTAACTGTGGGCCCATCCATGTGCAGTGGACAGAACACTCCAGAATGAACAGAAGATCTCATTTATCTATTTTTAATGTTTATCTATATTTGAGAGAGAGAGAGACAAGTGCAAGCAGGGGAGGGGCAGAGAGAGAGGAAGACACAGAATCCGAAGGCTTCCAGCCTCCGAGCTGTTGGCACAGAGCTCGAAGCGGGGCTCGAACACATGAGCGGGAGGTCATGACCTGAGCCGAAAGCAGCCGCCCAACCGACTGAGCCACCCAGGCACCCCCAGAAGAGCTCATTTAGATGTTGTTTCTACTCTCCCAAATAGATTTCACTTTCCAACAGTCTCAACCACAGTTGTCTTATCGGATAGCAGCTAATTTCTGTACTCATTCGCTTGCTGTGGGGAAAAAATAGTGTTAAAATGTTTGCAACTGAAGCCCTAGGTAGAGGGGAGCCAGCTGGTGTCAGTTGCTCCGGTTCTAGCCAGCCCCTCCCCTTCTCCCAGAAATCCCCTTTGGGCGGCTCGGGAACACCAAGTTTACCTGGCACTCACTACTGTGTGATGAAGGACATATTTTCCACCTGGGAGAAATCAAATCACAAAGGCTAGAGATGAACAATTCATACACATCCTACAAATTTCCAGAAACTACATGCACAGGAGAGGGGCTGCAGGCGCATTTCTACTTTTTAAATGTACAATAGGGGCGCCTGGGTGGCTCGGTTGAGCGTCTGACTTTGGCTGAGGTCCTGATCTCACGGTTCAGGAGTTCAAGTCCTGCATCCAGCTCCGTGCTAACAGCTCGGACAGAGCCTGGAGCCTGCTTCAGATTCTGTGTCTCCCTCTCTCTCTGCCCCTCCCCCACTTAAACTCTGTCTCTCTCAAAAATAAATATTTAAAAATGTACAATGAATTATATCTATAAAGCATTGAACAAAAACCTCCTTGTCAAGATAGCCATGACTTTGTGCGTTCCAAAAATAGTTATTTTCCTAGGGGCCAGGTTTTTAAAGGTAAAGAGTATGGGGGCGCCTGGGTGGCTCAGTCGGTTAGGCGGCCGACTTCGGCTCAGGTCATGATCTCGCGGTCTGTGAGTCCGAGCCCCCACCCCCGCCGGAGCCTGTTTCAGATTCTGTGTCTCCCTCTCTCTCTCTGACCCTCCCCTGTTCATGCTCTGTCTCAAGAATAAATAAACGTTTAAAACAAAATTTTTTTAATAAAAATAAAAAAATAAAGGTAAAGAGTATGGTCTCTGGGCAGGACAAAAATCCTGGCTTGCCATTTTCCAGGCGTGGGACCCTTGAGTGAGTTACTTAAAAGATCTGTACCTCAGTTTCCACATTTGTAGAAAAGCGGTGCTATCAGTATCTAGCTCATAAGCTTCTGGAGTCATAGAAGTGAGATAAACACAGTACCTGCTACACAGCTGCAGGATTGCTAAGCCTCAGTCATTGTCAGTGTTAGCTATTATTTTTATTGCTAACATTACTATTCTCATCTTGTTTCTACAAATTACCAGTGTTCCAGAGCTCCCTTTCCTGCCTAGGGTCAGCATCCATAACTTCATTTGCTGTTTTACCTAAAAGATTTACATTTGCCCTTGTTTTATGCTTTTGAGTTTCCATTTGTCGCAGGCACAGTAAAATCTTTTCAGTAGTAGAGGCCAGGGGTAACTTGCAGGACTTTAAATATCATTTTAAACTTTTTAATATGAAAGATTACGAACAGAATAACATGGCGAACTCCTCCCCAAATTCAGGTGTGGCCACTTTGTCATTCCTGTTCCAGCTACTCCTTTTTTGCATTCTTTCCCTTTATGTGTGTTTGCACAGTGGTTTTTTTTAATATCTTCAAGCAAATTTCGTACATTGTCTCTATGCACCTATAAAAAAAATGAGGAAATTTCTGTATAAACCGCAATATTACTGGTTCTACTAATAAAATTAATGTCATTTAATACCCACTCCAAAATCAAATATCCTGATTTGGCTCAAAAATGACATTTTATAGCTGGTTTGCTCAAATCAGGATCCAAACAAGGTCTACACACCCTGAGTAATTGCTGTGTTTCTTAATACATAACAATGTACTTAAGAGACACAACATTCTCTCAAGTCTTTTTAACCAACAACATAGAACAACTACAAGATGTTAATTTTCTTTAAGGACCTATTATAAAATTTACATAGAAGTTTTTTTTTAGGGGCACCTGGGTGGATCAGTCGGTTAAGCGTCCGACTTCAACTCAGGTCATGATCTCGCAGTTTGTGAGTTCAAGCCCCGCGTCGGGCTCTGTGATGACAGCTCAGAACCTGGAACCTGTTTTGTATTCTGTGTCTCCTCCTCTCTCTGCCCCTCCCATGCTCATGCTCTGTCTGTCTCTGTCTCTCAATAATAAATAAACATTAAAATGTTTTTTTAATTTTTTTATTATTATTAAGCACTAAGAAGGAATTTTTTTCCTTTTTTTTTTTTTTGAAAGTAAGCTCTCTACCCAACGTGGGGCTTGAATTCACAGCCCTAAGATCAAGCCAGGCACCCCAAGAATGAATTCCTAATTGGATTGTGCTCCCCAAGCACAAAAAGAAAGAGAAGGAGACAAAAGGAGGGGGAGAGAAAGAGAAAAGAAAGCCAGGAGAAGGACATTTTCTCACTTGTTTCCTCTTTATTGTTTTCTACTTGTAGCTTCAATAGTTACCTTCTGTTATTTCTTCCCCTGGACACTTTGCTATCCCATTTTCCATTTTCATGTTAGGGGTGATCAAACAGCATAAACCCAGATTATCAAGGATAAAATTTTAAATGTTAACAATACAAAGAACAAACTGATGGTTGCCAGAGGGACGGAGGGTTTGACAGACAGGCTGTGTGTGAAACAGGTGAAGGGGAAAGGAAGATACAGGCTTCCAGTTATGGAATAAATAAAGTCATGGGGATGAAAGGTACATCGTAGGGAAGGTAGTCAATGGTATTGTAATAACATTGTATGGTGACACATGGTAACTACACTCATGATGAGCAGACCATAACATTTGGAGTTATCAAATCACTATGTTGTACACCCGAAACTAATGTAACATTGAGCTTCGACTATACTTCAATTTTTTTTAAAACGTCCAATAAGAAAATGTTTAAACCCTATCACCACTTATCGAAAAAATAATGAAATCATTTTATCTTACTTTCTGAGAAGTTAATGAAGATCATTATTATCTATCCTGAAGGTCCTCATGGCCGCTGTAGATCATAGCGAAGAACAGGAAAGATACAGAAAACGAAGTGCCCACTTCTGGGTAAAGATGAAAGGCATTTACTTCTCCCTCCTAAAATCGTGCTAAAATAACAGTAAAGGGATTTTTTTTTTAATCCAATGAAAGTAATGCCTTATTAAATTGGCAAAATATGAACATTCATGGTTTAAATCTGTTTTAAAATGAAATCTGAGCTAAGCATATACAGAACCCAAAAACATCTCTATAGACCCTGGTTGAAAACTTTGGAACGAGCTCTGTGATGGGGCTTTCTTCTCATCTCCAAGAAGACAGTGAACTTAGTAGCAAGAACTGGTCATCCAGGAATCACCAAATTCAGGCTCCAGTCCCAGCCCTGCCCCTGGGAGCTGCATGATAACATGCTAGTCCCTTCCCATCTAGAGGCCTTGACTTCACCATGTGGGAAAGGAGAAGGCAGACCCCATATGATCTCCCACATCCCTTCCAATTTTGAGTGCTTCTTGTCTCAGTGCTAAAAATCTTAGGCAAAATCAAGCGGAATCCTAAACTCAGCTCTTGCTGAACCCAACAGAAGTGACCCAGTTCACCCAAAGGGTTTCAATTAAAAAAACAAACTCAGGGGGCGCCTGGGTGGCTCACTCGGTTGAGCGTCTGACTTCAGCTCAGGTCATGATCTCACACTCCGTGAGTTCGAGCCCCACATCGGGCTCTGTGCTGACAGCTCAGAGCCTGGAGCCTGCTTCAGATTCTGTGTCTCCCTCTGTCTCTGCCCCTCCCCCGCTCATGCTCTGTCTCTCTCTGCCTCAAAAATAAATAAAAACAGTAAAAAAAAAAAACAAAACAAAAAAAAAAAACAAAAAAAACTCAGGGGGCTTCTGGGAAGATGGCGGCGTAGGAGGACGCTGGACTCACCGCGTCCTGCGGATCACTTAGATTCCACCCACTGCTGCCTAAATAACCCAGAAAATCACCAGAAGACTCGCAGAACGGATTCTCCGGAGCCAAGTGCAGACGAGAGGCCCACGGAAGAGGGTAGGAAGGGCGGCGAGGCGGTGCGCGCTCCACGGACTGGCGGGAGGGAGCCGGCTGGAGGGGCAGCCCGCAGGCCAAGCAGAGCCCCCGAGTCTGGCTTGCAAAAGCGGAGGGGCTGGACAGAGTGTTTTCCGACAGCGAGCAGGACTTAACAACTGGAGGTTATAAGTTAACAGCTCTGCTCGGAGAGTGGGAAGGCTGGAGGACAAAGGGAGGGAGAGTTGTTGAGCGCCGGAGGACAGAGCTCAGCTTGGCGGGGAACAAAGGCACTCGCCAGCGCCATCTCCCTCGCCCATCCCCCAGCCGAAACCACAAAGGGAACCAGTTTCTGTCAGGGAACTTGCTGGCACCGCGCAAACACCCAACGCTGTGCTTCTGCGGATCCATCCCTCTGGCGGGTCTGACTCCCTCCGGTGCCGCAGGGTCCCTCCCTAAGCGGATCTCCGAAGGAGAAGCGAGCTGAGCCTGCTCCTCCTGCCCCCATGCACCTTGCTGATCCACCCCAGCTAATTCCCAACACCACAAGCCTGGCAGGGTGCAAGTAGCCCAGACGGGCCACGCCACCCCACAGTGAATCCCGCCCCTAGGAGAGGGGAAGAGAAGGCACACACCAGTCTGACTGTGGCCCCAGCGGTGGGCTGGGGGCAGACATCAGGTCTGACTGTGGCTCCGCCCACCAACTCCAGTTATACACCACAGCACAGGGGAAGTGCCCTGCAGGTCCGCACCACTCCAGGGACTATCCAAAATGACCAAACGGAAGCATTCCCCTCAAAAGAATCTCCAGGAAATAACAACAGCCAATGAACTGATCAAAAAGGACTTAAATAATATAACAGAAAGTGAATTTAGAATAATAGTCATAAAATTAATCGCTGGGCTTGAAAACAGTATAGAGGACAGCAGAGAATCTCTTGCTACAGAGATCAAGGGACTCAGGAACAGTCAGGAGGAGCTGAAGAACGCTTTAAACGAAATGCAAAATAAAATGGAAACAACAACGGCTCGGACTGAAGAGGCAGAGGAGAGACTAGGTGAACTAGAAGATAAAGTTATGGAAAAAGAGGAAGCTGAGAAAAAGAGAGATAAAAACATCCAGGAGTATGAGGGGAAAATTAGAGAACTAAGTGATACACTAAAAAGAAATAATATACGCATAATTGGTATCCCAGAGGAGGAAGAGAGAGGGAAAGGTGCTGAAGGTGTACTTGAAGAAATTATAGCTGAGAACTTCCCTGAACTGGGGAAGGAAAAAGGCATTGAAATCCAAGAGGCACAGAGAACTCCCTTCAGACGGAACTTGAATCGATCTTCTGCACGACATATCATAGTGAAACTGGCAAAATACAAGGATAAAGATAAAATTCTGAAAGCAGCAAGGGGTAAACGTGCCCTCACATATAAAGGGAGACCTATAAGACTCGTGACTGATCTCTCTTTTGAAACTTGGCAGGCTAGGAAGGATTGGCATAAGAGCTTCAATGTGCTGAACAGAAAAAATATGCAGCCGAGAATCCTTTATCCAGCAAGTCTGTCGTTTAGAATAGAAGGAGAGATAAAGGTCTTCCCAAATAAACAAAAACTGAAGGAATTTGTCACCACTAAACCAGCCCTACAAGAGATCCTAAGGGGGATCCTGTGAGACCAAGTACCAGAGACATCGCTACAAGCATAAAACATACAGACATCACAATGACTCTAAACCCATATCTTTCTATAGTAACGCTGAACGTAAATGGACTAAATGTGCCAAACAAAAGACATAGGGTATCAGAATGGATTAAAAAAACAATACCCATCTATTTGCTGTCTGCAAGAGACTCATTTTAGACCTGAGGACACTTTCAGATTGAAAGTGAGGGGATGGAGAACTATTTATCATGCTACTGGAAGTCAAAAGAAAGCTGGAGTAGCCATACTTATATCAGACAAACTAGACTTTAAATGAAAGGTTGTAACAAGAGATAAATAAGGGCATTATATAATAATTACAGGGTCTATCCATCAAGAAGAACTAACAATTATAAATGTCTATGCGCCGAATATGGGAGCCCCCAAATATGTAAAACAATTACTCACAACCATAAGCAACCTTATTGACAAGAATGTGGTAATTGCAGGTGACTTTAATACCCCACTTACAACAATGGATAGATCATCTAGACACATGGTCAATAAAGAAACAAGGGCCCTGAATGATACATTGGATCAGATGGACTTGACAGTTATATTTAGAACTCTGCATCCCAAAGCAACAGAATATACTTTCTTCTCAAGTGCACATGGAACATTCTCCAAGATAGATCACATACTGGGTCACAAAACAGCCCTTCATAAGTATACAAGAATTGAGATCATACCAGGCATACTTTCGGACCACAATGCTATGAAGCTTGAAATCAACCACAGGAAAAAGTCTGGAAAACCTCAAAAAGCATGGACATTAAAGAACACCCTACTAAAGAATGAATGGGTCAACCAGGCAATTAGAGAAGAAATTAAAAAATATATGGAAACAAATGAAAATGAAAATACAATAATCCAAACACTTTGGGATGCAGCGAAGGCAGTCCTGAGAGGAAAATACATTGCAATCCAGGCCTATCTCAAGAAACAAGAAAAATCCCAAATACAAAATCTAACAGCACACCTAAAGGAAATAGAAGCAGAGCAGCAAAGACACCCCAAACCCAGCAGAAGAAGAGAAATAATAAAGATTCGAGCAGAAATAAATGATATAGAATCTAAAAAAACTGTAGAGCACATCAGTGAAACCAAGAGTTGGTTTTTTGAAAAAATAAACAAAATTGATAAACCTCTAACGAGGTTTCTCAAAAAGAAAAGGGAGATGACCCAAATAGATAAAATCATGAATGAAAACGGAATTATTACAACCAATCCCTCAGAGATACAAGCAATTATCAGGGAATACTATGAAAAATTATATGCCAACAAACTGGACAACCTGGAAGAAATGGACAAATTCCTAAACACCCACACCCTTCCAAAACTCGATCAGGAGGAAATAGAAAGCTTGAACAGACCCATAACCAGCGAAGAAATTGAATCAGTCATCAAAAATCTCCCAACAAATAAGAGTCCAGGACCAGATGGCTTCCCAGGGGAGTTCTACCAGACGTTTAAAGCAGAGATAATACCTATCCTTCTCAAGCTGTTCCAAAAAATAGAAAGAGAAGGAAAACTTCCAGACTCATTCTATGAAGCCAGTATTACTTTGATTCCTAAACCAGATAGAGATCCAGTAAAAAAAGAGAACTACAGGCCAATATCCCTGATGAATATGGATGCAAAAATTCTCAATAAGATACTAGCAAATCAAATTCAACAGCTTATAAAAAGAATTATTCCCCATGATCAAGTGGGATTCATTCCTGGGATGCAGGGCTGGTTCAACATTCGCAAATCAATCAACGTGATACATCACATGAATAAAAGAAAAGAGAAGAACCATATGATCCTGTCAATCGATGCAGAAAAAGCATTTGACAAAATTCAGCATCCTTTCTTAATAAAAACCCTCGAGAAAGTCGGGATAGAAGGAACATACTTAAACATCATAAAAGCCATTTATGAAAAGCCCACAGCTAATATCATCCTCAATGGGGAAAAACAGAGCTTTCCCCTGAGGGCAGGAACATGACAGGGATGTCCACTTTCACCTCTGTCGTTTAACATAGTGTTGGAAGTGCTAGCATCAGCAATCAGACAACAAAAGGAAATCAAAGGCATCAAAATTGGCAAAGATGAAGTCAAGCTTTCACTTTTTGCAGATGACATAATATTATACATGGAAAATCTGATAGACTCCACCAAAAGTCTGCTAGAACTGTACATGAATTCAGCAAAGTCGCAGGATACAAAATCAATGTACAGAAATCAGTTGCATTCTTATACACTAATAATGAAGCAACAGAAAGACAAATAAAGAAACTGATCCCATTCACAATTGCACCAAGAAGCATAAAATACCTAGGAATAAATCTAACCAAAGATGTACAAGATCTGTATGCTCAAAACTATAGAAAGATTATGAAGGAAATTGAAAAAGATATAAAGAAATGGAAAAACATTCCGTGCTCAGGGGTTGGAAGAATAAATACTGTTAAAATGTCAATACTGCCCAAAGCGATCTACACATTCAATGCAATCCCAATCAAAATTGCACCAGCATTCTTCTCAAAGCTAGAACAAGCAATCCTAAAATTCATATGGAACCACAAAAGGCCCCGAATAGCCAAAGTAATTTTGAAGAAGAAGACCAAAGCGGGAGGCATCACAATCCCAGACTTTAGCCTCTACTACAAAGCTGTCATCATCAAGACAGCATGGTATTGGCACAAAAAGAGACACATAGACCAATGGAATAGAATAGAAACCCCAGAACTAGACCCACAAAAGTATAGCCAACTAATCTGACAAAACAGGAAAGAATATCCAATGGAAAAAAGACAGTCTTTTTAACAAATGGTGCTGGGAGAACTGGACAGCAACATGCAGAAGAATGAAACTAGACCACTTTCTTACACCATTCACAAAAATAAACTCAAAATGGATAAAGGACCTGAATGTGAAACAGGAAATCATCACAACCCTAGAGGAGAAAGCAAGAAAAGACCTCTCTGACCTCAGCCGCAGCAATTTCTTACTTGACACATCCCCAAAGGCAAGGGAATTAAAAGCAAAAATGAACTATTGGGACCTCTTTTTTTTTTTTTTAATTTTTTTTTTTTCAACGTTTATTTATTTTTGGGACAGAGAGAGACAGAGCATGAACGGGGGAGGGGCAGAGAGAGAGGGAGACACAGAATCGGAAACAGGCTCCAGGCTCCGAGCCATCAGCCCAGAGCCTGATGCGGGGCTCGAACTCACGGACCGCGAGATCGTGACCTGGCTGAAGTCGGACGCTTAACCGACTACACCACCCAGGCGCCCCTATTGGGACCTCTTGAAGATAAAAAGCTTCTGCACCGCAAAGGAAGCAATCAACAAAACTAAAAGGCAACCAACGGAATGGGAAAAGATATTTGCAAATGACATATCAGACAAAGGGCTAGTATCCAAAATCTATAACGAGCTCACCAAACTCCACACCCAAAAAACAAATAACCCAGTGAAGAAATGGGCAGAAAACATGAATAGACACTTCTCTAAAGAAGACATCCAGATGGCCAACAGGCACATGAAAAGATCCTCAACATCGCTCCTCATCAGGGAAATACAAATCAAAACCACTCTCAGATATCACCTCACGCCAGTCAGAGTGGCCAAAATGAACAAATCAGGAGACTATAGATGCTGGCGAGGATGTGGAGAAACGGGAACCCTCTTGCACTATTGGTGGGAATGCAAACTGGTGCAGCCGCTCTGGAAAACAGTGTGGAGGTTCCTCAGAAAATTAAAAATAGACCTACCCTATGACCCAGCAATAGCACTGCTAGGAATTTACCCAAGGGATACAGGAGTACTGATGCATAGGGGCACTTGTACCCCAAGGTTTATAGCAGCACTCTCAACAATAGCCAAATTGTGAAAAAAGCCTAAATGTCCATCAACTGATGAATGGATAAAGAAATTGTGGTTTATATGCACAATGGAGTACTACGTGGCAATGAGAAAGAATGAAATATGGCCCTTTGTAGCAACGTTGGATGGAACTGGAGAGTGTTATACTAAGTGAAATAAGCCATACAGAGAAAGACAGATACCATATGGTTTCACTCTTATGTGGATCCTGAGAAACTTAACAGGAACCCATGGGGGAGGGGAAGGAAAAAAAAAAGAGGTTAGAGTGGGAGAGAGCCAAAGCATAAGAGACTCTTAAAAACTGAGGAACAGGGGCGCCTGTGTGGCTCAGTCGGTTAAGCGTCCGACTTCAGCTCAGGTCACGATCTTGCGGTCCGTGAGTTCGAGCCCCGCATCGGGCTCTGGGCTGATGGCTCAGAGCCTGGAGCCTGTTTCGGATTCTGTGTCTCCCTCTCTCTCTGACCCTCTCCCGTTCATGCTCTGTCTCTCTCTGTCTCAAAAATAAATAAACGTTTAAAAAAAATTAAAAAAAAAAAACTGAGAACAAACTGAGGGTTGATGGGGGGTGGGAAGGAGGGGAGGGGAGGTGATGGGCATTGAAGAGTGCATCTTTTGGGATGAGCACTGGGTGTTGTATGGAAACCAATTTGACAATAAATTTCATATATTAAAAAAATAAATAATAAAAATAAAATTAAATAAATAAATAAACAAACTCATATGGGCGCCTAAGTAGCTCAGTTGGTTAAGTGCCCAACTCTTGATTTCAGCTCTAGGTCATGATCTCGAGGTTGGTGAGATCAGACCTAGATCTGAGCTGACTGCGCAGAATCTGCCTGGGCTTCTCTTTCTCTCTCTCTCTCTCTCTCTCTCTCTCTCTCTCTGCTCCTTCCCTGCTTGTGCGCATGCTCTGTCTCTTGTTCTCTCACTGTCTCCCTCAGAATAAATAAACTATTAAAATACACACACACACACACACACACACACAGAATAGGAGAGGAAACAAAGCACCAAAACTGTGAAAGCTGGAAAGCAGATAGTAATGTGACAAATGATTTAACACTCTGATAAAACTGCATCCTAGGCTGAGAGTGAAGAAAGCCAAGAAGCAACTAGATTCACAGCAGAGAAGCCCCAAAAGTCTCAGGAAAGGGCAGCACCAGATACCGCAGGAAGTGGAGCTAAAATGGGGTAGGGGTGGAGTGGGGAAAGAGAAGAAAAGAAGAGGGACTGTTAGAAGTCTCCTTGAGAAGCAATCAGATCCTCATTTCCCCTTCCCAGCTACCAACAGACAGGCGACTGCCTCCTCCCCACAAAAGACTTTATTTCTGGAGGGGAAATGGAGAGGGACCTGGGAGTGAGGACGCTAAGGAATGCATACTGGTTACTGAGACTGCCATCCTTTTTCCTCCTCAACTTCTAGAACCTTGACAACCAGCTCTCTCCCTCATGTGGGATGTGACAGAGTCTTTTCTACAAAGATTGACCAGCCCAAGAGCAAAGACCTACTTGGAGGTTCCCCCCTAAGTAGTCAGCCTGCTGTGAAGTGTTGTGAATAGATACCACGCACAACATTTTAGCCATCCTTGCTTAGGTGGAAGCCGATACTCAGATATCAACAGATATCCAAAGAAAGACTCTAATAGCAAAGACAGACCCTGCAAAGTTAGAAGTAACAGTCCGTAAGACCGCCTTCCCTTCTTTTTTTTTTTTTTTTTTTGCTTGAATTATTTTTTATTATTTTTTTATTATTTATCTTTTAAATTTAAATCCAAGTTAGTTTACATAGAGTGTAGTAATAATTTCAAAAATAGAATTTAGTGATTCATCACTTACATATAACGCCCAGTGCTCATCCCAACAAGCGCCCTCCTTCATACCCATCACCCCTTTAGTCCTTCCCCCTACCCAACACCCCTCCAGCACCCCTCGGTTTGTTCTCTATATTTAAGAGTCTTTTATTTTTTTAATGTTTATTTATTTGTGACAGAGAGAGAGAGACAGAGCATGAGCAGGGGAGGGGCAGAGAGAAAGGGAGACACAGAATCCGAAGCAGGGGCTCTACCCAATGTGGGGCTCGAACTCACAGACCGTGAGACCATGACCTGAGCCGAAGTCAGACGCTCAACCGACTGAGCCACCCAGGCACCCCAATTTTAAGAGTCTTTTATGGTTTGTCTCCCTTTCTGTTTTTATATTCTTTTTGCTCCCCCTCCCTTATGTTCATCTGTTTTGTATCTTAAATTCCACATATGAGTGAAATCATATGATATTTGTCTTTCTCTGACTGACTTATCTCGCTTAGCATACTACCCTCCAGTTCCATCCACACTGTTGCAAATAAGACCGCCTTCACTTCTGACATTAGTTGTAAATTTGGAGATCGCCAAGACCACCCTTGGGTTTGATCATTTGCTCGGAGGACTCACAGAACTTACTAAAAGTTGTTATACTCAGAAGTATGACTTACTACAGCTAAAGGACACAGATTAAAATAGGCCAAGGGAGGGAGTGCATAGGGCAGAGTGTAAACGCAGAGTTTTCCTGTCGTCCTCTGCCCATGATGTCAGGGACACCATTAACTCCTCCCGCTGATGATGTGTGGCAACACGCACAGAGTATTGCCAGCCAGGGAAGCTCACTCTGAGTCCAGAGTTTTTATTGGGGCTCCATCTTAGAAGCATGGCTGACTATCCACATGGCTGACCTCAGTCTCCAGCCCCTCAGGAGGTCAAGATGATTTGGCATGAACCAAAGCACCCACCCTGCATCATGTCACTGGTGTGGCTCAAAGGCCCCCAAAGATACAAAAACATTCCTATTGGCATGACATTGAAGGGCTTGGAAATTACCTCCCAGAAGCCCATGGCAAAGGCCAGAACTCTCTTTGGGCAACACTAAATTCTTTACTTTATAGGCCACTCCTTGGTTTTTTGTCAAAGCTTTCTTACAACAAAACAATGAGTCCCTAGCATTCCCATGGTGACATGTCCCCACACAAATCTTTTCCATTTTATTATTAAACACTTCTGAGAACCTCCCTTCCTATTAAAATATTTCTTCAACATCATCCAAGACATTTTGGGTATTTCAGGTTTCAAGATGTTTTTTAAAAGTTTATTTAGGGGCGCCTGGGTAGCGCAGTCGGTTGAGCGTCCGACTTCAGCCAGGTCACGATCTCACGGTCCGTGAGTTCGAGCCCCGCGTCAGGCTCTGGGCTGATGGCTCGGAGCCTGGAGCCTGTTTCCGATTCTGTGTCTCCCTCTCTCTCTGCCCCTCCCCCGTTCATGCTCTGTCTCTCTCTGTCCCAAAAATAAATAAACGTTGAAAAAAAAATTTTTTTTTAATAAAATAAAAGTTTATTTATTTTTGAGAGAGAGAAAACATGGGGGAGGGGCAGAAAGGGCAGGGGGTGGAAACAGAGGATCTGAAGCCAGCTCTGTGCTGACAGTGGAGAACCCAATGTGGGGCTCAAATTCACAGTGAGATCATGACCTAAGCCAAAATCAAGAATCAGATGCTTAACCGACTGAGCTACCCAGGTTTCAAGATTTTTTTTACGTCCTTCAGTCATTGAGGCAGTGTTAATTAATGTCTCATAACAAGCTAGTGATCTTTCAAATGGGAATTTTATGGTCCAAAATCCCAGTGGTCACTGCTGGGTGGTGCTCCTTGGCTTTTACCTTAAACCTTAGTCTGTGCTCCCCACAGGGTTACTGTGGAGAGAATGTGTCTGTGCCCTCCAGCTTCTAACAGGGAATTGTATACAGTAATAACCTTTTTGTCTACCAAATAGTCTATATGTTTTCAAATTAACAACCTGTGTGGGCTTGGGTAATCTTACAGGCTTCTTTTAAGCATGTCAAACCCATATTGGCTGAAGGGCAAGTTTATATGCCTTCGTTTTATAATACAAGGTAAAGGTACTCCTCCATCAGACAGCATACCCATCCCCTTAACACATTCAGGTAACGAAGGCACAAATACTTCACACTGAAATCTGTCCAGGAGCACCTGGGTGGCTCAGGCGGTTAAGTGTCTGCCTCTTGGTTTCAGCTCAGGTCATGATCTTATGGTTTTGTGGGTTCGAGCCCCGCATCGGACTCTGCGCTGGCAGCGCGAAGCCTGCTTGGGATCCTCTGTCTCCCTCTCTCTCTACCCCTCCCCCACTCACTCTGTCTCTCTTAAAATAAATAAACTTTAAAAAATTAAAAAAAAAAGAAATCTGTTCAGTCATCCCAATTTTCATCCATATGTTCCTCAGAACATATGAAATACAGAAACACTGTATTTCTATATCCTGCCAATCCAAATGTAACCCTGTTAAGCTTTTACCAACAGATTTGGAACCACAGTGCATTGGGCTCCCATGTCAAGGAATCCCAGAAAAGTCTCTTCTCCATCCTCTGACCATGTCACCCACTCAAGTGCATATGACCTTGAGTCTTCAGACAGGGCTTGGGCCAAGGGACCCAGGCCCTTTTGTCAATACTTATCTTAATTAGATTGTGGAACTGTCACTCTGAGTGACTAGAGATCAGATTTCTGCCTGTCATCTTTGTCTTCTGGCCTTCTAAATTTCTCAAAACTAGCATAATAGAGTAGACTTGTTTAGAACCTTTCAGAGTTAGGGGACCAGCAGAAACTCTTATTAGTACACCTAAATTCCAAGAGTGCTTCATGAAGACCTTTGTTTTGACCCTATCAATGTCTACTTTATTATCTCATTTATTTCTTTCTTTCTTTCTTTCTTTCTTTCTTTCTTTCTTTCTTTCTTTCTTTTTTAGAGAGAGAGAGAGAAAGAGAGAAGGTTGGAGAGAGGCACAGAGAGAGGGGGACAGAGGATCCAAAGTGGGTTCTGTGTTGACAGCAAAGAACCCGGTGCAGGGCTCAAACCCATGAACCATAAGATCATGACCTGAGCTGAAGTCAGACGCTCAACCCACTGAGTCACCCAGGCACCCCTTGTTTCTTTTTTAAGTTTTATTTAAGTAATCTCTACACCCAACATGGGGCTCAAACTCACAACCCTGAAATCAAGAGTTGCATACTCCTCCAAGTGAGCCAGCCAGGTGCCCATTCATCTCATTTCTTTCTCTTTCTTTCTTTCTTTCTTTCTTTCTTTCTTTCTTTCTTTCTTTCTTTTGTTTATTTATTCATTTTTTTTAATCTTTAATGTTTATTTACTTTTGAGAGACAGAGCAAAAGCAGGGGAGGGGCAGAAAGAAAGGGAGACACAGAGTCCAAAGCAGGCTCCAAGCTCTGAACTGTCAGCACAGAGAGCCCAATGCAGGGCTCGAACCTATGTACCATGGGATCATGACCCAAGCTGAAGTCGGACGCTTAACCAACTGAGCCACTCAGGCACCCCATATTCGTGTCATTTCTTAATTACATTTAAAAGAGTCTTCCTCTGCTGGGATGAGTTCTTTAAGTTTCCTCGTTCTCTTTCCCATTCTCTTATGAATTATTCTAATCTTCACTATCTGTTGTTTCAACATAACTTTTCTCTTTGGTAATGACCCAGAGGCTAGCAGCTGTAGCTCAGAATCTAAGCTTGGCCCACTTACAAACCAGATTCAGATTACAAACCAGAATCCATGATTGGGCCAGTGCCAAGATCAACCCCAACAATCTCCCTTACTTTCATTTTGGCTGTTACAGGTAACAATAACCAAGGGTTGTATATTTAGCTTGTTTCTTGTTACTCTGAAATTCTGTATGCATCTAGTGAGCCAGGTCCTTGGAACTGGATCCATCATTTCTAAGTTCCATTGTTAACTTTGACCTCCAGTAACCGATGGCAGAACTGCAATTCTATACCATGCGTGACCTTGAAGTCATCCAGGAATCAAAGGTTCATCGTTCCACACCCTCGCATCCTTCCTCTTTCCAAAATACAACTTTCAGTGACTTCTGTGAGCCCTTTTCAGGACTTATCAAACCTAAGGTGGCCTTGAGAGCCCCTGAACTTGTAATTGGTTTCAGAAGTGAGGTGGTCTTATGCACTATTTCATCCAACTTCACAAACACCAAAGCAAGAAATGGAAAATAGCAAGTTGAAAGAAACAGAAACTATGTAGGAAGAAGAAATTTTAAAAAGAAAACTCAGAGAGATAAGATATTGCACCACAAGACAAGAATAGAATAGTCTAAAAAATGAGATATCAGGAAAAATAAAGCTGTTAGAAGTTATAAATATGTTATCAGAGGGTAAAAAAAGTCAGTAGAAGTATTGAAAACGAACACTGAGGACATTTCTCAGAAAGAAGAGCAAAAAATATACAAGGGTGTTAAAGTGAAGGTTGGATTTCCAAACAACTATACAGTACTGGAAAATGTGTTAAAGAAAATATTTTGTGATAAATAACATTTGCCTGAGCATTTTAAAGGAGAATTTTAGGAGAACAAATGTAACCCACAAATAGAAAAAGGAACAAATGGGGGATAAAATCTAATAACAGAAGGACTGATTAAATTGTGAAGTACTCTGTGATCACTCAAAGATATGATCATTAAAACCTGGGGCATGTGGCTGGCTTGATCATGTTGGATCAAGCATCCAACTCTTGATCTCAACTCAGGTCATGATCTCACAGTTCGTGAGATCAAGCCCTAAGTCACTTTGAGCTCTGCACTGACAACACAGAGTTTGCTTGGGATTCGCTCTCCCCTGTCCTTCCCCTGCTCCTCTTTCTCTCCTCTCTCTCTCTCTCTCTCTCTCTCTCAAAAATAAATAAATAGACTTTAAAAAAAAAAAAAAAAGAAACTCAGGGGCGCCTGGGTGGTTCAGTCAGTTAAGCGTCCAACTTCAGCTCAGGTCATGATCTCACAGCTGGTGAGTTCGAGCCCTATGTGGGGCTCTGTGCTGAAGCTCAGAGCCTACACCCTGCTTCAGATTTTGTGTCTCCCTCTCTCTGACCCTCCCCTGCTCACGTTCTATCTGTCTGTCTCTCTCAAAAATAAACAAACATTAAAAAAATTTTTTAATAAAAAAAGAAACTTAATGACAGGAAGACATATGAAAGTGTATTGACTTAAAAATTCAAGTAACAAAAAAAATTCAAGTAACAAGACAGTATGTTTAATATGATCTTATTGTAAAATATATTTTATCTATGGCTATGTGCATTTAGTCATTTTTTAAAGAAAAAAATACACAACAAAGAAGTAACAATTTTTATCCTCAAGTAGTAGGAATGCCAGTGATATTTTTTGATTTTTTTATATTTTCGAAATTTTCTGCAATAAACAAATACTTTTGTAAAGAGGAAAAGTATTCTTTATTTTTTAGTTTTCCTTCCTTCCTTCCTTCCTTCCTTCCTTCCTTCCTTCCTCTCATTTATTTTTTGAAGAGATAAAGAGAGAGTGAGCCAGGGAGAGGGGCAGAGGGAGGGAGAGAGAGAGAGAGAGAGAGAGAGAGAGAGAGAACCTTAAGCGGGCTCTACTCTCAGCACAGAGCCCAACGAGGGGCTCAGTCCCATGACCCTGAGATCATGACCTGAGCCAAAATCAACAGTCAGATGCTCAACCAACTGAGCCACCCTGAAAACATATTCCTTTAAAAGGTATGGTGCATGGGAGAACTTGCCCTCTCCCATCTTCTTATGGTCATCTCCCGGAGCAAATGATCCACATTATACTTTTCAACCCCACTATCTCCACACTCTTCTAACCACCCTATCACACCTCCTAATTTTGCATCCCGTCACCTCACACTTCATCTCCTCCCACATCCACTTTTTCACCTTTAATCTCATATATAAACAACTAAAAACCCTCTAAAAGGCCCTGGTGTAGTTCTTTGGTATTTCACTCAACACTCCGCAGACAACAAGCATGAAATAAATACTTATTGAAGAAATAAATAAATGTGAGAGAAAAAGGAGATCTGGTAGTGAGAGGACTTGAGAAGCACAAAGGCTTCATGGAGTTCGCAAGACATGAACTTGGCCTTGAGGAAGAGCTAAAACGTGGGTGGCTCGCAAGGACGGCAAGCAGGTATGCCAGAAGAGTCAAGGGCATGGGAGAAGAGGTAGACCCAGCCACGTAGCCTCAGGAGACATACAATCAACTTGTCTGGTTGGAGTGCAAGTGGAAGGTTGGAAATGGTACAGAGTAAGTTTGGGGACGTTGAGGCTAGTGTCAAGCTGAGCTTTTACTCAATGGTAGTGGTTCTGGAATTTTGGCAGGAAACTTGATATAACAGCTTGTGACACCCCAGTTCCAGGGTCTCCATCTTAGCAGACCTGGGGTGGGACCCAAGATTTTGTTGTTGTCGTATATTCCCAGGTAAGGCTGGATGCACATTAGAACCATCTAAAAAGCTTTTTGGAAAAACCAAAGCCAGGGACTTACCCCTCAGGGATTTTAATTTCATTGGTCTAACGTGGGACCTGAGTACCAGTATGTTTATTTTTAATAACCCAGATGATTAACGTATGCAACCAGGGTTTTTAATCTTTATTACTGCTTGTATAAGCAAGAGGAGCCCTCCATGATTTTTAAAAGAGGGGATGTTAACATGGGATTTATTAATTACACAATTAACACATGATCAATGTCAAAAGATGAGAAATTACAAAGAAAACATCTAAATTATCTAAAATCCCACTACTCAGAACAACTACTGTTAATGTGTTAAAATAAAACTTCCCGATCTTTCCCATGCAAGCATATGCATAAAGATATATGTTTACAAAAATGGGATCATATTTGCTGATTGCTTTTTTCATTTGCTAATACACAATGAACAACTTCCACAGCAATAAATGTAAGTATAAATCATAATTTGCAATGGCTGCACGCTACTTCATCAGAAGAATGTGCTATGGTTTCTCTAACCAATAATAGAGACGATTTTATGATTGTAGACGGTGGGCTATACCATATGGGGTCAAAGACAAAGCACAGGACTTTGGTTCTACTCTTGGCTTTGCCACTCGCAAAGTGAACTTAGACAAATCAAAATCTCTGCATGAAATTTTAAAGTCCTCAGCGAGGGTATTACCACAAGAAACACAATTTGAACAAAGAAATCATAGGACTTGTTGACTGGTTACATACAGGAATTACAGAAAAATATTTTAAATACGTAAATTGATAGTAGACAAAGAAACAACTTTCCCTTTTTTTCTGTCGCTTTTCAAAAATCCCAAGATCAGGGTGCCTGGGTGGATCAGTCGGTTAAGCTTCTGGCTCTTGACTTTGGCTCAGGTCATGATCTCAAGGTTTGAATTTGAGCCCTGAGTCAGGCTTGGGGCTCTGCACTAACAGTGCGGAACCTACTTGGGATTCTCTCTCTCTCACCCTCTCTCTGCCCTTCCCCAACCTGTTCCCTCTCTCTCTCACTCTCTCTCTCTCTCTATCTCTCAAGAAAAAAACCAAAAAAACCAAAAAACAAAACCCAAGATCAGAATTAACATACTTTGAAAAACAGAGAGGAGGGGCGCCTGGGTGGCGCAGTCGGTTAAGCGTCCGACTTCAGCCAGGTCACGATCTCGCGGTCCGTGAGTTCGAGCCCCGCGTCAGGCTCTGGGCTGATGGCTCAGAGCCTGGAGCCTGTTTCCGATTCTGTGTCTCCCTCTCTCTCTGACCCTCCCCCGTTCATGCTCTGTCTCTCTCTGTCCCCAAAATAAATAAACGTTGAAAAAAAAATTTTTTTAAAAGAAAAAAGAAAAACAGAGAGGAGGGGTGCCTGGGTGGCTCAGTCAGGTTAAGTGTCTGACTTCGACTCAGGTCATGAACTCATGGTTCGTGAGTTCGAGCCCCTGGGCGGGCTCTGTGCTCACAGCTCAGAGCCTGGAGCCTGCTTTAGATTCTGTGTCTCTTTCTCTCTCTGTTCTTCCACTGCTCACTCGTGCTCTCTCTCTCTCTCTCTCTCTCTCTCTCTCAAAAGTAATATTTAAAAATTTTTTTTCAGAAAAGCAGAGAGGATCATGATAAGGATATGTATTCTTTCCTTCTCTAAGTCATAATACTTTCTGGAAGTTGTAGTGGCAGTCTTACCTAATCTATGAAGCCTGCTGTGACTTTTACCCTCTGATTTCCTGTTACACTATAGTCTAACACATGGCTTAGCCTTGAATCACAGAGTCTTTTATCCTTTCCCAATTATTGGTCTTTTTTTTCCCCAGCTAGAATGAAACTCCCTAAGTACACAGATGCTCCCCGCCCCCCTCCCCCCACGGCCACCATTACTTCTAATACTTACTTTCTGGGGCCATAGTGCCTGATGTAGTACAGAATATATAACTATCTGTTAGGAACATTTGTTGATCTTCAATTTTTCAATTTAGGGATCTGATCGGTAGACCACTCTAGTTTCTGAGGCATATTCTGTGTCCCCAAAGGCAAATCTCTAAGAATCCTTAAATTTACAAATATGTCAAAGACAGCCACTTCAATTTAGACAGTTTCTAAATAATCTGGCATTTAAGGTTTTCCCTCTTCCATTGGCTCTAGAAATCTAAGCTCCCCAAAGCCTCTCTTTTCCTATTTTTCGCCAACTGACAGCTGCAATGACTTCCAGAGTTCATGTCAGTACACAAATCATACTACCATGGAAATCTGCAGTTCAGTGTATTTGGTGAGCTCATTACACAATAAAACTTGAGGTCAGAGATTAAATTCTATTTCCCAGAAAACAAAACTTGGTTTGACAATATGCGACCAACAGTCTTTTCAATAAAATACTTACACATGGCAAATGTTGCTTCTGAGGTAGTCAAAATATTTTTTTCATTTTGTTACCATTTGGTTATAAATGCAACAAACCTCATTTTTTTTTATTTTTTTACATTTATTTATTTTTGTGAGAAACAGAGTGAGACAAAGCGTGAGCGGGGGAGGGGCAGAGAGAGAAGGAGACATAGAATCTGAAGCAGGCTCCAGCTCTGAGCAAGCGGTCGGCACAGAGCCTGATGCGGCGCTCGAACCCACAAACTGTGAGACCATGACCTGAGCCGAAGTTAGACGTTCAACCGAGTGAGCCACCCAGGTGCCCCACAAACCTCATATTTTTACTTTTTCCTGAAAATTATACAGAGAAGGAGTGAGTGCTTTTTCTTTCTTAGTTTATATTAACATGGAACTCTTAAATATGAAATCTATCAACTTGCTCAGATTGTCTAATGTCCTCGAGGTTGGCAATTTTTCAAATGTAATTTATTATAAAGAAAAAAAAGAAATCAACTGCAGTCTTTTATTCTTTCTTACTTCCTGCCTTCTCTTTCTTTCAACATCTAGTGCTTACTATGTACCCCTACTCTGTCAGGCACTATACAAACAATACAGTCTAATCATGGAGACAAATAGAAACCAGAGACTGGGGGCACCTGGGTAGCTCAGTCAGTTAGTGGTCCCACTCAATTTCAGTTCAGGTCATGATCTCACGGTTCACGGGTTCGAGCCCATGTTGGGCTGTGTACTGACAGCACGGAGCCTGCTTGAGAGTCTCTCTCTCTCCCTCTACCACTCATGCTCGCTCTCTCTCTGTCTTAAAAAAAAGAAAAAGAAAAAAGAAACCAGAGATTGTGAATTGGCAGCTCTCAGATCTCTTGTGACCACACAGATGAGTTTGGTTGGCCATACAATATCTTCATCTTTTTTGTTGTTGTTTATTTATTTATTTTATGTAATCTCCACACCCAAAGTGGGGCTCAAACTCACAATCTCAAAATCAGGAGTTCGCATGCTCTTCTGACTGAGCCAGCCAGGTGCCCCACCATGTCTTTTTTTGATTGAATTCTTTCCCCACCTTTTCAGACCAAGTCATTTCCTATAAAAAGCCAAGGTTCCGGGTTATATGAACAACTGGAAAATCCAGGAGCACTGAGCCCCTCACTCCCTCAAAAGAACAACTGACACACCCTAGTGGGAACTGCCTTGGTTAGAGACATGGAGCTCTTCTCAGTCCACACATGATCTCCCCAGCTCAGCACTAAGTTTGCAACTACTCTGTTGAACAGTAACAGAAATAATCAATGCATGGTTACCAATGGCAGCAAAGGCTATAAAGGGAAAACACACAGCTTGAGAGAATGTGATTTAGACTGAGGTTCAAAGATGGTTTCTTGGAGGACACGACCTTTTTTTTTTTTAATGTTTATTTATTTTTGAGAGAGATAGAGGGCAAGAGGGGGAGGTGCAGAAGCGAGAGGGGGGCAGAGGATCTGAAGTGGGCTCTGTGCTGACAGCAGAGAGCCCGACAGGGGGCTGGAACCCATGAGCCGTGGGTCACCGCCTGAACCAAAGATGGCCGCTCAACTGGTTGAGCCACCCAGATGCCCCCAAGTACATGACATTTTTAACCTTGCTCAATATTGACACTCACCTTTTATGAAGTATTTATCCAAATAATAATAAGTGCCATTCATTGAGTGTATTGGTGCCTCTCTTTCTCTCTCAAAAATAAAAACATTAAAAAAATTAATAAATAAGTTTTAAAAAAGAAATATAACTTTCTTTATTTTCTACACCTTAACTTAATTTTCATTATGACTCCTCATTCCACTAATCTGACAGGTAATATTAACCTATTAGAATTTCCCATCCCCTTCCCTGTTGTGCCAAGATGCCAGGGAACTTGGCATTGGAGAAGTGATTTACTTCTCAGAGTACCAAATACAGTTTTTAAAATCTCACATTTGGGGGCCTGGGTGGCTCAATTAGCATCTGAATCTTGGTTTTAGCTCAGGTCATGATCTCACAGTTCATGGGTTCGAGCCTCATATCAGGCTCCCAATAAATCATTTTTTAAAAATCATACAAAAAGATATGAGATCTTGCCATTTACAACAACATGGATGGGCCTAGAGAGTATTATACCAAGTGAAATAAGTCAGACAGAGAAAGACCAATACCATGTGATTTCACTCGTACGTGGAATCTAAAAAACAAAACAAATGAACGAAAAAACGAAAAAAGCTGAAACAGACCCATAAATACACAGAACTAGTGGTTGCCAGAGGGGAGAGGGTGGGGGATGGAGGAAATGGGTGAAGGGAAGTGGGAGGTACAGGCTTCCAGGAGTCAGTCATGGGGATGAAAGGCATAGCATAGGGACTATAGTCAATGCTATTGTTAACAACGTTGCATGGTGACAGACGGTAGCTACACTTGGGGGGAGCATAGCATAACATTTGAGTTATCAAATCACTATGTTGTACACCTGAAACTAATGTAACATCGCGTGTCTCCTATACCTCAGTACAACATGAACGAATACCTACATACATAATAAAGTACAAACTAAAGCATGTCAAAGAATACATTATTTGAATAACAAAGATACCTGTAACGAAGTTTTAAAACATAACAAAAGGAAGTAAGCGTCAAGAAAAAAGAAGCTCATTCGGTCAAGCGGCCAACTCTTGATTCTGGCTCAGGTCTTGATCTCACGGTTTGTGATACTGAGCCCTGCATCAGGCTCTGCACTGTCAGCGTGGATTCTATATCTCCTCTCTCTGGGCCCCTTTCGCCGCTCACAAGCTCTCTCTCTCTCTTTCTCTCTCAAAATAAATACACTTAAAAAAAGAAAGAAAGAAAGAAAGAAAGAAAGAAAGAAAGAAAGAAAGAAAGAAAATATTTCTAAGAATGGAGAACATTTTGTTCTTAGCACCCAAACAGCCAATGGGAGGAGGAAACTTGGGTGTCTCAGAAAAGAAAAAATACACGATTCCTTAATGGGAATCTTATTTACCAATTAAGTTGAGTCTCTTGGAAACAGTAATATTTAAATGATTGGAGAATAACAGCTTAATGGAGAACAGAATGAGGTAACAGAGATACTGAAGTTACAACAACAGTGTGATAAAGTTCTTTGAGATTCATGAAAAATAAAAAGAAAATCTGGTGTATTTGTTTCTTTAAAGCGATTTTGAGGAGTGTAGGAAAAATTTGTATGTGGTAGTTTGGTCATTTTATTCCCATTTATAGCTATTACAGAAATTGGAAACTTCAAGACCAGATATATATTTAAGGATGAATAACACTGCCATTTAGTAAATTATTACCGCTGTTAATCCAAATCAACTGAAATTGTTCCTTGAAAGTCGGAGCTAACTGAAGTCAGAGATAGTACAAAGGCATTAACAAAATTAAAAGGCAAATTTTGTCAGCAAGTAAAATCAAATCAAACAAGCAATTCTCAAGGCTCAGAAATGAGTTACTGACCTGGCAGAAACCTAGTTCAAGAAGCAAATGACGTAAGGAATTCATGGTTGAACCATCAAGCCTTGCCACGCTAACTCCTACTGATGATGGGGTGCCTTTTGAAAAAAAGGGGGAAAAAAGAGAGAGAGAAAGAGAGAGAATTGTGTTAAAAACTGCTTTCCTATGATCATCTTGTAAGAAAAAGAAAATGCCTATTTACTGAATGAAGTACATCTAAGAATACCTATCATTTCAATGACAAGAAAGATCATGACAATAATAATTAAATTGTATGCATGCGAATTTCAGAGAAAGCCCAGGAAAAAAGAAGCGTAGTTAATCAGCCTTAATCTTGTTCTAAGGTTACCGCCCCAGTAGGTTTAAACACTAAGCCCTTTGGGAGCCGTGTCAACTGCTCAGGATGGTTCAAGTGCATTGTCACTGTGATGAATAAATGGCACCCTTCTGACCTGAAAGAGTTAATAAGATTCCCCTCCCCACAAAAATGAGAGACCCCTGAGATATTATCTGGCCCTGGAAAGAAAAGAACTCATTTGTTCCCAAAGTTTTCTACTCATAAAGCCCAGCAAAGACCCCTTCTTCTTTCTACATCCTACCCCCATGCCTGCCTACCCTAAAAACCATATTTTGTAAACCAAAATTTCAAACCATAAGGCTGGCTTTTCTCATGAGGCAAAGAAAAAAAACCTCTGTGATTAATGCTTTGGCTAAAAGCATAGAATATAAAATGGGGAGATTATTTATGGTTCTTCTCTTTAGGAGCTAATAGAGTCAGACGTTAGCCTAAAAGGTTGGAAATCCTACAGTGAGATTTTTTTTTTCCCAACAGATAAAAGTGGCTTCTGGAAAGCAGCATAAATACTGTCTGCAGTAAGCCGTAAGCACTAATAATTTTGCTATAAGTGCCCAGTCAAAAGGAGATGAACATTTTAAATGTTATTAAAAAATGGACAGCATATTATCTTGAAAGCCACAGTGAAATACTAACCTAAGTGACAAGCATTGCCATGTTTTAAGATGGACAGTGGTTGGAGGGATTTACCAGGCCACTCTCCCATACAGTCAAATCACATTCAGTAGCACAAAATGTAACACAGATTGAATTTGCAATTTCTAGTTATATTTTCCCCAAGACTGCTACATTTCTTTTTTCCTAAACTGTTCATTCTTCTTTGGCTAATTCTGTTTGAAAGACCTGCTTTGCTAATTATCCAAGATAATCCTATCCAAGACAGGAAAGAAAACATAAAGCTTGACTTCACCACCTTTGACATCATTAAAACTTAATTTGGCAGAGAGAGGTTTTGTGGTTTTGTTTGCGTGTTTGTTTGTTTTTTTTTTTTTTAAGTAGGGTATTTCCAGTGAAAAGCTCTTGGCATTTTTGTTCCCTTTTTATTTTTTTAAAATCTTTTTTTAAAGTGAACTCTACCCCCAACGCGGGGCTGGAACTCACAACCCCAAGATGAAGAATCACATGCTCTACCACTGAGCCAGCCAGGCACCCCTTGTTCCCCTTTTAAAAATCAGAGCGCTAAAAGTTTTCTGTTCTTTAGTGGTGTTCTTTAAAAAAAAAAAATAGAGCTAATGAATTACTGGAAACAAAGAAATAACAATTTCGAAATAAAAAGGCTTGAAGTGAAATATTCAGACAACTGTATTGCCTCTTTACAATAAAAGAGATTTCCACAAAACATGTGCGAGTTGTCAGAAGCCAACGATTGCTTACAGGTCTACTTTGGAGGGTGATTAAAACATTTATATGCACAGAAATAGCACCGTTACTGAGTGATTCCAAGGATGATTTTGGTCAAAGTGACCAATGAGTAACAGCATCTTGGAGGGACAAACAGCTCCAGAGGAGTCCTATCTCCTTGTGTGTGGAAAAGTCTAGATATGAGCTGATATTAGGGGAGTACTCTAGGTCACACTTCCTCAGTATGTTCAGAGTGTTGTGCAAACATGTGTATTGACGTGAAAGCACTTCACGAATCTATAGTGTTCAATTTCTTAACAGAAAGAAACACAGTCTAAAGTAAATAAGATAGGGGCGCCTGGGTGGCTCAGTCAGTTAAGAGGCCGACTTTGGCTCAGGTCATGATCTCATGGCTCGTATGTTCAAGCCCCGCATCAGGCTCTGTGCTGACAGCTCAGAGCCTGGAACCTGCTTTGGATTTTGTGTCTCCCTCTCTCTCTCTGACCCTCCCCTGCTGGCGCTCTGTCTCTCTCTGTCTCTCAAAAATAAGTAAATGTTTAAAAATAATAATTTTTAAAAATAAATAAATAAAAAATAAAGTAAATAAGGCATAGACAGGCTTATAGATTATAGACCTAGATCAATCTGTTCCTACAGGAAACAGATAACACAAACTAGATACTCAAATATTATTAAATGAAAAGAGTATTTATAAAAGGCTGCCATTACAAAATACCACAGACTAGGTGGCTTAAGCAACTGGAATTTTATTGTCTCACGGTTCTGGGGGCTGAAGTCCAAAATCAAGGTATTGGCAGGGTGGATTTCTTCTGAAGGCTGTGAGGGAAGGACCTCTCTCCTTGGATTGCCCGTGCCACTCTTCTTGCTGTGCCTTCACATTCCCTTCCCTCCATGTCTGTGTCCAAATTTCTCTTTTCAAGAAGAACAACAATCATATTGAATTAGGTCCCACCCTGTTGACCTCACTTGAATTTGATTCCCTCTGTAAAGATTCTATAAATGGCGGGGAGAGGGAGGGGATATAATTGAACGGAACCCATGACAACCGTAGACAGCATCTGAGGAAACCAACAAGAGATAGATAGTACAGTATCCTGGGGCTAATCACACCAGAGAGCTGTTTCAACTCTAGGCATGAAGAGCTTCTCAGAGCCCAGAGAGAGACAGCTCTCATATAGGAACCAGGGCTTTCAGTGAAAGGACTCAGCCAACAAGCGGCAACCCGGCAGGAATGGAGCTGGAGAGTGGAAGGAATAAATATCCTGACCTCACTCACCTCCTACCCTTCTGTCTCCTCCTGTTGGCTCCTCTCATAGGTGCTCCCATGGACCAAGTGGAAGCTAAAGAGCGAGGCAGTAGATCAGTCCATCAGTCCATAATAGCCAGCCTCTTGGGGCAGTCTGCAGGGTACAGAAGGGTAAAGGATGAACCTGGAGTGATAACCGGAAGATATCCAATAGATGGCCTATTCAAATTCATAAAACCAGTTAGTGGGTGTGCAAGAGATCCTCATATTTCTATTTTTCTCTATATTTTTGACATAATTGACAATAAAAATTTTTATTTTATTTATTTATTTTTTATTTTAGTGACAGAGTGTGTGTGAATGGGGGAAAGGGGTAAGAGGGAGAGAGAGAGAGAGAGAGAGAGAGAGAGAGAGAGAGAGAGAGAATCTCAAGCAGGCCCCACACTCACAGGGAGCCCAACGTGGGGCTCAATCCCATGACCCTGGAATCATGACCCAAGCCGAGATCGAGAGGTGGATGCTCAACCAGTCGACCGAGCCACCCAGGCTTGCTTACAGTAGAAGATTTTTAAAGAAATGTATAGTATATGTCATGGGGGGGAGGGGAATACATACAGTATAATTCACTACCTGTGTTTTGAAAGATATACTAAAAAACATAACAATGTTTATCTCCTGGTTGGGGGTCAGGGAGAGTTTTTATTTTCATTTTCTTTTAAGAAGCCTTCTAGGGACACCCGGTTGGCTCAGTAGGTGGGGCATACGACTCTCGATCTTGTGGTGGTGAGTTCGAGCCCCACGTTGTGGGTAGAGTTTACTTAAAAGAAGAAAGAAAAGTTCTTCACAGGAATGGAGACTACAAGGAAAGTAACCTTGCTGGCAACAGTCAGGGATATAGTATGAGTGAGTAGATCTCTTCGAGTAGGGAGAGGAAGAGTTCTGGAAAGACGCTTAGAGTACAGGGGGTTTGCTTTTGATGGAAGAGCTTCCAGAGATCAGAGTACAGCAGTTAGAAGACAAATGGGGAAAAGGAAATGTAGAACAATGTGGAATTTAAACCAGAGGAGAGGATGATACAAAGGGCTTGCATTTGGATGATAGCCAAACATTCAGGGGGTCCTGCATGAGGCACTGAGGAATTAACTACCTTCAGTGTTCTAAAAAAGAACTCTGATGTAAGTTATTTTTAAACCCCAGGTGTCAGAAGCCTGACCTCACCAGCAATCAACAATCTTTGCTTAGGGCTCTAACCAGAACGTGTGTATGACAGTCTTTTACGGATCCTCAAAAAAACAAAACAAAAACCAACCCTTTCCTATAGAGTGCCGGAAGACTCGGGCTTCCTTTGATGAGGACATGAACGGAGCTGAGAGTTCTTCAGACTAGCCACCCTAAGGTTTTCTACATGACTTCTGCTATGTCGTAGCAGGATCTCTGTTTTTATATGGCTGAACAGATGTAAAGTTTTAACTTTGATAGAAGGGTTACAGCATAAATTCCATATGCCTTTATACGTTCTATGACATGGTAAATAAAGTAAAAAAATCTGCATCTACACATATGCTATAAAAGTCTCCCATCACTTTTCGTCGGCAGACTAGGAGTTACGTACCAAGCATGTGCAAACATGTAATGTTAGAGCTTTCCAGCTGAAAAAAATAGTAAGCTTTTTCTCAAACTAACAATGATTATATTCCTCAGAGAGCTATGAATATGTAGAGTTTGAAGTTTTTATGTCCAACCGTTCTTAAAGTTATTTGAGGGCAGGAAAAGGTCACCAGGATTTTTGAAAATCATTTTGTACAAAAACAGCTGAACTGGTCTACTCTAACACCCCCCACTCCCCCAGCTCTGAAATGGAAAGAAACCTTCCTTGCTTAAACCTGAACAGCATGGCATCACTTTAGAAAGAGAGCAAGAATATTTTTACATTGGAATGCATTCTCAGATTTGATCATTGGCTGTTACCTATGAAAGCTGTTTTCACTCTAAAGAATGTGACTTCTCGTGATAAATAAAACCAATTAAGAAAATAATTTTTTTTCCTGAAATTTGGATTATACCAAGTAAGAGAGAAAACAGAAATTCAAAACATCATGACTTAATTAGTGCATTCACTTTTCCTACCAGTCTATATGTATATATAGAAACTCGGAGTGAAATGTAGAGAAAGAAGCTGAAAGACTATTTCTAAAATCCAATTAAGGTTCAAAGAATTCTCGCTCATGTTAAAATTAATCTTTCATTCCTCACCAAAATATTCAGTTTGGCTTTGAGCAGTGACCTTGTTCTAAGGTGCTCAAGCCTTTATAACAAGCTGGCTATGCATTGTCATTGAATTCTCATAAACAAAATGGTCTGAAAAATGATATGCCTGCTCATTATTTTTTTTAAGTCCTATTTATTTAAGTAATCTCTACACCCAATCTGGGACTCGAACTCACAACCCTGAGACCAAGAGTCACATGCTCTTTGGGGCGCCTGAGTGGCTCAGTTGGTTAAGCACCCGACTGTTGGTTTCGGCTCAGGCCGTGATCTCACAGTTTGTGAGTTTGAGCCCCACATAGGGCTCCCTGCCTGGGATTCTCATTCTCTCTCTCTCTCTCTCTCTCTCTCTCTCTCTCTCTCCTTCTCTCTCTTTCTCTGGCCCTCCTCCGTTTGTACTCTCTCTCTCAAAAATATATATATAAATAAACTTATAAAAAATTTAAAAAATGGGGCGCCTGGGTGGCGCAGTCGGTTAAGCGTCCGACTTCAGCCAGGTCACGATTTCGCGGTCCGTGAGTTCGAGCCCCGCGTCAGGCTCTGGGCTGATGGCTCAGAGCCTGGAGCCTGTTTCGGATTCTGTGTCTCCCTCTCTCTCTGCCCCTGTTCATGCTCTGTCTCTCTCTGTCCCCAAAGTAAATAAAACGTTGAAAAAAAAAAATTAAAAAAAAATAAATAAAAAAAGAAAAGAGTCACATGCTCTTCTGACTGAGCCAGCCAGGCACCCCTGTACTTGCTCATTCTAAGTGTTGAACCTCTCAGATGATATGCAGATTTCCACTGGTATAGGAGAAATCTATATATTGATATAGATAGATATTCAATATATTATTGAACATTGGGGGGGATTGGAATGATATCCTTGAATTATTTGCCAATAAAATCTAAGGAGGAACACTTAAAAATGGTTGAAATGGTCAATTTTATGTTATGCATATTTTACCACAATAAAAAATTTCCCCCCAAATTATGTTTATACAACCTAAACACATATAATTTTTGCTTGCCAATCATATTTTAATAAAGCAGGAAAAATATTCAAGGGCGAAAATACCAGGAAAATATGAGACAAACATTGACATACATTGAAGGAGTTCTGAATAAATAAATAATGCACTTGTACTGAGCTCTTTGATTATGATGTGGTGAATCTAGAATGTTGCTGAGCAACATTGCAAACCCGAAATGGCCAGGCCGTGCAGAAACGAAATCAGGCTGCTGGGCAGATCTCATATTAATGAAGTAGGATTATAGTCACTTAAAGAGCAAAAGTAATACTTCCTAATCCTCAATTTCAAGAGTTGAGACATATCTATCCTCTCAGGACTATAAACCTTTAAGAAAGGAAAGGGGCACCTGGGGGGCTCAGTTGGTTGAGCATCCAACTTCAGCTCAGGTCATGACCTCACAGTCTGTCGGTTCCAGCTCCGTGTCGGGCTCTGGGCTGACAGCTCGGGGCCTGGAGCCTGCTTTGGATTCTGTGTCTCCCTCTCTCTGCTCCTCCCCTGCTCATACTCTGTCTCCCTCTCTCAAAAGTAAGTAAACATTAAAAAAAAAATTTTTTTTTAATTTTGAGAAAGGAAGGGACCGTTTTACAAATAAAGAACACTGATCCCAGATGAGAATAAAGGATTTTCCCCAGCTCATATATGCTACTCAAGACCCTCGTTCTCATTCACCGAGTCAACAAATGTGTATTTAGTGCCTACCACGGGCCAGCCATTGTGAATAGTCAGGACTATGAAAATGACCAGGATGCTTGGACCCCGCCCCCCTTGGGAGTGCCCGTCAAGCAAGGTAGTCAGATGTCCTAGTCCGGTGTGGTGAGTACAATAATGCTGGTATGCCCTCGCTTTCATAGCAGTGCAGACAGTGATTATCTCTGTCACAGCCATTCTTTATGAGAAAGGGTGGAAAAGCATTTGTAAAAGAGGTTACCTTTTAACCAGATCCCTATTCAATAAGTAAGCCGGGAAGGAAAAGGAGGTGTTAAAGAGTCCAGTTCAGTGTGGCCGCCGCACTCAAGGATAAGGGCAGCTGGGAGTGCGTGGGAGGAAGGAATGGAAAACCATGAAGCTCGCAGGCAGACAGGATTCCAGATGGCTAATGACCTTGTGCTAAATCACTCAGATGTATTCTGGAAGTCACAAAGGTAAGACATTCAAGCTGAGGATTGGACTTGGATTTAAAAAGATAATTCTCCGGCGTCTGGGTGGCTCAGCCGGTCAAGCGTAGGACTCTTGGTTTTGGCTCAGGTCATGATCGCTCCCTTCGTTAGTTTGAGCCCTGCATGGGGCTCTGTGCTGACAGCTCAGTGACAGCTTGGGATTCTCTGTCTCCCTATCTCTCTGCCCCTACCCTGCTTGTGCTGTCTCTGTCTCTCTCAAAAAAAAAAAAAAAAGAAAGAAAGAAAGAGAAACACAGCTTTAAAAAGAGAATTCTCACAGTGAGCTGGAGGTTAGATTATAAAAGAAGAAACTGGAACCTGGGAGGACTGTCACAGAGCTATGGCAGTGGCCAAGTTGCTACCTTTTTTTTTTTTAAGTTTATTTATTTATTCTGAGGCAACAAAGAGGGTGGCTCAATTCGTTAAGTGACCAACTCTTGGGTCACATCTCATGGTTTCATGAGTTTGAGCCCCGTGTAGGGCTCTGCGCTGACAGTGCGGAGCCTGCTTGGGATTCTCTTTCTCGCCCTTTCTTTCTGCCTTTCCTCCACTGGGTGCTGTCTCTGTCTCTCTCAAAAATAAATAAACTTTAAAAACAAAAACAAATGGCAACAAAGAATACATGGGTTTAACTCTGAAAGTACAGATCTGGAAGGCATCAACTTGGAAAGCTCAAAGCCATAGAAAGAATCAAATCACTCAGACAAATATACAAAGCAAGCAAGAAAGAAGCAAAGGGTGGACAGAGGATATGAAACCAACAAAAGAAACTAATGAAGAGCCTGACAAGGTAACCAAAGCCCACCTGGTATGACCCACAAGGGTAGCCACAGGAGTGAAAGTTTCTAAAGCTATGCCAAACAGGTCATTTGGATATAACCCAAAATTCAGTTGCCTGCCTGTCCACAAGTCCTTTGGTCATCTAGGGTCAACAGGCAGTTCATGATTAGAATTAGCCTATGAAGGGAACCTGGGTGGCTCAGTGGTTGAGCATCGGACTTCGGCTCAGGTTATGATCTCCCAGTTCGTGGTTTCAAGCCCCACGTCGGGCTCTGTGCTGACAGCCCAGAGACTGGAGCCTGATTTGGATTCTGAGCCTCCCTTCTCTCTCTGCCCCTACCCCCACCCCTCTCAAAAATAAATAAATGTTAAATGGGGCGCCTGGGTGGCGCAGTCGGTTAAGCGTCCGACTTCAGCCAGGTCACGATCTCACGGTCCGTGAGTTCGAGCCCCGCGTCGGGCTCTGGGCTGATGGCTCAGAGTCTGGAGCCTGTTTCCGATTCTGTGTCTCCCTCTCTCTCTGCCCCTCCCCTGTTCATGCTCTGTCTCTCTCTGTCCCAAAAATAAATAAAAGTTGAAAAAAAAAAATTTAAAAAAAAATAAATAAATGTTAAAAAATAATTTAGAATTAGCCTTTGGAAGTGAAAACTGGCACAACCTATCTAGAGGGTAATTTGACAATAGCTACATTTGAAATGTTGCTAAGAGAGTAAATCTTAAAAGTTCCCATAGATGGGGCATCTGGGTGATTCAGTCAGTTGGTTAAGCATCCGACTTCAGCTCAGGTCATGATCTCAAAGTTCAAGAGTTCAAGCCCCACGTGGATTTCTCTGCTGGCAGCACAAAGCCTACTTCGGATTCTCTGTCCCCCTCTCTCTCTACCCCTCCCTCGCTCACGTGCATGCACACACGTGTGCTCGCTCTCTCTCTCTCTCTCTCTCCCTCAAAAAAAAACTAAAAAATAAACATTAAAAAAAAAGTTATTATAGAGAACAAACTGGTGGTTGCCAGAGGGGAGGTGGTGGGAGGTGAAGGGGGAACAGATAAAAGAGGCAAAGGGGGTCAACAGTACATGCATCATGATGAGCACTGAATAATATATAGAATTGTTAAAAACACTATATTGTACACCTGAAACTAATAGAACACTGTTAATTATACTGGAATTTTTAAAAATGTTTTTAAGTTCTCATCACAAAGAAAAAAAATTCCATACGTAGGTGTGGTGATGAATGGTAACTACACTCATTGTGGTGACTGTTTCGCAATGTATATAAACATTGAATCATTATGTTGTAAATCTAAAACTAATATAATGTGATATAGGATTGTACCTAAAAAAAAAAAAAAAAAAAAGGCTCACTGTCCTATCCTATATTCAGGGGGAAATCTAGTGTCTGTCCCCAAAACTCCAGGGATTCTTGTGGGAAAGCAAGGCTTAACATCTCTCCCAGTCGCCTCCTGTTCTAGTACAGGCACACCTCCTTCCGTTGCACTTCACGGTACTGCATTTTTTACGAACTGAAGGTTCATGGCAACCTTGCGTCAAGCAAGTCTATTGGTGCCATTTTTCCAACAGCACCTGCTCCCTTTGTGCCTATCACATTTTGGCAATTCTCACAATATTTCAAACTTTTTTGTTATTATATTTGTTACGGTGATCTATGATGGGTGACGTTCGATGTCACCACGGTAATTGTTTGGGGAGTGCCACAAACCACGCCCATATAAGATGATGAACTTAACTGATAAACATGTGTGTTCTGTTTCACCAACCAGGCATTCCCCCATCTCTCTCTCTCTCTCTCTCTCACTCTCTCTTTCTCTCTCTCTTTCTCTCCCTCCCTCTCCCTAGGCCTCCCCATTCCCTGAGACACAAAATATTGAAATTAGGCCAGTTAATAACCCCACAATGGCCTCTAAGTGTTCAAGTGAAAGGAAGAGTCACATTTCTCTCACTTTAAATCAGAAATTAATTTTTTAATGTTTATTTATTTATTTATTTATTTTGAGAGAGACAGACAGAGCATGAGTGATGGGAGGGGCAGAGAGAAAGGGAGACACAGAATCTGAAGCAGGCTCCAGGCTCTGAGTTGTCAGCACAGAGCCTGAATCGGGGCTCCTCACAAGCCATGAGATCATGACCTGAGCCAAAGTTGGATGCCGAACCGACTGAGCTACCCAGGCACCCCTAAATTGAAAGTTAGAAATGATTGGGGCACCTGGGTGGCTCAGTCAGTTAAGCGGCCGACTTCAGCTCAGGTCATGATCTCACGGTCCGTGAGTTCGAGCCCCACGTCGGGCTCTGTGCTGACAGCTCAGAGCCTGGAGCCTGTTTCAGATTCTGTGTCTCCCTCTCTCTGACCCTCCCCCGTTCATGCTTTGTCTCTCTCTGTCTCAAAAATAAATAAACGTTAAAAAAAATTAAAAAAAAAAAGTTAGAAATGATTAAGCTTAGTGAGGAAGACGTCAAATGCTGAGATAGGCCAAAAGCTAGGTTTCTTGAGCCAAACAGCCAAGTCATGAATGCAAAGGAAAATTTCTTGAAGGACATTAAAAGTGCTATTTTAGTGAACACACAAATGGTAAGAAGGTGAAGCAGCTTTATTACTGATGTGGAGAAAGTTTGAGTGGTCTGGAGAGAAGATCAAACCAGCCACAACCTTCAGCCAAAGCCTAATCCAGACCAGGGTCCTAACTCCCTTCAATTCTCTGGAGGCTGAGAGAGGTGAGGAAGCCACAGAACAGAAGTTAGAAGATAGCAGAGGTTGATTCATGAGGTTTAAGAAAAGAAGCCATATCAATAAGACAAAAGCAGCAAGTGCTGATGTAGAAGCTGCAGTAGGTTATCCAGAAGTACTAGCTAAGATAATTAATGATGGTGGCCATGCTAAACGACAGATTTTCAATGTAAGGAAAACAGCCCTATCCTGGAAGAAGATGCCATCCAGGACTTTCATAGCTGGAGAGGAGAAGTCAATGCCTGGCTTCAAAGCTTCAAAGTTTCAAAGGACAGGCTGACTCTCTTGTCAGGGGCTAATGTAGCTGATGACTTGAAGGTGAAGCCAAAGTTCACTTATTCTCAAAATCCCAGGGCCCTTAACAATTATGCTCAACCTACTCTGCCTGTGCTGTACAAATAGAACTGCAAAGCCTGGATGACAGCACATCTGTGTACAATATGGCTGATGAATGTTTTAAGCTCACCATTGAGATCTGCTGCTCTGAAAAAAAAACATTCCTTTCAAAATATGATTGCTCATTGACAATGCACCAGGTCACCCAGGAGCTCTGAGGGACACGTACGATGAAATTAATGTTGTTTTCATGCCTGCTAACACAACATTCATTCTGTAACCCGTGGATCGAAATGTAATTTTGACTTTCAAGTCTTATTATTCAAGAAATGCATTTAATGGGGCCATTTGGGGTGGCTCAGCTTGTTGAGCATCTGACTCTTGATTTCAGCTCAGGTCATGATCCCAAGGGTCATGGGATCAAGCCCTGAATCACTGGGTGTGGAGCCTGCTTAAGATTAAGATTCTCTCTCTCTCTCTCTCTCTCTCTCTCTCTCTCTCTCTCTCTCTCAAATTTAAAAAAAAAATGCATTTCATAAGGCTATAGCTGCCATAGATAGTGATTCCTCTGGGCATTCTTTACTGAGCAAAAAAAATTGAAAACCTTCTGGAAAAGATTCACCATTCTAGATGCCATTAAGAACATCTGTGATTCATGAGAAGTCAAAAGATCAACGCTGATAGGAATTTGGAAGAAATTGATCCCAACCCTTATAGATAAATTTGAGGGATTCAAAGCTTCAGTGGGAGAAGTAACTGCAGATGTTGTGGAAATAGCAAGAGAACTAGAATTGGAAGAAGAGTCTGAAGAGGGTACTGAATTGCTGCCCTCTCATGATAAAACCTGACTGGATGAGGCGCTGCCTTTTATGGATGAGCAAAGAACATGGTTTCTTGAGATGGAATCTACTCCTGGTTAAGAGGCTGTGAAGATGATTGAAATGATGACAAAGGATTTAGAATATTATATAAACTTAATTAATAAGGCAGTGACAGGGTTTGAGAGGACTGACTCCAATTTTGAAAGAAGTTCTCCTGGGGTGCCTGGCTGGCTCAGTCAGTGGGGCATGCTGCTCTCGATCTCAGGGCTGTGAGTTCAAACCCCACATTGGGTATAGAGATCACTTAAAATGTTTTTTAAAAGGGGGGGGGAGGAGGAAAGGAGTTCTACTGTGGGTAAAATGGTATCAAACAGCATCGCATGTGACAGAGAAATCACTCATGAAATGAAGTCAATGCAGCAAACTTCACTGTTGTCTTATTTTGAGAAATTGCCACAGCCACCCCAGCCTGCTGCAACCACCACCCAAGATCAGTCAGCAGCCATCAGAATCAAAGCAAGACCCTCCACCAGAATGAAAGATTATGACTTGTTGAAAGCTCAGATGATGGTTAGCATTTTTCAGCAATAAAGCTTTTTTTAAAATTTTTTTTTTATTTCAACGTTTATTTATTTTTGGGACAGAGAGAGACAGAGCATGAACGGGGGAGGGGCAGAGAGAGAGGGAGACACAGAATCGGAAACAGGCTCCAGGCTCTGAGCCATCAGCCCAGAGCCCGACGCGGGGCTCGAACTCACGGACCGCGAGATCATGACCTGGCTGAGGTCGGACGCCTAACCGACTGCGCCACCCAGGCGCCCCAATAAAGCTTTTTTTAAATCAAGGTATGTACATTGTTTGTTTAGATAAAATGCCATTGCACACTTCATGGAATAATGTGTAATGTAAACATGATTTTAATATGCACTGGGAAACCAAAAAATTCATTTGAAGGGATTTTTGCTGGAGCTGAACCCCACAATATCTCTGATATATGCCTGTATCTTGATTTTACTGGACTCGTGGGCTTAACTCTGAGTTTTATCTCCTATACATGCGACATACCATTATGAACAGTAGAGACAATCACTGACTCTAATTCAGCCTGTTTTTTTTTTTTTTTCCTTCAAATCTCTCCTGTCTGGGTCTTAGAACTCTTTGCAAAACTCTATACAGCAGTTTCTGGCAGCATATGGCCTCCTCCAGGGGCTCCACTGATTTTCTATCTGCCTGCCCTACAGAATAAGCCCATTCTGTAGGGGACCCTCTCCCAGCAACTGCAGCAAGATAAGAACATTGGATCAATCAAAGCACACCTACCTAGGACCTCCTTTCCTCTTTCAGGAACTCTTTGGCCATAGATCTGCACGCTGACTTCCAGGATTCCCTCTCACATGTTATTTCTGGAATTTCTTGGTCTTGGACACTCTAGGAAGCTCACACAGTGTTGCATACCCAATGCTCCCTCTGCCTAAAACCTCCCTTCTTGAATTATAGCTTCAAGGACCATCTCAAGTAGTTTCAATAAATTCTCTGACTTTGAAGTCTTGTTCAAGAACCAAAATATCCTGTGCAGGTTAACTTATTAGCGAAAGTTGGGTAGGTGAGGTTGTCCTAGCAAAGATGTACTCCTGTCTCAATTCTGGAGTGATGGCATCCAATAGGCAGCTGGATCTGCACCAGAGTTCAAACTGCTCTACACGAGATCCCAAAGTGTAACCCAGAAGTCAGTCATCTGGATGTCTGCCCATCCTCCAGACTGCAGGGTTTTCTCCATATCATGACATTTAAATCCAAGTGACTCCAATAACATTCCATGTATGGTAGAACACCTAGGATTTCACCTCCCATATCTCTGAGAATTCTTAAGAAACACATATCTCCTTATCCCTTGTTCCAACATCCTGCTTCTACTGAATTCTCTGTCCCTGTCACACGTTATCCTGTGCAGCTTTTTCCTCCTCAAAATCATGCTGTCAAAGCATCCCACCCTTTGGTCATTCCTTCTTATTTTTATCCTTCCAATTTACTTACTCTGGATCCTGTGCGCTAATTTTTATCTTACAGGGATCTTTAATCCATTGGCCTAATCATTTCTTCACTGCCCTCATGCTCTGACTTTCTTCTTACAATTACTCTTAGATTCTGTGACCCAGCACTACTTCTAGGAAAACACTCTTAACCTCTGGCTCCTCTCTTTTTTCTTTGCATTTGCCTAGAAAATCCCAGTCCTGACTAGACTAGACCCCTACATACAATCCCATGACCACATGTGAGCAGGGTCCACAACTGCAGAAAGTCACACAACCCTGCTGATTGTTGTGACATTAAATGTATTATCACAAGCCCCAAATAGAGGAATTAAAGCTGCCAGACAATTCTACTGCATTCCCTAGAAAATTCCCTTACCCATTCTTGAAAAGGACTACTTTAGAGCTTCTCTGTGCTTATACCTCCAACACCCTTGCTCCCTTCACTCTCAGCTGATAACCTTACCTCATGCTTCATTGAGAACATGGATGCAATCATATAAAAATGTTCACAAACTGGGGGTCCTTGGTGGCTCAGTCAGTTAAGCATCCAACTCTTGATTTTGGCCAAGTCATGATCCCAAGGTCATGGGACGGGGCCCGATGTTGGGCTCTGTGCTGACAGTATAGAGCCTGCTTGGAATTCTCTATCTCTGCCCCTCCCCTGCCTCCCCAAATAAATAGATGAACTTTAGGGGTACCTGAGTGGCTCAGGTGGTTAACCTGGTGGTTAACCAACCAACTTCAGTTCAGGTCATGATCTCATCGTTCATGGGTTTGAGCCCCCATGTCGGGCTCTGTGCTGACAGTGCAGAGACTGCTTGGGATTCTCAATCTCTCTCTCTCTCTCTCTCTCTCTCTCTCTCTCAATAAATAAATAAATAAACTTTAAAATAAATAGGTGAGCTTAAATTAAAAAATTATTTTTAAAATTCACAAACTATTTTATAAACATATAGGTCAAGAAAATAAATAATTACATTACTGTTGTTTGGCACCAAGAATTTCAGCATAAAAGAGTTGGAAGCATAAAATAAAAGAAGCAAATAAATACACTGAACTTATTAAATTTGAATTGGAAATATTAATATAAGCTTGATTTTTAAATCTATCTACTGAAGGGTTGCAAAATATGCCACCCCAAAATATTGCACTTTGTCATAGCATTATTTTGAGCTGAAAGCAATTAAAAACAAGCAGAAGCAAGAAAACTCTCTACTCTCTCTCTAAAGCAAGACATTCATGTACAAAGGTGCCCCTTCTCTCCTTTCTACCAAGAAAGAGAAAAGTTAATCCAGGAGACAACTTGCCAATGAAGAAGGCACTGACTTAAACCTGCATAACAAATCATACTCTTGTTTACCACACCTTTTCTGGTAAGTTCCACATAAGTGGTCTCCTCCACACCTTTCTTTTGTCTTTAGCTGAAGATGATATTTAAGCTGGAGTTCTAAGCCACCTCTGAGAGTTATTCATTTTTCCCTAGGCATCTCCCATATATACATGAAGTATACATGTTAGTAAACTTCTCTTTGTTCTTCTCTTGTTAATCTGTCTTTTATTACAGGAGTCTCAGCCAAGAATTCAGAGGGTAGAGTGAAAATTATCTTTTCTCCTCCACATTATCTATCTATATAGAGAGATATATGGAGATTTATATAGTTGTATCTCCATTATCCATCTATATAGAGAGATAGAGAGAGAGATATATAGTTCTATTTCCTAGCTCTAACCACTCAAAGTACCTAGGAACAGTCTTAAACAAGTGGCAGTAAGCATGCCTAGTACCCAGATTCTTTTTTTTTTAATTTTTTAAATTTATTTTTGAGATAGAGACAGAGCACAAGAGGAGGTGGGGCAGAGAGAGAGGGAGACACAGAATCTGAAGCAGGCTCAAGGCTCTCAGCTGTCAGCACAGAGCCTGATGTGGGGCTTGAACCCACAAACCTTGAGATCATGACCTGAGCCAAAGTCAGACGCCCAACCGACTGAGCCACCCAGGTGCCCCAGATTCTGTGTTCTAAATACTATCTCTCACTAAATGGAAGCAAGGCTCCTTGAAGAAATAGCCAATTCCAAGTCAGGGGCAGGAAATACATGGTAAGGCTGGGATAAGTGTTTCCACATGCTGGGTGCCTGAAAAGGTAGAATTCAAGAATTTTTCTTAGGTAAAGAAGCATATCCGCAGCTTACTGTATATCAATTATACCTCAATATGTTTTTTGTGGGGTTTTTGTTTTTTATTTATTTGTTTGTTTGTTTGTTTTAATTAGGAGAAGAAAGAAGGAGAACTGTCTAACTCAACAGTTCTTAGAATGTGGTCTGAAAATCTTGGAGGACCCAAGATCCTTTCAGGGAATCTGTAAGATCAAAGTATTTTAATAATACGCCTTAAGATGTCAATTTGCCTTTTCCACTACTTACATTTGCACTGATGGTACAAAAGCAAATGTGTGCAAAAATGCTAGCCACTTAGCACAAATCAAGGCAGTGGCACCAAACTATTTTCATACATTCACAATAAAACAAACAAAAACAGGGGCGCCTGGGTGGCGCAGTCGGTTAAGCGTCCGACTTCAGCCAGGTCACGATCTCGCGGTCCGTGAGTTCGAGCCCCGCGTCGGGCTCTGGGCTGATGGCTCAGAGCCTGGAGCCTGTTTCCGATTCTGTGTCTCCCTCTCTCTCTGCCCCTCCCCCGTTCATGCTCTGTCTCTCTCTGTCCCAAAAATAAATAAACGTTGAAAAAAAAAATTAAAAAAAAAAACAAACAAAAACAAACAAAAAATGATGATAGATAGATAAAAAATAAAGCCACTTTTACTTAAAATTATTAATTGTGTTAAATCCTAACTCTAATTATGCATCTTTTTAATATTCTATGTGACAAAATGGAAATAAAACATTTCTGCTGCATACCAAAGTAGCCTGGTTGCCCCAGGGAAAAGCACTTGTGTGATTGCTTGAGTTCTAAGCTGAACCAGCAGCTTTTTCATGGAACACCATTTTTACTTAAAAGAACTGACAGACGTACTATGATTATTTTGACTTGGGTATTTGGCACATTTTCTCAAACATAAATGAAGTGAGCCTGTCACTTCAAAGAAAACAACTGACAGTGTTGGTTGCCAGAGATAAAATGTGAGCTTTTAAGGGAAAATTAGGATTTTGGAAAACTTGTATCTGCCACTATGAGTTTAACAGCTTCCCAATCCTTAAAGGTATTCAGATGAGATAAATGATGAAGACAACAAATGTGATTCTTTAAATACTGTTTAGTGGGGTGCCTGGGTGGCTCAGTCGGCTAAGGGTCTGACTTCAGCTCAGGTCATGATCTCGCAGTTTGTGGGTTCAAGCCCCACATCAGGCTCTGTGCTGACGGCTAAGGGCCTACAGCCTGTTTTGGATTCTGTGTTTCCCTCTCTCTCTCTGCCTCTCCCCCACTCATGCTCTGTCTCTCAAAGATAAATAAATGTTAAAAAAAAATTATGGGAATACAAGCTGGTGTAGCCACTCTGGAAAACAGTATGGAGTTTCCTCAAAAAACTAAAAATAGAACTACCCTACGACCCAGCAATTGCACTACTAGGCATTCATCCACGGGATACAGGTGTGCTGTTTCGAAGGGATACATGCACCCCCATATTTATAGCAGCACCATCAACAATAGCCAAAGTTTGGAAAGAGCCCAACTGTCCATCTATGGATGAATGGATAAAGAAGATGTGGTATATACATACAATGGAGTATTACTCGGCAATCAAAAAGAATGAAATCTTGCCATTTGCAACTACATGGATGTAACCAGAGGGTATTATGCTAAGTGAAATTACTCAGTCAGAGAAAGACAAAAATCATATGACTTCACTCGTATGAGGACTTTAATAGACAAAACAGATGAACATAAGGGAAGGGAAACAAAAATAATATAAAAATAGGGAGAGGAACAAAACAGAAGAGACTCGTAAATATGGAGAACAAACTGAGGGTTACTGGAGGGGTTGTGGGAGGGGGGATGGGCTAAATGGGTAAGGGGCATTAAGGAATATACTCCTGAAATCATTGTTGCACTATATGCTAACTAATTTGGATGTAAATTTTAAAAAATAAAATTTAAGGGGTGCCTGGGTGGCTCAGTCGGTTAAGCGTCCGACTTCAGCTCAGGTCATGATCTCGCGGTCCATGAGTTCGAGCCCCGCGTCGGGCTCTGGGCTGATGGCTCAGAGCCTGGAGCCTGCTTCCGATTCTGTGTCTCCCTCTCTCTCTGCCCCTCCCCCATTCATGCTCTGTCTCTCTCTGTCTCAAAAATAAATAAACGTTAAAAAAAATTTTTTTTAATAAAATTTAAAAAAAATTCAGGATATCAAAAAAAATTTTTTTAATAAATAAATAAATATTGTTTAGTGACTTGTGTCAACATTCAAAAGATCTACATAATTCAGGGGACTAGTATTTCCCACGTGCCCAGCACAGGATGTAACAAAGTTTTGTATGGGTAAAAGATCTAGGGCACCTGGATGGCTCAGTCGGTTAGGCCTTCAACTTCAGCTCAGGTCATGATCTCACGGTTTGTGATTTTGAGCCCCACATCAGGTGAGCTCGAGCCCCACTCCGAGCTCCGCATTCTCACTCCTTCTCTCTCCCTCTCTCTCTCTGCACCCAAAAACTCCATTCAAACTGCAAAATAGACTGGGGCGTCTGGGTGGCTCAGTCAGTTAAATGTCCAGCTCTCGGTTTCAGTTCAGGTTTACAGTTTGTGAGATCAAGCCCCATGTGGGTCTCTGCACTGACAGCGTGGAGCCTGCGTGGGATTCTCTCCATCGCTGTCACTCTCTCTGCCTCTCTCTCGCGCTCTCAACAAATAAATAAATAAATAAACTTACAGGGCGCCTGGGTGGCGCAGTCGGTTAAGCGTCCGACTTCAGCCAGGTCACGATCTCGCGGTCCGTGAGTTCGAGCCCCGCGTCGGGCTCTGGGCTGATGGCTCGGAGCCTGGAGCCTGTTTCCGATTCTGTGTCTCCCTCTCTCTCTGCCCCTCCCCCGTTCATGCTCTGTCTCTCTCTCTCGCGCTCTCAACAAATAAATAAATAAATAAACTTACAGGGCGCCTGGGTGGCGCAGTCGGTTAAGCGTCCGACTTCAGCCAGGTCACGATCTCGCGGTCCGTGAGTTCGAGCCCCGCGTCGGGCTCTGGGCTGATGGCTCGGAGCCTGGAGCCTGTTTCCGATTCTGTGTCTCCCTCTCTCTCTGCCCCTCCCCCGTTCATGCTCTGTCTCTCTCTGTCCCAAAAATAAAATAAACGTTGAAAAAAAAAATTTTTTTTAATAAATAAATAAATAAATAAACTTACATAAGTAAATAAATAAGTAACATTAATAAGAAAGACAAACTGCAAAATAGATCAACAGATTTGATATGATTTCAGATTCAACATCACAAACTAAATTTTAACAAATTAAAATTTATCGAGTTTTGGTGTGGTATCAAAGAATAATATATGATTTTCTAAAAAGGCTACTAAAATATTCCTCTTTTTCCCAAGTACTTCAACCAAAACTACATATTGCAGCAGATTGAATCCAGAAATAAATACGAGGATCCAGCGTTTTCTGTTATGCCAGATAGGAAAGATATTTACAAAAATGTGAATTTTTTTCTTCCCACTAAAGCTTTTTATTTTGGAAAAGATAGCTATTTTCATAAAATGCATTTTATTTGCATTAACATAGGGTTTATTATTGTTACTTTCTTAATGTTTATTTTGTTTTTGAGAGAGAGAGCGATGGGGGGCAGGAGGGACAGAGAGAGAGGGATACAAAGCAGGCTCTTGGATGACAGCACAGCCCGATGTGGGGCCCGAACTCAAGAGCCATGAGACCTTGACCTGAGCCGAAACCAAGGGTCAGATGCTTAACTAAGTCACCCAGCCACCCCTATTATTGTTATTTTTAAATGAATTAATGAACGTATTTTTTAATGTTTCTCTATTTTAATTTCTAATATTGTAACTATAGATAAACAGAACTGTTATTAAATAAACACTGTTAAGAGGAAAAATGGGTCCTGAGACAAAAACGTTTGACAACTGCTGGTTGAGCTGAACAGAGGATGTCATTTAGAATGTATCTGCTCTCTATTGGTGAGCGGAGGGGGCCAGAACCCATGAGTGGCCTTTAGTAGTTATGTAAATACGTGCTGAACAGGCACTTGCTGCTCTGGGAGAAAGGATAAGAGGACCTTTTGTGGCCTGAAAAAGTTGCCTCTTGATCAAAGCTTGGTATACGGAGGCGGTCCCTGTAAATTTGCATGGGGACCAAGAAGCATCCTGGGAGGAAAGTGATGAAACCCTGACCCCTTCCCTGTGAGATTCAATGTCCTGGCAACCGCTCCAAAGGCTTGAGACGGGGTAGGAACAAAGCACATGGGAGGCTTCAAAGGGGAACTCACCATGAAGGAGAATTCTGCACAGGTGATCCAGGTCCCATATCCAAGCCTAGAAGGCCACAGAGGAGGAATAGCAGTGGGGGCCAGGCCTTGACTAGAGTGATATCACAGAGCAATGATCTAAGGAATAGCAGTCCTAACTGGGAGCCCAGAGGTGAACTGACTCAACTCTCCAGCTCTTTCTCTGCCTGATGTTTGAGAGCAGCACTCATCCCTGTGGACTGAATAAGCCCCTAGTATTGTTGGATGACTGGGTGAGGGAGGGGACAGCTTCAAGAGATGCTGCACTTATATAAATGGGAGGCCTCAACTGGTTAATGAAGAGGGTAGGAAAGGACTAGCGTAGCAGATGGGAAACCAGTTGCAGATGGCAAATCAGTTGCTGGGTGCTGGGCTAGGCAATCATGAGCAAGACACAATCCCTGGCCTCCAAGAGCTTACAGCTGCCAGAGAGAAACCACAGCACAGGCATTTATGGGACATAGAGAGAAGGTCTCTGTGAGGGATAAGGACACAGAGGTACAGGAATACGTAGGCGAGTACTCGACCAAACCTCAAAGGGCTTGTAGGAACAGATTCCCAAACTGCATTAATCAGGACACTTGCTCGCTACCTGGTAAAACAACCCCCAAATGTCAGTGATTTTAATACAATAAATATTTTTTGTTCAGCCTGGGCAGATTCCTTGGCGGTCTCCTCCAAAAGTGTCTCAGGGGCCCCAGGCAGCTTCCATGTTGGGACCACACAAACTTAGAACTTCAAGGCTGCCCCTGAGTCGTCCAGCATAGGGCAGGGGTGAGGTGCGATGGGGATGGTGGTGGAAAGGCACATCAGATACTTAACAACTTGCATCTGGAAAGCACACATAGTTTTCATTTACATTCCATTAACCAGGACCAGCCGCATGGCCCCACCTCGATGCAAGAGATATGGATCACGCAGGTTTCCTGGGCCCAAGAAAGAAAATGAAATGCCTCGGTGAGCCCACAGCATTGTTTCTGCCACACAGAAGAGGCGCTTTCTGAGTTAAAGGATGAGGGGAGTGAACGGAAAAACTGAGAGCAGAGAGGCAGTGTGGTTCAGGTAGAGAGCACTGCATGTTAAAAACCCCAGAGGTGGGGCGCCTGGGGGGCTCAGTCGATTGGGCATCTGACTCTTGATTTTGCCCCAGATCGTGATCTCATGGTCGTGAGATTGAGCCCCACGTGGGCCTCCGTGCTAAGCATGGAGCCTGCCTGGGATTCTCTTTCCTTCTCCCTCTCTCTCTCTCTCTCTCTCGATAAATAAACACTAAAAAGAAAGAACAACAACAACAAAAACCCAGAAATGAAAACTGTCTGGGGAAGTTGTAATAAGCTATGAGGTTGAAAAGGTAAGCAAGGTCTCATTACAAAGAATTTGTGCACCAAGGGGCGCCTGGGCGGCTCAGTCGGGTGAGAGGCGGACTTGGGCTCAGGTCGTGATCTCATGGTTTGTGAGGTCGAACCCCCCATGGGGCTCTCTGCCCGTCAGCACAGAGCTCGCTTCAGATCCTCTGTCCCTCTCGCTTTCTGCCCCTCCCCCGCTTGTACTCTCTCAAAAATAAATAAACATTAAAGAAAAAAAAAAAAGAATTTGTGCACCATGTAAATTAAAGTCGACTTCTAGGCTGACAGCAGCAGGAAGCCGCTGAAGGGGTTTAAACAAGGCAGTCGCATGATCATATTTGTGCTCCTGAAAGATCATTCTGGCTGCAGCACAGAGAACAGACTGGGAGGAGGTAAGACCACAAGGAAAGTCAGTTTGGAAGTTGTTGCGGTAATCTGGGACAGAAACACTGATTCAGGGCTGTTGCAATGGGTATGAGGAAGAACGGCTGGATTCCAGGAAGAATCAGAGTAGTGATTGAGCATATTTGATGAATATTTGATGATTGTTTGAATAAGGAGAAGGGAGATGAGGGGGGGAGAAAAGGGCACGGATGGTGCCATTCACTGAAACAGATAATTAAAAAAAAAAAGAGAGAGAGAGCTATTTTAAGGGGAAATATGATATGCTTGTGGGACAGCCGGGGGAAGCCGGAAGGCATTTGAAAAGCTGGGCCTCAAGACAGATCTCAACTGGAGATGAAAGATGTGATAGCCATCAATTCAGAGATGGTCCTTGAAACTAAAACGGTGGATTATCCAGGGAGCGCGTGTGAAGAGCCAGAATAGAAGCATCGATGTGCTGCTTAAGTGTGTCACGATCCGCTCTCCAGCAAAAGGAGCCCTGATTGCAGCATTTGCTGATGTCTGTGGTGTAAATACTCCCACTGTGGTCACTTTCAAACTACCAACTTGTCATCACTGAACACGGAACTGGGAAGAGATGCACCCGATCGGTTTTTGAAAGCTGCGGCAGGCCAGCTCCGGCTCAGCCCTGAGTGGAAGAGAGCCCTGCATGGAACCTTCACACAAGACAGAATTCAAGGGATGGACAGAACAAAAGAAATCCCAAAAGAATAAGCCATCCCAAGAACCAAGAAAGAAAGAACGCCAAGGAGGGAATGGCTGACAGCTCATACTCTCCCCCCCCAAAATGAAATATGATAAAAACCGAAAAGCGTCCATTGGGTTTAGCATCAAGGAGGTCATTAGTATTCTCTATAAGATCGGTTTTGATGGAGACAGATGACAGTGGGCCTAGAGGTTAACGTGAATCAAGTGTTGGAAACCACAGCTGTAGATAATTCTTAGACACCAAGAACAGGCTGGATTCTGTTTCCCAACAGAAAATAGAGTCAGGCCAGTCACTCAAAATCATGATGGCACTATCCATCACTCTCTCTGTTCCACTTACCCACACACACATAAATGCCCGGATGTCTGGACTTCTCTGCCTCTCACAATAGACCTCAGTAAAGTGGTACCATTCCCCCAAGAGGCATGGAAAAATGCATGCGGGGTGCACTGGACCGGGCTATTACCCACTTGTTAACTATAGTTCCCAGAATCCCCTTTCCTGTGGGTTCCAAGTTAGAACGGGTCAGAAGAGGAACTTGAGTGGAAAGGCAGGAGTGAAAACGCAGCCCTTATCTTCAGGAGGTTGTCCAGCCAGACAAGGTAAAAGACAGACTGGGGCGGGGGGCGGCGGAGGGGGCGGTTGGGCAGGCCCCAGCTTGTCATCATTCTCCTTCCCCCTGCACACGGATCATCTCCCCAACTGTTGGCCCGGAGACTAACAGCAGCCCCAGATAAACCACCAGATGTGCAGTCACAGACTCACAGAGGCAACAGCTTCTGAAGACCTGTCTGTGAGCTCTCCCTTTGTGGTCCCATTTCAGAGCCTGAACGGTGGTTGGCCTCTCAGATTTCTCTGCAACTCCAACTTGCCCGACTGCAGGCAGTCTGGATAATGACTCTTCTTCTGATCCTTCAACTCCCCTACCAGACTTCCGCTTACCTCCCTCGTCCGTCTTCCATTTGTGTCATGTCTCAAATTCCTAACGCCTTCTCTTCCGATGCTCTTGACGCCTCTGCTTCCCTGACTGAACTCTCACTGATGCAATTATTGGTTCCGTGAGTGAAGTGCGGCCAGGACAAACCTGAAAGTACGAAGACTTGGTTTGGGGACAGGCAATGGGTAGGGGCTGGAAAAGCAGAAGGAAACTGTTAGCAAAGCCTGGAAAAATAGTGAGAGGATCATCAGTAGAGATTGGAAAAGCAGTGAAAAAGTGGAAGGGTGATCTGTGTTATGTAGCAGTAAAAACAGTTGGCAATGCTGTCACCTGTGGTGACTTGGAAGACAGAAAAGGCAGCTAATAAACTTTTGAATCTAGCTACACTGACTTCCAAGTGGAATGTTGGGAGTCCCAGCTGGCTAATCCTGGCGGCACAGGATAAAAGTCCTTCCAGAGAGAGGGGGGGCGAAAGAAGCAACTAGAGTCTGCAAGTAGAATTTAGAAGAATTCACAGGAAGTCCAGGACTTGCTTATGTTGGAAAACAAAACTGTTTCACATCTCTAGCTGATCCGGGTAGCAAAAGATGCTCAGAGTAAGAAATAGCCTCAGGGTAAAGAGGAACTTGAGGGTTGGACGATCAGACCCTTTGCTAAAACTTCAGAAACATTAAAGGCGGTACCTAATAGACAAAAGGGCTTCCAGGAATCTTACCAGGAATCTTGGTCCCGAAGAGGCCTAATTTCAACATAGCTATGAAGAAGTCTAAGGGGTAGGCCTGCATCAAAAAGAATTGTGGGTGTGGCTTTTCTTTTATGGAGTAGCCTATAAATCTCACACATAGAAAGCCTACAACACCTTTTAAGGAACTTGTATCAGCTAGGACTGAAAGAGGCTAGCTTTGTCCAGATTGCAAGTCGCCCTCTAAGTCCCCAGGTCTCCATGGGAAGGAAGAGGGCTGAGGAAACTGCTCAGCTACAAACACAAGCCATTTTTATGGAAAGTAGGATATCTCAGAAAGTAGAGCCAAGATCCCTAAGTGGAACTAAAAGCCTCAAAGAACAGGGAATTAGCAAGTACTCTGCAGTGCAGGCCTTAATTAAGGAACATTCCAGGGCGCCTGGGTGGCTCATCCGATTAAGTGTCTGACTCTTGGTTTTGGCTCAGATCATGATCTCACAGTTTGTGAGTTCAAGCCCCACATCAGACTCTGCACTGACAGTGCAGAGCCCGCTTGGGACTCTCTCTCTCTCTCTCTCTCTCTCTCTCTCTGCCCCTCCCCTGATCACTCTCTCTCAAAATAAATAACTTTTAAAAAGTGTCTTCAAATAAAATAAAATAAAATGAAATTTTAAAAAAGGAACATTCCTGGGGTGCCTGGGTGGCTCAGTCGGTTAAGTGCTGGACTTAGGCTCAGGTCATGATCTCACGGTTCGTGAGTTCGAGCCCCGCATCAGGCTCTGTGCTGACAGCTCAGAGCCTGGAGTCTGCTTCAGATTCTGTGTCTCCCTCTCTCTCTCTGCCCCTTCTCGGCTCACACACTCTCTCTCTCTCTCAAAAATAAATAAATGTTAAAAGAAGAAGAAGAAGAAAAAGAAGAACTCCCATAGAAGCCGAGGCTTTATGGGATTTAGCCTCCACTGCATCTCCAGTGCCTAGAACAGTGCTGGGCAGATAAAAACCGGTCCGCAAATTCTTGTTCAATGAATGGAGTGAACGAACAGCTTTCTGTTAAATCCAGATGCCCCGGCCTCACGCAAGCTGGTTTCTCTCCGCTTCTGCTCCTGTTGGGGTCAGCTCTGTCCTCCTCTCCACTCGCTCTGATTCATGTGGCCAAGTCTGAGACTTCTGCCACGATGAAAGGAACTTCAGAAATCCTCTAAGACAATCTCTTCCACTTCCAAGTAGAAAAAAAGAGGTTCATTGACATGGCCTCGGGGATACCCCTTCTCGAGCCACACGCTGGTCTCCAGATTTCTGTTGTGTTCCTGTGCCCGTTTATTCAACCTTAACATGTAGGTAGCAAACACATTGTCTGCTTCACTGGGTGGCTCTGTGGATGATATAATAATGTGACTTTCTGAAATCTCACCAACCTCAGGGATGAAAATCAAATGTCCCCATAACAATCATACATAGATAGGAACCTCAGGTCTGTGATGGCTTCACATATGCTAACTCAGGCTCTTAAAAAGAAAGAAAGAAAGAAAGAAAGAAAGAAAGAAAGAAAGAAAGAAAGAAAGAAAGAAAGAAAGAAAGAAAGAAAGAAAGAAACAGCTCTTGATTTAAATACTTGCTATATCAACAAATTCTCTCTCAACTTTGTATGATTGTGATCTTTGCAGATAACAAGACAAGTATGGTTATCTATTGCCGTGTAAGGAACCGCCTCAAAGCCTGGTGGCTTAAGCCAACAATGATTTATTGTCTTTCATGATTCTGTTGGCTGTGTGGTTCTTCTGCTGAATTTCCCTGGGCTCATTCACATAGCTGCATCCAGCTAGTCGGAGTGCTGGGGGCTGGGCTCAGTGGGAGTTGCTCACAATGAAAATCCCAGGCTTCTTGGGGGCATGAGGTTCCAAGACGACAAAGGAGGAAGCTGCGAAAGCTTTACAAGGCCTCAATTCTAGAACTTGCACAACATCACTTCCACCCTATCACATTTGTCAAAGTAAGTCACAGAGGCCAGCTTATGTTACAGGGGCTGGAAAATGGATTCTGCTTCTGGATGGGAGCAGCAAAGTCACATTACAAAGGGCTGTGCATTCTGGAATGGGCCAAACTTGTGGCCATTAAAACAATTGTTGTGGGGTGCCTGGGTGGCTCAGACAGTCAAGCAACTCAGGTCATGGCCTCCCAGTTTATGAGTTTGAGCCCCACCCTGGGGCTCTGTGCTGACAGTGGAGCCTGCTTGGGATTCTCTCTCTCTCCCTCTCTCTCTTCTCTCTCAAAATAAATAAACATTAAAAAAATAATTGTTGTGGGGCACCTGGGTGGCTCACTTGGTTAAGCGCTGACTTCAGCTCAGGTCATGATCTCACAGCTCATGAGTTCGAGCCCCACATCAGGCTCTGTACTGACAGCTCAGAGCCTGGAGCCTGCTTCAGATTCTGTGTCCCTCTCTCACTCTGACCCTCCCTGCTCATGTTCTGGATCTCTCTCTCTCTCTCTCTCTCTCTCTCTCTCAGGAATAAATAAACAGTAAAAATAAATAAATAAATAAATAAATAAATAAATAAATAAATAAATGTTGTAATTCCACATTGTATTATTTTCATAGCTCTGACCAATGTTATTAAGTACTGTTAATGGTAAAATTCTGTTTTCTAAAGCATGAAGAAAAGCAATATTCAATAGCTTTGTTATAAGGTTTTTTAAATAAAATCTACTCCTGGAGTGCCTGGGTGGCTCAGTCGGGTGAGTGTCTGACTTCAGCTCAGGTCATGATCTCACGGGTTTGTGAGCTCAAGCCCCGCATCAGGTTCACTGCCATCAGCACAGAGCCCGTTCAGATCGTCTCTCTCCCTCTCCCTCTGCCCCTCCCCTTCTCTCCCCTCCTCTTTCTCTCTCTGTCTCAAAAATAAATAAGCATTTTTTTTAAAAAGTAAAATCTACTCCCAAATAGCTTTTTTTTAAATGTTTATTTATTTTTGAGACAGGGAGAGACAGAGGATGAACGGGGGAGGAGTCAGAGAAAGAGGGAGACACAGAATCTGAAACAGGCTCCAGGCTCTGAGCTCTCAGCACAGAGCCCAACGTGGGGCTCGAACCCATGATCTATGAGATCATGACCCGAGTGAAGTTGGTCGCCCAACTGACTGAGCCACCCAGGCGCCCCCCAAATAGCTTTTTTATAAGATGATTCTAAAGATCCACAAATGTTTATCCTTCCCCCTGCACACACACACACACCAGGAGCAGTTCTCCCTCCCCACTAGTCATTCAGCGTCTAGCTCTTTTTCATGGAAAAACTTTCCTTCCGAATTCTCCTTAGTTATGGCAGGACTTTCATCAGCAGTATAGCTTGGCAGCTCCCCCAAGTTTCCTACTTATTTTGGCCAATTGCCACCTCCAATATTAAGTCCCCTGAGACACGCTGTTAAAGGCAACACTCCTGAAACTGCCTATTGCATTTTTTTTTTTCCCACACTATTGGGAAGAGCCACGGGCAAAGCAATCTCTGAATGTGGAAGGAGAGAAAAACCAGGAAGAGCTAGGCTCCGACATGCAGCTTCTGGCCAAGTCTACCGAACTACTTTTAAACAGCCAGGTGGCCATTAACTTTTTTTTTTTTTAAGTTTATTTATTTTGAGACAGACAGAGACATCCCCAAGTGGGTATGGTCAGAGAGAGAGGGAGAGAAAAAGAATCCCAAGCACACTCCATGTTCCCAGCGCAGAGCACGACATGGGGCTCAAACCCACGAAACTGTGAGATCCTTACCTGAGCTGAAACCAAGAGTCAGAGGTTTAACCAACTGAGCCGCAGAGGCGCCTCACTCGTTAACTTTTAATGGGGACTTTTTTGTTGTTGCTTAATGGTTTCGGAGCCAACAGATATTTTGCAAGAACTAAAAAATACTTACATTTATGCGGAGGAATATTCCTCAATGTTTTTCTTAATCTGCAAAAGAAATGCAAACTACTTCGTCTACTTTAACCATTTGTTAAAGAACTTGGACAAGCTCAGTTCAAGTCCCAAATTGCCAAAATAGTTGGAGATAACATTTGTTTCCACATGTCTTAAAAAAATTGGTATCTGCCATTTGTAGACAAAAGAAGTTAATCCGGTGGCAAGAGAAGAATAAGAAAATAATTAACTTAAGTAAGGTTTCTAGGCTGTCCATAAATACTTCTAAATTTGAATTACTATTCATGTCAAAACATTACTTCTGAGATTTTATGATTACTGAATTTGGTACTGTTAACTTAGCTAATAACATCTGTTCACAAGTAAATAAGGCAAAATACATAGAAGGAGAAATTGATGCCAAATAATAAGTTGACACATTTTCTGCCCAAAATAAAAAGTAGTAGAAAACAGGTTTCTGTGATGCATTTAAAAGAATTTAAATTTATTTTAATTTTTCTATTGTCTATTCTATTTTCTACTGTCTATTCTATTTCTCGTTAGTAACTTTTAAATTCTTATAATGTATAATTAATTATCTAATGATAGCAATAAAATATTTTCATATAAGGAATATGCCAGGGGTTTCAATCAATTTTAGTTATGAAAGATCATTATGTTTATATATATAAATCCACATGTGTATTATGAATTGAACTTATTTGAAACCCTCCTATATTTAACAAACTATGAACTTTTGGCTAACAGGCACGTTTTCCCCTTCCTTCTTAATATATTAGATATAATTGTTCATCTAAGATACAGTTGATTTGTGTGTGTGTGTGTGTGTGTGTGTGTGTGTGTGTACGGCTGTTGTTGTTTAGATTTTTATTTATATAGCCAGACTAACTTTTAAGCTTCCGGAAAGTGTATCTCTCTGATATATCACTTCTTCCAAGGGTTTCTGCAGAGCACTATAAATCTATAATGAGAAGGAAGTATGGGCAAGTGAGTAAGAAAAATGTCCAGGAATGAATCCTTGGTAAAGATGGTACGCAACTGAATATTTCACGTTTTAACTTATTTTTATGACGTTATTTCCAAAGGGTCAGGCATTTAGGTTTCACTCACCCTGATGACCTAAATTAGGCTTGTTCCAGATTTATGAGGACTGTAAAATTGGGAAACTTTCATTAAAAAAAATTAAAACCCTCTGGATGGTTTCCCAAAGCACATCTAGCATCACTTAAGACTTTATTATTTCAGCTAGTTGGATATATCATATCTACGGCCCTAGCCAGGTCTGTAAGAGTTCTGTGACTGATGCCTAATGGAACCAATTTTCACTCTGGCAGAACAAATTCAAGTTCTAATACTAACTTGTATTCCAGTTTCCTTTGGAGGCCAGGAATCAGACGCTTTAAGAGGAAAATGTATCAGAGGATCCGCTTATTAAATGATGTTCCATTTATTTCATCTAAATAGCTGGCAGGAACAATTGACGAAAGTCAAATCAAAAATAGAAAATAGTTTTTTAATTACTGAATTTGCTTTATTCTTTGATTAACCTTCTTTCCCTCTTCTTCACGATCTCAATTTTCTACAAGCTTCCCCTACCTCCACTGAGGGCTGCAAACCTTCCTTAAACAGGCACTCGCCCACCTACACTAACAATCATATTACAGTCACGGTCCATTGCCCGTCGCTCACGTTTTTATTACCCTGCATCTGATGAACATTGATGCACTTGGGCGTCTTCCTCTGCACTAGAAGGAAAATAATAATTTAAATAGAATTCTAAAAGTTGGCATGTTTTGTCAATAGCTTCATTGTTCCTGTGTCCGTTCATCACATCTTGCCTGCTGTTGAAATCTTTCCTTACGTTCCAGCATTATTAAAGTCAGTCATTATTAAAGTCATCTCAAAAAGAGATACCTCTGCAACTTCAAAGATACTGTCAAGTAAGGATCATGTTTTCAATATTTCAAATTCTATTGTATTTTCAAGCTTTTGAAACAAACATAATATTCCCGCATATTTCCTAAGATGGAATTTCATGTAGACAATGATGTGACAGGAAAGATGATGCTTATCTAATGATTTTGGCATTGCCCCCTAGATAACAGTGCTCCTCTAAGAAAACCAGCAATAGTTTTCTTATTATCACAACACATTAAAGTGCATATTCTGGAGTCCTACATGTCTTACGTGTGAGAGAAAAATAACTGGAAAAACAACTTAGCAATAGTTGTATTTGTATTCATCTCATCTCATTAAAATATCCTTTGGGCACGCTTTTCTTTTTTAATAACAATTACACACTATTCTACAAGATCACTGAAGGGATTATCGTATTGTTTTCGTTTTCACAAAAATCAGATTTGATTAAAGCTTCGTGAAAAGACCAAAACACAAATTATTCCACAGTTCCTAATTTTCCAGCCCTTCCTTCAGTTGAAACTACTTAAGTAATTCGAACCAGATAGCTTAAGTTGCTAGAGGTAAAGCTCAGTGAATACGCCTCTCTATCTGGAATGCGTGCACTGTTTTTAGTAATTTTCCATTAATATGAAGTAGTTTTGCCAAAATATGACTGCAAATGAGAAGCCATCATTCTGAAGATTTGGAACAAGTATGGGGCTTTTTTTTACTGGTTGACATTTGATATTAAAAAGTACTGTTCGAGTTGTTCATTAATGCTATTTTCCGTTTAATCACAAAGACATTCACAGCAAAGATGATCGTTTTATTGGTCTACCAAAGATTCCTGATGAAATGCCCACATGGTGAAGAACAAAGTTAGTCCTCAACAGTGGGCATGGATTTATGTAGATCATACATTACAGGCTGATTAGGGAAAACTCTGCTTATCATGTATATTCTGTGTGTGTTCACGTGTAGGAAAGAACGTTTAAACCAGAAAGAGTGGGGGGGGAAAGCCACATTCTCATAAGGAGAGTTCTCTCTCTCTCAGTAGATTTATTAATTGGGAATGGAGAGAAAGATAACTCAGTACTCCTCTCTGGTGACAAGAGGTTACCAGAAAAAAACTCAGCCATCACGTATAATTTACTATAGAATCTCTTGTCTTAGCCTGGAAGGAATACAAACTCTGTGGCATGTGTATTTTTGTACAGATGTATACACGCATGACCTCGTCTGAAATTTTGATCCTAGGTCTGCCTTAAATCGAGTTGAGCTTCACATCGGGGCTGGGTTCTGAGAAAGAACCTTCTAAAAACTTTGCTCAGCCCAGCAAATGTTTTAAAAGTGAACTAATTAATGAGCAGCATCTCTCGATTGCATAAGCATGCCCCTACAAGGACTGCCTCTCTGTATTTTGATTTGGGGAAACAAACAAACAAACCAAAGTGCTCGGGCTTTTAAGAACAAAGAAGGAAAGTCTTCATCCTTCCTTCCCTCCCTCCTACTCCACAATTCGACCAATCCATTTTTCCTGGGTTTTTCTTGTAAAATAAAGGTCGGCCTCCTCCTTTCTTTTGACTTCCCTCCCTTTTCCTACCTCCACGACAAGTGTGACTAAAAACCATTTTCAAAAATAAAATTTTTAAAAATCATTTTCTACGCAGGACGTAGGGAAGCAGACATCCACCTTCGTGGGTCTCGGCCCACCTGACCCCGCGTCAGAGGTCTCCCGCGTCCTCTGCTTTTCTCAAGGGTTCCCCCCAAGGGCCTCAGCACCCCCCAAGGCAGGACGCGCGGTAAACTGAGAGTTAGCTCTGGCGCCGCGCAGCGTGTCTACCGACGTATGCTTTTCCCCAGGGGAAGCTTCGAGCGTCTGCAGGTGCTCCTTCTGTTCCGCTTGGAGGTCTCCCCGGACTGGCGGCCCAAGCCCCAGCTCTTCCGGCCCCGGGCTTCGGAAGAGCCCGGACCTGGGGCCAATTTTACGACCTCCGATCCTCCAACACCCAGGTCCCCCCACATCTGCCCTTCCACACCAACGAGAAAGCGCGCGACGGGGTCGACAGGCGTGGCCCGTGGAGAGGCGGGACGCGGCTGGAGATCCACGCGGGCAGAGCGTGGGGACAGCGGCACGGCGCAAGCTGCCCCCTGCGCGCCCCGCTCCAGGCCCCGAAGCGAGCAAGCGTCAGCGCGGGTCGTTGGTTTCCCTCTTCGCCAGAAAGCGAGCTTTTTGTTGAGAAAACAGAGGGAAAGAAAAGTCAGCTCGCGCGTTTGTTTTGGTTTTTCGTCTGTTTGCCTCCCAATTAAAAAGTGGCCGCCTAGGCGACAGCTTTGCGGTTTTCACAGTGTAAAACGGATTAGAGGAAAAGCTCCAGCCCCTCTCGACTTTCGCTTGCGGTTTGCAACCCCCGGGGCGGGTGTGACCCTGCGGCACCTGCCCCTGGGAGCTGTCCCCGCGGCGGCCCCACCCGCGGCCCAGCTTCCCTGGGGCGGGGCCGGACAGGGCGGAGCCAAGGCCGGGCGTCCAGGGGAAAGGAGGTTCCCAAGGTGCAGGTAAGGCTCACACCCCAGGCGGACCGCTAGTCTCCCCTCCCCCGATACCTCCTGGCGCCCCTGCCCTGGGACCTGAGCTCTCCGCGGCTCCAGGTCCTGGGGGTGCGGGAGTACGGAGGCAGCCCCCAGGGGGCCCCCTCTCCGTGACGCGGAGAGAGGGAAGAGCAAAGGAGAAGAATTTACTGCACATGGCACCGGAACCAAAGTTGGCTTGTTCGTGTCCTGCTCAGAGCTCGCAGGGTTTCCCCCAAGAATGTCGAGTTCGCTGAGGACACTTAGTTCAAGGACGATGAATTCACAGGCACACGCACATTTAGTTTAAAAGAGGAAAGAAACAAAAACTCTTCTATCCTCCCCACGTTCCCGCTTTTCACTAAACAAAGAGTGGGCTGAAAACGGAGGTGGCGGGAGACGCGCAAGGAGGGGTTCCCCGCAGTCCTGCCGCTCCTCCCCGGCCTATCTGCGCCCGCAGCTGCCCACGAGTTTGCGAGGTGTGGGCGCTGCATGCGACCCTCTGACCGGCCAATCTTATCCTAAATTCTTAGATCCAGAAGACCCCTGGGCAGGTCTACTCTCGGCGATCCTTTCGTGCTAGGCTTCTGGTTTTAATAAACCAAAATAAAAGTTTGCTTTGAGATTAAAGAAACGCCGTTTTGGTCTTTCCGCCCTGAAGCGTGACTTACGCAGCCTTTTATACCTGCAGGGAAGTATCAATTGTGATTTTCCAAATCGATACCGGGGCTTCCTCGGACGAGGTGCTGCAGGTAATGGAGTCAAGGCATCAAGGAAATGGCAGCAGGGACCAACAGACTCCGACCGTTCTGGACAGTCAGGCCCGCTTCGCGAAGGAGACTTGCGGCGGGTGGAATCACGGTTGCGGAAGAGCCGAAAGCGCGGGTGGGGGAACCAGGCTGGTTCCACCTTAAGAGACCGCGCGGCACGGCGGCTGCGGAGGCGCCAGGCACCTGCAGGAGGCGCTGCTGCCCCGCGGTTCCGCCCGCGTCGCGGCGCGCCGCCAGCCTCGCTGCTCGCGGGCCTCGGTCCCCGGAGGGGGTGGGGACGCTGGGGGAGGAAGGGAGCGAGTGCATCCGTTAGGTAAGGAACCCGAGCCCTCCCGGATTTTGAAGCGGCCTCAGTGAGGCGTTTGCTGGAGGGAGCTTTCCGTCATTCTGCCGCGAGAGGAAATGTGGGGAAGCGCCCTCCCCTGCCCCCACCGCCTGCCTTCCTGCTTCCCTCCACCTCCGCTCCCCGACCCCGACCGTGCTTCCCAGACCCTTTGTTCTCGAGGTTGGGAGCTGCTGGGTGGGGGCTCCCCGGGGAAGAGGTCCCCCTGCGCCATTCGGAAAGAAAGGGATTCTCGCCTCACCCCCCACCCTCAGCCCTTCGCAGCTAAGTCCTCCTCGCCCCACCGCCCTTTTCCTTCGCGTCCTAATGCTTCTTTCCTGCCCCGGACTCCCCCCCCAGCTCCCGAGCCTCCCGCTCCCAGGCCTCCACCGTCTGTTTGCCCGCCTCCCTTCCCACTTGGCCACCTCCAAGGTCTCTGGGAAGAGGGTGGGAGAGGCAGACGTGAGGGGGAGGAGGAACCACGTCGCCTCCGCGGCTCGGAGAATCCCCAGGGAGCCTTTTAGGCCCCGACCCCTGGGACCCGCCGCAGAGGAAGGGGTTTCCCGGCGCCGCCGCAGGGCGAAGGGACAGCCCCAGCTGGGAGGACGCCCCCTCCGCGTCGCCGGGAGCCCAAGGGCGCACAACCCCGCCCGAGCCTTGGGGTGAGGGCCCCGCCGTGCGCGGCCTCCCCGTCGGCACCCGAGCCCCACGCTTGGAGAGAAGGGGACGCCGTTTCTCCCCAGTTGGAGAAAAGGGGACACCGTAGTTCGTGCCCTGGGAAGGCGAATTGCAAACGGACGCCCCCTTCTTCCCCTACCCACCCTCTGGGGCGCCACCCGCGTAGCTTCGCCGCCGCGCGCGACCCCGAGGGCTCCCGCGATTGTATCTTCTTGAGTACAGTTACAATTGCGCTCAGCTTCATTTCTTACTTAGGCGAAGGCGTCGCTAAGTGAAGCCAAGGGACAGGGATGCAGGGGGACAGAAGCTGGGGCAGGAGACTGAACGGAGAGGTAGGAGGACGTGACTGGGCGGCCCGGGCGTGGACGGCCTCCCGGAGTCCCGAGTCCCGAGGCAGTTGAGGCAGGACTGCCCGGGCAGGCCCACGCCCCGGCCCGGGCAGCCGCAGCCCAGCGGCCGAGCCCTCCACGCCCTCAGCTCTGAATGAGCCTTCTCAGCGTGCCATCTACGCCCTCCGCGCGCTCGCGACCGTGGAGGGGGCTCCGGAGGAGCCGGGGCGCGAAGTAGGCTTCCCCCCCTCCCCCCCCCCCCCCCCGGGAGAAGTGGACGCGGCCTGGGGCAGTCAGCTCGGGGCTTCCTGGAATCCCCTCCGGCCTCTGGTGTGACCCTGGACCTCACTGGCTCTTCGCGCGCCGCGCCAGCAGTTCTCTGGGCAGCGGGTTCCCCGGGACACACCCCGTCCCCACCCCCGAGAGCTGGCGGCCAGCTCGGGATGCCAGGCGGCCAGGCGGGCGCCCTGCCAAATTCCGCGTTCCTCTCCAGGAGACGGGGAGTTGCGTCCCAGGCTCGGGAAAGCCCGCAGTTTGGACTTGGGACTCGCTTGCAAAGCCCCCCAAGGCGCCAGGGACGCCTCTGCAGGTTGAATTCCTGCTCCGTATCACTTCAATTTTAATTAATCTTTTAAAACACCGCTGTCACGTCGCTTGCAGAAAATTAATCAAACCTGAATCCTTGTTGCATAGCAAGAATTTCGATCCGAGTCTTTTAAAAAGGACTTGACTTTGCAAAGTCACGTCTTTTACAGTTCCCTCATTCCCCCTTTAGCAAGGGAAATATTGCAAAAGTCAAGGCATGTTTGTTTGGTTCTTTCTATCTTCAAAATGAAACTTTGCTTATTTCTGATCTTTATTTTCTGTCTTTGAACAAAAAAAATAACGAGATAAATTGCCTACCTCTGTTAATTCAAAATATAATTACTTTGAATGATCTTTGTTTAAGAGCCCAGATAAACTAAGATAATCTTAATTTTAATGTGACACGACCCCTATTTTTCCTTGTGAATAATGAGAATAAAGCAGTCATTAATTAATACCAAGATATCTCCATAGAAGATAGTATCTGGTCTCACCGAGAGGCTGAAACATCAGTTGTATTAGTAAGTGATACTGTATAATTGAACATGAAGATAGTCGTCTATTTTTAACCTCAAAGCTCAGAGTTTATTTGGTGATTACTGAGCTCCTAATAATTAATTTTCGTTCCTTCTTGCTGCATAAATAATTTCTATGATTCCCAGTTCCCATGCAACACAGAGGCTTCTCATTAAAATCCACCCCTCAAAATATGTGAAGCTGTATTGTGGAGCAACCCTTTCTATTTCATTACTTATATATATGCTCTATTTTTTATATCTTCCTGTTACGTTCCCCCTTTGCTGTGATTTACCTACTAAAAAAAAAATAGAATATAACTACAATGTCTTTTGCCACAGCTTTGTCCTTCTGTATGGTAGGGGTTCAGTTTAATGTATATTACTTAAGATCGCCAGTCTTTCAAGTTCCTGAGAATTGAGAATAAGTTCCAATGAAGAATGAAAAAATTTTGTAGTGAAGTTGCCATAGATTATACTCCCATCTAACACAGCCCACAGTATCTCACACTCTTCTGTGGTTAAAAATAGACTTTGCTCACACACATGCTGTTTCTCCAACCTGAATTGAAGATCTGCTCTCAACAACTTACAGGGTTAAATTTACACAACTTTTGTCATTTAAAAATAGAAATCTTCTCCGAAGAAATAGAGAAGTCTTCCAAATAATAGTGGAAATTGAGACTCCACCTTTAAGGTATCTAATTATTTCTCAGCATCAATTTGCTGATGATCCCTCTTTTTCACCCAGTGGCAGAGGATTCTGCTTTTCTCATACATGCAAAAAGCTCCCTGTGTGTTTCTTCAGTACGTCTCCCCCAAATAAGTATATGTTATAGCACAGAAATATTCTTAGTATCCACCCTACCAAACCTTTACACTTGACTTAAATGTCAGTGCCACTTCTAAACTGATGAAAAGTATATCGGTTTTCCACTTTTCTTTCCCCCTTTGAACAATTAAGACTTTAGGTCAATATATGATGGAGTAATTCTCTCCTCTTGGATTTTATATTTTCCCACTATAATTTAGACTGAAATGGGATTAAAACAGGATCTAGAGTTCTAATCTTGGTTGATGTTTTGGTGTATTCACCGTAATGAGTCCTATTCCCTGGGGTCATGAAGCCCCCAATGTCAATCAAGCAAACTGATTCAGAAATGCCATTGTTCGACTCCCACGTCACTCCCCTTCCTCTCATTTTATTTAACAATACCGGAGTTCTCTGATCAGTCATTCGGAATATGAGGCATTATCTGGGGAAAATTCACAAAGTGTCTTGATCTTTCTTTGGGAGATACTGTTAAGGGGTTTCCGCAAAGCAGAAAGTGCTTGTTTATATTTCTGTCTTCGGACCGCACTACAGCTCGAAGGAACCAATGAATACCGCTCGAAAGAAAATCATACCGTAAATCCGTCAAAAATTAATTCGTCCAGTTGAATGTTACATGTCTATTTTCGTGTTTGAAGCACCCTGACTTATCACCGGTGGAGAAGTATGACCAGGTCTGGGTCCAGTTGGCATGCCCTCACTTTCAACCCCGTCTGTTTTACCCCATTTAGTGATACTAAGGTATTTAGTCTGCACTAGTTAACCAGGAATTTACTTGGGGGCGAGGAAGAGCCAACCTTTGCCCCGGGAGCTCTACCCAGACCACTCAGACACGTCCGGGAGTCTCGGCAACTCGCATTTCCCATCCGCAACCCTGGGTCATCTATGCTTGGGTCCCAGCTCCGGGACAATCCCCAAAGCCAAAGGCGTTAAGTGTGTTACTCGCCCTGAACAGCCCAAATTAATAATCAACTTAACTCGTGGAGGCCTCGAGCCTTCATGCAGAGTTCCCCGAAGGTTCCCAGAGCCGAGCCCGGCTCCTGCGAGGACTTCCTCGTAGGGAGAGGCCGGCGTGCAGGGACGGTTTCAGGGGGGAAAAGCTGTCGTTTGCGTCTTTCACTTAGAGGGCTGTGGGGAAGGAGGCAGGAACCCACCCTCCCGTTAGGAGTTCCCACAAGGGATTCATCCAGAATCGCAACAGCCGCTCTGGCTCTGTGGGCTCGATGTGCTCGCGTTTGCTGCACACGTCTCCAAAGGCACCAGCCCTTGCGCCCCGCGCGGTCTCCTCTCGCACGCTTAGAGCCGAGGTGACCAGGGAAGGCGGCGGAGGTGGGGACAGGGGGTGGGGCCGCTCTCTGGCGTGACACGATCAATCACTTTTAAGCAAAGGGTTCAAAAGTTCCAACCTCCCCTTTGCAGGGGAGCAGACCAGCTTCGCGGGGCCTGCTGCTCGCTGCAGCCCGCGCGGCTTCCCAGCAGCCGCGCGACGAAGGGGGGGAGCTCGGCCGCCCTTCGCAGGAGACCCTTCCCGGGCACGGCCCCTGCCGCCTGCGCGGCCCGGCCGGGTTGACCGAGCTGGCGGGCCGCAGCGGCTCGGCTCCCGCGGAGGAGCGGCTCTCCCGCCGCACCGACAGGCTCCCCGCCCGCAGGGCCCCGGGCGTGCGCTTTTCCCTTTCTCAGCAAGCGGGAAAGGCCTGCGCGCCGGGGCTGGCGGAGCGCGGGCGGCCTGGCGGCGCGGGGCCTCGCCGAAACCCGAGCTCCCTGCGACCTGCTCTGCAAGAAGGGGCGGGGGAGAGCGCCAGCAAGCTGCCCCGGAGGCGGGCGGTGCGAATTCCTCCGAAAAAAAACCCTCTCGGAAACACGCAAACCTTCCAAAAGACGCGGCTCTGCCCCGTCCTCCCGTCCTGTGGCCTTGCAACCTGTCAGTCTCCTCCTCGCCACCCCGCCTGGCCCTCACCTGCGACCCTGCCCAGGGCCTAGCCCCCGCTTTCCACCCCCACCCCCGCTTTTCAGCTCCATCTCTTCCCTGACCTTTCCGAGGCCTCGGCTAGGGTAGCCAGGGTGCTGCAGAGGAAATGAAATTGTTCTGGAGATTACAGTGGGGCTGTTGGCCAGGAGAAGTGTTTTCCCCCCCTCTTTTTCTCAGGCTTCCATGTTAAGCGCAAACTTGTATTTCCCTCCACAAGAATAGACAAATTTTCTCGCTTATTTGCAGTTTTGCAAAGTTCTACACACAGATCAGTGAACCTTAAGCGCCCTTTTTCAGGCCCACATTGTGGAGGTTTGTCAGGGTCCCTGGGCAGTGAGCGTAGTGACAGGTGAATCCAGCGGCCCCAGGGGAAGCCAGACCTAACCCCCAAGACTCACAATAGGGCAGAGGCCCAAAAGCTCCCCCAAGCAGCTTCAGGCAACAGGTACTCCACAGCAAGGCAGGCTCTCTGGGATCCCAGAGCTTGGGCTCTGGGCGCAGAACCCGCTTCTCAGTGACCTGAGACAGAGTGCCCCCACCTGCACCTCCCCGCCCCCACCCCCAGGAGATTCCTTTTCTCCAAATTACTCCTCAGTCACACAAGAATCTCTGAGCTCTGAACCACCTGCCCAGACATGGCCAGGCTGCATTTTGGCTTGGCCCTCGCAGCGTAAGTCCATTGATGCTTCCAACCTGCTTGCTCTTCCTGACCTGACTTGAGGGAAAAGACAAGGAGAAGCATCAGAAGAAGACAAAAGTCAGGGAGAGACGCAGAATGCAGAATAAAAAGCCAAATGGGGGGGGCCAGAGCAAAACAGAGCAATACCTTTATTGTCCAGATCCCAACCCCCAACCCAGTCTTTCCCACACTCAAGAAGAGAGAGAACTGGTTTCAGTGGCTCTAACGCCAAGTAACTTTTTTGAGTGATCTTTTGCTCCTGGACCTACCTCTCTCCCCACCCTGAAGAAAGCAAGGAGCCATGTAGGTTTAGGGGAGACGAACAGCTTTCTAGGGCAGAAATGGCCTCCCTGTAACCAGTCACCATTCCACAGAGAGCCTGGGAGTTTCAAGCTGCAGGAGCCTAAGGGCTCTGTTTCACAACCAGCCTGGGCCTTAACTATACCCTGGTCAGCCCAAATTAGATTCAAAGGAGATGGGGAGGCTTAGGGTTCCTTCTGCCTTGAACATTCCCCTGGTAGGATCTTCATGCAGAAATATAGCTAGTCCCTAGGACCGTGCTCCAAGTGGCAGCTTGGATAAGTGATAAGTGATAACTAGGATAGAAGACAAGACTGATGGCAGAGAACGGAGGGGGCACTAGAGATATATACACATATGTTTACTTTTGCAAGACTCGGAGATTCCCCCTCAGACCTTCCAGTCCATCCTCACTCAGCCACCAGAGTAGAGTAGAAATCAGCCTCTGGGTTTATCAGAGGAGGTGGGGGTGGGCGTGGGGTGGGGGGATGCCCTTTCCAACCCCAGGCTAGTATATAAGGAAGGATATGATGGGGAGGGATAGATCTGGCAGAGGGAAAGAGAGGCCTGAGCAGCAGGCACAGCCCCCAGTCACTCTGAGGAACTCATCCTCATTAAAGAAATCCTTTGTATGATGCTGCATTTCTTTCCCAGATTTGTGGCGACCACACCGAAGGAAGAGGGCGGCAGGCAGTGGCTGTGGCTGCTGCGGCTACATGCAGGCATCCAGCAGTGTGTCCCCAGCAGCAGACTCGGTATCCCCAGTGTGAAGAGCCCAGGCCTTGCCCATTAGGGCTGTGACTGAAAACAACCCCCCCACCTCCAAGCAGGCTCCGCAGTGGCTACCCCAAATCCCTAAGCAGATTCCTGGACTGAGAGACACACGGTTCATAGCATGACTGTCAAAGAGCTAGATTTGGTAGAAAAAAAGAACAGAAAATCCCACCCGATGCTGAAATCGCCAACGAAAAATCACGTGTGGTAGTGGGTATTTGTGCAAATATACAGGACAGTTGCCTACTTTCGGCCAAGGAATGACATTTCAAAAATGTTTCTCCCCCCCCCCCCCATAGCACCAAAGGCTGTTTTACGTCCCGCTATTGTGAATCAACCTTCTGTAAACCATATTGTGCATTTTCCCCTGGATTTTAATGAAAGAAGAACTGTGCAAAAGCAACTGCTTTGTCCCAGAGCTGAAACAAAGACTAATACACAGCAAAGGGGCAGCCCTTCCAAGATGTACTCCTCTCCGACTTGGGAGGAAGGCTCCTAGAGTGACCAGCCATAATTGTGGTTGATGCTTAATCCTCCTTAGTACAAAGGCCCATCTTTTCACTATGCAGAAGCACCACTGAGATATGACTAACCTTCAGAGTTATATCCCAAACTGAGTGTCCAGGCTTAGACTTGGATTGTCTAGGCCTCTCCTAACCCGAACAAAAAGGATCTGAAGAAAATCACGTTTTTTCCCCCTCCTTCGCAACAAAGCATTCCTAATCACTTCAGCTTGTTGGTGAATTTTTATTCCCGTGTCCACTTGGGGGTATTGAAATCGATCGCTGCAATATTTAATATATTACACTCCCAGGGTCGTTGCTCTCCTAAGACCGAATTCCCTCTCCCTCACGCCCTCAACTCAGCCGGGTTACTACCCTCCTAGTCCAATCTGTTCAGGCCCTCTGGTTTTCTGTCCTCGTAACGCCTTTATTTCTCAGCCCGGCCCGGCAACTTCACGTGTATTTTGTTTTCTGGTAGGGACACTGCAGAAAGCTCTAGGCAGCAGTGCACTTAAAAGGGAAAACGAAGAGCTCAGTAGATTGGAGAAAATTAACCTGCCACAAACAGCCTCATTAAAGAGCTGCCTACCAAGAGTTAAGAATTAATAGCAAAATGGATGGGGGGAAAAAAAAAAACCCTTGAGTGAAGAGACCTTAAAACCGCTTTCCCTGAAAGGTGCATAATTTACAAGCCCAACCTAACATTCAGTTTTATTTCCCTTTCCTAGTGACCTGTCCCCTAACCTTGTAATCCACTGTGGGGGCGTTTTCTCTTCGGTCCCTTTCTTCTCGCAAAAACCCTTAGGTTTGCCAAAATCCAAATGCTTTCTGATATTTTTGGTTCAAAAATGCACTTAAATTGTTTGGGGCCTTTTAATTTAGAAAGACACTTTAAAAGACTCCTGGAATACCCTTTGGGAATTGTTAGCTGATTTGAAGAGTGCCCTTAAAAGAATTGTGTTTGGATAAGAGGGGGTGTGTGTGGGGGGGGAATCATGCAGAAAGAAGCATGAAAAACCAGAGTGAGGACATTTTGTAGATTTAGTGTTCCGACGGTGGTGTGCTTATTTTGCACATGAAGTTCGAATTTAAGTAAAGCCCATGTGTATGGGCTGTAAGTTGCTTTTCTAATGTTTTATTGGGCATTGTATTCTATATTGGCATTTTATATGCATAATCTCATTTCAATGCGGAGCCGCATACTAAATCCCGGGGCAAGCCGATGAGAATGCAGTATGGATATTACACTCCATTTCATTGGCTTCAATGAGACTTTGCACATCGCGATTTCCATTGTAATGGCTTATCTTTGGCTAGAATTTTACACGTTGACATGCTATTCCTTTGGCCAGAATCCTGAATGAAGAAAGTGTGTCAATGGAACAGCCATAATGATTCCATTCACATTATAGCAGGTAACGGGTGATCAATGGCCCCAACACTAGTTGTAAAAGATTTCCTGTGGGTTTTTTTGTTTTTTTTTTTTGTAATTATTTTTGCACTTTCTTCTTGAAGGAGATCACACTTAAAACCAACTTTGGAGTATACACTAAACTATTGGTTCAAAACAGTAAGAGATGGGAAATTCACAGTCAGGAGCCTTCAGTTCATCTAGAAATCTTGCATTGTGTCAGAATATTATAGGCAGTCCACATGTTACATAGGATCGGATCGGATTCAGATAAACCAGCTAGAGACTGATACAAAGCACAAGGTTTTAGAAGTGCTGGCAACCTCCCTAAATCTACAAATTAGTTATATTTTCCTCCCATTTAATTAATACAAAGCAAGTTCTATTTCCCTCCAATTTGATAGTAGCATTAAGTTACAAGCAGCCGGCTGAAATTGTGTAAGATAATATGAAATTTTGACATTTTAGGTAAAACATGTTTCTGAGGTCATTTTTCTATAGAAGATGGCAGGCGTGTGTAACTAATTTCCTAATTTACTTTTAAAATTTACAATACGTAAAGATGTAAAAGGGTTTAAAAAAAACACAAAGGTTTAAATACTTTATTTTCTTAAAATCATATGAGCCACAAAACAACTGAACAATCCAAATGTTAACCAACCTCTTCTACTTTAAAATGTTTCTTATTTAGAAGGGCGTAAAAAGTACGACCTCTCTTTTGTAAATTCAGATAAGAAACACACTGGTAGGAGTGTGATTCATTCTCAATCGTATATGTTTAAGGTTGTTCGTTTGAAAAGCCTTTATTATTAACAGAAAATATCAAAATTGGCTTTCTGAAGACCAATTTGCCACATGACGTCTAACACACTTGGAACCAAATTAAAAGCATCTCTGCATTTGCATTGGGCAATGCACTCCATGTTAGAACCACAGCCATGTGTTTATGGAGTCGACTCTCCTGGTCTTGAGATGCACTCTATTTTTTACAGCCTAACAGGAATAGCTTAGCACATGCAGGGCAAGAGGCTGGGAAGCCCTGGCCTCTCACCCCAGCAAGGAAGCTCAGGGTCACTGCAGGTTCCCACACTGCCTCCATCAGCACTGGTTTAAGCCCGCCCAGATCTTACCCTCCTTCCACCTCTGGAGAAAGTATTGCTGCCTATTGGGCACAAAGGTTAGGTAGGAGGAGGGGGAGAAAAGGAAAAGCTGAGAAGGTGGGAGAGGAGAAGAAGAAGATAAAGGGAAAAGGTGAATAAACCTGGTCCTGGCAATTTCTACTGCGTCATGCAGGTTTTACTTTGAATGGCTATAATATCCAGGCATTTGAAAGCTTAGCGTCCACTGGTCTGCATATTTGGGTCCAACGCAGAGGCCAAAAACTAATCTTCCCCATTTGCCCCACCGACAATCAGGGTATTCATTCATTTGAACAGGAGGGAAAAAGAGAGAGGGTGAGAGAGACATGAGGAAAAATGAATGTAAAAATGTGCCTTTATTCCTGGGAGATCCAAGAATCTAGGTCCTTTGCAGTCATTTCAGAGACAGAAACTCGTACCTACTGACCGAGTTGTAGCCTCAAGATCTCTTACATGTTTGTGTCCGTTTCTAACTTCCCCAGGAAAGAGGGAAGGCTGCTGTCTAACCTTAGTGCAGTCTCTCTTCTACACTGTTTTTCCTCCCTTTTGCCGGGCACTTATCACAAGTATTGTGTGGTTCCTGGAGCTAACCTAAACTGATTTAAAAGACGACAAGCACTAACAATGGAAATTATATTCCAACCTTTTGGTGCCCAGCATGTGCTTGTCCAATAGCCCAGCCTCCAGGAGACTGGAGTTTGTCTGTCTGTCTGTCTGTTTGTTTTGATGGCTTGGAGATGAAGGTAGGCAGCCACTCAGTTTCCCTCCTGTTTCCCTCTGTTTCCTTCGGAGCACCCTGGCCAGGGTGGGCCCTTGCAGACCTGTGAGCAGTTGCTCTCTGCTGGACTGGCAATATTTTAGGGTCTAAATCTATTGATTCTAAGCCTCTTCCATCCAAAAGGGTCAAACACAAACATATTGATGGCACTGATTAGATGAATGACTGGATCTTACTGGAGAGCCTCTAGGCTGCCTGCCACTCTCTCTCCACCTCCTTCTGTCTTGCTCCAGTCTCTCAAGGAAAGGAAGATCCCAAGAGCAGGAGCTAAGGAATAGGGATACCCTAGCATCCTAGGTACTTGGTCTATTTCTCCCGTAGATGTTCTCTTCACACTACTGGGACACACACACACACACACACACACACACATCTGCGGGCAGCACGCTCTCCTAATTCTTTTTCCAAAATCTCTGTCCCGTCACCTCTCTGGCCTTAACGTCCCTTGCAAGGGACAACCACTGCCCTTCCCCCAGTTAGACACCAGTCAGCCCCGCAGCCATGGCGGCAGCCGCAGAAGAATAGAGAGCTCTTGCTGCACCATACAGCTTGGCTCTGGGCGAAGAAGTCGTGGGAGTCAGATAGTGGTCCAGGAGAGGGCTGCTCCAGCCAGCAAAACATTTATTCAACTGGGCAAACGTTTTCCGGGCACCCACTATGGCAATTTTAGGTGCTGCTGTTAGGTCCTAGGAAGAGAAAAAAAGAGGAACGGAGGTCAGCAGTGCCAGCATGAGAGGAGCCCCGCATGAAGCCACTGACTTGGGGTTTAACTCCACACGTTTTGGGGTCGTGTTTTTCCAAGCAAACTGGGGTGATCTTCAGGGAAAGCCAAATACACATGATGAAAACATCCTGTTTTGAGAAAGCAGGACCGGTGGAGCGCCGGTGACTGCCCACCAGTGCGTTAATCACTCAGGAAAGGGGCTTGGGAGCCCCAAGGCTTGAATTTGGTGCATTCGTGCAATTTGGAGCTTTTCGACTTCGTATTGATCCCTAAACTCAATTTTGAAAACAGCCTCCCTCGCAGAAGTGTGGGCTGTGTTATCCCAGTATTTGCACGCATCGATTGGGCTAAAATAAAATGCATCATACGCTCCTCAAAGAAGGAAAGAGACAGGGACAGTCACAAGAGGAATAGCAGAAAGTGCATAGTTAATATGGGTTGTACACGAATCCGCGAAACAAGTGCTTTAAACCCAGGGGGATTTCACGTAATAGCTAATTTGGTGAGAGAGCGAGTGTGCGCAAGCAGAGGGCCATCTTAGAAGGCCAGGAAGATAGGGAAGATATAGGTTTTTCTGACTGGAATTAACATTTCCTTGTGATTTGCATTTGCTAATGTCCAAACCCTGACGCACAGTCCACCTAACCCAGTCTCTCCACCGCCCCCCCCTCCTCCCCCAAGTAGGCTCACGAAGAAATTCTCTTCCCTGGGCCACTGCCAGAGCTCAGAAGCTGCTGCTGCTTTTCCCCTCGATGCACCGGGTCTCAAGTGCCGGGAAGGCCGCGGGCCGAGCCCAGGGAGGCGCTCTCCGTCCGCCCTCTCCAGGCCTGCAGGACCCCGCGGGGTCCTCGCCTCAAAGTTCATCAAATGACCCCAGCGCCTGCCTGGTTTTGCCCATACACTTCCTGGGTCCCAACTCACTGGAAGGACAGCTGGAGAAGATGGGGAAAGGAGATAAGACTATCTTATCCTAGACCAAAGAAGAAATTCTTTTCCTTGTCTCACACCCACACACCCACACAAAAACCTTTCCTCTCATTTCTTCGGAGTCCATTTCAGGTTTCTGAGAGAGAGAGAGAGAGGGAGAGAGAGAGATCGCGCGTGAGAGAGAAAGGAAGAAAGAGTGGGGGAGAGAGAGGGAGAGAGACAGCTTTTAAACAAAAGACAAGGAGGCGCAGGCAGGGGTCTGGAGCTCCCCTTCGGGGGGCTGCTCCGCCCGGAGCCCCTCCAGCCTCTCGGCCCGGCATTTTCGGGCGTTCCGCAGGCCTGGCCAAAACCGCCTGAGCCTGCGCTCCACGCGGCTGGAGAAGTGGAGACAATGCCCGAGAACCAGTTCCACCCCGGCGCGGCTGGAGCCGGCGCCCGGCCCGGCCGGCCTGTGTCCGAGGCTCTGGGAGCGGAGAGGGGCGCCGGGCCCCGCTCCGCCTCCCCGCGGCCCAAGCCGCCCGGGTCGCCCCGGCGCCCCCGGTTCTCCGCGGCCCACTTAGCGAGCCGCTCTCGGGGGCCCGCGAGTTCAAAACACGCCTTCTCCTTAATGAAAGCCTGGAAACCCTCTCCACTTGCTTCCCAGGCCGAGTCGCCGTCTCCAGAGGTCGCCCGGGCGCGCTCGGCCCGGCGTCCGCTTCCGCGCTGGGCCTCCGAGGCCGAGCGGCCATTTACTGCCCTCTGATTGCGCCGAGGACCAGGTTAGCTCATAAAGCCTTTCACACTCAACAATGGGGATTTTCTCAACAATTAACAAGAAACAACATAATAAAGCCATTTACAAAGACCTTGCTATTTACTATAAATTAGGCACTCTTTAAGAGACCAGTGCGTAATTTCACACACTTTACAACTGGGGCTGCATTTTAAACACCCGGGAAAAGCAAGCTTGTTGCACTTTCCTGTGACCTATCTGCGGTGCACCTCTGTTTCCCCTCTTCCTCCGGGAGCAGCTTTGTTTGCATTGCTGCACTCCCACCTCCCCAGCCAAGGGTGGTTTTCCAGGTCACTGTCGCCCGTTTCCCGTTTCCAGGTCATCATTCCACTTGCAGAGGCTCCGAGAGGTTCCAAGGACAGGAACCACGGCGCCAAAGAAAAGCAAGCCTTGCCCCATCACACTTCCCCCCTCTTTGGGAGTTCTGCTGGGCCTTCGCCTGCGCACCCGTGCCCTCCCCAGACTCCGGGCCCGCAGGTCTTGGGCCACTTCCCAGAAGGCGTTCACAGCCGTGCTGGCTGGCCCAGTGTGAAGCCTCATCTCTTTGCCACTTGCGTCGCACGCACGCATTTTGGAGACCTGGGCCAGCCCTCCGCCCAGAGCAAAAAAGCTGGGCCCCATTTGCCTGGGACAGAGAGATGAGGCCTGGGCGAGAAGGTGAGAAATGGCTAGGCAGTGTGTGCGTGTGCCGGGGTGGGAGATGACTTCAGAACACACAAAAGGAGCGCAAAGTGAGAGGAGGCGGTCCAGTCCCTGAGGACCGGCCGCGCGCCCTGTCGCCTCTGCTCCCGGTGGGCCTGGCCTTGAGGCCACTGGGACAGGAGACTGCGTGGAAAGGAGCTGGGGGTCGTGCGCTCAGGGGTACGGGGCTGTTCCGCCCCGGGGAGCCAGTAGGTGACAAATTCAGAGGAGAGCAGGATCTGGCCGGGGGAGGGGGGGGGAGTCACAAAGAAATTTGTTTGCCACCGTGCAAAATGGCGGCATTTAAACATCTTTCCGGTGTGGTGGCCCAGGCCAGAGAGCTAAAAGCTGCCCTGGGTCAGCACGGTGGCCAGAGCTTGGCACCTAGGTGGAAAGCGAGGGGGAAAGGGACCCCGAAGCCGCTACGTCCCCCGGGTCGGCCCTTCGCCGGCTAGGCCGTCCCCTGCGTTCCCTACCAGCCCGCCAGTCCCAAGCCCCGCGCCAGCAGCCCCTGGACACTGACCCCTGTTTACAAACACAGCCCGGGGGCGGGGTGGGGCCGGCCGGAATGCGGGCTGGCGGGGTGGAGGATGGCAGCTCTCTCCCGAGGACGCCACCAGCAGAGAGGAACGAGGAGTTGGTGCGAGAGAGCGGGCCCGGCAGCTGGAAAGGACTGAACGCCTTGTTTTTGAAACTGTCAATTCCCTCAACCCCTATTGTGAGGGCTTCATGCAAAACATCTCAGGCCTTTTAAAGTAGGAGCTTGTGAGGCCGCCACAGTTTGAAAAGGAGCGAGAGAAGAGCGGGGGCCTAGGGCATGGGCAAAGAATGATAGCTGGGCCCCCCTCCTTTTTTTTTTTTTTTTTTTTTGCAAAAGACTGCCTGCCAAACAGGTAAAATGCAGCCCTTCCCCCCACCTCCTTGCGCTTCCCTACGTCCCTACCCCCCAGGCTAGTTTGCAAATGCCCTTTGGCCTAGGGAGCAAACCAAAACCAAAGCTAGCGTTAAAAATAGTTCTTCCTTCCAGGAAGGGGAAAATCCTGGGGAAGACCTGGGTGACCGGGCGGACTCCCTAAGGTGGATGGCCTGTTCCTCCTTGTCAATTTCCTGAAGTTAGTTGATGGGGAGCCTTTAATTCCCACCCACCCCCCCTCCAGTTTGGCTCTAAGAAACTCTTTTTCACATCTTTTATCAGCAGGAAGTTATTTTCAAGGTGAAGCAAAACTCACATTTTCTAGCTTTTGTAGATACTAAAGCTTTATTATTATTATTTTTTTAATGTGAGGGTTCTGTTTTTGTTTTTTTACCATGTAGGATTTTTGTTTTTGCTTTCTTTGAAAGAAAAAAAATGCTGTTGAGGCATGAGTCTCTATCTTTTCCTGCATTCAAACAAAACTATCATTCTCCTATCAAGCAGACACTTCAATTCTTGTGACCAGAACTTTGAAAATTTTGTAGACCATTGAAAGTCACCCAGACACGGGTAAGATAAAAATCCACACACCAAGCCCATCTAGTTTGTGTTATTGCCGTTTAGTGGTGGCTCCTTGTTGTTGATTTAAAAATAAACAACCATTATTGAGATTACTGCACTGTAATCAAGTAAGCCAGTAGAAAAGAACACCCACTTTAAAGAGTAAATAGTTGAAAAAGAGCAAGCTCCATTTTCTCAGAAAGCAGATAACCTGACTGGAAGACAAAGTGCACACATCTCTTAAAAAAATAATTAAGTCTTCATTTCAGAATCTTATCAGGAAACTATTTTTACAGGAGACCCAAAATAAGCTTGTTTCCCCAAACAGTCATAGATTCCTTCATTTTCTTTATGTTTGTAGGTGGTGAGCTTTAGACATAGGACTAAGTGACCCTGGGACCATAGAGTGCCTTTAAAAAAATGCTATCACCTGAAAACATCGAAAGGTAAAAATGCAATCTATCAATGGAGGTAACTTTGTTTTTCTCTCAATAAGGCTTAACTTTTTGAACAACTGGGACACTTATAGCATCTTAGAAAACATTAATCATAAAACAACCAAAATGAAATAAACTGTACTGAGAATAATTCCCACAGCAGAATGGGAAAACAGCTGAGGGACTAAAGAATACCTTGTATTTGCAAGTTACTGAATACTATTTGGTACACTCTCCTAACAGAAGCCCCAACTCAGATTTTGCTGTGGTTGGCTGGCTTGTTGTAGTACTGTGGGGTGAAATCTGTGTTGACTATTTAATTTCTTTCCTTTTGATGGTATCACTCTGGAATGCCTCGGCCTCCATGCTGCTCATTCTCCAGCTCCTATAAACTGAAACTATTGATTCTCTGAGGGCTGGAGACCAAGTGTCAAAGCTGGAAGCCGATATTTTATGTCAGAAATTCCATTGGGTATATTTGTTTTAAATTGTGCTTATTCTACCTAGCGGTCCTCTCACACCCCAAGATCTGTAGACTTCAAATATATTCTCAATTTATAATATGGGAACAATGATTCCATAACCAACAAGAAAAGTACTAGTCTTAGAAGTCATCATACTTTGAACTCCCTTGACTTAGCAGTAATTAAAGAATAGAAATTACCGACTTCCAGTGTGTGTAGATCACACTTTTTACAGACTGATTTTGCAGGACAAATCACTGCACCCAAATTCTGTATGGCCTTCCAAAGAGGAAAGAACTCAGGCTGTGAAGCTGATTGTTCAGCTTTCTAGGGGCTTTAACTGTAACTTGTACTGGTCTTTGGAATGATACACAAACATGAATTCAAGGAGGACATCCCCCAAATTTTGCTTTGACCATATCTATCATCCCAATAAAAAAAAAAGGATCCAGTGAACCTACATCTGGCACCATTCAAGAAGGAAAGGAAGGGAGGCAGTTCAAAGCATGTGTTTACTCCATCCAAATGTATTTGGATGCAGGTATTCTCAGCCTCTGTCCTTTACAGTAAGAGTAAAACCACAGATCATATACAGCAATTAGAGCTGAGACCATCCAGATCTAACTGAAACATTTATAGACAAAAGACAAATTTCAAAGGGAGTAGGAATTAGAAGGTGAAGGGCAAGGAATAAAAAAAAGAGTCCATTTCCATGAGAAATAGTGACTTAAATTCACACAGTAAACATCTCATTGATGTTTTGTTTTGTTTTACGATTGATGACCTATAGATGCAACTTCTTAGGAATATGATGGCAAAAATCTGAGATCCATAATTAATTTGTCAGACTAAGGGGGGTGGACCAAAAATTGCCAGATTTAACATTCATTAAAATAGCACTTGATCTCTGCTTCACTGTCTTAAACCTGAAACTTTTTGCACTTGATTTGGAACAAGTTTGCAAAGTTCTGTTGTTATTTAGAAAGAAATCCAGTGTTTTGCACAGAACCTGCCTGGCCTCATCACATGGTGTTACAACAAAACACTACACCCAACAAATGCATTTCTTTCAGGCAAAAACATGACAAATGAAAATGCCAACAAAACCATTCATTCCTGTTAACGTTCTTCAATCTGGAATAAGTAGAAATGTATGGAACCAGGAATTTTAAACAGTGTTTTTAATTGAAAATAAAGCTAAAGCATGCTTTTCAACAGTGCAAATTTCCATAATTTTGATTTGCTGCTTCCATCATCACAAGATAGCACACCAGCATGGCCCTTACCAAGGGCTAGACCCTAGCCATTTGCATGTTGAACTACTTTGATTTTAAGTGCAAATATAGATAGTCACCTCTGATTGTCACTTGCAGTAGAAACTCTCCTGCTTTATCACAGGATGGTCTGAAAACAGAAGTTTCGAGAGATGCGGAAAAAGTAAAAGGTAATAAAACCCAAGTGCCTGAGTTCTGATACCAAAGAGCCCTAAAATAACTGTTATTTTTCATTGGGGATATGCTTAGAACTCTGACCCATTGTACTTTTCTCGGTTGTATTTACTGCTCTGTCATTATGAAGAGTCAGACCATAAAATATCCTGCTATTAAGGGAACTATTTAATTGTTTTGCAAGTTTGAGGAGTCAAACTTGAGGAGTCAGACCACAAGGTAAGCAGGACAATAGTGAATAAGAGTCACCTTATTTATAACCTTTGGGTGAGAACACAAAAAGGACTTTTTCCAATTGCAAGGAGTAAAATCCCATCCTTTACAAGAAAAAAAAAAAAAGCAATCTCATATTCCTTTTACTCAGTATATATGAGGCAGCTTTTACCAGCATTCAAGCAGGACTCCCCAATCTTTCCACTCAAAAAAAGAAAGAAAGAGATAGAGGGAAAGAAAGAAAGAAAGAAAGAAAGAAAGAAAGAAAGAAAGAAAGAAAATTAAGGGCAACTACTCTTGGAGAAGGAATGAGGGGAACAAAAGAAAAAGATGCCCCACAAAAAAGAGCTCCAGAAAAGAACATTTTGGGCTCACAGAAACTTCTTTCTACCTCACTGTGTAACCACGTAACCTAACAAACTTTCACTGAATTAACAGTTACACTTTCAGGTCTGAAATCTAGTGCATAAACTTAATGGCTCATTGTAATATTTATTATTCAACCTTTTGACATTTATTTGTAGCAGTTGAATTGAGGTACCGGGTGCATTATTAGCATTGAAACAGTAAAGTGTTCCAGCTCTACCTTAATAACTGAGTTTTACTTGAGTCTTTAGCCTGAAGTAGTCTGTGGAATGTAAACCAACCCTTCTCCCACCCCGCCCCCACCCTCCTCCAGGAAAAAAAAAAAAAAAAAAAAAAAACCCGCAATGGAAAAAAAGTAATCCGATTTCTGTCTTCAAAATGCGATAAACCAGGGCTCCAAAAGGGGTGTAACACATTAATGGACTTGTACAAACCATCCTGTGCAGTTATACAACAAAAGGAAGGTAATATGGTTCAAGAAAATATCTTCCAAAACACTTTTATGAATTAAATTTCCTGAATTTGTGACTCGGTGGAAGAGGTATTGCAGAACCGCCCAGCTGCCATTTCCATATAGGATGGGCTTTGTGAGGAGGTTGGGAATCCTTAGTGGTGTTTAAGGAATACGCCGGCCACAAATCCCCATCCTTCCCAATAATGAGTGATGGTGGACAAGGAAAATTTGCCATGAAATTAAATGGCCTTTTCACTGCTGATGCTACATTGCTGGCTACCTTTTTGCGTCTGTTTATAACTGTAAAATCATCCAGTGTTCCTTCATGTGTTTCGGTTTTACCTGTAGGACGAGGGCTTCTAGCTGATTTCAAATTTGGTTTGACTGGAGGTGTCTGAAGTACGGGTCGTTTTCCCAGTACTAGTGTCCGGTAATTTTTTCTCACCCTGGCACCAAATTTATATTCCCCATCCTCGGGTTTTGGAGAACCTAAAGTGCATGAGAGGCCCTGACTCTGAGCCGGTGGGTTTAAGGAAAGCGTTTCTTTTTCAGGGCATGCAAAACCTTCTTCCTTGGCTGTGGTTAACAAGGCGTCCTCCTCTTTACTTTCAGTCACACTGTAAAACTCACCCTCTGTATCATTGCACTCGCACTTAAGCTTATTTGTAATAAGGTCAGGTTCATATTCTTCATTAGCACTACTGTCTTCTACTTTGATTTTAATATTGTGCAGAAATGGCAAGGTCTTGTCGCCCGCGTTAGTGCACGGATTCTCAGCTTTCGTGGCTGCTGCCGGTGCTGCTCCATCCACCTCAGAAGCGGCTTGGGAAGAGGACAAATCCGTAGCAAATTCAGCACAATGAGGGATTTTGGAGTCTTTTTCTGAATTTGCGGCTGCTCCTGAAGAATCATTATCGAAGAACCTAGCAGCTATTGTGTTGTTATCAGCACAGTGCGTAGTAGGAGTTGCTTGTAGGCATTTCCTAGCCTCTCGGAGTATTCTTTGTTGTGGAAATGCATTGTTTGTCTTTGGGCTAGGTGAAGAGGCCCCCTCCGCCGAGCAGTTAATTGTCAGGTCAGTTCTCTTTACAGTACTGGAAATTTCAGAGTGTGGGAATGTAATCTCAGATACCCTATCGTTCCTTATCTCTGTGAAACAACTCCCCAGGCTGGCCGGGCAGTACACCGGAGACGCTTTGGGGGCCCAGCTCTGCAGATTCCACTCCTCCGGCGACTCGGCTTTGACACTACTCTTGAGGTCGGGAAGTCTGCCGGCATCCTCGAAAGCAGCGGGTTTGGTTGCAGCGGCGGCGGAGGCCAGATGGTACAAGAAGTTGGCCTGCGCCTGCACGCTGGGAGGCTTGCCGAAGCTGGTGCGTCTGAAACGGATGCTCTGCACCGACACTTGGCTGGAGCCGGAGCTGGAGTCCGACTCCGTGGACGAGTCCTCCTCCTCCGAGCTGACTTCGCTGGAATCCGAGGCCCCACTGCCCCCCTCCTCCTCCTCCTCCTCCTCTTCCTCCTCCTCCTCCTCCTCTCCCTCCTCCTCCTCTTCCTCCGAGGACACGGAGTTGCTGGAACTGGACAAACTGGAGCCAAAATCGGAGTCGTTGGCTGCATGGTCCGAGTAGGAGCTGGACTCCGAGTCGCTGCTACAACTCTCGGGAAAGCTGCCGAGATGGGGCTGCGGCCGGTGGTGATGAGGGGGGTGGTGATTCTGCTGCGGCTGTTGGGCCCGGTGGTGGTGGTGGTGGTGGTGGTGATGGTGGTGGTGGTGGTGGTGGGGAGGCGGGCAGAAGCTGTTAACCAGATGAAACCTCTCCAGGCAAGTGGCCCCGGCGGCCGCCGCCGCCGCCGCTGCCGCCGCCGCCGCCGCCGCCTTGGCTTTGTAGGACCTGGGCAGCAGCAGCAGGCGGCGGGCGCCGGCGTGGGGCGCGAGCAGGCAGTCCTTGGCGCCCCCGCGCTTGCGCTTGCACCGGTAGGTCAGGCTCACCGGGCCTCCCGCGCCCGCCGCCGCCGCCGCCGCCGCCTTGGGCTGGGGCCCGGCCGCCGAAGCCTGGTAGTAGGCGGCGGCGGCGGCGGCGGCGGCGGCGGCAGCGGCGGCGGCGGCGGCGGCGGCGGCCGGGTGCTTGCTGCACAGCAGGCTCCGAAAATAAGCAGGGTCCGAGTGAAAAGCAACGTAGTTTCCCTGGAGCGGGGCAGTTTCATAGTTTAGAGGGGGTTTGCAAGGCGAGCGCACGATTTCCGGGTAGTGCGAGCCCGGGTATTTGCTAAAAATCTGAGGTAGATGGGCGGCGGGGCGCGCGGCGGCGGCGCCCGGGCGCGGGGACTGCGCGCTGATTGGCAGGGGCCGCGCGGATCCGCTCAGGCCCCGCCAAAGTTGGTGCTTGTCCTTCCAAAAACCCGGGCGGGGGCTGGCGGCGGCGGCGGCGCGCTCTGGCGGCGGCGCCTTTGTGGCCAGGGCCCGGCCGACCCTCCTGCGCTTGGTCTTGAGGACACGCTCGGTTTTGCAGGAGGTGTAGAGTGCTTCCACGTCTTCCCGGGAGATGAGAGTGCATTTGGCGGCGTGGAATGCGATGCTGTTGATTGCCTTGAGTTTCCGCAACTCCTCCAGATCGCAGTGGTGCTTTTTCACTTTCAAATGATCCATGCGCTTGTGCACGGTCGTCCTCGGGATGTTCTTCAGCAGATCCGTGAAGACTTGGGAGAGGGCAAACATTTGCTTTCCTTTAATGATGAGGTAGCCGAGCCTCACGCCATCCACCTCTTCAAAACCTGACTTCAGGTCTCCCATCTCGGGCACTAAATGATCCCCACCATTTGCAGTAAATATATACGTGACGCATACATACACATGTATGTATGTTAATCCTCCACCAGATGCTGCGTGTGTCTCAAGGCATCCTGCTAATAAAATAACAAAGACTGTTATTCCCGGCGAAGGGAGTGCCAAACTCTAGGCAAAATTATTGGAAAAAAAAACAAAACAAAACAAAACAAAACATGAAATTACACTGACTTGATTCTTGCTTTTTTTTTTGGTTTTCGTATTTTTTTAAAAAGAGGGAAAAAACCATCCGGTTTCTGATCTGCCAGTGTGTTGGTCTAAGTCCCCGATGCAGATCAGTACCTGGGCCCCTCTATTCCTTCCTTCTCCATTGGAGCACTATGATAATGGAATGTGAAGGGAGAAAGAGAAAAGAAATGCAGCTGCTATTCCCGCCGCTGCTTTAGCTACAAATAAAATGACAGAGTGAAGTGAGCTCGTCCGGAGACACCTTCATCAATTAATTCCCCTAAAGCCAGCGCTGATTGGACACTCCTGACAGGTGATGCAATAAAAATTGATATTCCACCCCTTCCCCCCAAAATCTCCCACTAATTAGCATACCCTTATACTGCCACCTCCCCTCCCAAAGTAAATAATACAGTCGGTATATAAATCTTTCCATTAAACTATCGGAGCTCAGAAACAGCCTGACTCACAGACTTCATCTGAACCAGTGTGTGTACGCTTAAAAAAAAAAAAAAAAAAAAAAAAAAAAAAAAAAAAAATCCCTGTATATTCGCCTTTAAAGGAATATTGCCTATTTTTTCCTTTATTTGCATTTTACCGCTGCAGCTATTATCATTTCAAAGAAAAGCATTTTAAAAACATTATCAAGCCTAAATAGACATACCCCACCCCCTTTTCCTTGGGAAAATGGAGCTTAAGCGAAAATGTGCAGAATAGCCTGGTATTTCCCTTATGGGAGTGGAGGAGACCGGCTGGGAGCTCCAAAGTTAAACCCGCGCAGTGAACCACCCCAGTACAGACTTACGTTTTGAATTTCTCTCGATTTTCCTTTTTTTTTTTTTTTTTTTCTGAAATGCCTTTTACAACCAGAAACAAAGTTATTTGACCAAGGAAGCAGTTCAAGGCTCCAGCTCCGAAACACTGTAACAATTCAACTGGATTTGGGTTCTCTGCTGGGGGGTGGGGTGGGGACGAGGTAGCTGCACGTCAGACCCATAACAAAGCATAGATAAGCCAGAAATGTGTACACTTTTCACGATTAACCAGGCTGGATTAGAGGCCAGATCGTCCTAGAGTCCCCAGCACAGCCTTTGCCAGGGTCCTGTTCACCACAGGTCAGAATTCCAGGGAGCAGACTGCTTCTGCAGCGAAGAATAGAAAATGTAAAACGCCCAAGGTGCTTCCAGAGGTTTTACGTAATAACGATGAAAAGAAAGTGCTGATGTACGATGCAGACTATTCCAGTGGTCTGTGATGCTTTCGGTTGCGAGTTTAAATGAATCTTCCACAACTCTCATTTTTTCCATGAAAGCCAAGCATCTGCTTAAAAAAATAATCACTTTGGATGAATATCAATGCTGTTTAACCTCTTCTTAGTCGAGTTAAGGCACATTTTGGTGTCTTTTCAAGGATATCCAAAATATTGCCAAATGAGAGCAAGGGTCTTCCCAGTTGCATTATCAGGATCCCAAGGTGGTTTGTTGGCTCCTTTGCAAAATTCGGCAAAATCTTCTTAACTGTTCGGTGTTTGCAACTACAGCATAAATGCAACCCAGGCATTTATATGTTTCCTTGTTCCTCCAAAAATAGACACATCCGTGTGGTTAAAAGAATAAACGGATATTTCTGAGCCTGCAAGAAAAGAATTGCACAGTAATTTCTTCCTTCCCATTCAAAAGTTCCAGTTTCCCCTGCTCTGGTCTGGCTAGCACAAGCAGGTATGGCTCAAAAGAAAAGGGAAAAAAAGATAAAAACAGAGGAATCAGACATATAAAAAGGTAGTTTGCATGAAATCTCGGCCACAGTTCCCCACCCCCACCCTCATCTCCCTAGTAATTTCCCAGGAATTTTGAAGAGAATTGGGAATTTCAAGAAGTGCATCCGGAAATTAAGGAAGTCTATTTAAGAGAGTCTGTAACTCAGAGGTTGGGATTTGAAAAGTCAGCCCTGGACTACTGTTGCACTCAGCACAGATGTAATCGCCGCTCTTCAACTTAATCAATGTGTGTACAAACCACGATGTCTAGTTCTTGCCTTTGAAATCTAAGGCTAGCATTTCCATCCAAGAAATCAGAGCTACAGCAAATTACATTTTTGTCCCTTGAATGAGAGAAGGATCATTGAATGGATCTCGTGATATTTCAGGCTTTAAACGTAACCGAGAGGCAGCAATGAACAATGCCTCGTCACAGCTAATACCATCCACCGAGTTGGCTTTCTTTTGCATCTGGATCTACCACACCGCGTTTTTCTCTTTCACTTTCACAGGAGGCAAAATGCAAAAGGTTTAAGTAGAAAGCAAAGTTTCCAGAAAAAGCAGATGCTGGTGTTTGTTTTTTAAAGTCTAATGACCAGAGTCTTTCCATTGCCAGCGACAATAATGTCGTTTTAAAATTCTTCCTGATGCACTTATATACTGGCAGCTCTCTTCCTCCAACCCCACCCCCGTCCAATTCCCCTCCTCCAGCTTTGAGATTTCGACCGAAGAGTCAAACAGCCAAGAAATAGTAAACTCAGAAAAAGCCTTTGAGAAGACATTACAAAAGGTTGGCTAGAACATCCTTATCCTTATTTATTTATTTATTTATTGGCCAGGTAGTTCTAGTTGTTCTCCATTCCTATTTAGATTTACACACGCACACACACACACACACACACACACACACACTCCTACTCTTGCACATGGCAACATGATTTAGTAACCTTTTCAAAATTACCTTTTTTTTTTTCTCTCCCTTCCTCTGTTTCCACCTTTAAAACACTGGCAACATAGGTGGTTGTTAAAACTAGTAGAATATTGTGGTTGTTTTTTTTTTAACCAAAGGTACAATCTGTTGGGTCAAGTAGAAAGAAAAATAAAGGCCAGATGACTTGGGAGATGTGTCTATATATACAATTTATGCAGGTATCTTTGTATGTACACTCAGGCACCTTTACACTTCTACATTTTTAATACTCTTATTACATATCTTTCTTCTTGTCTAATACATTCTTTTGTTCCTTTAACTTCCCCATTATTGTGTGTGTGTGTGTGTATGTGTGTGTGTTAAGGCGTGAGTGCGTGCATTCACATGCACGCGCACGCACACACACACACACACACACACACACATACATAGAATGTGACAGACAGCTTTCTTGTGGCCATCAGCACACGTTGCATATCCGGGGTCTTCTCCAGGCACATTGGGGGTCGATCCCGATAAAAAGATCTAGCAGAGGCCCCTGAGCGCTCACACATGAAAGGCAGGGGACTTTAAGATGGATTTGCATGCACACAGGGGATTTCGATCAATAGCTACCAACATTTATGGCTTAGATTATTAATGTGAAAGCTGGCCAAAAGAATGGGGATGAAAAATTAAAGGTGTCTGTTATCAATTATGCTTAAAGTTATGCAATAATTTACTTACTTTGCCTGGATGTGCAGATCCAGATGTATAAAGTACTATTCTTCAAAAGCCAGGGGGTTTCTTTGATAAATTTGTTGACCATGTCAGCCGCCTCAACAATCAAAGATGAACCCAATTCAGATGATGGACTGTATTCAAATTCTTTTTTAAGAAAAGAGATATCAACTTCTGTTTCTCAAATGCATATACATATGTGGGCAGATATGCCCAAATTAACATTTATGTGTGTATCCATCTCTAAGAGTACAGAGAAGTACCTTATTGAGAATTTAGGAATATATATGATAAGCATGGAGTTTGTTAATTACATGTAATTATTTTCTCAGTGAGGAATGCACAATCTACTCACTATCATAAAAAGTATTTTAGCTTTGGAAACAAAGCTGCTGGCTAAAGGAAAATCCTCTGTGGCAAATACAGATAGAAGTATATTCTTAATGTCCTCTTACTTCTGCATTTGTTGTAAAAAAAAAAAACACAGTACTTTCAGTTTTTAAAGTGATGGGTTATGAAGATATGTACATATTTGTCTTTACTTACCCTGTATGAATGTGGTAAATTTACCTTCGGATGTTCTATTTTGATTTATTTTCACTGTATTTTATGTTTAAATACCATTGCAATTCAGTCTGACCTCTTTCCTCTGGAGCGAAGTAATGCACACGGCATTTACAGTCTTTTAAATGGTTAGCTGGGAAATGCAGTAGCAATTTGCAGGAGTAGTTTACTAATGGGGAAAGTTCTTTTGAAAACCTGAAGGAAAACCTAAGAGTACTTTTGCATTTCTACACTACAACTGTCATATAATTAAAGTATTGAAGAGCATTAAAATAATCCTTTTCCTTCCAAGCTTTCACCCATACACATATAATTTAAATGAGGATCATCCCCCCACATCACCATCACCACCACCTAACTCTTCACCATATACATTTGTTTTACTGATTACTGGGCACATTTTGTTCCAAGTGAATTCAGACAGAAAAGACTAAGGACATCACAAAGGCCTCAACAATGTAAGTATACTGGTTAGGAGAATAAAAGAAGCCCCTTGTACTGTTAGCCAAAAGTAATTATAATACATCTAACACATTCTAAAATAATAATAATACAAAGCCTCACATGGCTGAATTAATTTAGGATATAGGACAATAAAATCTTGTGATAGTCAACAGTTCCTCATCAAAATTCATCTAATTTCACATGTTTTCTACTTTTGGGGAGGGGAAAATGAGAATGGAGGAGGAAATGCTAAATTAAGGAGTAGCTTAAATTATAACTTAGTATATTTTCCTTAATTTTTTTCTTTTTGTCTCATCCACACAAATCAAGGCAAGTCTCCAAAAGGGCCCATCCTTCTGTTCTTAGGCATTTTGAAATCCTGTTTTTAATAGAAGTTTGGGACACAGAGTGTATGCCATGTTGTCTACTGACCCATAATCAAAATGCAGTGACCTTCTACCCTTTTTTTGCCCCCTGACCCATCTTGAATTCAATGCAGGCTTTATAAATTTGCAAATCCTTGGAGGTAAAGGGGTTTTTGTGAGGCTTTGTTCTGAAAAAGCCCTAAGAGTGTACTTTCTAAATTAGACAAAGGTAAAGCAACAAAACCTAGTGGACAAGATTTTATACAGGTGAGCAATAGACAACTCTTCGGTTAACATATATTGTAAGCTAAAAAGCAGTTATAAACATGGGAGACAAGAAGGTTATACATTGCATTAAATTAGAGTGTGGTACAAATCTCTTTCATGATGTAAGAAATGGTTAGGCCACAATCTTCCTGCTCTCCTCATCTCAAGGGCTGTGGGGGACCCTAGTGACCAAGGAAGGAATGCGGGTGGGGGGAAGGGCATAGAGAGAGGGGAGGGAGGGCGGAAGGGAAAGAAAGAGAGGAGCGAGCAAAAAGCGATCTGAATCTCCTCGCACATTCCCTTATCTTTCCTGCTATCAGCCAGTTTAAAGGACACCATAATTATGATGGTGATAAAAACAATGCCTGCTTATGTGTGCTGAATAAATAAAGAATGTTTACAGCTAAAGAATCTTTTAATTCCAATTAAATGCTATCAACGAAAAGCCACTTTTCCTACTGCAACAGCCTTTCCCCCCAATTATCTTGTTTTGTTGCAATATTTTCCTACGAGACACCAGGGCTTCTCACAATTGATCCTGAATGTTGAAAAAAAAAATCTGAGAAAGTAGAGTTCAGTGTTGATATATTAGATAATACACAAATATCAAAACCTACAATTTATTTGTGTTGCCCAAATTTGTGTTTATTTTGCACAAGGGTCAAATGTGTAGAAACCGCAGTGATGACACTGAGTGTTGAGGCCTACCTACAGGCTGCTGAAGCCATGGAGAAATTCTGAGCACCCAAGAGGGGAGAAGGGAAACATAAGACATGTGGGGCCTGATGGTCTCTGGAAAGGGAATCCTCTGGTTCTGTTCCCCTGGCTTCAGCCCAAATCCTTCTAGGAGCACTGGAGCCAATCACTGTCTTCCACTGCTGCAGCTACTGGGCGCACACAAAAAAAGCGGGAGATCAAAAAATCCCAAGTTCGCATTTATAGATACACAAGGATCATTTCATATTCATGACTCCAACAAATCACATCATAATCAGATTTAAACAAGGTTTGGGCAGTAATACCCACCAGGCTGGGCACTAAACATTGACAAGTATCACCCACTAGCCAGAAAAGTTATCGTTGTCCTTGTTGTTGTGGTTGTTGTTGTTGTTATTATTGTTGTTGTTTTGAATCACAGAATGAAAATTAAGTCTTTGAACTTCGAAAAGCTTACTCTTAGCTTTTCAGGCCAATTTTTACACTAATAAATTTCAAATACACGCCTCTTTTTATGTCATTCTACAACGTTGTGATTCAAACTTCCATTTCTTTCCTTTTTCAGGTCTAGTGGTGTTTTGTTTGTGTTTTGGAAAAACACAGGACATAACAAACATTGTGGAAAACGCACTGGTTCAGTTACATGCCCTTACAAACCTGCCTTTTAACACCATCTGTCTAAGTAGCACATTGCTAGGTATAAACTGAAAAAAAAAAACTTTGAAGAAATATCTAATGTTTCTTGGCAAATTCTATTTGGTGATGTGGTACAAAAATACAGTGGTAAAAAAAAATTCAGGGTATCCATAAGTTTTCTGGGTAGTTGCAGGCCCCTTTCCTTTTGAAAGTTTAGAGCTCCAATACCCTCAATTCTACTGGCAGAATTAGGATGGACCTAGAGGGTCCTAAACGTGACCGATTCACTAAGGCGGGGGGCTACAGCTTGCAGCAACGTGCTCGGCAACTTAATCCTACGCTAAAAGAGGGCAGAGAGCGAAAAAGAATGGAATACAAACTCTCCCGACATTCGTAGTTACTTTCAAGGTGGATTGTGTATTTTAAGGCTGATGGGAACGTCTGGTTTTTGGAGCAAAAAGAAGAGAAGGTAAGTGTTTGTCCTTGTATCCACCAGTTCGCAGAGAAACAATGAAAGAACAAAGGGAACCACTTCTCCATCTGAGTATTTTCTGTGTCTCCCTCCGTTCCAAGCCAAAAAGCTGGCGAGGGGATTCGCTTCACTCTACCTTAGGTAGTTGTTGCTAGCCTTGTTGAACTGAGAATGAGGGGAAAAGTTGAGCGGCAGTGTAAATATAGACTAAATAATAATAATAAAGGCGTGCTGTGGCGAATCTCCACCGCGCCGGTCGCAGCAACTTACAGGAGAAGTTGCTAAATCTATGAAGGCAAAGCCCAGGAAACAACCTTTACAGTGTAGATTTCGAACTCAGTCATTTAAATGGCCGTTCTTGCTGTCTGGAAGGATTTCTGCGTACAAAATCCTTAGTACTGTCTATGGCAAGAGGGTGGTGTACTGTTTTGCTCGAAAAACTGTTCGCTATTGCTATGTGGAAAATAATTTTGTAAAAAGGAAAGGGGATTCAAGTATTGAGTGGCAGCGGTGGCTGGGAAAGGAGAGAGATTCGTATTTAAATGTATTTGCTTTGGGGTACGGTGGTTATCAGCAAGTCCGCCTTTGTGGGTCTCTGTGGCTGAATGAGTAAGTGACCGAGTGCCGACGGCATTATATAAATGGATTGGTGTGTGGGGGGAGCCCCCAAAGCGGTCGAGCACGTGAAACATACATTTTTTTACTGCCCCCCAAGCAGCGACCAAGCCCCCCCTCCACCCCACCCCAAATCCGTATATTACCTGCCCAGTTACAGTGACACATGTTTATGTTTATAGTCCTGGTTTGTAGTAGCGTCAAGAGCCGCAGCAAGAGGAGGGGGAGGAGAGAGGAGAGGGAGGAGTAAATGCAACCACCCCCACTTGTTGTTAAAGCAAATTTACTGCGTTATTGCAAGCCCGGTACGGGGGGCTGGGAAGTGAGTTGAGAGGAAGGGTAGAGTTGGGTAGTGTGTTGGTGGTGGAAGCGGGGGGGGGGGGGGGGTTAGGAGATCCGGGACGGAGCTACTCTCTCCAGCGGCCCGGGAAAAGCAGCTCGGTCAATAGGGGAGCATGCTGGCGCGGTAGAAAACAAAAAGGTTCCTCCTGCTCGCAGCGTTCACGTGGGGGGCTCTGCACGCGGGGCTCCAGGGCCCTGACCTCTGACCCCGGCTCCTCTCCGCGCTCTCCCGGTGCCGCGCGGCCACTTTTTACCCAGGATCCCTCGCGCGGGCCGCGCTCGTGCCGAGCTCGAGTCCTTCTTAATCCTCCATTCCCCGATTTCCCTCCCCTCCCCCCACCTCCACCCCCACCCCCCCGCCGCCAGCCCCGGGGGAGGATTCTCCGGCTGGGAACCCCCGCCCCACCCCCACCCCGAGAGCCCGGGCCGCCCGGCCGCAGGGAGGCCGCGTGGGGCGGGGAGCGCAGAGCCGGCCTCCCCTGCCGGGCCGGGCCTGCGGGGGAGGGGAGGGAAGGGGAGGATGGGGGGAGGAGATCCGAGGGCGGGTGGGGGGGCGGCGGGCGGCCCGGCCCCGCTGCCCAGCCGAGGCCTGGACCTGTTGACTGCTATTGGTCCATCTCGTCCCGCGCCCTCTCCCCGTCCGCCGCAGCCCCGGCCCTTCCGCGGAAACGTGGGGAGGAAACAAGGATGGCTCTTCTCTCCGCCTCCCTCTAACTTTATTTTTTTCTTGGGGGATGAGAAAGCAAAGTAATCTCATCCGCTGCCCCAACCTTTCTCATAAAGTACCGTCATGCGCGGGCCCAGCGCCCTCCCAGCCCCCGCTATTTAAAACCTCTTTGCTCCTGGCCAGCTCCTCTGCTCACAGCCCGAGGGCCCGGGACGCCCCCGCCGGACCTCCCCCCCTCCCCCCCGCCTGGCCCGGCTTCATCCCCAGCGAATTGGGTTGCTTTTCTTCCCTAGAAGCTCCCTCGTCCACGTTCCACTTTTTTTTCCGTCCCAGGAGGCGTAAGATAAAACCTCTGATTTGCTGCGTGCTGCTGGACACATTTCTCTGCCTTCTTCGTCAAAACGCATTTGATGGAGAGTTTAAAATATCAGTATTTAGAGGAGGAAATAAAAAGAGAGGGGAGAGTTCTTTTGCCAGTTTAGACGACATAAACGCGTTCAAATTTAACAAAATACGAAATGTATTTAGAGTTACAGGGTTTTATTGGATTTGCTGTATTTCCTTCTAGATTTTGGATTTCCTGAGGAATATTTTCCGGAGGGAAATAGCAAATTAAAATCAAGGTGGAAATGAGACATTTCAACCACTTCTGAAAATAAAGGAGAAATTTTTAGAATATATTAACGAAATAGCGGGAAGCCGGCCGCAGCGAAAGCTGAAGTCGCCGAAGGGAGCGCCTCGGTGTCGCAGGCTGGAGGAGGAGGAGGAGACGGAGGAGGAGGAGGAGGAGGGCCAGCCCGGGAAGGGAAAGGAGGCGCGCGGAGGCGGCGGGGCGCGGGGCGCGGGTACCCGGCCGGGCTGCGGGCTGCGGCCCTCGGGAGGAAGGCTGCGGCGGGCCGTGCGAGCTCGAAAACGCGGGCGGGGAGGGCCGCGGTGGGCGGGGGCCGGGCGCGCGGCTGGCGCCGCCGAGGAAGCGGGAGCCGGGCTCCTCTCGCCCGGCCGCCCCCATTGTTCGTCCCTCTAGCTGCGGTTCGCTGTTCTCGGAGCGCGTCCTTCGCGAGGGAGGGGTCCTGCGGCCCAGTTCGACCCCCTACTCCCGCCTCCCCGAACTCCAGCGCTCGGGCCGGGCCGGGTCGGCGCCGCAAGTTTTATTATCAGACTCGGCCAGCGAGGGGTTCCCAACTCAGGAGCCTGTAGAAAGGAGGCTTTACAACGTGCCGCTAAATTGGAGGAAGCTGGGCAAGCCTGCAACTCACACATTAAAAGAAGAGGGAAAGCAGCCCAGATATGTTTATAAAGTGATAACTAGGTAGAGACAAATGTGGGCATTTTTTTTTTTTCCAGGATCCGGAAAGTTAGAGCAGATTGTGTCATTTTGAGTATCTTTAACGTATGGATACGAAAGTGAATGTCGGGGTCCAAAGGAGTTCGGAAAAGCATGTTTCGCTGTCTCTATTTGTTCCTATTCAGCTCTTTGTTGTATACACAGTAAAATTTAAAAGCAAGCGCTGAGCTGCTCTTAACAAAAACAGGCTTGATTTCTTAACGTGAAATGCGTTTTCAAAATAGCAGTGAAATTCAAAAGGGAAAAACGTGTCATTTGCTTTTAAAGCACGTTTTGGAAACAATTGCAACCCACCTACGAAACTCTGCCTGTTTTCCTTTGTGAGACATGTGGAAAAAATATTTCTGGCAAACGTCACAGTTCTAAAAAATGAAGATTTCCAACAAGTGCTCGCGAGTCTCGAAGACAAGACCAAAGTCATCGTGCGTGAAAACTCAGGAAGAAATGATTTCAATCCTTTGGCCCAAACCTTACTAGGGCAAGAGGGTAATTTAAACTTAGATTTATAATAGACTTTGCGGAAATTCCTTCTAAAATCCCCATTACTGGTCTGTGTATGATGCAGCACTGTTTCCCAAGGTGGATTTTAAAAAACCAATTAGAATTGATCTCTAATGGAATATTATATTTGCACGTCATCATGAAAACATCATTTGACAAGAGTTTTGAATTACAAGAAAGAAGTTAACAGATGATGTTCATACATAGCATCTGTTTGAAAAGAACCCTTAAGAGTCAGTTAAAGGTAGTGGTGATTTTGCATTTGAAATGCTGTAAAAGTGTTTTGCTTTTGCACACTTTCATTTTACGGATCTTCTTCCTTAAACTTGCATTTCCTCTTGGAAATCATTCAGTTATTTCGAGGTATACGGAGAAATTCTTATAGAAGAAATCACTGGAGGTGTAATCATGGAAAGGTTTGAGCAGAAAAAAACATTGGTGTTGAAAAGGAGGTATTCTCAATCTGTTCATTCCTTACACACTCATCCTCCCATGGTCCCCCTCCCCAACTACTTGGATTCAATTTACATTTTTTATTTATAAGTCTTTGAATATTTAGAATAGCTTTAGAAGTTTTCTGCTACGTAGTTGATTGTAGAAGGTGAATCTTTTTACATCTTTTGGTGTTTGAGACATTTTTTGTTTCATTTCAAATTAAAAAAATGTGTTACAAGTCATGATATACTTGTGAGAAAAACAACAAATGGGTGGAAAAAAGGGCATGAATGGGGGTGGGGATGGAGAGGGATATGTAGCATTCCTGGTCAGTCTTCATAATACCTTTCATTAATATTATGTCATTATATTTTCCACTTGTGCTTGTACCAAAGATCATTGCTTTTTAAGTTGGAGTAAAGGGCCACCATATAAAAATTGCTTACATTCTGGCTCTTAAGCGCCACAGTAAAGTAAGACTGACAATAAGTGATCGGAGGCTTGTGTGTTTAATTCGCCAAGAATGTTAAGCTTCCTAAGATTCACCCTATGGGGCCATGTTGGACCTTGGCACTGTTACTGTATAATTTCAAGAGATAAATATACATATTATAGATTTTTAAAAATCTAAGATGCAATAGGCAAACAGTTTATTAATTGAAGGAATAAAAAAAAATGAATTTGTCAACCTCATTCTCTCTGGGACACAATGCAGTTAATTAACATATTCTTGGGCTTGTTTCTGGATTTGCTAAGCAGTGGCTCCTTTCAGAGAGGAAAACATTTAAATCTTAAAAAGTTCTCTTCTTTGGCCCAAATAGTATTTAGCCACTCAGTTTATTTTCTTCTTCTTTTTTAAGTCCAAGATTTGTTTCATTTCCTTCAAGGTCTCTTCCAGTGCAAAAACTGATTTTCCTCTTTTCTATGTCCAGAATCTTTTCACCTACATAATGTTATCGTCTCCTATAAACAGACACCTAAATAGGTCACTTTAATCACACTTTAATTATAACAGAAATGCATCTCTTCAGTATCACTAAAAAAATGGGAATATGGACCTCACCCTTCTTATATATTATATTGATGATACTCGGAAAAGTCAGGCACTTAACACCCTTAGATATCGTTGCATCATGGAAAAAAATAGTCCAACTCTGAAATGTTACTGAGGTTTATGCAATGCTTAGAAAATCTAAAGGCATCTTTTAGATACGATTTTTCTACGGGTAAGTACAAGGTGTTTGATCCAAAAATGTAAATCCAACCAATATATATCAATTTTATAACAGAAGGAGTAGTTCTGAAGCCAAACACAAGATTAACCAAGCCAAACCCTTTACAGTAAATATTAGGCCTTGACTCTTAAAAATATTTTAAAATTTAGATTACGTACAATTTAAATTTCAGGATGACCTACCTAACTTTTCAACAGTTAAGTGTATCTCACAATGATATTAATTGTGATTGATTCTAAGTTGCAGTCTGTTTTGTAAGAAAACGATGACTCTTACATGAAAAGGTGGTTAACATTTGAGTGCTACTTAAATAAAATATAAATTCTAAACTCTTCACCAATATGAATTTCAACAATCAAAAATCCTTAAAGAGACCAATTTATCTGAACATTTCTGTTAATCATTACTTAGAAATTTTAGTTCAGTTGTACATACAAAATAAAGTCTTGCTTTACTCTGAAGAATAAAGTTCAGATTGCAATTCGCTTTTAAACACTAGCATTGTACATTAAAGGTTTATTGTGGGCCTACTACGTGCAAGAGACTTGCTAGGTGGTATGGTGAATAAAAAAAAAATCACCTAGTAAGTCAACATGCTTCATTAAATGGAATTTCCCAAAAGGCATTAACAGAATATCAATTGAAAATGGAATTGAAATGAATACCTTTTAATGAAATTTCTAATGGTACTCCATAATATAGGTGCCATGTGTGTGTTTGTATGGAGTATGAAATACAATACTCACTTATTGTGAGACAAATAAAACTAGTTTCAGAAGTATCTCAATATGTTTATCATACTAGTGTAAATATACAGTTCATAATAAACTCTTAATTTAAAAGGTAGGAAACCTTTTACAAATGAGCAAGGAAAAATGTTACTCAGGGATTCCTTTATGTAAAAGAGGACATATCTGAAAATTTGTACAGATCATAAGAAATTGCCTTTTTGCATTCTCCAAATACTTTATTTAGAAATAAGGGTATGGTTTCTGATGAGGTTAAGTAGATGAATGAAATCTAATAATTGCTTTTGTTTTAAAACCATAGTATCAATTGCTTTTGTTTAAAAACCTTCGTATCAGAGCCAATACAGAATTTTAAACACTTTACGGAAGTTAAGAATCTGAGTTAAGAAAAATGCATCTACTGTTAACATTATAGAAATATATGTCATTTTCCATATATTTTAGAGATATACATCAACAATGGATATAGTAGACTAAATATGTGCACACACAGAAGAGAAATAAAACTTCAATTTAAAAAGGAGATGAATATAAGCAATACTAACCCATGAACCAAATTTGGTTTTAACTATTTCTTTCATAGTATCCACTTACGTAAATGATTATGGAAAAGGAAATCCAAAAATTTGGTCCCTAGGTTGAGGAATAAAGAAAATTATAAGAAGATATATTACCCATAGAGAAAAAAAAATACAGTTTCCCATTATAGTAGGGTTAGAGGTTACATCATAAAATACTTTACTTGAGTTTTTTGTGGTTTGCCTCAGATGATTAGTTCAGAGAAATAGATGAGCCAGTACTGAGTTAGCTGCTGTTATGTGAAGAAGAATACTGGAGACAACAGGCTTTTGTTTTATTCTACAGGTACTAGATATACTTTTCCAAAGGATATTTGGAGAATGAGGACTCAGATATAAAGAGTAATATTAAGATTGAAATTGTCCTCTCTACGAAGTTATTTTATAAATCCCATGGACTTTTTTCCCCATTACCATGTATTTTTAAAAACTTACTTGAACTTTAACGATAATGGCAATTGGTAAGTTTTATCCATTCTAAGATATGAGAATTAGCATATTCAGTCAATGTCATATGTATATATATGTATGTGTGTATACGTATATATGTGTGTGTGTGCATGCATGTACGGGTATATATCTCACACAAAGGACAAATATAACTTGCTCACTGATATATTTCCTGTGTCCAAAACAGCCCCTGGCTCACAGTAAATGTTCAATAAATATTTACTGAATGAATAAATAATGAATTGTATATCTGAACTATTTTATAATGTCTGTTATTCTTCCTTTTCACTTAATGTTTTATAGAAACATATTAAATATTACACTTTTGGTATATAACAACATAAGAAAAGTTCTATATCTGGTACATGAGTTGATGTTAGAGTGGCCTATTTATACCCATTATTTTTTTCTTATAATTTTCATAACTCAACATTTAATATGTTAAATATGTTTTAAATAATTTGACATATGTTATCAACATTTATATGTACATCTTTAATAAAATTTCTGCTTCAGATGCTATTTTTTAATATACAGGCCTGTTCTTATGAAATAGTGTATTTTCTCTATTTTTCTAAATTTCAAGTCTCTTATGAATGATGAATTTGTTTTATTTTGAATAGACTGTTTACCTATATTTCTTTTATTAAGTGTTATAGAATAGGATAAAGTACCCATCCTTCTTTACATATAAATTAATTCTATTACAAGAACTAGGCTCCAATGTATTAAACATAAAATGAATGTATGTGAATAATTTAGAGCATTAAGGTTTGACAGCAGTGTTTGGGAAGAGAAGTTTCACACTGATTTTAACTCAGGATTACTCTTCATTAGAAGTCTGAACCTGAGCAGGAATTGGATGTCGATTTGGTATCCCTTGTGAAAGGGTAAAGATAAAATACATAGTAAAGATACACAAAATGATACAGTTTTGTTTGAGGGTGGTTTTAACTTTATAAATATCAATGACATGTTAAGAACATGATTATTATATGTTTAGAAATTTATTAAGTGTTGCCATACCCCTCAAAAGAATTTGCATTGTATAGGTATGTAATCTTTTAGTCATGTTTTCTTAATGAACTAATAGCTAAAAGAGAATTCTTATTTTTATGTGTCTCTTTAGTGTGCATTTTCCCTTAAACTTTTAGTTGATTTCCATTACTGTAGATATCCCACTTAGCTTTAAAATGTTTGAATGTACTTGCTAACATATGCTTGCATTGTATTGTATCTATTGTAGTTCTTAAGTAGATTTCTAGCAATTAATTTGAAATGGAAAAAACAGCCATGCTACCATTTTTTTTTTTCCTTTCTGAGAACATTTGGAATGCTTTTAAAGATAAAACCAATCATCTTTTGGTGACTAAGAGAACTTAGGTTCCTTCATCCTTTATCATTGAATAGCTACATTTTCCAGATCTTTACATTATACTGCTAATTCCTGATGAACAACCATTTTGTACCTGCAAGTTATTAACCAAAGCCATGAATTCACCTTGTTAAGTATGCCTGTCATTTTAACAATCTATATTCCTATTCATGATACATTTTCATAATTAGACACTTTTTGTCTAAAATCAATCTTGGGCTTACATGGATACATAGGGGATAGGGCAACAGTGGAAGATTTTACAGCTCAAAACTGCGTAGTATCTGGCTAATTACTCTATTCAGATAGGCCTAATCCATTTCTTATTTGTATGTGAAGAGCGAGCTCCCATCTTTCTGCCACTTAAATCACCTTGAAAAAACAAAAAAGTGACCTTAAATTTTCAAGAGAGTAAATCTGGAGTACAGAGTCAGATCAGAGAAATCCTCAAACAAAACTGGGCTCCCCTCTCTCATGGTGTTATCATTTGGTGACCGACTAGAACTTGGGTTCCTTCATCCTTTGGTATCACATTACGGCATTTTCCAGGTCATCACTTTATATTGCTAATTCCTGATTAACAACCATTTGTTCTTCTAACAGCAAGCTAAAGGTAGCCTTGGTGTTCCCTCTTTGAGTATTACCCTAACCCAGGCTTTTGACCTTCAGTGTGTGATGCACTTTCATTTGTCACTGGGGCCACTGTGGTGTGTAAACGGGCTGCGGATCTGGTGGCACTTCCACTGCGTGAACTTTGGGTAGAGTCCAGGATGTGAATTTAATGGGTGGAGAAGCTGCGGCAGCACTGTGAAGTTAGCGCGGCCAACTGCAGGAAGCCATGCTTCACTGCACCCTTCATGGAAGCTGGCATACTTGCCCTACCCCTTGTTACCCACGGGCCAGCTCTTGAGGAGAAGGCCCGCAGGTAGGTTCTCAAAGCAGAGAGGTGCCCCGGGGAAGTCAGTCCCCTCTGGCTACTCCGATTAAAAAAAAAAAAAACAAAAAACAAACCCTCCCTCCGGGTCTTCGGCATCCTCCTCCCCTCCCTCCCTCTGAGGCCCCTTCCAGACGTGCATGCTCAGCCCGCGCGACCGGCGCGGCGCTGCAGACGGCGGCCCCAACGTCCCCGCCCCCGCGTGCGCGCCCCCGCGTCCTCTCGTTGGCTCGTTCCGGCCTCAGCGCGCCGCCGGCTCCACTCACCACCCCCTCCTTCCCCCCTCCCCTCCCCAAGCACACCTCGGCCGCTGCGAGCCGCGCGGGGGAGGGGAAGGGGCCGGGAGGTAGGCCGGGGCTGCGGGCCGGACGCGGCGGCGCGCACGCAGGCCTTGCCTCTCCCGGGCCTTCTCCCTCACGCCGGCCGCAGGGCGGGCGCGCACGCCGAGTGACGCTCGGAGGAGGAAGCGCAGCCCCCTTCCCCTCCCTGGCTGCCCCTGCCCCAGCGGGAGCCCCCCCAGTGCGCCTGTGCGGAGGCCTACTTGATTATGTGTGCCCTCTCCGGGCTCCAGCGTTAGCGGCCGGGTGGAGGTGGGGAGGGAAGAAGACGAGGAGGAGGAGGAGGAGGCGGAGGAGGCGGTGGAGGGGAGGTGGGGGGAGTCAGCAAGGACATGGCTCCTGACTCCTGTGCGGAACGTGAGTGACTGAGCGGCAAAGCCCGAGTGAGCGAGCGGCCGAGCGGCGGGCGGGGGCCGGGGACGTAGGGAAGGGAGCGGGGACGCGGGTGGCTGTGCGGTGGTGGTGGGGGGGGGAAGCGCTAATTGGCTTGCATGTGTTTTTTAATGGTCCCCCCAACTCCCTCTTAGATGGTCTCTAGCGACCGGCCCGTGTCACTGGAGGACGAGGTCTCCCATAGTATGAAGGAGATGATTGGAGGCTGTTGCGTTTGCTCAGACGAGAGAGGCTGGGCCGAGAACCCGCTGGTTTATTGCGACGGGCACGGCTGCAGCGTCGCGGTGCATCAAGGTAAACACCCAACCGCCCGCCGGGCCGAACCCGGCCTGCTCCCAACCGTCACCGCTTCCCCCACCTTGGCAGCAACTGCCAGTTCTCCTACCGCCCCTCCCCCCGCCCCGCCCCGCCCCCGCCCCCGCCTCGTTCCGCGGCCCGGGATTGACTCCGAGGGTCCGCAGCGGGGCGGAGGGGGTGTGGGCTGTGCATGTGGGAGAAAGTGCGTGTGGCCTGGGCTGTCATGTGATTCTGCGCTCACTCTCTCAAGTGTCATTTGGCCGCCTGCGCCCGGAGCCGTGGGGCTGGAGACTTTCCGAGGCGGTGGTTGGAGGCGAGGGGGTGGGGTGGGGTGGGGGGGTGCGGGGCCGCGGCCTGCGCCCCGGGGGCGGCGGCAGGACCGAGTGTGCGCCCTTCGGTGGTGTCGCGGTGGCCGTGGGTTTGGGTTTGGGAACGTGGAGGCCCCTCCCCCTTCACTGGCTGCTCCTGTCTGCCGCAGTGTGTCTGGAGACTTCCTGTGGCATGGAGTCGGGCTCGGGAATGCCACTCGCTGCGCCTGGGCGGGTCGCGGAGGCAGAGGGGTGGCCTTGGCGCTTTAGATTAGGGAGGGAAGGCGCCACTGCTGCACCCCCAAGCTTTTTGGCGGAGACCCTGCTGCTGCGGACTGGGAGCTTCCTGCGTAGAAGACGGTGGCCTTCCGCCGTCGCCGTCGTGTGCTGCAGGAGTGGCTTGGCTGAGCTGCCCTAGGCTGGTGGATAAGGCTGTTCAGTGGCTGTATCTGGCCACTTCCTCAGCTAAAGTGACTGGAGAGAAGAGGAGGTGGTGGTGCGCCCAGTGACTTGGGGAGCATCTTAGCTTATTTCTGGGTGTTTCCATTCGGTGAGTTTTTTTGGATATTACAAAAAAGGCGAGGGCACTTAGGGAGTTTTCTGGCCATTGAAGTTTGACTTTTCGGGAAGAGTCTTGTGGTAAGGAAACCTAGATAATTTTTGGGTGTCTGTTACACATATTGTCCCTGTTACCAATCCGCCCCGCTTCCCATTTCTGTATTTGGCCGAGTGGTGTTGATATTTAGTAGTATATGGAAAGGACACTACCAAATGAGACAGTGTGAAACATAAGAGGTTGAAGTGCATTCTTCGTAGAATGAAATCTCAGAATGGGGAAGGGAGACTTAGGAGATAGTGAATTAATTACTGGGGTGCAGTCAGTTTTAACGAAAACCTAATTGCACATCTTCCGTTTAAACTTTGTTTTTTGTTTTTTTGAGAGAGAGGGAGTGAGCAAGTAAGGGGCAGAGAGAGGGAGGGAGAGAGAAGTTCAACAAGGCTCCACACCATCAGGACAGAGACTGATTTGGGTTTGAACCCAGGAACCACGGGGTCATGACCTGGGTGGAAACCAAGAGTTGGGCCTTTAACCACCCTGTCGAACCCTTGACCCACCCAGGCGCCCTGCACACCTTACTTTTTTAAGGAGTGAAAACAATATGTGTTGAAACCTATATGCTGTTTTTAAAGTTTTAGAAATGATGTATAGCATTTCCATCACAGTGTTCGTTCGCATTTGTGGACATATTTCTTATGAATTGGATCCTCAATTATCAAGTTTTAATAAGTAATGTCATCTCCCAATACGGAAGACATTCATTTAAGTATGAATTTTCTTGTCCGGAAGTAGTACTTCTGAATTAAAATGTAAGTTTTTGGATATTCATGCAGGGTTTTTTGACCGAATGTTTTTACACTGATATATTTATGAATTTTAAAAGGAATTTCAAGTTTAGCTTTTGGGAACTTTAAAAATTTGTGTTGATTTTGTATTCTTTGAGTGTTTTCCAATATTTAAGATATTTTCAAGCTTCCTGTGAGCAAGTTCATGCGAGAATGTCAGTTGGATATTAGTGTTCTAGGTTTTTGGGAAAATTTCAATTCCTAGTTAAATACCAATAAAAAAATTTTTTTTTAAAATAGAGTGTGATTTACATATACTCAGATCACTTGTTGGAACATTCACATCATATATTTAGAAATAAATATGCACTTTAAAAAAAAAAAAAGATTTTTAAGCTTTATTTTTGAGAGAGAGAGAGAGAGAGAGAGAGAAAAACAGTGTGAGCGGGGAAGAAACAGAGAGGCACAGAATCCAAAACACGCTCCAGGCTCTAGGCTCTGAGCTGTCAGCACAGAGCCCGAAGTGGGGCCCAAACCCACAAACCACGAGATCATGACCTGAGCCGAAGTCGGACGCTTAACGACTGAGCCACCCAGGTGCCCCAATAAATACACACTTTTTAAAGTAATGGCTTTGAGATGTGATTTACATACCAAATAATTTACCCACTTAAAACGTACAATTCACTGGTTTTAGTACATTTAGGGTTTTGCATTTATTGCCACAGACTCCCGTTTTAGAACATTTTCACCAACCTAACAAGAAAACCGTGGACTGTTAGCAGTTACTGTCCTTTTTTTCCCAACACCTCCCCAACTCCCCTAGACAACCACTAGAGTACTTTCTGTTGATTTGCCTTTTCCATTTTATACAAATGGAATCATTTCACGCTTAACATTACATTTCGTTTTCTTTTCTGCAATACTTGTTGCTCATTTTGACAGGTGATTTAGAAGTATTTTCATTAGCCTTACCTAAAATGCTTGCTATTTAAACTGTAGGATACAGGAATGAATTAATGAGTTTCTTAGTAATTCTTTGTAAAGAATCTATGTGTTAATTTTTACTTGATATTTTTTCTATCATAAAAGAATAAACAATTTTTTTAGATTTATTTATTTTGAGAGAGAGGGAGAGAGAGTGTGAGAGAGTGAGCAGGGAAGGGGCAGAGAGAGAATCCCAAGCAGGCCCCCCAGTGTCAGTGTGGAACTGGAGAGGGGGTGTGTGTGTGTATGGGAGGGGAGGTGGGGTGGGGGTGGTCCCAGCTTGAAATCAGGAGTTGGATGCTTAAACAGCTGAGCCACCCAGCTCCCCAGATAAGTACCCTTTGTAATGCTTATACTTATTTAAGTAAAATAACAAAAGGCTGGTCCTTTAACATTTTTATTAAAATGTCATACAGGTTTTATTAGGTGGTGGTAATATATATGTGGTAAATAAAAATATAAAATGTTTTAATTCTTTACAAAGAAGGTGTTTTATGTGAATAGTCTGAGAGGTAATTATTTTAAGAGGGCTTTGAAAGGGTATTTAATTTTCTGTAATTCTTTAAATTTTAATATATTTTAAAATATTTTATTTCCCAATAGCTTGCTATGGCATTGTTCAAGTACCCACTGGACCATGGTTTTGCAGGAAATGTGAATCTCAGGAGAGAGCAGCCAGAGTGGTAAGAACTGTTTTATCAAAAACATTAAAATACTTCAGTGAGTAGCTTAGGATGCTACACACTTATGTTTCAGTTTGAAAGGTTTTCAGTCTTGTTCAAATTTGAATTTGGGCCAGATATCAACTTAACTGTTTTAAACCAAATTTACAAACTCTGAAAAAACAAATTGAGCCACATAACTATATGTTGAACAGATAAAACAAAGTTGTAGCTGGGCTTTAGCCCTTTTTACTGGTTTGAAGGGTTAAATTAGTTAATCATTAGTGAGAATATGATGGCAGTAGAACATAAGGAAGTTAAGCTGATAATTCTGCTAGGGTCTGTTTAATGAATAAAAAAAACACACTAGAGTTTAACCACTCATATTTTTACTGCATTGCACATGTATATTTTAACTTTGAATGTTCAATATTTTCAGACATTTAGTCTTTTTGGCAAAGCAACATAAGAATCTTCCTTTTTCACATGGCTGGCTACCTTCTTTCTGAACACTTTTGTAAACTTCTTGTAATCATAAGGGAGATATGTTTATTCTTTGTGGCCCAAGGCATTTTTTACAATTGAGCTTCTGGAAATGTTAGGGAGAAATAAACTTAATTTTCATCAATCATATAAAAGTATTACTGTTTGCTATGCGATAGTTCCTTTTTGGTGTTGACTAGAGAATTTGACAGAAGGTAGAAAACAAACATTTCGGCTTTTCTACCTACATGAGTAGCATGGAAACTTTATTTTTGCCTAGGCAATTCTTGATTAGAAGTCATAGCTGAGTAGCCTATTTAGGACTGTGAAACTCAGAGCATTATTCTGTTCATATGTTTTGTTTGTGTGTGAGAATACACTATAGCAGAATTATAGCTTATTCTAGTATTACAATGGTTGGAATTAGCAAGTAGGGGATGGAATCAGTCATATAAATTTTAGGATTTGATGTATGCATAGGTCTCCTTTTTGGTTTTTGTTCCTCTTTGTAGCATTTTATAGTTTTGGGGTTGATGGGTCACCAAGCAAAGGAAGTTATGTTTTAACTCATTAGTAAACATTGATAGTAGATGAGGCTATTCCAGAGGGTTTCACAGTAGATTCAAGGCCAGAGGAAGATTAGAAAATAGGAAGGCAGATATTGAGAGAGGATAAAGAGCTCTGTCAATGGGGAGTAGTAGAATGCCAAAATTATTTGCCTTAAATGCCACTTGTTGCCTGTTTTTATTCCTTTATTCTCTGAGGGCATGGTTAAGATATCAAGGTGAATTGAGGTAGTTACCTTACAAGGCATATTGAAGAACACATTTTATTTTAGTGTTATTCGGTAGGATGTGGGGGCCATTCGAGGTTCTAAAGAAGAGGCACAACTTCCTTTAATTTCCTGTAGTGTACAGTTATAAAAGATAAGGTCCTTTGTAAAAACAAAAACTCATTCTAAGCTTAAATAGGCAGAGATAGGTCATCTTATTGTTTATTTTAAGGTTTTATCTTTAACTTATCTGTACACCCAACATGGGGCTTGAATCCACAACTGGGGATCAAGAGTCACATGCTCTAGTGACTGAGCCACAAGGGCATTTTAATGTTTATTTTTGAGAGCTAGAAAGAGAGACAGAGTACAAGCAGGGGAGGGGCAGAGGGAAACACAGAATCCGAAGTAGGCTCCAGGCTCTGAGCTCAGCACAGAGCCCAAGGCGGGGCTCGAACCCACGAACCTCCAGATCAGACCCTTAAGCGACTGAGCCACCCAGGTGCCCCATCCACAAGGACATTTTAATGTGAGGATAGAGGAGCCAAGAAGCCTAACATGGAAATGTATCCGTTACTTAGGGAATTAAATTAGTCTTTTTTTTTTTTTTTTAAAGTAAATCCTTCCCTTTCAGTAATTACATTATTACTTTGCTTATTTATTTATTTTTAAAATTATCTCTACCCCCACGGTGGGGCTCAAACTCAGGACCTCAAGATCAAGAGTCATATATGCTTTGAGCCAGGCAGGCACCCCAAGAATTGAATTAGTCTTTATTTTATTTTATTTTAATTTTTATTTATGTATTTAAAAAATTTTTTTTCAACATTTTATTTATTTTTGACAGAGACAGAGACAGAGTGCGAGTGGGGGAGGGGCAGAGAGAGAGGGAGTCACAGAATCCGAAGCAGGCTCCAGGCTCCAAGGTGTCAGCACAGAGCCCGATGCAGGGCTCGAACTCACAAACCATGAGGTCATGACCTGAGCCGAAGTCGGACGCTCAACCCACTGAGCTACCCAGGCGCCCTGTTTTTATTTTTTTAATGTTTATTTTTGAGAGAGAGAGAGAGAGAGAGAGAGAGAGCATGCACACGCTCTCACGTCAGTGTGGGAGGGGCAGAGAGAGACAGGGAGTCTGGATCAGGCTCTGCACTGCCAGCACAAAGTCTGACATGGGGCTCAAACAAACTGTGAGATCATGACCTGAGCTGAAGTTGGATGCTCAACCAACCAAGCCACCCAGACGCCCGTATTTATTTATTTATTTATTTGTATTTATGAAAAAAAAATTTTTTTAATGTTTGTTTTTGAGAGAGAGAGAGAGAGAGACAGCGTGCGAGTGGGAGAGGGGCAGAGAGAGGGGGCAGTGGGAAACAGAATCTGAAGCAGGCTCTAGGCTCTGAGCGCTCAGCACAGAGCCTGATGTGGGGCTTGAACTGACAAACTGCAAGATAATGACCCTGGCTGAAGTCAGATACTTTATCGACTGAGCCACCCGGGTGCCCCTTATTTATTTATTTTAACGTTTATTTATTTTGAGAGAGAGCGTGAGTGTGTGGCATGCAAGTAGGAAAGGGACAGAGAGAGAGGAGAGAGAGTATTCCAAGGGACAGAGAGAGAGAGAGAGAGAGAGTATTCCAAGGGACAGAGAGAGAGAGAGAGAGAGAGAGAGAGAAAGGGGAGAGAGTATGCTGACAGCTTGGATCCCCACAGACTCTCTCACAGACTGCGAGATCATGACCTGAGCTGAAATCAAGAGTTGGATGCTTGGGGCACCTGGGTGGCGCAGTCGGTTAAGCGTCCGACTTCAGCCAGGTCACGATCTCGCGGTCCGTGAGTTCGAGCCCCGCGTCAGGCTCTTGGCTGATGGCTCCGAGCCTGGAGCCTGTTTCTGATTCTGTGTCTCCCTCTCTCTCTGCCCCTCCCCCGTTCATGCTCTGTCTCTCTCTGTCCCAAAAATAAATAAAAATGTTGGGGAAAAAAAAAAAAAAAAAAAAAGAGTTGGATGCTTAACCGACTGAACCACCCAGGTGCCCCAGAATTGAATTAGTCTTAATCTTATTTTTGCTTTTCTTTGTCTGCTTTATTCTTTTCCTTTCTGCAGGTTTCTCTGCTACTAGCTGTTTACTATCTGTCAGGTACTATGTTAAATGTTCTACAATTATCTGGTTTAATCATCTTATCAAACCTTTGAGGTACTTTGTTCACATTTTATGGGTAAAGACATCATGTTTTTTTAAAAAATTTTTAATGTTTATTTATTTCTCAGACAGAGAGGGACAGAGCATGAGTGGGGGAGGGGCAGAGAGCGAGGGAGACACAGAATCAGAAGCAGGCTCCAGGCTCTGAGCTGTCAGCACAGAGTCCCGACACGGGCCTCAAACTCACAGACTGAGTGAGATCATGACCTGAGCCGAAGTCGGATGCTTAACGGACTGAGCCACCCAGGTGCCCCAAGACATCATGATTTTAAGAGAAATGCATATCTATTTGGAGGCTGGGCTGTGATTAAGCTCTCAACCATCATGTTCTGTATTGCCTCCTGTGGTGAAAAGTGGCCATACTTCAGCTCCTAATATTTTCTGTTTCCTGTCTCAAGAGACTAAATGTCCATCTGAATCTCCTGTTCCTTTGGGGAGGAAAGAAACTGGGTTGGCTTGGATGAGGTGCCTGACTCTGGACCAGTTAGCCATGGCTAGGCAGTAAGGTTGCTTAAGACACAAGATGTCTGTGGGTTTGAGATAGCTCATTTCTCAGAGAAGAGGGAATTATGAGCTGGTAGTACCTTGGCAGATATTATAGAGTAAAAACCAGAGTAATAAAGTTGTAATTTCACACGAGAAGTTTGGTAGTGGATGGAATGGATTTGAAATGGGAAGTTAGAAACTGAAACACAGGATGATATTACACTAAATATGTGAGACTGGAAGGGGGGGGAGGGAGTGGAAAGGAGGAGAGGGAGTGAAAAGGAAGGGAGGGAACATTTTAAAGGATGAAATGACACATGGATATTGGGTAAAGGAAAGGGAGTAATCAAAGACAATTCTGAGTACCAAAGTTAATCACTCTGGAATGGTGGTACCGTAAATAGTCATAGAGTAATGGCAAAAGGAGAGCAAACTTGAAGAGTAAAGTTCTGTTTTGGGCATGTTCGTTTTGATGCTGCTGGGAGTTTTCATTGGAAATTGAGGATTAATGTAATGGAGTTAAGTTGGAGTTGTAGCTGCCTAGAAGGAAGACTGGGAACCAATGACATTTTTTTGTTAGAGAAAAGAAAAATGAAGATGGCTATGGTGAATATCCATCCACACTTGTGGAGAGTAAGAGAACAAGTTACCACGAACGGATCATGAACGTTCAGGAAAGGAGAACCTGCAGTAGAACCTTGCTGTAAGGGCCTGAAGGATTGAGAAAAGTTTCTAAGACCACAGTCGTAGTTCCCTGGTTTGGGCAGACCTCTCATTATAGGGTACTGAAGAGAGTAGAGATTGTAGGATTAGACTGAATGTTGAAAAAGTAAGGGAAGAGGAAAGTAAAAGAGTGAGGGAAGGTTTGGATGGTTTTTAAGGGAAACTCTTTGTAGGTAGGCATTCATTGTTCAGAAAAAGCACTTGAATTGCTTATTTATCTCAAGTGAACATGTATTTTTGCTGAAGATTTTTGATTAGACTTAACACTGTTTACTAACTTCTTGGTGGTTAGAGATTAAGACACTTATTGATGACTGTTTTGTATTTAATGGGTATTTATTTTTAATTACCACAGGCTGAAGAGACTTACTAGAAATTTTATCTACTTATATAATTTTAATGAGATAAAGAGGATATATTAGGTTTTAAATATTCTACTTTGAAAACATAGAGTGGATTGTGCAAGAGAGTAAAATGGCCAAAAGCCCATTAGGATTTTACATTATTTAGGTATTGCTATTCTAGCTCTAAATGAAAAGACAATTTCTACCGGAGGTGAGATGTAACTTTTTCCTACTCTTCTGCCTCTTTATATTGTATTTATTCCTGGCTTCTCAACATTGTTGGGGAAGAACTACTAGATGGAATGTAAACCCAGAATTTGGGGATTGACCTAGAGTTGCACATTTTTCAGTTTTTGTTTAATGAAGATATATAATGCAAAAGTCCCTATATATCTATAAAACCATCTAAACTATATGCTTAACTGTAGTGTATATTTCTATTTAATTTTATTAAGTAAAATTACATTAGTATATATTTAGTTACCACAAGTTGTTATGAGTATAGAACATAAATATTCTTCACTCACAATGAACTAATGTTGATTCTTCATATTTGCCTCAACTCTTACCTTCTGAAAAAGAATAATAAAAAAAAATTAACTTGAAATACTTTTGTACTGTCCCCAGTCTGAGTCATCCGTTAACCTTTTAGCGTGTCTTGGGACCAACCTGTTCGTCTGTCTGTTTCTCTCTCTCTTCCTCTCCAGTTTCATTGGGATATAATTGACATATAACATTGTATTAAGGTATACAATGTAATGATTTGATATGTTTATATGTTGTAAAATGATTACCACAGTGAATTTAGTTAACATTCATCACCTAACATAATTACAATTTTCTTTTTCTTTTTCTTTTTTAAGTTTGTTTATTTATTTTGTGAGAGAGAGAGAGACACAGAGAGAGAATCCCAAGCAGGCTCCGTGCTATCAGCACAGAGCCTGATGTGGGGCTTGATCTCACAGACTGTGAGATCATGACCTGAGCCAAAATTGAGAGTTGGTCGCTTAACCAGCTGAGCCACCCAGGCGCCCCTCTTTTTTTTTGTTTAATTATTTTTTAAGTAGGCTTCATGTCCTACTTGCAGCCCAACGTAAGGCTTGAATTCACCATCCTGAGATCATGACCTGAGCTGAGATCAAGAATTGGGTGCTTAACTGACTAAGCCACCAGGTGCCCTGTTTCTTTTCTTTTGACGAGAACCTTTAAGACTTATTCTTGGGACGCCTGCTGGCTCAGTTGGTAGCGCATAGGACTCTTGATCTTAGGGTTATGAGTTCAAGCCCCATGTTTGGGTGTAAAGCTTCCTTAAAAACAAAAAACAAAACAACTTGAGAAAAATTTACTCTTAGTAACTTTCGTATACACAATACAGTTTTGTTAACTATAGTCACCATGCTGTATGTTATGTTTCCAGACCTTATAACTGGAAGTTTCTGCCTTTTGACTGCACCTCACCCCTTTTCCCTACCCTCCATCCATTGTCTCTGGCAACCACCACTCTGTTCTCTGTTTCTATGAGAGTGGTTCTTTTAGATTCCATATGTAAGTTGAGAGCATGTAGTACAGACGGTTTCTGACTTGGGATTTTTTGACCTTACGTGGTTGTGAAAGCAGTATATATTCAGTAGAAACTGTATTTCAAGTTTTGTTTTGATCTTTTCCCAGAACAGTGATACACGGTACAATACGCTCGTGATGCTGCTGGGCAGCACCTGTGAGCCTCATCTCCCAATCAGCTGCCAACTTGATTAGGAGGGCAAATAACCAGTATACTTAACAGCCACTCTGTTGTTCATTTTCAGTACAGTATTCAATACATAACACTTTATTATAAAATAGGTTCTGTGCTAGATGATTTTGCCCAACCGTAGGCTAATGTGAGTGTTCTGAATACATTTAAGGTAGGCTAGGCTAAGCTGTGATGTTTGTAGGTTTAGGTGTATTAAATGCATTTTTAGCTTATATCATATTTTCAACTTGTGATAGGTTTATTGGGACATAACACTTGTATATTGGGGAAGATTTGTATTTGTCTTTCTCTAATTTGTTTCACTTAGCATAATGCCCTTAAGGTTGATCTGTGTTGTTGCTAACAGCATGATTTCCTTCGTTTTTATGGCTGAATAATATTCCATTGTATGCATACACTACCATCTGTTTTAATACTTATACTACATGTCTATATTCATAAATACCATCTAGTATTATTTTATAGGAATGGTATCATTGTATATGTGTTCTGTAAATTGTGATATAGCTGCATTAATACATACTGATCTAATTCATTCTTTTTATCTGCTTTTTAGTGTTTTGTTATAGAGCCACAGTGTATTTAATTTCCTTATTTTTATGTTTATATTTTATTTAGTTTTTAAAAGTTTGTTTTCGGAAAGAAAGAGCTCATGAGTAGGGGAGGGGCAGAGAGAGGGAGAGAGAGAATCCCAAGCAGGCTCTGCACTGCCAGCACAGAGCCTGATGTGGCTTGAACCCATGAATTGTGAGATCATGACCTGAGCTGAAATCAAGAGTTGAATACTTTACTGACTGAGCCACCCAGGTGCGTCCCAAATTGTGTTTTTTTTAAATAGGGGTTTATAATTTAGATATAACATTACTGATGTTTTTGTGTAACCCAGTTTTTTGTTTGCCTTGCTGCTTTATAGTCATTTACTTTTCTTGAAAAAAAAAAATTTTTTTTTTATGTTTATTTTTGAGAGAGAGATAGACATACAGAGTACGAGTGGGGGGAGTGTCAGAGAGAGGGAGACACAGAATCTGAGGCAGGCTCCGGGCTCTGAGCTGTCAGCTCTGAGCTGTCATCACAGAGCCCAACGCGGGGCTTGAACCCATGAACCATAAGATCATGACCTGAGCTGAAGTTGGATGCTTAACTGACTGAACCACCCTGGCAGACCCCTCTTTTTAAAATACAGTTCTAGGGTTCAGTGCCTAGTAAGCAGTAAGCAAACTATATTCATCTCTGTCTAAAAATGTTATTATTTTGCTGTCTTATATGCTAGTTTGAATTTTAGAGTAATAATTGTTTTCCTGTAAGTAAAGAATTTATTCTAGTTTGTCTTCTGGTATCTAATTGTGCTAATAGAAAATCTGTTGACAGTATGCTTATCCTGCTTCAGAGCTGATCAGCTTTTGTTCTGTGGACTCAGTTTTTCTTACATGTTGGCAGATTTTCTGCTCTCTCTTCATATGTCACCTTCCCATTTAATTTTCTTCTGGAACTGTTAATTAAGGTATATGCTTGAGATTCTTGTTCTTTTTTGCTTGTCTTTTAATTTCTTTTTCATCATATTTTCTATCTTATCTCTCTATTGTGGATAATCTCTTTAGCTCTGTCTTGAAATTTATGCATATTGTTAACCCTATGAGTGAATTTCTTGTCTGAGTAAAGTATATGTAGACTTTCTATTTGTTTTTATGTTTCCATTTGCTTCTTTTTTTATAATATTTTGCTATTATTGCCTTATGGATTATATTCCCTTATTACTTGAACATTTGAAATATACTTATTTTAGGGGCCCCTGGCTGGGTTGGTCGATGGAGCACATGACTCTTGATCTCAGGGTCATGAGTTCAAGTCCTACATTGGGCAAAGAGCTTACTTAAAAAAAAAAATACTTATTTTAAAACCTCTTAGAGATTTTAGATTTCTCTAAATTAGAATTAGAATTGTTTGTTAACTCTGGTGGTAGATGTCTTCATTGTAATTTTTGGCTGTGAGCTAATCCTCAGGAGTTGTCTTCTTTGGGATTCCTGTTCCTCTAGGAACACAGTGAAGATGTTACTATGGAAAGTGTTTGCATTTGCTCTGTCTCTGAAGAACCCTGTGTGACCTTACCAAAGACCAGATTCTCATGGCTTCTATAGATTAGGAATTTACAGATTTACAGATTCTTTCACTTAAAAGGAGTTCAGAAGGCCTTTTAAAGCTTTTATGACAGCTCTTGTGACATCATTTGGGATCAGGCTTTTTTTGTCCTCCTACTATACCAATCTTAGCACATGGTTTTTGTTTTCAGGGTTGTCCCACAGTCAGAGAGAGGATGGCAGCTGAAACAGTCATTGTGACTGTGGAAAGAAGTTCTAGGCAGAAGGGGGGTGCAAAATGAAAATTGATTTTCCTCCCAGCTGACTGATTCTCTTAAGTTTTCTTGAAGCCCCAGGCAACAGATTATGCTTAATTTTACTGGCTTTGAATTGTTATAATTCAAAATATGGGTCAATTGGAGAAGTAAATACAGTTGGAGTTTTGTTACTAGGGAAGATCTGGAGAACGGCTTTGGGGTTGGTAACAGCAGACTGTTAGAGTTTGCCTACTGGATGGAGTTCATTGCTCCAGACTGATTTTTGTTTCTTGATTTGGATTGCAGTACTATCTATCTATCTATCTATCTATCTATTTATTTATAAATAATTTATTTATTTTGAGAGAGATCATGAGCAGGGGAGGGTCGGAGAGATAGGAAAAGAGAGAATTCCAAGCAGGCTCCACCCTCAGCCCAGAGCCCAGCGCAGGGCTTGAACCCATGAACCATGAGATCATGTCCTGACCTGAAACCAAGAGTTGGACGCTTAACTGAGCCACCCAGGCACCCTTGTTTTTTTTTTTTTTTTTAATGTTTATATATATTTTTGAGAGAGCATGCATGCGGAGGTGGGTGGGGGAGGGGCAGAGAGAGGGAGATAATAATCCCAAGCAGGCTCCCTGCTGTCAGTGCAGAGTGAGAGGTGGGGCTCAGTCTCCCTAACCAAACTGTGTGACCTAAGCTGAAATTGTGAGTCTGCCCCCCAGGTGTCCCAGGACCCTTTAGATAATGGATTTTGGGCCCCACTCTCCCTCAACATAGGTTTGAGTTTCCAGTTTTTCTAGTGACTCCTCACGTCCAGAACAGACATCTTCAGTGCAGCATCTCTAGTCTTACTGGTCTAGGCCATGTTTTTCTAGGATAGATTCCCCTCCGGTTGTGGGATAGGCACTTAACAACTCCTGTCCTCATGTAGGGAACCCAGTTAGAACTTTTTTTTTTTTTTTTTTTTTAACGTGTCTAGGGTCTATGCTGGTGTCATAGTCCACCCCAGTCTCTAGGGTGTATGTATTATATATTAGATCTGATATTTTCATTAAGTGCCTCAGCTTCAACTGATGTTTATTCTTTTAACTTTTCTTTTTTATTTCTGCCACTTGGAGATTTACCATGATATATACATAATTAAAAATTGTTTTCAAATTTATCTTTGATTTCTTTTTTTTTCAATTTACCTTTGATTCCCGAGTGCAAGAGGGCAGTTAAAATCTCATATATAACTTTCTCCCTTTTATTTCTGTACAAGCAGTTTAGCTTGTATACTTTAAATAGAGTGCCTTCTGAATTGGGGTGCCTGGGTGGGTGGCTCAGTCGGTTGAGCATCTGACTTTGGCTCAGGTCATGGAGCCTGCTTCAGATTCTGTGTCTCTCTCTGCCCCTCCCCAACTCGTGCCCGGTCTTTCTCTCTCTCAAAAATAAACAAACATTGGGGCACCTGGGTGGCTCAGTCGGTTAAGTATCTGACTTCGGCTCAGTCATGATCTCACAGTTCATGGGTTCAAGCTCTGTGTCGGGCTCTGTACCGACAGCTCAGAGCCTGGAGCCTGCTTTGGTTTCTGTGTCTCCCTCTCTCTGCCCCTCCCATACTTGCACTCTGTCTCTCTCAAAAATAAATAAACATTAAAAAAAAAAATGCCTTCAGAGTTAAATATTTGCTAACATTTTTTTCTTATTGCTGATTCATATCTAATATTTGCCTTTAAATTTCTCATAGTTCATTAAGTTCTTACAGCTTTGAAAGAGGTGCTTTTAGAAAGTTAACAGATTTAGTGCTTACCACCATAGATAAAATGTAGTAAGTGGCCAATTTCTCTGGTCTCTCTTGAATTCTTCTTTTACTGTGAGAAGAGCCTAACCTAATGGCTGATATGAAGTAGGTGCTTAATACTTGTTTGTATTAACAAGTGTAACTCTCACCTGTGTAACTAGTGAGAGAAAGGAAATTGATACCTTGCCCAGCATATGGCACCTATTTATTCCCTTTTTTTTGGATTTAATTTTTATGTTTACCAGAGCGATAAATGCACATAGTCTAAGTCTGGTATTACCAAAAACTTTTCTCACTCAAACAAAACAGTACCTGCTGCTTTACCCTTGAACCCTCATCTCATTACCAGAAGCAACTTCTTTTGGCCGTTCCTTCTGGTACTTGTATGTTTCTGAAAGGAATGTGTAAGCAGCTATTGTTTATTTTATTTACAGAATTTTAAATGTTTATTTATTTTGAGAGAGAGGAAGAGAGATTTAGAGTGCGAGCAGGGGAGGGGCAGAGAGAAGGAGAGAGGACCCCAAGCCCACTCTGCACTGTCAGCTCGGAATCTGACTTGGGGGCTCCAACTCATGAACCATGAGATCATGACCTGAGGTGAAATCAAGAGTTGGACGCTTAACCAGCTGAGCCATCCAGGTGCCCCACAGCTATTGCTTTTTAAAGTTTATTTTTGTTGAGTAAGCTCTGCACCCCAGCTGCACCCAGCTCCTGAGATCAAGAGTTGCATGCTCTACTGACTGAGCCAGCCAGGCACCCCCATAAGCAGCTGTTCTTGACATATCAATTTTAGTAGTTGCCTTTCAGTATATCACAGATTTTTGTTAAATCAGTGGTGTTGAACAGTAATATTTACATTATTAGGACTACTTAAATATTTTGTTCATTTTTGAGCCAAAAGTATACTGATTTTTTTTTTATTAATTTCATTTCCTTGGGATTAATAATCATCTTGTATTTTAAGTTTCCTTGTATTCTTTATTTAAGGCTAAATTTTTTCCCTCTGTTGCTTCTTCATATAATCTTCCAAATGGTTAATGAATCAGGTAGTGTATTAGTAAAATTTTCCATGAATTCAATTTTCCTTTTCCTTTTTCTCTCTCTCCTCTCCCTCTTTTCCTCCTCCTCTCCATCCTCTTCTTCTCTTCTTCCTCCCCCTTCCCCTCTTCCTCCCTCTTCTTTCTCTTTCCCTCCCCCTTCTTTTCTTCTCCCCTTCTTTTCTTTCTCCTTCTGCCTCCTCTTCTCCCTCCTCTTTCACTTTTCACTTTCCTTTCCTTTTTAAATCAGTAGACCTTCTTCTGGGTACCATCTCCCTGCTGTCATCTGGGCTGGTTTCTCTTTAGGCCTGGATCTTCCCTTCACTATAATCTTGGGAGTTTCTTTGTTTCTTGCTTATTTTGGATTCTGTTTTGTAACACCTCACTTCCTCATTTCTTCATCTCTAATGGTTTATTTTCTTGTTTCGGTGGGCATCTCTAGCAACTTCATAGAAAATGGTGTGTGAGGAATAATTTTTTAAAGGTTTTTCAGGTTTGATAAAATTGTTGGCTTTGTCATCTTGATTGATAGTTTGGCTGAATATAGAATTCTTGGTTGGAAATCATTTTCCTTTAGAATTTTGGCAATTTGCTTTTTAGCTTTCAGTGTTTCTGTTAAGAAATGTTGTAAAGTCCTGATTTCTAATATTTTGTATGTGATTGTTCTCTCTGGATTTAGTATTTTTTTATCCAGGTTATTTCTGATATTTTTCATGGTAGTGTGTTTCCCTTCACTCATTGTATTAGGCATACAATGGCCCTTTTGATTTGGCAAATCATGTTAGGGAACTTAAGTTCGGTCAATAGTAGAACTTTTAAAAATTATTTCTTTGATGATTTCATCAGTTCTGTTGTCATTTTTTTTTTCAGTATTTTTCTTTATTTTCTTTTTTCTTATTATTTTTAATCAAAAAAAATTTTTAAATTTACATCCAAGTTAGTTAGCATATAGTGCAATAATGATTTCAGGAGTAGATTCCAGTGATTCATTCCCTATGTATAACACCCAGTGCTCATCTCAACAAATGTCTTCCTTAGTGCCCCTTACCCATTTAGCCATCCCCCTACCCACAACCCCTCCAGCAACCCTTAGTTCTCTATATTTAAGAGTCTCTTATTTTTGTCCCCCTTCCTGTTTTTATATTATTTTTGCTTTCCTTCTCATCTGTTTTGTATCTTAAATTCCACATATGAGTGAAGTCATATGATATTTTTCTCTAATTTCGCTTAGCATAATACCCTCTAGTTCCATCCATGTTGTTGCAAATGGCAAGATTTCATTCTTTTTGATTGCGAAGTAATACTCCATTGTATTTATATACCACATCTTCTTTATCCATTCATCTGTTGTTGGACATTTGGGCTCTTTCCATACTTTGGCTATTGTCGATAGTGCTGCTATAAACATTGGGGTGTATATGCCCCTTGGAAACAGCATACCTGTATCCCTTGGATAAATACCTAGTAGTGTAATTGGTAGGTGGTTCTATTTTTCACTTTTTTTTCTTCAAATGTTTGTTTATTTTTAAGAGCAAGACAAAGCAATAGCAGTGCGGGGGGTGGGCAGTGGGGAAGGCTCAGAGCAAGAGGAAGGCACAGAATCCGAAGTAGGCTCCAGGCTCTGAGCTGTCAGCAAAGAGCCTGACGAGGGGCTTGAACTAAAAATCCTGAAATCATGACCTGAGCCGCAGTTGGACGTCCAACCAACTGAGCCACCCAGGCGCCCCCGCCCTTTTTTTAAAACTTTTTGTGGAACCTCCATACTGTTTTCCAGAGTGGCTGCACCAGTTTGCATTCCTACCAAGCAGTGCAAAAGAGATCCTTTTTCTCTGCATCCTTGCCAACATCTGTGGTTGTCTGAGTTGTTAATTTTAGCCGTTCTGACTGGTGTGAGGTGGTATGTCATTGTGGTTTTCATTTGTATTTCCCTGATAATGAGTGATGTTGAGTATTTTTAACTGTTTTTTTAATCTAGAGAGCATGCGTGTGTGTGCAGGGGTGGTTGGAGGGGCAGAGGGAGAGAGAATTTTAAGCAGGCCCCGTGCCCAGTGCAGAGCTGGATGCTGGACTTGATCTCATGACACTGAGATCATGACCTGAACTGAAATCGAGTTGGACACCTAGCTGCCTGAGCCACCCAGGCATCCCTGTATGTTTCTTTATTTGGATGTTGGCCTTTTTTTTTTTTTAAACATATTGTCAAATTTGTTTCCATACGACACCCAGTGCTCATCCCAACAAGTGCCCTTCTCAAATCCCATCACTCACTTTCCCCTCTCCCTAGCCCCCATCAACCCTCAGTTTGTTCTCTGTAAGATGTTGGCCTTTTTGAACTAATTTTCCAATTTTTAATATTTTGTGTTTAAGTTTTTTTTTTTTGGTTCTACTTTTTTTTTTTTTAAATGTTTATTTTTCAGAGAGAGAGAGAGAGAGAGCATGAGCAGGGGAGGGTAGAGAGAAAGGGAGACACAGAATATGAAGGAAATTCCAGGCTCTGAGCTGTCAGCACAGAGCCTGATGTGGGGCTTGAACCCATGAACTTTGAGATCATGATCTGAGCCGAAGTCGGACGCTTAACCGACTGAACCACCCAGGCGCCCCTTTGGTTCTACTTTTTGAGGCAATTCCTTACTTTGTCTTCTGACCCTTCACTTAAATTTTTAAAGTCTATTATACTTTTCTCTTGTGTTCTGTTTTTTATTTTTTATCTTCTGTTTTTATTTCTTGGATGTCTTTATTTCTTTGTTTTTTAGTTGTAGTTGACATACAAGGTTACATTAGTTTCAGGTGTGCAACATAGTGATTCCACGACTCTCTGTGTTATGCTGTGCTCGCCACAAGTGTAGCTGCCATCTGTCACCCTACGGTGCTGTGACACAATCACTGAATATATTCCTTCTGCTGTGCCTTTGTATCCCTGTGACTTATTCCATAACTGGAAGCCTGTATCTCCTACTTCCTCTTCACTCATTTTGCCCATTCCCTCAGGGTCTGTTTTTGCTTATTTTCTTTGTTCCTTCATTTGTTTTGTTTAGATTCCGCATTTAAACAAAATCATATGGTATTTGTCTTTTTCTGACTTATTTTAGTTAGCCTAATATCCTCTAGGGCCATCCTTGTTGTTGCAAATGGCAAGGTCTCATTCTTTTTTCATGGCTCATTCTTTTTCCACGGACACTTGAGTCGCTTCTGTTATCTTGGCTATTGTAATACTGCAGTAAACATAAAGGTGCGTATATGTTTTTGGATTAGTGTTTTCATTTTCTTTGGGTAAATTCTCAGTAGTGGAATTACTACGTCATATGGTAATCTATTTTTAATTTTTGAGGAACCTCCATTCTGCTTTCCAGTTCATACTGCCACCAACAGTGCGCAAGGGTTCCCATTACTCCGTGCATATCCTTGCCAACACTTGTTATTTCTTGTGGTTTTGATACTAGCCATTTTGACCGGTGTAAAGTGATTTCTTATTGTGATTTTAATTTACATTTCCTTGATGATGAGTGAAGTTGAACATCTTTTACTGTGTCGTTCAATCTGTATGTCTTGTTTAGAAGAATGTCTGTTTCAGGTCTTTTGCCCATTTTTAAAAAATATTTAATTTTTAAGTAATGTCTACACCCAACGTGGGGCTCAAACTCTTGGGATCAAGAGACACACGCTCCACCAGATGAGCCAGCCAGGTGCCTCAACCTCTGTCCATTTTTAAATTGGATTTTTTGGTGTTAAGTTCTTTTTTTTTCATTTAGCATATTTTTTAATTTTTTATTTTTTTAAGTAGGTTCCACACCCAACATGGACCTTGAACTAATGACCCTGAGATTAAGAGTCACATGCTCTTGTCGATTAAGCCAGTCAGGCCACCCCCATTCTTTATAGATTTTGCCTGTTAATCCCTTATCAAATACATCATTTGCAAATATTTTTTCCCATTCAGTGAGTTGCCTTTTCTTTTCATTTTGTTGAGGGTTTCCTTTGCTGTACAAAAGGGTTTATTTTGATGTAGTCCCAATAATTTATTTTTGTTTTTTTTTTTCACCCTGCCTAAGGAGACCTACCTAGAAAAATGTTTCTATGGTTGATGTCAAAGATATTACTGTCTATGTTTTCTTTTAGGAGTTTTCTGGGTTCAGGTCTCAAATTTTGATCTAATCCATTTTGAGTTTATTTTTGTTTGTGACTAAAAAGGGGTCCGGTTTTGTTCTTTTGCATGTAGCCGTCCAGTTTTCCCAGCACCGTTTGTTGAAGAGACTGTCTTTCCTCCATTGTATATTCTTGCCTTCTTTGTTGGAGATTACTTGACCATATAACCGTCGGGTTATTTTTGAGCTCTCTCTTCTGTTCCACTTATCTGTGTGTCTGTTTTTGTGCCATTGCATACTGTTTTGATTATTGTAGCATTGTAATGTATCTTGAACTCTGGGATTGTGTTATATCCAGCTTTGGTCTTCTCTCTCAAGATTGCTTTGGCTATTTAGTCTTTTGTGGTTTTCCATACAAATTTTAGTTTTATTCTAGTTCTGTGAAAAATGTTGGTATTTTGATAGGGATTATAGCCTGCTTTGGGTAGTATGGATATTTTAACAATATTGCCTCTTCCATTCCATGAGTATGGAATATCTCTTGAATGTTGTATTTCCCTTCATTGTGAAGGTATTAACCAGAAGGTTTTTTTGTTTTGTTTTGTGTCAGTTTTCTGAAGTTTTCTTCTGCTCCTGGGACTCTCTTCCTCAGAAATTCTTTGTATTGTTGTTTTGGCCTGTCCTGTTAGAGACTTTGCTTAAAAATCTGGTGACTCTTGGGAGTGCTTAGGTGGATCAGTTAGTTAAGCAGCTGACTCTTGAGTTAGGCTGAGGTTATGATCTCAAGGTTGTGAGATTGAGCCGGGTGTTGGGCTCCACGCCTGGCCTGGATCTTGCCTAAGATCTCCATCTTCCACTTTGTCTACCCCTCCCCCACTCGTGTGTGCGCACTCTCTCTCTCAGAAAAAATTAATAAAAAAATAAAAGAATTCCTACACTTGATCTTAGCCAAAAGGCTGAGAAGCGATAAAAAAATAAATAAAAGAATTCCTTTAAAAAAGTGTGGTGACTCTTAGGCACCTATTTGAGATTGGAAGCTCTGTGTGCGTGGGCAGGGATTGTTGCTGATTGCCTTCATTTTAGGTGATCTAACTGGATTCTTTTATTAGGAGACCACCAGCTGGTTAGTTTATGGAGAGGGAAGTCTTTCATCTGGTTGGGATTGACAGACCTGGTTACCAGTATTCTTTGAGACAGATGTTTGCTGGAATTTCCTATTTGCAATTAGATTTTCAGTTAATTCTTCTTTTTCAGTATGGTACCCCTTTCCTCAGCTGTGCTTGGTATCCTCAAATCCAGATTTCCTCATTTACCCTTTCTGCAGTTTCTGAGGATGGGGGTAGTTGAGAAGTAGATTAGAGGGGAGTTTGGTTGTTTTTCAGTATATCCCGTCTCTCCTTTTTAGCTTCACCTGAACGCATTCTTTTTGGATACATACACCAGCAGTGTGCATGTGTGACTCCTACCCGCTAGTGCCTGGTACCTAAAGTTTCTCCAGTTTCTGGTGCTATGTAGTCTAAGATACATTGCTTTTGGGCTTATCTTATTGCAGCAACCTTTTCTGATTTGTTAAGTCATTTACTCCTTGTCTCCTTTCTAGTTTCCAAAATTTTATAGCTGTTGTCTTCTCTTATGTTCTTTTTCTATTTGTGACTTTATGTCCTTTTACCTCACTTACTGGAGTTCTAGGAAGGAGGGTGGAATTAACTACCTGTGCTCATGATGTGGTCTTTTCCCATTTCTTCCAGGGTCTTGTTTTATGTTTTAGTCTGTCCTTTTTACTTGATTTGTTTCCCCTACTCACTTTACAGACATTTTTGAATCTTCCCATGGATTCTACTTTCCCTTTACATTTTTCCCTTTTCATTTCTTGTCTTTTCTCTTTCCCTAGCGAGCTTCCTGGAAGAATAAAGCTGTAGTTGATACTTCTGCTTCACCTGTCTAGTATAGTCTAGCCTCTTAGTTGTACATAATGATTGAGATACAACTTTGTTGTCATTTTAAGCAGCTGTGTATGAAATCTGTATTTGCTGTAAGACTCTCATCATGGACACTTGTCCATTTCGTCTTTTAGTAATCCTTATATAAAAGTTTGTGTACAAGAAATTCTTTTAATAACTTAGCATCAGGAAAAGTGACTCCCTTGAGGATTTGGTATATTTCCTCCTTTTTGATAGCTCTGGTGATACACATTCTGTTTTTCTTTTTGTTCTGGCTATCAGGCAGCCCAGAACCAAATCTGGTCTTTAGTTACATCAGTTATATTAATCTGATTATTAGTATGTTTGTTTCTTCCTTCTCCTCCTGTGGGGTTTAGGACTTCACCTCTTATCTCTGTTTCTCTGCGTGTTGATTTCATTCTCTCATACTACAGACTCTCTACTTCATGAGGCTGGAACCATGACTGCTGGCAGCTCTTGGCTCTCATCTTCCCAGCCCCTTCTACCAGAAGAAGGGGCTCTCTTGAAGAATCCTGGGAAGGACTCTGATTGGCCTGTCTTGGATCATGTACCCACCATCCCTGTGGCTGGAGTGGGGAGGGTACTATGAATGGCAACCCTCACTAGAACTACATAGTTGGAGTCAGGGGTAAGAGCAGTTTCCCTAAATCAGGGGGATGACCTTCATACTGGCTTTCAATGTTCATTTTTCTATTTTTTGTTGTTATAATACAGGTTGTTAATGTGTGCACTGCCTCAGATCCTTTTCTGAAAAAAATTTGAGTGTCAATAAATAAGTGCATAAGATATCACAAACTCCTGTTCATTCACCTTTGATATTATTACATTTGGCTCTAAGTCTGCCATTGTTGATTATGCTGTTAACTTCAAATGGGCAAATCTAACATTTTTTCAGTTTTCATTCTCTTTGATCCACTTGTCAGCATTTAAAACTGTGATCACTCAGTTGCTCTGTGATCACTAGTGTCATTGTAAAAACTGATCACTCCATTGCAACTCTCTCTTCTCATGACTTTTGGGAAGCTGCTTTCTTCTAACCTCTTTAAACATATTGCCTTTTGGTTTCCTGTTTGGCGTTACTTCCTTCCTTCCTTTAAAATTTAAGTTACACGATTGCTTTTCTGGCTTGTTTGTTTGATTATCTTAACTCTGTGAAAAATTATGATGTATGCTTGGGGATCTAAGTATTAATAATATCACCTGAATAATTTTTTTCTAGCCTTCAGATCCATATTTGCAATTACCTTCTGGATATCTGTATCTAGGTATCCTAGGCATCTTAAATTTGATTTCTCAGGGTGTCCGGGTGGCCCAGTCGGTCAAGTGGCCGACTTCAGCTCAGGTCATGATCTTGCAATCTGTGGGTTCGACCCCTGTGTTGGGCTCTGTGCTGACGGCTCAGAGCCTGGAGCCTGCTTCCGATTCTGTGTCTCCCTCTCTCTCTGCCCCTCCCCTGCTTGCTCTCTGTCTCTCTCTCAAAAGTAATAAACATTAAAAAATTTTTTTAAATTTGATTTCTTTATCTCTATAGTCATTGGCATAATTTAAGCTTTAATTTTTTTTTTTTTTTTTGGTCTGGAGAATTGCAATAGCTTGAATTAACTTACTTAGTTTTTGGTAAGGTGATATATTTACATGGTTCAAAAATATAAAAAGATAAATAGTGGGGGCACTTGGTTGGGTCAGTCCATGGAACATGCGACTCTTGATCTCTTGAGATCATGACCTGAGCTGAAGTTGGATGCTCAACCAACTGAGCCACCCAGGCGCCCCTCCTGTAGTGTATCTTTTTTTTTTTTTTTTTAATTTTTTTTTTCAACTTTTATTTATTTTTGGGACAGAGAGAGACAGAGCATGAACGGGGGAGGGGCAGAGAGAGAGGGAGACACAGAATCGGAAGCAGGCTCCAGGCTCCGAGCCATCAGCCCAGAGCCTGACGTGGGGCTCGAACCCACGGACCGCGAGATCGTGACCTGGCTGAAGTCAGACGCTTAACCGACTGCGCCACCCAGGCACCCCATCCTGTAGTGTATCTTAACTATTGGTGGAGGGAAACTTTTTTCCCTTGTCCATGGTATTTTTACTGTAAGTATCGTATTTCTCACTGACCCCCTTTTTAAATAATTTTTTAAAATGCTTATTTTTTGGGGGGGAGAGAGAGAGAGAGAGCACTCGTACACGTGTGCACGCACAACTTGGGGAGGGACAGAGAGAGAGGGAGACACAGAATCTGAAGCAGGCTCTAGGCTCTGAGCTGTCAGCACAGAACCTGATGCCGGGCTTGAACTCATGGACGCCAAGATCATGACCTGAGCTGAAGTCAGACACTTAACTGATTGAGCCACTCAGGTGCCCATCTTTTGGCACTTTTATGTAGTTTTCAGCCTACAAGTCCTATACACATCTTGTGGATTTATACCTAAGTATTTAATTTTTGGGGAAGCAGTTAGAAGTAGTATTGAATGTTTAATTTTGGTGTCATGGCATGGTAGTAACAATTGATTTTTACCTTAGATTTTGCAACCTTGCTGAATTCTTGTATGAATTACAGGAGTTTTATTACAGAGTCCTTGGGATTTTCTTTGTAGGGTTATTATTATTTCTTCCTTCTCAATTTGTACTCCTTTAGTGAAATTTCTGGCTAGAAATCTCAGCATGGTTTGGATTTAAGATTTAAGACCTTTGGGGAAAGGATTGATTCCATGATGAAAACCACTAAGTAGGCTTTTTTGTAGATGATGAAAACCACTGTAGGGTTTTTGTAGTTGTCTGTATGAAGTTGAGGAAGTTACCTGCTTCCTCAGGAATTGTATTCCTATTTTTCTTATGTATGTGTGTATGTATTTATTTAAAAATTTTTAATCTTTATTTTTGAGAGAGAGAGAGAGACAGAGCACGAGCAAGGGAGGAACAGAGAGAGAGGGAGACACAGAATCTGAAGCAGGCTCCAGGCTCTGAGCTGTCAGCACAGAGCCTGATGCAGGGTTTGAACTCACTAACCATGAGCTTATGACCTGAGCCCAACCCACTGAGCCACCCAGGCGTCCCATTCTTATGTATTTATTTTAAAAAGTCACAAATGGGTGTTGAATTTTGTTAGGTGCTTTTTCTGGCTTTAATAGATGTACTTTTTTTTTTTTTAAACCTGTTAATATGGTAGATTACGTTCATTGATTTTGAATATTTAACTTAAGTGGAGTAAGCCCCGCTCGATATGGCACATAACTCTTTTTATGTGTTACAGGATTCTATTTATATTTTGTTAAGGATTTTTTCATCTCTCTAGTCATGAGAGATAATGGTCTGTAGTGTTCTCTTTTCATGTTCTAATGGTTTTGGTATTGGAGTAATACTAGCTTTGTAGAATGAGTTGGGAAAAATGCTGCTTTTTCTGTTTCCTGGAAGAGATTGTGTAGAATTGGTGTTAATTCTTTAGATGGTTGGTACAGTTGTCCACTGAAACTACCTGGACCTTCATATTTCTTTTTTGGTAGTTTTTAAGGTACAAATTAAAATTTAAAAATAGTTACAGGGCTATGAGTTTCTGGCTGGCTCATTTGGAAGAGCATATGACTCTTGATTTTGGGGTCATGAGTTCAAGCCCCATATTGGATGTAGAGATTACTAAAAAAAAAATAAAAAAAACCCCACAAAAAACCCCAAAAAACTTAAAATAGTTACAGGGTTATTCACATTACCAGTTTCATAATTGGTGAGTCAGAGTAGTTTGTGTTTTTCAAGGAAGGGATCCATCTTATCTAAGCTGTCAGTTATGCGTGTGAAGTTGTTCATGGTATTCCCCGATTATCTTTTTGTTGTCTGCAGGTTCTGTGCTGATATCCCCGGTTTCATTTCTGATACTGATTTGTCTTCTTTCCTTTTCTTTGTCAGCGTTGCTAGAGGTTTATCAATTTTATTGATCTTTTCAGAGAAGCAGCTCCTTCCTCGTTTTGTTGATTTTTCTTTTTTTTTTTTCTAGTTTAAATTTTACTGACTTCTCCTCTTTATTTTTAATTGCTGTCTGCTTGCTTTGGGTTTATTTGTTCTTTTTTTAGTTTCCTGTGGTAGAAGCTTCGATTATTGATTTGAGACTCTGACTTTTCTGTGCATGGTTATAAATTTCCCTTTTATTACTGGTTTAGTATGTCCCACAGGTTTTAGGATTTTCACTGAGTTGATTTTTTTTTTTCATTTTCTTCACAACTTCCTCTTTCAATATTGTGTCACTTTCTTGCCTCTGTGGTTTCTTTTGTTATTAATTTATTTACAACATTTTTAATGTTTATTTATTTTTGAGAGAGAGAGAGCGCGTGAGCGCTCACACAAGTAGGGGAGGGGCAGAGACGGAGGGAAACACAATGCAAAGCAGGCTCTAGGGTCTGAGCTGTCAGCACTGAGCCTGATGTGGGGCTCAAATCCACGAACCGTGAGATCACGACCTGAGACAAAGTCAGATGCTTAACCTGAGCCACCCAGGCACCCCAGGCCTCTGATTTCTGATGAGAAATTTGCTCCCAAGTTAATTTTATTGTATAAAGAAAATGTTTTTCTCTGGCTTCTTTTCAAGATATCTTCCTTGTTTTTAGATTTCAGAAGTTTAATCAGGATGTGTTTAGGGGTAGTTGCCTTTTGAATTATCCCTTTTGAGATTTGCTCAGCTTCTTGATTCTGTAGTTTTATGTCTTACCAAAACGGAACATTTTCAGCCATTCTTTTTTTTTAATGTTTTATTTATTTTTGAGAGAACGAGCTTGAGTGGGGGGGAAGGGCAAAGAGAGAGGGGGACAGAGGATCTGAAGCAGACTCTGAGATGACAGCAGAGAGCCTAGTGTGGGGTTTGAACTCATGAACTATGAGATCGTGACCTGAGGCAAAGTCATATGCTCAGCCACCTGTGTGCCCCCAGTCATTCTTTGTTTGAGTGCTTTTTCTTTTTTCTGCTTTAAAAAATTTTTTTAATGTTTATTTTTTAAATTTTTTTATTTTTTAGCTTTTATTTTTTTTTAATATGAAATTTATTGACAAATTGGTTTCCATACAACACCCAGTGCTCATTCCAAAAGGTGCCCTCCTCAATACCCATCACCCACCCTCCCCTCCCTCCTACCCCCATCAACCCTCAGTTTGTTCTCAGTTTTTAACAGTCTCTTATGCTTTGGCTGTCTCCCACTCCAACCTCTTTTTTTTTTTTTTTTTTTCCTTCCCCTCCTCCATGGGTTTCTGTTGAGTTTCTCAGGATCCACATAAGTAATGTTTATTTTTGGGAGAGAGATGGGGGGGCAGAGAAAGAGGGAGACACAGAATCCGAAGCAGGCTCCAGGCTCTGAGCTGTCAGCACAGAGCCCGACCTGGGGCACAAACCCATGAACTGTGAGATCATGACCTGAGCCAAAGTTGGATGCTCAACTGACTGAGCCACCCAACTGATTGAGTACTTTTGTAGTCCCGCTTTATATCTCCTTTTCTTCTTGAGACTGATGACATAAATGTTAAGAATTTTTGTTATGGTCCCAAAGGTCTTTGAGGATCTGTTCATTTTTATTTCTTCACACTCTTCCCTGTTGTTTATATTGAATAATTTTGATTGTTATATCATCTAGCTCATGGATTCTTTTACTCTCTTTCCTTGATTCTGCTATTGAAGTCACATATTGAGCTCTTAATTTTGTTTATTGTAGTTTTCAGTTCTAAAATTTTCCATTTGGTTCTTTATATTTTAGATTTTTTTCTGAGGCTTTTTATATTTCATTTCTGTGTTTGTAATTGCTCATGGAATCATTTATTTATTTATATTTTTTAAGTTTATATATTAGAGAATGCAAGCAGGGAAGGGAAGAGGGAGGGGGAGAGAGAATCCCAAGCAGGCTCCGCATTGTCAGTGTAGGGCGTGATGTGAGGCTTGACCCAAGAACCGTGAGATCATGACCTGAGCCAAGATCAAGAGTCAGATGCTTAACTGACTGAGCCATCTAGGTGCCCCTGGAATCATTTTTTAAAAAAAGATTTAATTTAATCTCTATACCCAGTGTGGGGCTTGAATTTATAATCTTGAGATCAAGAGTTGTATGCTGTACCGGCTGAGCCAGCCAGGCATTCCTCATTTAGTCATTTTTATTATGGGTGCTTTAAAATCTTCATCAGGGGCACCTGGGTGGCTTAGTCGGTTAAGCGTCCGACTTTGGCTCAGGTCATGATTTCATGATATGTGGGTTTGAGCCCCACGTTGGGCTCTGTGCTGACAGCTCAGAGTCGAGCCTGCTTTGGATTCTGTATCTCCCTCTCTCTCTGCCCCTCCCCTGCTTGCACTCTGTCTTTTTCTCTTTCGCTTTCAAAAATAAACATTAAAATTTTTTTTTTGGTTTTTAAATCTTTATCAGAAGATTCTAACATCCTGGGGTGCCTGAGCGGCTCAGTTGGTTGAGTATCCATCCATCTTCGGCTCAGGTCATGATCTCACGGTTGGTGAGTTTGAGCCCCACATTGGGCTCACTGCTGCCAGTGCAGAGCCTGCTTCAGATCCTCTGTCCCTCTTTTGTCTTTGACCCACCCCTACTCATGCTGTCTCTCTTAAGAAGAATAAAATAAAGGATAATTGTAAGCTCTGTCAGATGTTAAAATTACAAATATCTACATGTTGACATCTGTTGATTGTCTTTTTCATTCAATTTGAGATCTTCTGGTTTTTGTTACGACAAATGATTTTATTTATTTTGAGAGAGAGAGAGAGAGAGAGCATGGGAGGGGCAGAGAGAGAGGGAGAGAGAATCCCAAGTTGACTCTACACTGCCAGCATGGAGCCTGATGTGGGGCTCACACCCACAAACCATGAGATCATGACCTCAGCTGAAATCAAGAGTTGGATCCTTAACCAACTGAGCCACCCAGGTGCCCCATGACAAATGATTGAAACCTGAACGTTTTGTGTTTGGGACTTTGCATCTTACACAAACCTGTTTTAGCTGGCTTTTTCTGACACTTGTCTGATTTGAGGAGTTGTGGTTGGCATCTCCTTATGCCAGATGTGGGATGAAGTTCACATTCCCTCTTGGGCCTTTGTTGACATTTGAGGGAGGCTGCTTGTTAATGCTAAGCAGAGGTGCGTATGATGGTGCTCTACCTGATCGCCACAATGGATATGGCTTCATTTACCACTGTGTGTTGGTGAAACTCCTAACTCCTTGCTAGATGTTCTGACACCACCCCAGGGACAGGATCAGTTTCCTTGTTACTGCCAGATGGAGGTGAAAGTCCAGGCTTCCCTTGTTGTCTCCATTGACACAGTGGGGGGACATGCTCATTACCAGCCAGTAAGGTTGAGAATTCTGGTTCCCTGTTTGTTCTGCTCTTACACTACCCCAGGGGTAGTCTTGGAATGACTCATAATCTCACAAGAGTGGATGTCTAGGTTCCTTGCTTGACCATAGCAGGAGTGGGTGGGATCAGCTTTTTCTGTGGTGACGTGCTGGAGTAGAGCAGCTACTGTCTAAAAGTTTTCTTTTCCTAGCTAATATGAGCCCTTCCTGGTTGTTTGTCTAGCAAGAGAGAGGAGTCCTTTCATTTGAGCTTTTTTTGGGGGTGGGGGGGGGTCTGTTCTGTACTTGTCGGTGCTTCTGGGTTGCTGACTCTTTCCAATCAAAGAGTGGGATATATTAGGCAAAAAGAAAACCTATGGAACCTCAATGCCATGTTATTCCTTGAGTCCTGTGGTTTCTAGCTAATTTGCCTTCTTAACATTTTTCAGAATGTATTTGTTTCATTTATAGTGTCTACAGGTTTTGTTTGTATTGCCTAAGAGGGAAAAGTACATCTCCATCATGCAGTAAATGGAGGAAGTGTAGCCTTTGATTTCAATGAGTTGGCTCTGTTGTTTTTGATTTATATTTCATTTATTTCTGCTCTGATCCTTACTACTTCTTTTGTTTTTGTCCTTTAATTTCTTGAGGTACAAGGTGAAGTCATTGATTTGAGATTTCTAACAGGTATTTAGTGCTGTAACTTTTCCCCTCAATAATTGCTTTAACTGCCTTGCACAGATTTTGGTAAGTTTTGTTTTCATTTTCATTCATTTAAAAATAGATTCAATTTTCTCTTTTGGTTTCTTTTTTGACTTACTCGTCAGAGAAAATTCTTTGTATTACTTGAAACCTTTAAAATTTATCAGTAGTTGTTTCATGGCCTGAATATAGATCTGTCTTGGTGAATCTTCCACATGTCCTTGAATGGAATGTGTATTTTGCTAGTTTGTGTAGAGTATCCTGTCAATGTCACTTAATGTCAGTTTGTTTGATGGTGTTCTTCTGGTTGATAATGTTGTTCAAAGTTATTATATTCTTACTGATTTTCTATTTACTTGTTCTACCAATTGAGAGAGGTTTGTTGAAATCTCCATATATAATTGTGGATTTTCGCATTTCTTTTTGTAGTTCTGTTATTATTACATCATGTAGTTGGAAGCTGTTACTAGATGAATAAATGTTTAGGATTTTTATATTGTCTTAATGAGTTAAAGCCTTTATCTTTGTAAAATGATCCTCTTTTTTCCTGATATTGTTGATTTTTTTTATGTCTTTTTATGGAAGTGTAATTAACATAGTGTTACATTAGTTTCAGGGGTACAATATTATTCAACAATTCTATACATTTCTCAGTGCTCATCAACATAATCATTAATCTAATCACCTTTATCATTGTTCTTATCTATTTTACCCACTTACACTTTACTGTTTTCCATTTTACTCCTCATTCCCCACCTTCCCTTCTGGCAGCCCCCAGTTCTTTGTATTTATGGGTCTGTTTCTGTTTTGTTTGTTCACTTACTGTTTTCTTTTTTAGATTCCACACATAAGCTAAATCCTATGGAATTTGTCTTTCCCTGGCTGACTTATTTTAGCATTATACTCTCTAGATTCATTCATGTTGTTGTAAATGGAAAGATTTTATTCTTTTTTTTTTTTTTAATGGCTGAGTAATACTCCATTACCTACACATACATGCACACCTTCTTTATTCATCTATCCACAGACACTTTGGTTGCTTCCATATGTTGGCTGTTGTAAATAATACTGCAGTAAATATAGAAGTACATGTATCTTTTTGAATTAGTATTTTTGTTTTATTTCGGTAAACATTCAAGTGGAATTACTGGATTATATGATACTTCTACTTTTAATTTTTTGAGGGATCACTATACTATTTTACACAATGGCTGCATCCGTTGAGTTTCCACCAACAATGCATGAGGGTTTCTTTTTCTGTATGTCTCCTTTGGAGAAATGTACATTCAGGGCTTTTGCCCACTTTTTAATCAGATTTTTGTGTGTGTGGGTGTTGAGTTGTGTAAGTTCTTTGTATTTTATTTTATTTTTATTTTTTAACATTTATTTATTTTTGAGACAGAGAGAGAGACAGAGCATGAACAGGGGAGGGGCAGAGAGAGAGGGAGACAGAATCTGAAACGGGCTCCAGGCTCTGAGCTGTCAGTACAGAGCCCGACGCGGGGCTCGAACTCGCGGACTGCGAGATCATGACCTGAGCTGAAGTCGGACGCTTAACTGACTGAGCCACCCAGGTGCCCCTCTTTGTATATTTTGAATATTTACCCCTTATCAGATTTATCATGTACAAACATTGTCCCTGTTCAGTGGATTGCTTTTAGTTGAGGGTATCCTTAGCTGTGCGAAAGCATTTTATTTGATGTAGTCCCAAAGTTTATCCTTGCTTTTATTTATATGCCTGAGGAGACATATCTAGAAAAATTTTTCTATGGCTGATGTCAAAGATATTACTGCCTATGTTTTCTTCTAAGAGTTTTCTGGTTTCAGGTCTTATATTTAGATTTTCAATCTGTTTTGAGTTTTTTTTGTGTGTGGGTGACTAAGAAAGTGGTCCAGTTTTGTTCTTTTTTTTTTTTTCCCAAATGTGTGCTTACTTAGAGTGTGAGCAGGGGAGGGGCGGGGGGGGGGGGGGAAGACACAGAATCTGAAGCAGGCTCCAGGCTCTGAGCTGTCAGCAGAGAGCCTGACGTGGGGCTTGGACCCACAAACCGTGAGGTCATGACCTGAGCTAAAGTTGGATGCTTAACTGACTGAGCCACCCAGAGCCCCCTCTCTACTTTGTTGTTGATGTATAGAAATGCAACAGAGTTCTGTATATTACTCTATTATTCTTTTATCTTGTGATTTTACTGAATTCATTTACAGTATAATAAAATGATGGAGTCTTTAGAGTTTTGTATGTATAGTATCGTGTCATCTGCAAACAGTGGCAGTTTGACTTCTTCCTTACCAGTTTGGATACTTTTCGTTTCTTTTTCTTGTCTGATTGCTGCAGCTAGGACTTTGGTACTGTGTTGAATAAAATGGTCAGAGTGAACATCCTTGTCTCCTCCCTGATCTTTACAGGAAAAGCTTTTTTTTAAATTTGCACTGTTGACTATGATGTTGGCTGTGGGTTTTTCATATATGGCCTTTATTATGTTGAGAAATGTTCCTTCTACACCTACTTTGTTGAGGGTTTTTATCATGAATACATGTTGTACTTTGTCAAATGCCTTTTCTGCATCTATTGACATCATATCATTTTTATCCTTTCTCCTATTAATGTGATGTATGTATCATGTTGATTCATTTGCAAATATTGAACTACACTTGTATCCTAGGAAAAAAATCCCACTTGATTGTGGTGAATGATTCTTATTGATTATTGTGGGATTCCGTTGGTAATATTTTGTTGAGAATTTTTGCATCTATATTAGATAGGATTGTAGTTCTCTTTTCTTGTAGTGTCTTTATCTGGTTTTTGTATCAGGTTAATGCTGGCCTTGTAAAATAAATTTCGAAGCTTTACTTCCTTTTTTTTTTTGGTAATAGTTTGAGAAGACTAGGTATTAACTCTTCTTTAAATGTTTGGTAGAATTCACCTTTGTTAAACCCACTGTCTTTGTGAAATAAGCCTCCTTTTTCTGATAATATTGATTAAAAAAATTTTTTTTAATGTTTATTTTATTTTTGAGAGAGAGAGACAGACCACGAGCAGGGGAGGGGCAGAGAGAGAGAGAGGGAGGCACAGAACCCGAAGCAGGTTCCAGGCTCTGAGCTGTCAGCACAGAGCCTGACGTGGGGCTCGAACCCATGAACCGTGAGATCATGACCTGAGTTGAAGTCAGATGCTTAGCTGACTGAGCCACCCAGGCATCCCGATAATATTGATTTTTAAATCTACTTTAAGTGATATTAATATAACCATTTTTACTTTTTTTGATACTCCATGATGTAATATGAACTGTTTCTCTGTCTGCTTTAAAGATACTTAAAAGTATATTATATATAAAGATTTTTGCCAATTGTAATCATATGTTTTAGTTTACATTTCTTTCTTTGGGTATGTTGACACATGGTTTATATTTTGTTATGTTTCTGTTGCTTGGTGTTTAAAGAGTGCTTTTGTTCTGTATGCTTATAATATCATTAAGAATGGCAAATTGTTGACATTTTTCCCGATTTTTTTCACCTGCATTATCTCCTTGTTAGTGGCTCCAAATTCAAGTATATTTGGCCTTTTGAAGTTAACTTACAGCTAACTTAAACTCTCTTCATTTATTTTTAAGTAAACTCTACTCTTGGGGCTCAAACTCACGACCCCAAGATCAAGTGTCCTGTGCTCCATTTACTGAGCCAGCCAGGTGCCCCATACTCTGTTAATTTTTTTAAAGTATTTTTTCTATGTGTTTCATTTTAGTTATTAGCTATTACTTGATTTCTTGTGCTGTAAATCTTATACAATATATTTTTCATCTTTTTTTTTTCCGTATATTTTTCATCTTAGACCTTGGTCATTTTCATCGCTAGAAGTTCAAATTTTTAAAAACTCGTATTCATATTTCTACTTAACATGTTTAATGTTTTTGCCAGCTTTTTGAACAGTGAGTGTATTCACTATAATTGCTTTATAAGATTTGTGTACTAAATTTGTTATGTGTCATTTCAAGATTGGTTTGACTGGTACTTGTTTCATTATTGGATGTAATTTGTTGCTTCTGTGTGTATGTCTTGTAAGTTTGTATTGATTTTTAATCATTGTGAATTTTATCTTGTTATGTTCTCTATTTTAGTATGCCTAAAAATACTTTTTTGTACTTTGTTCTGTGACATGGTTATTAGAAAAGTTTGTCCCTTTTGGGTCTTGGTTTTATGTTTTGTTTAGATAGACCAGGGCTCAGTTTAGTCTAGGGTTAACTTTTCCCACTTTCGGAGGCATAATCCTTCTTAGTACTTTGATGCAGTATTAATTATTGGGTGTTTTAATTCTGACTTTCCGAAACAAGCATTATTTGCATCCTTCTGTGAGTTCTGGTGCTGGGGTTATTTCTGATTCAACTGGTGGTTCTCTACCTGGCCTTGAATAGTTCTCTCACATGCAAGTACTGATTACTCAGTATTTTTCTAGGACAGGCCTCCGTAGAGCTCTTCCTTTTTCTTTTTTCTAGCTCTCTCCTCAGTGCCAGTATTCCTTTTGAGTTCTAACTGCCTTGGCTTTCTTGGACGCCCAACATTATTTCTTCAACTTGGGGAGACCACATGCCCTGCCTGGGTTCCTTCTGCCTGTTCATGGCCTGGAAACTCAAGGCAGTAAGCTGGGCAAATGTATGGCCTCTCTTGTTTGTTTTTTGTTTCCCAGGATCACTGTCTTTCATTACTTTTCCAAAATATTCAGTGCTGTTGTTTCATACACATTTTGTTAGGTTTTTGTTATCTTATGCAAAAGGTTGAAGTTGGTCCCTTTTACTCAATCCTGACTAGAAGTGATATTTTTATGGTTTTATTGTACATTTTCATAATGACTAGTGATGTTGAGCACATTTTAACTTGCTTGTTGACTATTTGTGTGTTTTCCCTTATGAAGAGTTTGGTAAAATTCCCTTCCCCCCTTTTAATTCTGTCTTTTTAAAGATCCTTACATGTCCTGGATACTAGTCTTTTGTTAGATAAATGTTTTGTAATTACTTTCTCCAAGTCTGTGTTTTTTTCCCTCCTTTCCTTTTCTTTTTTTTTAAATTTTTTTTAACGTTTATTTACTTTTGAGACAGAGAGAGAGCATGAACGGGGGAGGGTCAGAGAGAGAGGGGAGACACAGAATCTGAAGCAGGCTCCAGGCTCTGAGCTGTCAGCACAGAGTCCAACGCGGGGCTCGAACTCACGAACCATGAGATCATGACCTGAGCCGAAGTCGGACGCTTAACCGACTGAGCCACCCAGGCGCCCCTCCTTTTTTTTTTTAAAAAAAAATTTTTTTTTTCAACGTTTATTTATTTTTGGGACAGAGAGAGACAGAGCATGAACGGGGGAGGGGCAGAGAGAGAGGGAGACACAGAATCGGAAACAGGCTCCAGGCTCTGAGCCATCAGCCCAGAGCCTGACGTGGGGCTCGAACTCCCGGACCGCGAGATCATGACCTGGCTGAAGTCGGACGCCTAACCGACTGCGCCACCCAGGCGCCCCTCTTTTTTAATGTTTATTTATTTCTGAGACAGAGAACATGAACGGGGGGCGGGGGGGACAGAGAAAGGGGCAGACACAGAATCCAAAGCAAGCTCCAGGCTCCAAGCTGTCAGTCAGCACAGAGCCCGACGCCGGGCTCTAACCCGTGAACCGTGAGATCATGACCTGAGCTGATGTTGGACGCTCAACTGACTGAGCCAACCCAGGCACCCCATCTTATATACTTAACTGTGCTTTTGATGAGCAGAAATATTTGTCTGATGAAGTCTGTCAGTTTTTTGTCTTTATTGTCTACTATGAGCTAAGACACTTTTGCCTAACCCTGAAATCATGAAGGTCATTTGCTTTGTTTCATCTAAAACTTTGTTTTTGTTAATTTATACTTAGGTCTGTACTGTATCTCAAGTTAAGTTTTGTAGGGTCTGTTGTTTGCATCTGGATAACCAGTTTCTGCCCCATTTGTTGAAGAGTCTCCTTTCCTTACTGAACTGCTTTGGTGAAACAGCACTTGGCTTCTTAAGTGGGCTATTGCAGGAGTCTTCATTCGGCTCCATTGATTTATTTGTCTGTCTTTATATCATTGTAATACTAGTTTGATTATTTGTACTTTATAGTAAGTCTTGAAGTTAGGTTTGCAAGTCCTTCAACCTTTTCCATCCTTATCAAGATTGCTTTGCATATTTTAAGTATTAAGCACTTTATATAAATTACAATATTAGCTTTTCTGTTTCTTCAAAAAGGTTGGTAGGATTATGATTATCATTGCTTTCAATCTGTAGGTCAGTTTGAGGAGAATTGACATGTTAACATGTTGAGTCTTCCTATTAAAAAAAATATTTTTAATGTTTGTTTATTTTTGAGAGAGAGAGACAGAGCAGGGAGGGGAAGAGGGAGGGCAGAATCTGAAGCAGGCTCCAGGCTCTTAAGGTGTCAGCACAGAACCTGACACGGGGTTCGAACTAATGAACTGTGAGATCATGACCTGGGCTGAAGTTGGACACTTATCCCACTGAGTCCCCTGGGTGCCACAAGTCTTCCTCTTAATTACAAGGTATATCTCCATTTATTTAGATCATCTTTTTTTTTTTTTTTTTTCTTCCCTATATTTTGTAGTTTTCAGTCTTTGGTGTTGCATGTCTTTTGTTTTACTTTTATTTATTAAAAAACATTTTTTTAAAGTTTATTTATTCATGTTTGAGAGGGAGAGAGACAGAGCATGAACAGAAGGCAGAGAGACGGAGACCGAGAACTGAAGCAGGCTCCAGGCTCTGAGCTGTCAACTTAGAGCCAGAAGAGGGGCTCAAACTCACCGCAAGATCATGACCTTAGCCGAAGTCGGTCGCTCAACCGACTGAGCCTCCCGGGCACCCCTGCATATAGATTAGAATTTTAATATATCAGTTTTGTAAAGCTATTCCTTTTAGCATTTATTTCTTTAGCAATTTCCATATCTTTCCTTAGCTTTTTATCGTGTATTTATATAGTGTACCACTTACAGTTAATACTGTATCACTTCTTGAATGTGTAGAAATCTTGCAACCATAGAGATTGTTTGATGTACCGTTTGTCTGCTGTCAGTTATGCTCTTGTTATATGTGTTAGATCTATACGTTATAACCTCCAGAAAACAGTATTATAATTTTTGCTTTCAATAATCATTTGTAGTTTTGAGAATTTAAGAACTAAAATTTTTTATATTCTTCAGATATTTACCATTTGTGGTCCTCTTCTTCACTTCCTAAAGATTTATATTTTCATCTAGTACCATTTCCTTTTATTATGAAGAACTTCTTCTATTAGCCTTTGTTGTAGTCCATGTCTTCTGGTGATGAATTCTGTTTACTGCCTTTTACGTGAAAATATCTGTTTCACCTTTGTTTTTGAAGGATATATTAGTTGCATATAGAATTCTGGGTGGAACTACAGTTCTTTTTCTTGAAGCACTTTAAAGATTTTATTTTACTGTCTTTTGGCTTCCATACTTTATGATGAGAAATCAGCCATTTCTCTAATCACCGTTCCCCTGTATCTGATGTGTCATTTTCTCTTGGCTCCTTGAAGAGATCTCCTGCGTTTGCTTTTCAGCAACCAGTTTGGCTATTTGGGATTCCCTGTGCTTTTTGAATCCGTAAAGTTGTCTTTCTTCAAATCAAAATTTTCATCCACTAGTTTTCAGAACTCTTTTTGGTATTCTCATATTCTGTATTCTTACTCCCTACCCCTTTTCTTCCTCCTTTTCCAGACCATCAGTTATACATGTTCGATTTGTTGATACCATTCAGTCAGTCCCTGAAGCCTTGTTCATTTTTTCCCCAATATTTTCTCTCAGAGTAAAGATTTGTGTAGCTTCAAGCTCACTGACTCTATTTGTCATCTTGATTCTGTTAAATCTGTCCAGTAAATTTTTCACTTCACAAATTTTAGCTTTCGGTTTTAGAATTTTTATTGAATTCTTTTTTATAGTTTCTTGTTGGGATTTCTTATTTCACTTCATAGAAGTACATTTTATTTACCTCCTAGGACTCTATTATAATCGCTATTTAAAGTCTTAATTCCAGTGTCTAGGTCATCTTAAGGTTGGTTTATCGTAAGCATGATTAACATTTTTCTGGTTCTTAATAGATTAGATAATTTGGATTGTTTTCTAGACGTTGTGAATGTTGTATGTGGGAAGCCTTGATTCTGTTATATTCCTTGGAGGAAATTGTTACTGCTTTTATTTTTTTTTTTAATTAATTTTTTTTTTTCAACGTTTATTTATTTTTGGGACAGAGAGAGACAGAACATGAACGGGGGAGGGGCAGAGAGAGAGACGGAGACACAGAATCGGAAACAGGCTCCAGGCTCTGAGCCATCAGCCCAGAGCCTGACGTGGGGCTCGAACTCCCGGACCGCGAGATCGTGACCTGGCTGAAGTCGGACGCTTAACCGACTGCGCCACCCAGGCGCCCATGTTACTACTGCTTTTATCAGGCAGTTGATTTGGTTGGATTCAAACTGCTTATTGTATATTTTGAGCAGTTGCTTAAATCTTCTTTTATTTCATTTTTTCCTTAATTGGGTTCAAGCTTGTTCTGTGCATGTATGGTCCAAGGTTAGTGAGACAGATCCTGTATGTACAAATTTGCCTTCAGGCTAAAAGTAAGTCCTAAAAAATGGGAGACTTCTTGCGGGTTCCTTCCAAGTTTTGACTTCTAGTGGGAAACCAGAATCTGGCTGTTTATCTGTATAGGAGTTTCTCTCTTATAACCTTACTTAGCTGTTTTGGAAGTACAAATGAATTTTATTACAGATTTAAAAATATTTGGTGTGTTTCAGTTCATTGCAGTTATTATCTTTTATTGGTCTTAAATGATTTCATCTTTGGCTGGCAGGAACCTCTTTAAGTTGGCTGATAAATCCTTTGGACATGACTACAGTAGTCTTTTATTGCTTCCTGGCTAGTTGATAGAACAAGTTACCTGGACTTACTTGACCTAGACCAAGAATTCTCTACATCTCTTAGGGGTCCTGGTTCCTTTGGGAAATGTTGTTTGGAGACCACAACCTTGGCACTAGGTTGCTCATTTCTGTTGTAACCTTGAGCCTTTGTAAAACACAAGAGAATATAGATTATTTTGTTTTATTTTTTTAAAGTTAAAAAAAATGTTTATTTTTGAGAGAGAGAGCATGAGCAGGGGAGGGGCAGAGAGAAAGGGAGACACAGAATTCAAAGCAGGCTTCAGGCTCTGAAGGTGTCAGCACAGAGCCTGACACGGGGCTTGAATTCATGAGCCATGAGATCATGACCTGAACTGAAGTCGGACACTTAACCGACTGAGCCACGTCAGGTGCCCCAAGATAGGTTATTTTTAGATTTATTTTTTATCTTTTGCTTAAAAAAAAAAAAAAAAAAAAAAAAGAAATAGTGATGGTAAATGTTTTATCCTACAGATGCGTCTGTGTGCCACAGTTATATCTTCTATATAATATGAGGAAGATCAGACTTAAAACCTTCTCTTTTATCATTTTATTTATTTTTATCTATTTATATTATTTTCATTTATTACCTTGTTGTTTTTGCAATATGATGGTAATCACAGTGTGGGCAAGCCAGTATGAGTGCAATAGATTGTTACATAACCACAGCTTCCTGAAGGTCAGTATTTTTGTTGGCTGTACTTGATTTAGTGAGTTGATATAGTGGGTTTTATCCTTTGGCAGAAGAATCTAATATAAAGTAGTAAAAGTATTTGGAAATTGACATTTACATTCTGAAGATGGAAAATAGTTGCATCATTTTTTGCTATACTGTATGATGTAGAAAAGAAAGAGCCACCTTGTGTAACTTGGCATTTGTTGGGGCCATTTCAGTTAAAGGTGTTTTTTTCTTTTTCCTTCGTTTTCTTTCTTGGTTTTTTTTTTTTTTTTTTTTTTTCCTCTAAAATGTGAGGTCTTTAATGTGTGCTTGTTTGTTTGTTTTTGGTTTCCTTATAATGTCTGTTACCTTTCATAGGATTTACTTGTACTATTTTTAATTTTAATTTTTAGTTTTTTCCCCTGCCTTGGCCCCCTACTTATACCTTTTTAACACTACTTCTCACTAAAATAAGAATGGATCTGTGGAATTGTAATAGTAACATGTCTGACTGCATCCTGTCCTATAAAACCTTCCACTTTGGATTGGTTGACTATAGGATCTGGAATCCCTGTGGTCCAAGGTCCCTCATACCAGATCCTTTCTTCCTGGGTTTAGGGTACAGTCTTCTAACTATAACTTAACCTTCTTTTCTTTTCCTGAAAGTTTTTTCTTTAAAGTCTCCTATATTATTTTTATCTTTAGTAGGAAGATATAACATGTAGTAATGTATTGCTACAAAAATTCCAATTATAAAAGAAATGAAGTATTTTGGAATAAAGAAATAAATTCACTCATAATCTTACCATCCTCACCATAATCCTGTTAATACGTTTTGTATATTTTAGAGTTCATTTCTATGTATAAATATTGTTAATGTACTATTACATTAGTTCTCTCAGTGTTATAAAGTTAGACTTTTCATACAATTTTTATAGTTATAATAAAAAGCCATATAAAGTATTTTTATATACATACATTTTCATGTCTTGAAATTAAAGTATATAAATGATATAAAAATGACACATAGTACTTAGTGCCTATTTCTATCATATTTTTCCTTTGGCTCTCTAGAAATGAAGTAATTGAATTAGTATTTTTCTGGAATCATGTTGCTATAAATTGCTTTCCAAAAGAATTGGATTATAGTGCTATCAACAGTATATGAAACAGTATTTGCCCCCCCCCCCGATTTTTTTAAATGTTTATTTATTTTTGAGAGAGAGAGAGAGAGAGAGAGAGAGAGAGAGAGAGAGAGAGAGAGTGTGAGTGTGTGTGAGCAGGTGAGGGGTAGAGAGAGGGAGACACAGAACCCAAAGCAGTCTCCAGGTCCAAACTGTTAGCACAGAGCTCGATGTGGGGCTCGAACCCACAAACTGTGAGATCACGACCTGAGCAAAGTCGGGCGTTTTAAACCAACTGAGCCACCCAGCTGCCCCTCATTTAAATCAAAATTCAAAGTTTTTGACTTTGGCTCTTTATTTTAGGAGAAACCAAACCTAACTGACTATGATAATACTAGATAATCCTAGACAGAAAGCAAAGGGATAGAGGCACATGTTAAAAACTGTGCTTCAGGCCCCTCTTTGTATTTATTCATGTTACAAAAAATCATGGCAGGAATGTAATAGTTGAGTAATACTTTTGTAAAGTTGTTATCTGATGGTGTTCCTGGTTGGCTCAGTCACAGCATGTGACTCTTTGATCTGTGGGTTGTGAGTTCACACTCCACATTGGGTGTAGCAATTACTTAAAACGTGTATATGTGTACATATTTATATACGCACATATGTATAGATGTGTATAAAATTATCTGGTGTTCTGAGGATGATCCCATGTCGAGGAGAATTACTTTGTGAGGAATGTTCTGAAAAACTCTTAGTGGTAAGTAGTGCACATACTCCCACATTTTTAATAGTTTTGAAGTTATAGAGAATTTGTTATAGCTTGGTAATCTGAAAAATCTTTTTTTCTTTTTTTTACATAGAGATGTGAACTGTGTCCTCATAAGGATGGAGCTTTAAAAAGAACAGATAATGGGGTAAGTACAGAGACTTTTTAAAAATTTTTTATTGAAAAGTGGAGTGGGGGGTATTTAAAATATCTGGCAGTTCATATTATAATATCAAATAAATGTTTACCACTCAAATAATTGTAATAGTAGTGTATGTAATTTATGGATTTCTTCCCCCCTACTTCGTGGGCAAACTTTTAAGCACTTTTCTTGTGCAGAATGGTCTACATACTTCTAATTAAAATCTTGATAAAAAAAAAATGGGTACAGTTTCTTATATTAGAAATTATTTTTGGAAACATGAACCACTTTTTTTGTTAGAGCTAAACTCTAGTGTTTTAGAATCTTTTTTCCCCTCTCTTTTGTGTATTGCTAGACAGATGATATTTCCAGTGAATTCTTAATTTTAACACCCTGAGGAATTTTGTTGCTTGAATATAAAGAAATACTGACTTCTGTCTTTAAATTTTGGTGTGCTTTCCTGAGAACCCTTATGTATTTCTCATTTATATCTCCATTTTTCATTACTTTCCTCTAAGAAATCCGTGTTTCTTTATAACTCAGTACCATTCTTAAATATGTAAACATGAATGTCTTAAACTGTGCATACTATGAAAACTAACCGATAAAGAAACTTTTAAAAGCACAGGTTATAACTGCTGTTAGTACACTTCCATTTTGGGCAGCCAATTCTAAAGCATTTTGGGATAGAGTAATGATGTTAGTAAATGAAAGGGAAAAATAAAATGTTTTTGCCTGGCTCTACATAAATTTATTTGTATACAAACTTAATGGTTAGACTGTTACACAGTCATGTACAACATTTAAAAAATGTTAGAAACCTTTTCTCCTATCCTTGTTCACCATTTGCCTAGTTTCTCAACAACTTTCCTGCTTTGATATAGTTGCTGTTATTACTTCTCTACATATCCTTCTAGGTTTTTTATTTTTGCATATAGAAATAAATGTGAATTAACAAATATTTTCTTCTTTAATTTTTAAGTATCTTAATTTTTCCAGTGAACAAATTTATCTATTAATAGTTTAAAGCTTTCTTTTTTTGTGTGATCAGTCACCTGTTGATAGACTTTCTGATCTTCTGCTCTCATGACTTGTATACACGTCATTTTGCATATATGCGCTTATGTCTGTAGGATTATTAATTCCCAGGGGTGGAACTGTTGGGTGAAAGGGATTTTGCAGTTAATTTGGTAGATATTCCCCAATTATTCTCCCTAGTGGTTGTGCCAATTTGTTTCCAGCAGCAGTGAATGAAAAACTTGTGTTCTCCATACCCTTTGGTAATCCAGTAGGTGAAAATTGGTATCTCAGAGCATTTATTTTACATTTCTCTTACTATGAGTAAAGCTGAGCATCTTACGTTTTTAAAAGCAATTTGCATTTTTCTCTTTGTGGTCTGTTAATATGATTTTTCTCTTTGGTTGTTGATCATTTTCTTTTTGATTTGTTGGAGCTTTCATAGGAGCCCCTCATTCCTTAGGCTTTTGTCATATGAGTTGAACCAGGTTTTCCCAGTTGTTCAGTCTTATGGGGCTTTTTACCATGCAGAAGTTCTTGATTTTTATTTAGGTTTATTTTTTAATCTTGTCTTTCATGGCTTCTGTATTTTGAACCATTAGTTAGAAAGGCTTTCCATACTCCAGAGTTAGTAAAGGAATTCTTTCACATTTTCCTCTAGTATTTTTATGGTTTCTTTTTTTTTTACAGTTTAATCTTTGATACATTTGGAATGTATCCAGGTAATACAATGTGAGGTATGGATCCAACTTTATTTTTTCCTAGATGCTAAAATGCTTCCATTTGTCCCATCACCATTTATTAAACTGTTCATCTTTTCTTCACTGATTTGAAATGCCATCTTTGTTAGAGTCTAAATTTGATGTGTATTTAAAACATTCTGACTAAATTATGTTCCAAAATTGATTTGTAAATTATTTTGGAACCTGGAATGCATTTTCCTATAGAAATGCTAATTATATTTCTAGAGTAGTTAACAAAACCCCACAATGTACCTGATGGTACAGTATTGATAATAACTGTTCTTTAATATCTAATACACTTTTTTTCATGCTGGAAAGTATATTACAAGTTTTTAGTTTAGGTTTTCCTTTTCTGGCAATCAGGATGAGGAGTTTCTCAGTGCAGCTTTTAATTTTCTCAATCTCAGCTGCTGTATGTAGTTCTCAGTTGTTAAAGGTAAGTAAATACTTAAGCTTAACATAGGTTAGTATGTGAAAAGTGGGGTTGGGGTATTACAGGCAGAAGGAGAAGCAAATGATAAAGACACAGATATACAGAATTGGAAACAATTGGGAATTAGACTAAGGTTTGAATGGCAGGCCTTCTGAGAGGTGAAACCGATAATACACACAAAGTTGTCATTCCTTCCCCTCCCCTGCTCCTGTCCTTCCCTTCTCCTCCCTTCCCTCTCCCCCCCCCCCTTCTTCCCCCCCTCCTTCCCCCCCTCCTTTTCTGTCCTAAGGACTTCATCCTGTTGATTGTGGGGAGCCACTGAAGCTGAGGAGTAACAGATTTCTATTTTAGAAGGATCACTCTCTGATGGCATTGTGGTGAATAGATTGGAAGGATATGACACTACACCAGCTATAAAAAAGAATAGTGGAGCTGAATTATGAGTGCATTTAACATACTTGAAATCAACTATATATCCTGGGGGATGGGGAGAGATATAGGCAAATAAATAAATTGTAGAGGTAATTCAGTTTGCCATTTTACCCAGTGAGCATACACTCTAGGCAAACGTTAATGGGACTCCCTGTGAATGACTGTAAGGCTTTCCCAACCATCATTGACAAAGATATGAAATATATTATTGAGGGGTCAGGCAAGAGGTGGTGATGCTACTTCTCATTTATTTTTTTAATTAAGAAAATTTTTAATTCTAGTATAGTTAACATACAGTGTTATATTAGTTTCAAGAGTAAAAAATAGTGATTCAACAATTCTGTATATTACTGCATGCTCATCAAGAGTATTACACATTTTTGTTTTGTTTTGTTTTGTTTTTGAGAGAGAGCCTGAGTGGGGGAAGGGCAGAGGGAGAGAGAGAGAGAATCTTAGGCAGGTGCCATGCCCAGGCTTGATCTCATGTGATCATGACCCAAGGCAAACTTAAGAGTCAGGTGCTTAATTGACTGAGCCACCCAGGCAGCCTGATAAGTGTTACTCTTCTTCCCCTTCACCTATTTCATACCACCCCCCCCCCCCCCCCCCCCCCCCCCGCCTCTCAGGTAACCATTAGTTTGTTCTCTGTAGTTAAGAGTAGTTTTTTTTTTTGGTTTGTCTCTTTTTTTTTGGTTTGTTCATTTCTTAAATTCCACATACGAGTAAAATAATACGGTATTTGTCTTTCTCTGACTTTTTTCACTTAGCATTATAACTCTAGATTCATCTGTGTTGTTGCAAATGACAAGCTTTCATTCCTTTTAATAGCTGAATAATAGTCCATTATATGTATATACTATGTCTTTTTTAAAGTTTAAGTTTATTTTCTTTGCAGCAATCTCTGCACCCAGCGTGAGTCTTGAACTCACAACCCTGAGATCAGGAGTTGCATGCTCTTCTGACTGAGCCAGCCAGGCACTCCCACATCTTCTTAGCCATTCATCTATCAGTGGACATTTGGGCAGCTTCCATAATTTGGCTATTGTAAATAATGCAGCAATAAACATAGAAGTGAATATATCTTTTCAAACCAGAGTTTTTTTTGTATTCTTTGGGTAGATACCTAGGAGTGTGATTGCTGGATCATATGGCAATTTTATTTCTAATTTTTGAGGAACCTCCATACTGTTTTCCATAGTGGCTGCACAATTTTGCATTTTCACTAGTTGTGCACGAGGGTTCCTTTTTCCTCACATCCTCACCAACACTTGTTGTTTGTTGTGTTTTTTATTTTAGCCATTATGACAGGTTTGGGGTGATAGTTCATTGTACTTTTGATTTGCATTTCTCTGATGATGAGTGATGTTGAGCATCTTTTCATGTGTCTGTGGGTCATCTAGATGTCTTCTTTGGAGGAATGTCTGTGTCCTCTGCCCATTTTTAATTGGATTATTTATTACTTGAATTGTTGAAGAAATTTCAAAATGAATTGAGGGTCATTGGTAGACACTATGTGACAGAAAGATGAGAAGAACTTACAGAATCTTGATATTTATATATATTCAAAATGATATACAGTGTAATGCATTTTCTGTTGGAATTTTAAGGGATTTTTCAAGGATAGTTTTTTTTTAAAATTGTTTTTCATGTTTATTTATTTTTGAGAGACAGAGTGCAAGTGGTGGAGGGGCAGAGAGAGAGGGAGACGCAGAATCTGAAGCAGGCTCCAGGCTCTGAGAGGTCAGCACAGAGTTTGACACAGGGCTCGAACTCAAAAACCACGAGATCAGGACCTGAGCTGAAGTTGGGCCTTTAACTGACTGAGCCACCCAGGTGCCCCAAGGATAGTTTTGATTATGCTTATTTTTTGCTTTAGAATCCGAACCTTGCAAAGATGAGACTCTGCTTTATTGCAGTCTAAGGGAGAGATTGATGAGGGACTGGTTGAAGATAGTAGTAGGAGGGTAAAAATGAAGGAATGGACAGGAGAGGTATTAAGTGGTAAAAGTTTACAGGTATATTGAAAAATTATATGTCTATTTCATTATGGGAAATTTTGAGCCTGCAAAAAAGTAGGGAGAATCCCCAGGGACCAACCTTTAACAGTGATCAAGTCATGGCCAGTCTTGTTTCATTTATACCTTTCCATACCCCATTCTTACGATTATTTTGAATTTTGTGAGCATCACTGACATGCATGGATATTTAAAAAATACACAATATATTATGACACATAAAAAATTGACAAGAATTTCTTAAAGCCATCAAGCGTTCAGTCTTTGAAGTTTCCTGATCTCCTAAATGTTTTTCTTTTTCTGTTTTTATCTTTTTCTTAATTTTTTTATTGTTTATGTATTTGTTTTGAGAGAGAGAGAGAATGTGCATGCGTGCCAGCATAGGGGAGGGGCAGAGAGGGAGAGACAGGATCCCAAGTAGGCTCTGTGCTGTCAGTGCAGAGCCCAGTATGGGGCTTGGTCTCATGAACTGTGACATCATGACCTGACCCGAAATCAAGAGTCTGACGCTTAACCCACTGGGCCACTTGGTACCCCTAAATGTTATCTTTTTATGTTTGAATAAGTCAGTATCCAAATAAGGTCCATAAGCTGGATCTATAAGGTGCCTACGTTGCAATTGCTTAAAATATCTCTTAGGTCTCTTTGTAATCCTCCCCCTTGATTTCCTTGTTGGTTTACTTGCGGAAAATGTGGGACATTTGCCCTGCAGGGTTTCTCACAGTAGATGTTGCTGATGGCATCTCAAATGGTGTGTGTGTGAACACGTTGCTTTGTTCCATGTATTTTCTGTACATGAGTAGTTAGGCTTGTTCGTTCATTTTATTGTGGGGGCAGCTAAAAATACTTCATGGTGTTGTATACTTCTTCATGAAGCATATGATACTTCCTTTTTTCTTTTTTGTGGTATCAGCAGCTGTTGACCAGTATCTAGACCATTATTTTATTGAATAGAGGTTGAATAAATTGTGATATTCTGTCATGCATTAGGATTGCTTCTTTTATTCCTACCACCCCATCCCGTCTAGCAGGATTACTTCTATAAAGAAAACCTATTTCTTATCAATTATTTCATTATCCTGAAATATAGTTTGTGAAGGAAGGACAAGATCTTTTATTCTTTTTTCTTAAAATTGAGGTAAAATTCCTGAAGAATAAAATTTACCATCCTAAGATATACAGTTCAGTGGTATTTAGTACTTTGACAGTATTGGTCAACTGCTACCCCTGTTAATTTCCAAAACTAACTAACTTACTTACTTATTTTTTTTTAATATTTTTCTAATGTTTTATTTATTTTTGAGAGAGAATGATGAGAGAGAGTGAGAACATGAGCAGGGGAGGGGCAGAGAGAGAGTGGGTCAGAGGATCCAAAGTGGGCTCTGTGCTGAGAGCAGAGAGCCCAACATGGGGCTCGAAGTCATGAACCATGAGATCATGACCCGAGCCGAAGTCAGATGCTTAACCAACTGAGCCACCCAGGTGCCCCCAAAACATTTTTTGAAAAGTGGATTTATTTTGATAGAGGGCATTCATGCGTGGAGGAGAGGCAGAGAGAGAGAGGGAGAGAGAGAATCCCAGCCAGGCTCCACACCATCAGTGCAGAGCCAGACGGGGCTCAATCCCGCAAACTGCAAGATCATGACCTGAGTTGAAATCAAGAGTTGGATGCTCAGCTGACTGAGCCACCCAGGTGCCCCTAATTGCCCTTATTTCCAAAACATTTTTATTACCCTAAAAGAAAATACACTTTCATAAGCGGAAACTGCATTCTTCCTTCTTCCCCTGGCCCCTGGCAACCATCAGTCTGCTTTTTGTCTCTATGGGTTTACTTATTCTGTATATTTTACTTAAGTATAATAATCACACAGCGTATGACCTTTTGAGTCTGGCTTCTTTCTCGGCATAATGTTTTCAAGGTCATCACTGTTGCAGCCTGTATTAGTACTTCAGTCCTGTTTATGGCTGAATATTTGTGTGTGTGTGTGTGTGTGTGTGTGTGTGTGTGTGAGAGAGAGAGAGAGAGAGAGAGAGAGAGAGAGAGAGAGAGAAGGAGAGTGAGAGTGTGTGTGCACATGCATACGAGAGAGATTACATTATGTTGGATGTTTGCATTGTTTCTACCTTTTGACTGTTTTGAATAGTGCTACTGTGAACATTGTTGTAGAAGAACCTATTTTATCTGTTTTTAGATTTGAGGAGTATATAGTAGGAGTGGCATTGATGGGTCGTACAGTGATTCTGTGTTTAACTTTTTGAGGAACCACCAAACCGTTCTTCATAGTGGCTGCACCATTTTTACAGTCCTCCAAGCAAAGTATGAGAGATCCAATTCCTTTTCATTCTCACCACCACTTAACTTTTTTCTGAATTTTTAAATTATAGCCATTCTAGTGAGTTTGAAGTGGTACCTCGTTGTTTTAATTTCTGTTTCCCTAATAAGTGATGTTGAGCATTTTTTTCATGAGCCTTTTGGCCATATGTGAATCTTCTTTGGAGAGAAGTCTATTCCTTTCCTTCCCTCCCCTCCCCTCCCCTCCCCTTCCCTTCCTTTAATATTTATTTGGGGGAAAGTGCAAGTGGGGAAGGGGCAAAGATAGGGGGACACAGGATCTGAAGCAGGCTCTGCGCTGACAGGCTGACAGCAATGAGCCCAATGTGGGGCTTGAACTCATGAACCTCAAGATCATGACCTGAGCCAAAGTCAGATGTTCAACCGACTGAGCCACCCAGCTGCCCCTCTTTTAGTTTTATTGTTTATTTATTTTTGAGAGAGAGACAGAGTACGAGCAGGGGAAGTGCAGAGAGAGAGAGAGACACACAGAATTTGAAGCACGCTCTCAATTCTGAGCTCTCAGCCCAGAGCCTGACATGGAGCTCAACCCACAAATCGCGAGATCATGACCTGAGCCGAAGTCAGACGCTTAACTGACTGAGCCACCCATGCACCCCTATTTATATTCTTTTCTATTTTGTAAGTGGGTTGTCTGTCTTTTTGTTGTTGAGCTGTAAGACTTCTTTATGTATTCTGGATCCCTATCATACATGATTTGCAAATCTTTTCTCCCAGTCTGTATGTTCTCTTCTCATGTTCTTTCTTAATAATGTCCTTTGATTCACAGTAGTCTTTGATTAGTATCAGTTTATTTAATTTTTCCTTGTTGCTCATGCTTTTAGTGTCATATCTAAGAATCCATTGCTATCCAAGGTCAGTAAGATTTATACCTATGTTTCTTTCTAAGACTTCTCTTTTTAGAACTTTTTTAGTTATTGATCCATTTTGAGTTAAATCCAACTTTTTTTTTTGCATATGGATATCCAGATGTCCCAGCACCATTCGTTAGAGAGATTCTTCTTTCCCCATTGACTGGTCTTGGTACCCTTGTTGAAAATCAGTTGGCTGTGGATACATGGATTTATTTCTGGACTCTACTATTCCATTGGTCTTTATGTCTGTTGTAATGCCAATACAAACTTTTGAAAGGCCATAGCTTTGATAATAAGTTTTGTAATTGGGAACTGTGAATGTTTCAATTTTATTTTTCTCTTTCAGTATTGCTTTGACTGTTCAGGTTCTAGTCCATGTGATTTTTGAGGATTGCAAAAAAGATCTGTGGAATTTTGATAAGGGGTTGTGCTGAATCTCTGTAGATTGCTTTGGGTAAAGTTATTATCTTAATGGTGTTAAGTGTTTTTATTGTATGAATGTGGGGTGTCTTTCCATTTATTTATGTCTTTAATTTCTTTCAGCCTTGCTCTATAGTGTTCAGTGGGGAAGTCTTTCACATCCTTTGTTTAAGTATTTTATTCTTTTAGATACAAAAGGACTTTTTCTTTAATGTTCTGTTTGGATTGTTCATTGTTCACATGTAGAGATAAAACTGATATCTTGTGGTTCTTACACCTTGCAGCTTTACTGAATTTGTTCTAATGTTTTTTGTGTGTTCTTTAAGCTTTTTTCTAGGTAAGATGATGTGAATACTGATAGTTTTACTTAATCTTTTCCAATTGGGTTGTTTTTTATGTTTTTTATTTTTCTTGCCTAATTGCTTTAGCTAGCATTTCTAGTACAATGTTGAATAGCAGTGGAACTAGATAGTGGGTGTCCATGTCTTCTTCCTGATATTAGGGAGAAAAGTATCAGTCTTTCATTGTTGAGTTAGTTGTTACCAGTAGATTTTTCAAAAATTCTCCTTATCATATTGAGGAAGTTCCATTTTTTTTTATTTTGTTGAGTGTTTATCTTGTGAAAAGGTGTCAAATTTTGTCAATGCTTTTTTTGTATTGAGATGGTGATGTGGTTTTTAAATTTCTTAAAAAATTAATGGTATATATTACATTGACTGTTTTTCTTATGTTGTACACCCTTTGTATTTCTATCATAAATCCCTTTTGATCATGGTGTATAATTCTTTTAATTATTTAATTTTGTCCCCCAAAAGATTGTCCATCCAGAACCTCAGGATATGACCACATTTGGGAATAAGGGTCTTTACAGATATAATTAAGGTAAAGATCTTGAATGGGGTCATCCTGGCCTAGTATGGACACTAAATCCAATGATAAATGTCCTTGTAAAAGATGATTGGAGAAGACACAGGAGACACAGTACATGGCCATGTGAAGACTAAGGTGGAGATTGGAGTTACCTAGTTGTGAACTGAGAAATGCCAAGGATTGCCAGAGCCACCAGAAGTTAGGATAGAAGCCTGTTGACTTTGGATTTCTGTGTCCCAAACTGTGAAAGAATAAATCTGTTTTCTTAAGCTACCAAATTTGATGTAATATTTTTTATGGCTGCTCTAGGGTACTAATACACTGTATTTTGCTGAGATTTTTTGCATGTATATTCATAAGGGATATTGGTCTGTAATTTTGTTTTCCTATGTTTTGTCGGGCTCTGGGGGCATTTGATAACATGCTGACCTTATAGAATGAATTAATTAGGAAGTGATTCTTCCTCTTCTATTAATGGGAAGAGTTTGAGATTTGTGTTAATGCTTCTTTATTTTATTCTTTAAAAAAAATGTTTATTTATTTATTTTGAGAAAGAGGGGCAGGGATAGAGGGTGAGAGAGAATACCAGGCAGGCTTCAGGATGTTAGCACAGAAGAGCTGGATGCAGGGCTTGATTTCATGAACCATGAGATCATGTCTTGAGATGAAATCTAGAGTCAGATGCTTAACCAGCTGAGCCACTCAGGTGCCCCCTGTGTTAATGTTGCTTGCTTGCTTGCTTGCTTGTTGCTTTTATTTTATTTTATTTTATTTTATTTTATTTTATTTTATTTTATTTTATTTTATTTTATTTTATTTTATGTATTTATTTACTTACTTATCTATCTATCTATTTATTTAAATGTTTATTTTTGGAAAGGGAGAGGGAGAGAATGTGAGTGGGGGAAGGACAGAGAGGGAGGGAGACAGAATCCGAACCAGGCTTCAGGCTCTCAGCTGTCAGCACAGAGCTCGATTTGGGGCTCGAACTCATGAACCATGAGATCATGACCTGAGCCAAAGTTGGATGCTTAATCCACTCAGCCACCCAGGTGCCCCTAATGCTTCTTTAAATGTTTGGTAGAATTCACTTGTGACTGCATTTGATCCAGGGCTTTTCTTTGCTGAGAGATTTTTGCTTACTTATTCAGTCTCTTTATCTGTTCAGATGTTTTCTTTCAGTTTTGTTAGTTTTTGTGTTTCTAGGAATTTGTCCATTTCATGTAGGTTGTCTAATCTGTTGGTGTGTAATTGTTCATAGTATTTTCTTTTTTCTTTCTTTCTTTTTTTTTTTTTTTTATGTTTTTTATTTTTGAGACAGAGAGAGACAGAGCATGAACGGGGGAGGAGCAGAGAGAGAGAGGGAGACACAGAATCTGAAGCAGGCTCCAGGCTCTGAGCTGTCAGCACAGAGCCTGACACGGGGCTTGAACTCATGGACCATGAGATTGTGACCTGAGCCGAAGTCGGACGCTTAACTGACTGAGCCACGCAGGCGCCCCCATAGTATTTTCTTACAATTTTAGTTTTGTAAGATCAATGGTAATGTCCTCACCTTTTGTTTCCAATTTTAGTAATTTGAGTATTTTCTTTTTTAGTCTTTTTTTTTTTTTTTAATTTTTTTTTCAATGTTTATTTATTTTGGGACAGAGAGAGACAGAGCATGAACGGGGGAGGGGCAGAGAGAGAGGGAGACACAGAATTGGAAACAGTCTCCAGGCTCTGAGCCATCAGCCCAGAGCCCGACGCGGGGCTCGAACTCACGGACCGCGAGATCGTGACCTGGCTGAAGTCGGACGCTTAACCGACTGTGCCACCCAGGCGCCCCTCTTTTTTAGTCTTAAAGTTGGTCAGTTTTGTTGATCTTTTCAAAGATTTTTAGGTTTTGTTGATTCTTTTTGTTTTTTTTTTGTTTTTCTTTTTTTTCAGGTTTATTTTTTTATGAGAGAGAGAGACAGCACAAGTGGGGGAGGGGCAGAGAGAGGGAGAAACAGAATCAGAAGGAAGTTCCAGGCTCTAAGCTGTCAGTACAGAGCCTGATGTGGGGCTCAAACTCAAAAACTGTGAGATCATGACCCAAGCCAAAGTTGGATGCTTAACCAACTGAACCACCCAGGTGCCCCTTTTATTGGTTTTCTGTTCTCTTTTTTGTCTCCACAGTGATCTTTAATCTTCCTTCCTGTGTTTGGCTTTGGATTTAGTTTGCTCTTTTTCTTTTCCAAGTAGATATATATATATATAGTTAATTGATTTGAGATCTTCATTTTTTAAAGCAGCTTAATTGGGATGTAGTTTATATACTATATATTTCATTTGAAGTGTACAATTCATGTTTTTTTTCATATTTACAGATATGTACAACTTCCACAGGCAGTTTTAGAGCATTTCCATCATTTTAGAAGGAAAGCCTGTGATTTTAAGCTTTCATCCCCTTATTTGTTCAACCACCCCACCCCTCCTCACCTCACCCCACCTCACCTCACCCGAGCATCTTTCTTCTTTTTCAACATAGGTGTTACAGGTATGAATTTATCTCTTATTGCAGCTTTCTGTGTATCACATGAGATTTGGTATGTTGTGGTTTTTTTCCCTTTGTTTTGTTTTACTGCTTATTTTCCAGTTGTGATTTCTTCATTGACTCATTGGGTATTTAAGTGTTGTTTAATTTCCACATACTTGTGAATTTTCCAGTTTTCCTTCTGTTTTTAACTTTTTTTTTAAGAATTTATTTTTATATAACCTCTGTACCCAAAGTGGGGCTGGAATGCACAACCTCCCTGAGATCGAGAGTTGAATGCTCTAATGACTAAGCCAGCCAGACATCCTGCTTTCTGTTTTTAATTTCTGTTTTCATTTCATTGTGGTTGGATAAGATCTGATCTCAGGTGTTTTAAAATTTACTGACACTTGTTTCGTGGCCTAACCTATGATCTATCTTGGAGAGTGTTCCTGTGTATTTGGGGAGAATGTGTATTTGGCTGTTTTTAGTCTAGTAGGCATAGGTGATCTGTAGTGTTATTTGGTTCTCTATATATCCCTATTGAATTTCAGAGTTCTGTCCATTATTGAAACTTGGGTAGCGAAGTTTCCAACTGAAGAATTGTCTGTCTTTAGCTTTAATTAGATTTGTTTTTGTTTGATGTATTTTGGAGCTGTGATATTTGGTGTATGTGTGTTTATAAATTATATCTTCTTGGTGTTTTAACCTATTTTTCAATGTGTAATGTTTTTCTTTATCCCTTGTGACAGATTTTAATTTTTTTTTTTTTTTTAAGATTTTATTTTTAAGTAATCTCTATACCCAGGGCGGACCTCGAACTTGCCACCCTCACATCAACAATTTCATGTTCCACCAACTAAGGCCCCCAGATTTTAATTCTTATTTCATTTTTTTATATATATTTTAAGTAGTTACCATGGTGATTACAATTGATCTCTTAAATTCATACCACTTGGAGAAATAGCCAAGTTAAGGGAAACAAAGGCAAATGCCTTGAGTCAGTTCTTCATGTGTTTTCTCTGCCCGTCATACAGTTAGGCCTGTTAAAAAACACGGGTCTTTGCGAACAAGCTTTGCTGTATCCCTTCTGGAACCAGGGATGAGAGTTCCATACTAGAGACACGGGATACAGTCTTCCAGACCATTGTCAATCTGAGGAGGGGTGGAACAAGAGCAAGTAAAAGTGACATAAAACTTTTTAAAAAAAATTAATTTATTGAAATTCTAATATACAGTGTAGTATTGGTTTCAGAAGTAGAACCCAGTGATCTGTCACTTACCTATAATCCCCAGTGCTCATCCCATCAGGGGCCCTCCTTAATGCCCATCAACCATTTAGCCCATCCCCCCCACCTGCCTCCCCTCTAGCAATCCAGTTTGTTCTTTGTATGAAGAATCTCTTATGGTTTATCTCCCTCTCAGTTTTTATTTTTGCTTTCCTTCCCCTATGTTTATTTGTTGTATTTCTTATATTCCACATATGAGTGATATCATATATTTGTCTTCTCTGACTTATTTCGCTTAGCATAATACACTCTAGTTACATCCACGTTGTTGCAAATGATAAGATTTCGTTCTTTTTGATCGCTGAATAGTATTCCATTGTATATGTATAGTATATACTCTTTATCCATTCGTTAGTCAGTGGACGTTTGGTCTCTTTGCATAATTTGGCTACTGTCAATAGTGCTGCTCCAAACATTCGGGTGCATGTGCCCCTTTGAATCAGCATTTTGGTATCCTTTGGATAAATACCTACTAGTGCAGTTGCTGGGTTGCAGGGTTAGTTCTATTTTTAATTTTTTGAGGAAACTCCATATTGTTTTGCAGAGTGGCTGCACCAGTTTGCATTCCCACCAACAGTGCAAAAGTGTTCCCCTTTCTCCACATCCTCACCAATACCTGTTGATTACTGAGTTTTTAATTTTAGCCATTCTAACAGGTGTGAGGTGGTATCTCATTGTGGTTTTGATTAGTATTTCCCTGACGATGAGTGATGTGGAGCATTTTTTCATGTATCTTTTAGCTATCTGGATGTCTTCTTTGGAAAAGTGTCTATTCGTGTCTTCTGCCCATTTCTTCACTGGATTATTTGCTTTTTGGGTGTTGAGTTTGAGAAGCTCTTTCTTTCTTTCTTTCTTTCTTTCTTTCTTTCTTTCTTTCTTTCTTTCTTTCTTTCTTTCTTTCTTTTTTTAAAGAGAGAGAGAGGATGCTAGTGAGTGAGAGGCAGAGACAGAGAGATAATCCCATGAGGGGCAGAGCTAGACAAGTGGCTCACCCGAGGCCCGGCTCGCGTTTACATGAAGTGGGGCTCGGACTCCCGAACCATGACATCATAACCTGAGCCGAAGTCAGATGCTTAACCAACTGAGCCACCCAGGAGCCCGATAAGTTCTTTATAGATTTTGAACACTAACCTGTATCCAGTATGTCACTTGCAAATATCTTCTCCCATTCTAAAAAGTCAGTTGCCTTTTAGTTTTGTTGATTATTTCCTTAGCTGTGCAGAAGCTTTTCATCTTGATGAGGTCCCGATAGTTCATTTTTGCTTTTGTTTCCCGTGCCTTCTGAGACATGTCTAGTAAGAGGTTACTGTGGCCAAGGTGAAAGAGGTTGTTGCCTGCTTTCTCTAGAATTTTGATGGTTTTCTGCCTCATGTTTAGGTCTTTCATCCATCTTGAATTTATTTCTGTGTGTGGTGTAACAAAGTGGTCCAGATTCATTCTTCTACATGCCACTGTCCAGTTTTCCCAGCACCATTTGCTGAAGAGACTGTCTTTATTCCATTGGATATTCTTTCCTGCTTTGTCAAAGATTAGTTGGCCATACGTTTGTGGGTCCATTTCTGTGTTCTCTATTCTGTTCCATGGATCTTTGTGTCTGTTTTTGTGCCAGTACCATACTGTCTTGATGATCACAGCTTTGTAATATAGCTTGAAGTCTGGGATTGTGATGCTTCCTGGTTTGGTTTTCTTTTTCAACATTACTTTGGCTATTTGGGGTCTTCTGTTGTTCCATACAAATTTTAGGATTGTTTGTTCTAGCTCTTAGAAGAATGCTGGTATTATTTTGGTAGGGTTTGCGTTGAATGTGTAGATTGCTTTGGGTAGTATGGACATTTTAACAATATTTGTTCTCCCTTTTGTGAGCATGGAATGTTTCTCCATTTCTTTGTGTCTTCTTCAATTTCTTAAGCTTTCTGTACTTTTCAGAGTACAGATCTTTTACGTCTTTGGTTAGGTTTATTTCAAGGTTTCTTACGGTTTTTGGTGCAATTGGGATCAATTCTGTGATTTCTCTTTCTGCTCTTTCATTATTGGTGTGCAAAAATGTACCTGATTTCTGTACATTGATTTCATATCCTGAGACTTTGCTGAATTCATGTATCAGTTCTAGCTGTTTTTTGGTGGAATCTTTCCTTGTAGAATATTATGTCCTCTGTGAAGAGTGAAAGTTTGACTTTTTCTTTGCCAATTTTTATGCCTTTTATTTCTTTCGATTGCTGAGGCTAGGACTTCAGTACTATGTTGAACAACAGTCGCGAGAGTTGACATCCCTTTTGTGTTCCTGACTGTCGGGGGACAGCTCTCAGTTTTTCCTCATTGAGGATGATATTAGCTGTGGGCCTTTCATATATATATGGCTTTTATGATGTCGAGGCATGTTCCTTCCATCCCTACTTCTTGAGGGTTTTTTATCACGAAAGGATGTTGTGTTTTGTCAAAAGCCTTTTCTGCATCTATTGAAAGGATCATATGGTTCTTATTCTTTCTTTTATTAATGTGGTGCATCATACTGATTGATTTACGAATATTGAACCAGCCCTGCAGCCCAGGAACCCACTTGATCATGGTGAATAATTCTTTTAATGTCCTTTTGAATTCAGTTTGTTAGTATGTTGTTGAAAATTTTTCCATCCATGTTTATCTGGGATATTGGCCTGTAATTCTCCTTTTTAGTGGGGTGTTTGTCTGGTTTGGGAATCAAGGTAATGCTGGCTTCATAGAATGAGTTTGGAAGCTTTCTTTCCATTTCTGCTTTTTGGAACAGTTTGAGAATAGGTATTCTTTCAGTGTCTGATAGACTTCTCCTGGGAAGCCATCTGGTTCAGGATTCTTATATGTTGGGAGATTTTTGATAACTCATTCAATTTCTTTGCTGGTTGTGGGCCTGTTCAAATTTTCTGTTTTTTCTTGTTTGAGTTTTAGTAGTGTCTAAGTGCCTAGGAATTTATTTCTTTCAGATTGTCTAGTTGGTTGGCATAGAATTTTTCATAGTGTTCTCTTATAATTGCATTTCTGTGGTGTTGGTTGTGCTCTCTCCTCCATCATTGGTGATTTTATCTATTTGGGTCCTCTCCTTTCTTTTTTGATAAGTCTGGAATGTCGTGTTTTCATTGTAATTTGCTCTCATGTATTTTTAAATTTCTTTAGTTTCCTGGTTGACCCATTCATTCTTTATTAGGATGTTCTTTAACCTCCATGTATTTGAGGGCTTTCTAAATTTTTTCTTCTGGTTGATTTTAAGATTCATAGTGTTGTGATCTGAATATATTCATGGTATGATCTCAGTCTTTTTGTACCTGTTGAGGGCTGATTTGTGATCCAGTATGTGATCTGTTCTGAAGAATGTTCCATGTGCATTGGAGAAGAATGTGCATTCTGCTGCTCTGTGATGAAATGTTCTGAGTATATCTGTTAAGACCATCTGGCCCAGTGTGTCATTGAAAGACATTGCTTCTTTGTTGATTTTCTGCTTAGATGATTTTTCCATTGCTGTAGGTGGGGTATTAAAGTCTCCTACTATTGTGGTATTATTATCTATGAGTTTCTTTATGTTGGTGATTAACTGATTTACATGCTTTCATGTTGGGGGCATAAATATTTACAATGATTAGGTGTTCTTGATGGATATACCCACTAATTATGTTATAATGATCTTTTTTGTCTCTTATTACAGTCTTTGTTTAAAAAATTTTTTTTAATGTTTATTCATTTTTTTTTGAGTGAAACAGTGCGAGTGGGGGAGGGGCAGAGAGAGAGAGGGAGAGACAGAATCCCAAGCATGCTCCAGGCTCTGAGCTGTCAGCACAGAGCCCAACACGACGCAGAACTCGAGCCCATGAACCCATGAACCATGAGATCATGACCTGGGCTGAAGTCAGACGCTTAACTGACTGAGCCAGGTGCTCCTATAGTCTTTGTTTTAAAATCTAGTTTGTGTGGGAGCACCCAGAAGGCTCAGTTGGTTAAGTGTCTGACTTTGGCTCAGGTCACGATCTCACAGTTTCTGAGCCTGCCTCAGATTCTGTTTCCTCTTCTCTCTCTGCCCCTCCCCCACTTGTGCTCTTGTGCATGCTCTCTCTCAAAAATGAATAAATAAACATTAAAAAAACCAAAATAAAATCTAGTTTGTTTGATGTAAGTATGGCTATTCCCACTTTCTTTTGATCTCCATTAGTGTGATGGGTGGTTCTCTATCCCTTCACTTTCAATCTGTTGGTGTCCTTAGGTCTAAAATGAGTCTGTTGTAGACAGCATATAGATGGATCTTATTTTTTTATCTATTCTGATAGCTTGTGTCTTTTAATTGGAGCATTTAGTCTATTTGCATTCAGAGTGATTGTTGAATGATACGAATTTAGTGCCATTGTGTTATATGTAGATTTAGTGTTTCTGGTGATGTTCTCTGTGGTCTTTGATGTTTGGTCTTTGTTTTTTTTTTTTTTAAACATCTTCCACCCAGACTCCCCCTTAAAATTTCCTGCAGGACTAGTTTAGTGGTCACAAACCCCTTTAGTTTTTGTTTGTCTGGGAAGGTCTTTATCTCTCCTTCTATTCTGAATGACAGCCTTGCTGGATTAAGGATTCTTGGCTACACATTTTTTGTATTCAGCATATTGAATATTTCCGGTCACTCCCTCCTGGTTTGCCAAGTTTCTTTGGACAGGTCTGCTATTAACCTTATGTGTCTATCGTTGTAGATTAAGGACGTTTCGTCCCTAGCTGCTTTCAGAATTCTCTGTTTATCTTTGTATATTGTAAGTTTCACTATGAGAACTCGTGATGTTGTCCTGTTTTTGATGGTTTTGAAGGAAGTTCCCTGTGCCTCTTGTCCTTGGGTGCCTGTTTCCTTCCCCAGATGAGGGAAGTTCTTAGCTAGAATTTGTTCAAATAAACTTTCTGTCCCTTTTTCTCACGCTTCCTGGGACTCCTATGATATGAATATTATTTCATTTCATGGAATCACTTCGTTTTCTAAAGTGTCTCTTCATGATCTAGCTACTTCCTTTCCCTCTTTTTTAAAAAAATTTTTCTTTAACGTTTATTTATTTTTGAGACAGAGAGAGACAAAGCATGAACGGGGGAGGGTCAGCGAGAGGGAGACACAGAATCTGAAACAGGCTCCAGGCTCTGAGCTGTCAGCACAGAACCTGATGCGGGGCTCGAACTCATGGACCGCGAGATCATGACCTGAGCCAAAGTCAGCTGCTTAACCGACTGAGCCACCCAGGTGCCCCATTTCCCTCTTTTTTAAAGCTTCATTATTTTCCATAATTTTATCTTCTATTTCACCTATTCTCTCCTCTGTTTCATTGGTCCTCGCTGTCCCTGTATCCTGTTTGTTTTGCATCTCAGTTATAGCATTTTTAAATTCATCCTAACTAGTTCTTTGATCTTTGATCTCTGCAGCAAAAGTTTCTCTGGTGTCTTCTATGTTTTTTTTTTTTTTTTTTTTTTTAATTCTCTAGTTAGTTAACACAAAGTGATACAGCGTAGTCTTGGCTTCACGAGTATAACCCAGTGATTCATCACTTACCTATAACCCCCAGTGCTCATCCCAACAAGTGCCCTCCTTAATGCCCGTCACCCATTTAACCTACCTCCCCCCACCTCCCCTATGCATTTTTTCAAGCCTAGCTAGTAGGGTTATGACTTTGGTTCAAAATCTTGTTCATATATATATTTTTAATATCTGTTTTGAGCAAGTCCCTGGCTGTGATTTATTTTTGATTTTTCTTTTGTGGAGAATTCCTGCGTCTTGTCCTCCTGGCTAAATTTCCATCTTTTGTGTGTATTTAAATCTTATGTTTCTTGCACCTGAGAGTACAACTATATTAGAAAGGGGTCATACACTGACGAGGGCCTGGCACTCCACAGAGTGCTTCTGGTGTATGCTGTATGCACTGTGCTGTTGTGATTTGGCTGCTCTTTCCCACTGGTCAGTCTTCTGGAGAGCTCCCTCTTGCTTGCAGTGGTGAAGTGTTTGGACCTTTAACCAGGCGTGCTTTGATTTTTTTTGTTGTTGTTGTTGAAGTAAGTCTGGAAAAAAAATAACGGGGAACAGGGAGCTGGATCCTATAAAATGAGAAAAGGAACAACAATAACAAAAAACAGAGAATCAAAAGTATACATCAGATTCCAAGAAAAAAGAAAGGAAAAAAAGCAGAAAAAAAGAGAAAAGGAAGAAGAATTAAAAAAGCTTCGATAAAAATAAAATGACAAAAAAAAAAAAATCAAACTATGAGCCTTAATCCAGAAGCACAATATGAAGGAGGTAAAAAAAACCAAAAACCAAAAAAAAAAAAAAAAAGTGTTCTCTGTTGGTGCCTGGATGCTATGCTGGTGGCTGTGCTTGTCAGGAGGAGAGGCTGGCTGTCTTGGCTTAGTGTTACTCTTGCCCCAGTAAGTGAGCAGTTGCCAGGCAGGGTTGGGCAGGGTTTGGGGTAAGCAGGCCTTGCCACCAGTGGCGGCCACTGTATTGCTCTCTGAAATCCCACCATGTTGGTGTTGGGGGGCGGTGATGGCACCACCCCAGTCTCTTGTCCTGTGACCAGGTATCTCAACCCCTGCTGTTCAGGCAGCCCTCACAGATTAGTGAGGGAAGCCAGCTTGTCCTGCACCCAAACTCTCTTGCGGTTTTTTTCTCTGGCACGCAGCTGGGATTCAAAATCCGAAGTCTTCTTTTTTCTTCAATGTCTTACTTACTTATTTTGAAAGAGAGCGCACAAGCAGGCTCTGTGCTGATAGCCTGACGTGGGGCTCTTAACTCATGAACTATGAGATCATGAACTGAGTCGAGATCAAGTGTTGGATGCTAAACGCCTGGCACCCAGGTGCCCCAAAACCCGGAGTCTTAAAGGACCCGGAACTCAAGGTGCGGCTGGGATTCCAAACCCAGGGTCTTAAAGGACCCAGCACAGTGGGGATCTCCCCTCTGGAGTAGAGCCTTGCCACCCTGCTGATGAAAGGCCTTTGGTGGGCACATGCCAGGAATTTTGTCCTTGGCGAGGCAATAAACCCTCTTCCCAGAGTACTCCAGGAATGGGATTGTTCTCTCCCAGTGTGCCTGTGAGATCACTATACCACACTGTGCCCTCCGGGGCCAGCTCCCACTTCCCCAGGAGCATGGGCCGTGGTTTCGCTCCAGAGAAAGTCACACAGTTCCAAAACCTCACCATTTCAGGGGCATCTGGGTGGCTCAGTCGGTTGGGTGTCCGACTTCAGCTCAGGTCATGATCTCACAGCTTGTGGGTTTGAGCCCCGTTTTGGGCTCTGTGCTGACAGCTCAGAGCCTGGAGGCTGCTTCGGACTCTGTGTCTCCCTCTCTCTCTGCCCCTCTCCCACTTATTTGTTCTCTCTCTCAAAAATAAACAGTAAATAGAAAAAAATTTAAAACGTCAGTGTTTTGGCTCCAAAGGCTGTTTCCAAAAAGAGCTGGCATCCTCAGTGCTTCTTGCTACCTAGTCTGTGTCTCTTGTTGCTAACTCGATGCCACACCTTCACAACCCCTATCTCTTTGTCTGCCTTGTGTCTCTCCACAGAAAGGGTTCCATCTCCTCCATGGGCCCGCCGCTTTATCTCCCCTAGCTCACCTACATGCACCTTGATCCTGCCAAGCTGTCTCCCTCCGACTGGAGATACTTCTGCTGCTCCACAGATCTATCTCCTGGCTGTTCCAAGTAATCTGATTTCAATATAGCTGTGTTTGAGGGATGAGGAAAATCGAGGTCCTCCTCCTACTTCCTCAGTCTTAACTCCTGGAGCCCAAAACTGACTGTTTTTAAGTTGCCTATTGGGTCATTTGGCTGACTCTGTTGGTAGAGCATGCAACTCTTGATTTTGGGGTGGTGAGTTTGAGCCTCACATTGACTATTTATTTTTTTTATTTTATTTTATTTTTTTTAAATTTTTTTAACGTTTATTTATTTTTGAGACAGAGAGAGACAGAGCATGAACGGGGGAAGGGCAGAGAGAGAGGGAGATACAGAATCAGAAGCAGGCTCCAGGCTCTGAGCCATCAGCCCAGAGCCTGACATGGGGCTCGAACTCACAGACCGCGAGATCGTGACCTGAGCTGAAGTCGGATGCTCAACCGACTGAGCCACCCAGGCGCCCCTCACATTGACTATTTAATTGGTTGCTGTACACTTTTTTGTTTAAGAATTTTTTTTTTAATTACAAAATTTTAATTCTAGTATAGTTAACATACAGTGTTATATTAGCTTCAGGTGGACATTATAATGATTTGAGAATTCTGTACTCAGTGCTCGTCAAAATAAGTGTATTCGTGATCCCCTTTATCTGTCTCCCGCCCCCACCTCCCTCTGGTATTCGTAGTTAAGAGTCTGGATTTTTTTTTTCTCTTTTTTCTTGTCGATTTGTTTTCTTTCTTAAATTCTACATGAGTAAAATCATATTTTATTCGTCTTTCACTGACTGTCTTATTTCACTTAGCATTATACCCTCTGGATCCCTACATGTTGTTGCAGATAGCTTTCATTCTTTTTCATGGCTGAATAATATTCCATTGTGTAAATATACCACATCTTCTTTATTCTTTCATCTTGGATGGATGCTTGGGCTGCTTCCGTAATTTGGCTGTTGTAAATAATGCTGCAGTAAACATAGGGGTGCATATATCCTTTCAAATGAATGAATTCTTTGGGTAAATACTCAGTAGTGAGTAGTGCTATTGCTGGATTTTAGGGTAGTTCTATTTTTGGTTTTTTGAGAAAACTCCATACTGTTTTCCTTAGTGGCTGCACCAGTTTCCATTCTCGTCAGAGTTCCTTTCTCCCCACATCCTTGCCAACACTTGCTGCTTCTTGGAGTTTTGATTTTAGCCATTCTGAAGTTGTGAGGTGATATCTCATTGTGGTTTTTGTTTTTATTTCTTTTTTTGGTGAGAGCAAGAGTGAGAGTGGGAGGGCCAGAGAGAAGGGGGAAGGGACAGAATCCCAAGCGGGCTCAGCGCTGTCAGCCCCAGGACCTGAGATCAAGAGTTGTGTGTTGTGCTGACAGAGCTAGTCAGGTGCCCCAGCTATTAACCTTTTAAAAGGGAGGACGGATGATATGCAGTATCCTCTTAGTTTCATGTGTATTTCATAGCGATTTGGTATTTGCTTATGTTACAAAATAACCCCAATGTTATTTCTGTGCGCTGCATTACATCACCATGATACTATTTTGAGGTGGAGTTTTGTACCTCCTACTCCCCTGTTTTACCCACCATCTTCCCCAGCCTTTCCCCTCTAAGGTAACCAACAGTTTCCTGTATTTATGAGTCTGTTTGCCTTTTGTTTGCTTGTTTGGTTCATTTTTTAGGTTCTACATGTAAGTGAAATCATACCGTATTTGTCTTCCTCCATCTGACTTACTTTCCTTGGCATAATACACATTAGGTCCATTCACATTGTTGCAAATGGCAAGTTTCCATTCTGTTTTATAGCTGAGAGGTAGCTCATTGTGTAGTGTGTGTGTGTGTGCACCCGTGTACCGCATCATCTTTATCCATTCATCTCTTCGTGGACACTTAGGTTGCTTCCGTATCTTTGGTATCGTAAATAATGCCGAAAAGACAGTAGGGGTGCATGTATCTCTTTGAATTGGTATTTTCATTGTCTTTGGATAAATTCGCAGAAGTGGAATTCCTGGATTGTATAGTAGTTCTGTTTTTAACTTTCTGAGGAATTTTCATACCATTTTCCTTAGTGTCCGCACCACTCTATATTCACACTAATAGCATATGAGGGTTATTTTTTCTCCACATTCTTGTGAACACTTGTTCTTTTTTCTCTTTTTGGTTATAGCCAGCGTGACCTGTAAGGTGATACCTCTTATCATTTTGAGTTGCATATCCTTGATGATTTGTGATACTGAGTATCTTTTCATGTGCCTCCATCTGTATGTCTTCTTTGGGAAACTGTCTATTCAGGTTCTCTGCCCACTTTTTTTTTTTTTTCAATATGTGAAATTTATTGTCAAATTGGTTTCCATACAACACCCAGTGCTCATCCCAAAAGGTGCCCTCCTCAATACCCATCACCCACCCTCTCCTCCCTCCCACCCCCATCAACCCTGTTTGTTCTCAGTTTTTAAGAGTCTCTTATGCTTTGACTGCCCACTTTTTAATGGGATTGTTTTTTGATGTTGATTGTATACCTTTTGTTTTTAATGTTTTATTTATTTTTGAGAGAGAGAGAGAGAGAGAGAGAGAGAGAGCAAGCACACAAGTGGGGGAGGGGAAGGGTGAGAAGGAGACAGGTTCTGAAGTGGGCTTTGCACTTGATAGGAGTGAGCCTGATGCAGGGCTCGAACTCATGAACCATGAGGTCATCACTTGAGCCGAAGTCAAATGCCCTGACTGAGCCACCTAGGCACCCTCAGTTGTAGAAGTTCTTTATATATTTTGGATATTAACCTTACTATCAGATAAGTCATTTACAGATATCTTTTCCTATTCAGTTGCCTTTTCATTTTGTTGATGGTTTTCTTTGCTGTGCAAAAGCCTTTTTATTTTGTGTAGTCCTACTAGTTCATTTTTGCCTTTTCTCTCTCTCTCTCTCTCTCTCTCTCTTTTTTTTTTTTTTTGCCTGAGGAGACTTATCTAGAAAAATGTTTGTATGACAGATCTCAAAGAGATTACTTCATTCTCTAATCCATTTTGGATTAATTTCTGTAGATGGTGTAAGATAGTGGTCCATTTTCATTCTTCTGCATGTAGTTGTTTAGCATTCCCAGTACCATTGTATATTTTTGCCTCTTTTGTCATAGGTTAATTGATTATATATGTGTGGGTTTATTTCTGGGTTGTCTGCTGTATTCCACTGATATATATGGCTGTTTTTGTGCTGGTACTATAGCATACTTGATCACTCTAGCTTTGTAATATAGTTTGAAAGCAGGGGATGTGATTACCTTCTGCTTTGTTTTTTCTCAAAATTGCTTTGACCATTTAGGGATTTTGTTCTTCCATACGAATTTTAGGATTCTTAGTTCCAATTCTGTGAAAAATTCTGTTAGTATTTTGATTGGGTTTGCACCGAAGCTGTAGATCACTTTGGGTAGTATCAACATTTAAAAAATATTAATTCTTCTAATCCATGAGCATGGTATATCTTGCTGTTTATTTATGTTGTCTTCAGTTTCTTCCACGAATGTGTGATAATTTTGAAGTACTGGTCTTTTACCTCCTTGATTAAGTTTATTTCCAGGTATTTCATTCTTTTTTGATGCAATTATAAATGAGGTTTTCTTAATTTCTCTTATAGTTTGTTACTAGTGTATAGAAAGGCAACTGATTTCTGTATGTTAATTTTGTATGCTGTGACTTTACTGAATTCATTTATTAGTTATAATAGTTTTTTTTTGGTGGAGTCTTTAAGGTTTTATGTATTATTATTTACTTCTAACTTTGCTTTTTCTAGTTTTTTTACGTGTAAAGTTAGGTTTTATTATTATTTTTTTTTTGGTTGCTATAATTTTTTAACTATTTTCAGGGGTTCTGTCATAGTTGATTCTGACATTTTCTACTCTATTTCAGTGTTTCTGTAATAGGATAGGCACTTGGAGTTACTATCACTCCATATGCTTTATTCTTTTTTTCCTCTGTTCCCCCCCCCCCCCCCCATTTTTTATTGGAGGGAGAGAGAGCACTCATGTGTGTTCCAGCAGGGAAGAGGCAAAAGGGAGAGAGAGAGAGAGAGAGAGAGAGAGAGAGAGAGGATTTTAAGTAGGTTCCATGCTCAGTGCAGAGCTCAACGTGGGGCTCGATCTCATGACCCTGACACCGTGACCTGAGCCGAAATTAAGAGTCAGACACTAAACTGATTGAGCCACCCAGGTGCCCTCACATGCTTTATTCTTTTTTTTCTTTTTTTTCTTTTTTTTATTTTTGGGAGAGAGAGAGACAGAGCATGAACGGGGGAGGGGCAGAGAGAGAGCCGGAGACACAGAATCGGAAACAGGCTCCAGGCTCTGAGCCATCAGCCCAGAGCCTGACGCGGGGCTCGAACTCACGGACCGCGAGATCGTGACCTGGCTGAAGTCGGATGCTTAACCGACTGCGCCACCCAGGTGCCCCTCACATGCTTTATTCTTAACGTTTATTTGCCAGTTTTTAAAATGCAGCATACTATTTGGTGTTGTCAATAACAGAAATAGATCTGGATAACTTAAACAAAAAGTGTATGGAAGGGTATGATAAACTCACAGACTTACAGGGAAAATCAGGCAGCTAGCTTTTTGGAGTAACTAGAGCCACTAACAGAGTCTTTTCAAGAGTGGTGTTCTAGCAAGAAGACAAACTAATCACTGAACATGCTTAAATCTTGGCTATCTACAATAGTATCATATGACTTAATGGATGTGGGCCCAGATGAGGAAGAAGAGCTGCTCAGATTTCCTGTGTGGATAGGTTAATGTAGATGGTCTTAACCTGCATTAGAGGATGTTATATGCAGAATAGAGAATGGGAATAGAGAATGTTGAGATGTACTTTTTTTTTTTTTTTTAATGTTTATTTTTGAGATAGAGACAAGGTCCCAGAGGGGAGGGGCAGAGAGGGTGGGAGACGCAGAATCTGAAGCAGGTTCCAGGCTCCGATCTGTCAGCACAGGGCCTGATGTGGGGGCTTGAAATGATGAACCATGAGATTATGACCTGTGCCAAAGTTGGACGCTTAACCGACTGAGCCACCCAAGTGCCCCAAGATGTACTTGTTGTGTGTGGAGTTTAAGGTGATGGTGAGATAGACAAATATTATATATGTCAGTAGGCATTGGATATAGTACAGCTTTTAGCTCTTTCCTGCATCTTTGTCATGTGGTTTCCTTCCTGGGAGGCCTCTGCATTCTTGATATTTGTCCACAGTTATTTTCTGCATAAACACTCTTTTAAACAAATGTAGGGTACAATGCCTTATGAATTGCTTCTTTATTTAATATTATGTGTTGAATATCATGGGCATAATAATAAAGAGCTCTCCTTTTGTCTCATATACATGTGTGTGATATTGATATTTAATTGTATAAATGAACCATAATTTATTTCACCAGTGTCTTATTGATGGAAAGTTAGTTACTGTCACACTTTTTTTTGTGTGTGTGTGGGGGTGTCAGTTGGTGATAAAGAGGAACATAGCTTTATTACTGCACAGGCTGTGGCCTTGAAAAACTGCAAGCCCGCCCAGAGGAAGGGGCTGGGGGATTTTATAGGGAAATACAGGATTCAGCCAGTTTCAACAGGAATGGTGTAAGCGTTACTAGCCTCCTTCATCTTGTCTTTAAGGTGGTACTGGCTTCCTGAAACAATAGGCCTACTTCTATGGACCTAATCAGTTTTTCTACTGCAAGGTTAAAGGAATCACAGGGATGGTCCTGCTTGGAGGCTTGTCTCAAACAATGCATTGCTCTCTTTTCGTTCTTTACCATGCCAGCTCCTTTCAGGTATCTCTAGCCAGCAATAAGCTGGGCACTGGGATGCTCAAAGTGAGCATAAAGATATGCCACATGGAAATGGAAATTCTGGGAATACAGCCAGAATCTGAAGCACACTCCAGGATCTCTCATTTAGTCCATGGATCTGGAGGTATCGCCTTGTATTTCCAGGGCAGGTTTGCTCCCAAGACATATGTGTCACTTGCCTGGGATTTTGTTTCCTGTTTTTGAGGCATCGAGGGCTTCATCTTTTACTTCTCAGGTTGGCTTCTCTGTTCTGTCTGTACTCTTTTTTTTTTTTTTTCCCTCTTTAACCAAGAGTACTGTAGTGACTGACTGTGATCAGTTACTGTATGTAATCATAGATACACTGGGTCGTTAGTTATAGGCAAAAGTTCTGCAAGTGGAAATGCTGGATCAGAGGGTATGTACATCTGTAATTTTAGTGGATTTTCCCAAATCCTCCTCTGTTGAGATTGCAGTAATTCATGCTTTATTCACAATACATGAGAAGAAACTGTGTATATCATGCTTAATCTCAGCACGGTCACACAACCATCTGAGTGGGTTTCAATTTTGGATTATTCATCAAACTCACAAGTCACAGTTGGTTTATGCCACACCAGATATACTTAATAAAGGAAAAGCATATACAGTTGGAATCGTTCAGAGACCTCCAGACTCTGATGCAAGTCTTAATGTCTTCAGTGTTTGGTTGTAAGGTTGACAAGAAGCTAATGTGAATGCAGGTCACTTTAGCATGGGAAGACACCAGGTTTGTGTACCCTCAGCTTAAAAATGCCTGCTAGCTATACATCCTCTGTATTTGTAAGTGGCTAGCTATCCTGTTTTAATGTAGCTGTGGACTATAAGTTATAACTCCTATAATGTAGACTCCTGACAACCAAGTGCAACAGGCTAAAGAGCATCTTGGACAAGTTACTAGTACATGGCAGACCCTGAGTACTGTCATCTGTCTTCCTGGTTGATGTTGCAGGAAGTTAAACTACCATATTTTCCTCAAGAGCCTGAAGGAGGGATTCTGAGTCTAGCTCTTAACCCTTTCCATCCATCATTGTTAAGGATCTTTTTATATTTGCCAATCTGGTAGATAAAAATTATGTCAGTATAGCTTTCATTTGTATGTCTGTTGTGAGAGAAGTTTTTCACCTTTTTTTTCATATGCTTAAAGCTATTTATATTTCCATTATATGAAGTATTCATTCATATTCTTACCTCGGTTTTCTCTTGGCAAATTCCTCGAGGTACATTTTTGGATTGTTGTGTAGGAGCTCTTGATGTTTTAGGGAAGTTAGTCCTTTGTGGTATGAATTGCTGGACATTTTCCCCACCAGATGATTGGTTGTATTGGTGGGGGGGGGGGGGAAGGGTTGTATTTCACCAATTTTTTTCTTTAATGCCCTTTTGTATTTAATTGCCATGTCTCCATGTCTCCTCTGGTTTGAAAGAGTTTCTCCGTCTTTTCTTGTTTTTCATGACCTTGGCAGTCTTGAGGAATATTGGCCAGATACATGTTCACTGGCCCCCCTTCCCCCAAGTCTGGGTTTCTCTTGATATTTTCTCATAATTAGAATGGGTTAATAGATTTTGGGAAAAAGTACCGCTGAGGTTAAGTCTGCTTCTTATCTTGTCGTATCAGGGAGTATAAAACTGTCCATGAGACATCACTGATGAATGATATTGTCAGGCTAAGTTTTAAAAATCCCTTTGGTATTTTTATGATGCTTGTCTTAAATTAATAGGTTAGCTTAGGGAAAATTGACAGTCTTCAAACAAGATATTTATTGTGTGCTTCCGATGTACAGGCAGTGGTCTAGATACAGCATTGAGCAAAATAGGCTAATAATCCGCCCTTTCAGGGTTTACTTACATTTTGGTGAGGGAAGTTGGGCAATAAATGAGATAGGTAAATAAAATTTGTAGCATGACGTGTATTATGGAGCAAAATAAAGAAGAGGTGCAGAGCGAAATCTGAAATGTGCGTTTGAAGCTTTAAGTAGGGTGATAAGGGAAGACTCCATTGAAGAAATGACATTTGCAAAGGGACCTGAGATTAATGAATTGGAGGAGGGGGTGGGCATAAGTCTTGTAGGGTTTGTGAAATCACTGTAATAATTTGGTGTCACATAGGGTAAGTTGCTAAGCCACTGGGGTGATTTGAGCTGAGGGGTGCTTGATTAAAGCAAGTTTTTAAACATGATCACTGTGGCTGCTGTGTTGGAAATCAACTTTATAATAAGCTCTCAAGTCTCCAGGCTAGGAGCCTCTTTGTTATTCTTCAGGCGGGTCTTGCGTAGTCTTAGAACATCATTTTTACATATAAATTTTAGAATTGTATTCATTTCTTTATGGTCCAGTTTTCTCTAAGTCTGTAAAATGTGTTTAATAATATGTACTGTATTGAATGAGAGTTAAATGAGTTAATCTATGTGAAGGTTGTAGAACAAGGCCTGGGCATAGTAAACTCTACATTAAAGGTAAGAGTTAAAAATTTAAAATGAAAAACATGAAGAACTAGTTATAGCCTATGCAAGTTGTTGAAATTGGTATTCTGTATTTTCTATATAGACAGTGATAATGTATAAAAATCACAATTTTATTTCCTCCACTTCATTTCTTATTTTTACATCTCTTTTACTCTTGAGTTTATTCTAGTCCGGCTTTTCCCCACCAAGCCACCAAAGCCTGTTCTTGGTAAAGTAATCTGCGCTCTCCCTGTGGCTGGACTAGTTCTCAAGTTCTTTGTTAGTTCATCTTGTAGCAACATGTGACACATTTGATCATTCTTTCTTGAGCACTTCATTTTGTTGCTGGGACAGCAGTCTTCTTTTATTTTGACGTTATTGATTACCCCTTTTATTTTTCTGCATTCTTCCCTTATGGACATTTACCTCTAAATATAGAGTGCTTCAGAGTGTAGGCCTTCTACACTTACTTCCAGAATGAACTTTTTGAGTATTACGGATTTGAATAACATCTGTGATGTATACATGGATAGCATTCAAATATATATCTTCAGCCTTTTCTCTTGAACTCTGGACTCATAAATATCTAGTTGCTTATACATCATCTGCTTGTGTGATGGGTACATAAACTCAACATGGACATTTGGTATAGAGTTGTGGAATCACTGTGTTGTATACCTGAAACTGATGTAACATGATGTGTCAACTGTGTTTCAATTTAAAAAAGATACTATAGAAGCAAAAACAAACAAACCCCATGGCTGTCTGAACTTGACCTTCTCATTCCATTTTGTTACCCTGCCTATTTCAGTTAAAGGCAGCTTCACCTCTCCAACTGTCTGCAACACTAAGTGAACCTACCTCTGCCAGTCCCTCCATAATTAATATTATAACATTTGTCACCTTTTTGTACCTTACGCTCCTTTGCCTTTTTCTTGCATATGTTATAAAGATCTCAAATCAACAACTTAATTGAACTCAAAATACTAGATGAAAAAGAACAAACAAAACAAAGTGAACTGAAGGAAGGAAATAAACATTAGTTGAAAGATAAATGAAATAGAGAATAGAAAATCAGAAAAAAAGCAGTGAAATTAAGAGCTTTTTTTAATGAACAAAATTGACAGATTTTTTTATGGCATGAGTGACATTTATTTCATTTATTTTATTATTTGAGTATAATTGACACACAATGTTACATTAGTTTTAAGTGTATAATGTAGTGATTGAACTTCTTTGTAAGTTACCATCTGTCACCATATAGCTGACCATATTCTTTATTTCGTACCCTTTATTCCTGTGACTTACTCATTCCATAACTGGAAGCCTGTATCTCCCTTTCCCCTTCACCCATTTTGCCTGTTATCCCATTCCCTTCCCTTTGGCAACTGTTAGTTCTTTGTATTTTATAGGTCCGATTCTGCTTTTTTTCTTTATTCATTTGTTTTGTGTTTTAGATTCCATACTGTTAGCTAAATTAAGAAAAAAAGTATACAAATTATTAAAATTAGAAATGAAAAAGGGGAACATTACAGCTGATGCCACAGAAATGAAAAGAATTATTAGAGAATTTAATAATAATTTGATAACACTTGAATAACCTAGAAGAACGGATAAAGTTCTAGAAACACACAACCTACCAAGACTAAGTCATGAAGAAATAAAAAATCTGAAGAGACCAACAACTAGTAAGGAGATTGACTCAGTATTTACAAATCTAACAAAGAAAAGTCCACATCCAGATGGTTTTGCCAGAGAATTAATTCTCTGGAAACTCTTCTAAAAAATTGAAGAGGAGGTCATTGAAACTCATTTTATGAGGCCAGCATTATTCTGAAAGCAAAAGCCAGACAAAGACATTACAAGCAGAACAGAAAACTACAGACCAGTATCACTGATACATATTGATGTAAAAGTCCTCAGCAAAATACTAGCAAACTGAATTCAGCATATTAAAAGGATCATATATGACTTATTTATTCCTGGAATGTAAGAATAGTTCAGCATATGAAAGTCGATCAATGCATAATATACCATAATAGCAAAATGAAGGACAAAACCCATGTGATAATCTCATCTCCATTGATGCAGAAAAAACAGTTAACAAAATTCAACACCTGTTTGTGTTAAATGAACCCATCAGACTTGAATTAGAAGGAAAGTACAACATATATGCAAAGGCCATATATGAAAAACCCATAGCTAATATCATACTCAGTAGTTAAAGACAAGATTTTCCTTTAAGACAAGGAACAAGGCAAGAATGTCTGCTCACCTCACCACTATTCAGTGTATTATTGGAGTCTTAGCCAGAGTACTTAGGGAAGAAAAGGAAGTAGAAAGCACCCAGTTTGAAAAGGAAGAAGTAAAATGATCTGTGTTTGCAGATGACATGATCCAGTATGTTGAAAACCCTAAGGATCCCACCAAAAAAAAACCAAAAACAAAACAAACAAAAACAAACAAACCCACAAAAACTATTAGCACTAAAAAAATAAGCCTAATTTATCTTTTTGTTGTTGTTGTTGAGATTTTAGTTTTAAGTAATCTCTACACACAACTTGAGGCTCAAAACGACAACCCCAGGATCAAGAGTTGCATGTTCTGCTGACTGAGCCAGCCAGGCACCCCCCCCCCCCCAAATTAGTTGTTTTTATATGGTGACAATAAATAATTTGAAAAGGAAATTAAGATTTTTTTTTTATAAAGGTGTAAAAAGAATAATGAAACACTTAGGAATAAACCTAATCAAGGAAGGAAAGACTTGTACACTGAAAACTACAAAACGTTCTTGAAGGAAATGAAAGAAGGCATAAATAAATGGAAAACTATCTTGTGTCTATAGTACTTAAAGTGATCTATGTATTGAACATAATCCCTTTCAGAATCCTGAAAGCATTTTTTGTGCCAATGCTAAAATTAACCTTAAAATTTATGGGGAATCTCAAGAGTCCATGAATAGCCAAAACAATTATGAAAATGCAGAACAAAGTTGGAGGACTCATACTTCTGGATTTCAAAACATGTTACACAGCCACAGTAATCAAGACAGGGTGGTACTGGCATAAATAGACCAGTGGCATAGGATAGAGAGCCTACAAATAAACTCTTCTGTATGTTAGTCAAATGACCCCCCCCCTTTTTTTTTTTTAAATATGATCCTTGATAAGAGTGCCAGGACAACTCATTGAGGAAAGGACAGTCTCTTCAACAAATGGTGTTGGCAAAATGGGATAGCCACATGCCAAAGAATGAAGTTGGACCCTTATCTTACACCATATACAAATATTAACTCACAGTAGATCAAAGATTTAGGTACATAAGACTCAAATTGTAAAATTTCTAGAAGAACACATATGGGAAAAGCTTCACGACTTTGGGTTTGGAAATGATTTCTCAGGTATGACACCAAATGCATAGACCCCCCCCAAAAAAGGGGGAGGGGGCGGCGCCTGGGTGGCTCAGTCGGTTGGGCATCCAACTTCAGCTCAGGTCATGATCTTGGAGTCTGTGAGTTCAAGCCCAACGTCGGGCTCTGTGCTGACAGCTCAGAGCCTGGAGCCTGCTTCAGATTCTGTGTCTCCCTCTCTCTCTGCCCCTCTCCCACTTACTCGTTCTCTCTCTCTCAAAAATAAAACATAAAAAAAATTTAAAAAAGAACGAAAAAGAAAAAAATAGACAAGTGGGACCATACACAAGCTTACAAACTTTTGTGCATCAGAGAACCCAATCAACAGATTGAAAAGGCAATAGAATGGGAGATAATATATAAAGAACTCTTAGTACTCAACAGCAAAAGTATCAAATAACCCGATTTAAAAATGGGCAAAGAACACCAATAAACTTTTCTCCAAAGATAATATGCAGGTGATCAACAGGCATGTGAAAAGGTGCTCTACATTACTAATCATCATAGAAATGCAAATCAAAACCACAATGAAATCAGTGCTCACCCATGCAGAATGGTTACTATCAATCCACCCCCACCCCATACAAACAAAAACCATCCCAGAAAATGACATGTATTGATGTGGAACCCCTGTGCACTGTTGGTGGGATTGAAAAATGGTGTAGCAGTTATGGAAGACAGTATGGAGGTTCCTTAAAAAGTTAAAAACAACTACCCAATGATCCAGCAATTCTGCTTCTGGTTATGTATCCCAAAGTATTAAAAGCATGGTCTCCAAGAGATACTTGTACACTCATGTTTATGGCAGCACTATTCACAATAGCCAAGAAGTGTAAGCAACCCAAATGTCTTAAGTGGATGAATGGATAAGCAAAATGTTGTCTGTACATACATTGGAATATTATCCATCTTTAAAAAGCTGAATATGTTGCAATATGCCACAGCATGGTTGAATCTTGAGGATGTTGTGTTAAATGAAATAAGCCAATCACAAAAGGACAAATACTTTATGATTCCACTCATATGCGGTACTTAGTGGTCAGATTTATAGAGACAGAAAGTATAGTGGTTATAGGAGTTGAGGAGACAGGCAAAAAGGGGAGTGATTGTTTACTGGGTATAGCGTTTCAGATTGCATGATGAAAAAAGTTCTGGAGTTCTCTTTCACAATGTGAATATACTTAATTGTTCTGAACTGTACATTTAAATAGGGTAGTGGATTTTATGTTATGTGCTTTTTAAAAAACTCACAATAAAAATGAATGTATATGATTTTTTTGCCTTAACTACATTGACTAAGACTTAGAGCACAACACTAAATAGAAGTGATGATTGTAGGCCATTATTTCTTCTCCACTTGAGAGGGATCGTGTTGAAATTTCACTTTTAATTATGTTGATAGTTGCAGTTTTGTTCTTTTGTTTCTTTTTTTTTTATTTGAGAAACCTTTTTAAGTTTATTTTTTAAAGTTTATTTGTTTAATTTGGAAGAGGGAGAGAGAGTGAGTGCTTGAGTGTGAGAGCAGTCTTATTTTAGGTATTAGCATATGGTTTGTGTTGAATGTACCATATGCATTTGAAAAGGAATGTATATTCTTCGGTTGAATAAGGTAGTTGAATTCAAGCTCTTTTATTAGTCTTAACTGATTTTTGGGGGGGAGGTCTACTTCATCTGTTAGTTACTGAGTCTGGTATGTTAAACATCTGTAACGATTGGAACATCTCTGCTTCTTCCTTTAATAGTGTTAAGTGTTTTATGTATTTTAAAGTTTTTATTAGGTGTAGATACTTTTCTAATTGTTGATTTTTGTAATGAATTATTTATCATTAGGAAAATGTCCCCTTTTAGCTATGGAGTATTTGCTTCATAGTGTGCTACGACATCAAAATAGTCATGTCAGCCTTTGTATTCTTACTGTTAGCATTATATATTATTTTCCATACATTTGCTTTATTTGCTTTAAACTTACCAATATTTTTTTAAAGGTTTTAAAAAATTCGTTTTTCATTTTTTGAGAGAGAGCAAGCGAGCGAGCACACACACAAGGATCAGGAGAGGGGCACAGAGAGAAGGGGACAGAGGATCCAAAGTGGGTTGATAGCAGAGAGCCCGATGAGGGACTTGAACTCATGAACTGTGAGATCATGACCTGAGCTGAAATCAGATGCTTAACTGACTGAACAGCCCAAGGCGCCCCTAAACTTAGCAGTTTTTATTAAAAGTGTGTCTCTTAAAGACAGCATATGGTAGTATGGTCTTTTTAAAATTTTAATCGACTCTGGCCCTCTTAATCTCTCCCTTACCTGTTGTATATAAATGACTAACATTTAGTATGAATTGAAATTAGGATTGAGATCTTTTTGTTCTTTAAAAAAGTATTTAAAACAGCTTTATTCAGTTGTGATTGACATTCAGTATACTGTCTATATTTAAAGTGAACAACTTGTTAAGTTCTGACTATTGTATGTACCCATGAAATCAACATAATTAAGGCAGTGAACATATCCATCGCTTTTAAAACTTTCCTCTTATTCTTTTGTACTGTATCTCTTTTGTACCAACCCATCTCCTCCCCAGCCTTGTCCCAGGTAACCATTCATCTGCTTTCCATTACTATAGATTAATTTGTATTTTCTTGTGTTTTAAGTGGAATGTATGTGCTTGTGTGTCTAGACACTCAAATGGGTTTATAGTAATACAGACACTATTTTTGTCTGGCTTATTTCCATCAGTATAAATATTTGAGATTCTTGTTGTGACATGCATTAATATTTTATTCCCTTTTTGGCTCACTGTTTTTCCCCTGTATGGATCTAGCAGTTTATTTACCTGTAGATAGTTTCTAGTTTTTTTTTTTTTTTTTAATTTTTTTTCAACGTTTTATTTATTTTTGGGACAGAGAGAGACAGGGCATGAACGGGGGAGGGGCAGAGAGAGAGGGAGACACAGAATCGGAAACAGGCTCCAGGCTCTGAGCCATCAGCCCAGAGCCCGACGCGGGGCTCGAACTCACGGACCGCGAGATCGTGACCTGAGCTGAAGTCGGACGCTTAACCGACTGCGCCACCCAGGCACCCTGATAGTTTCTAGTTTTACGTGTTGCAAATTAAGATCCTGTTAATATTTGAGTACATGTTCTCTATAATCGTAGTCTTTTTTTGTCTTGGGTAAATACTTAGGCATGAAATGGCTAGTTTATAATAATAAGTGCATGCTTAATTCTTTTTTTCAAGTTCTAATTTAAATTCTAGTTAGTTAACATATATGGTAAAATTGGTTTCAGATGTAGAACTTAGTGATTCATCACTTTCGTATAACACCCAGTGGTCATCACCATGATAATACCCACCACCTACCCATTTAGCCCATCCCCCCACCTCCCTCCCTCCATCAACCCTCAGTTTGTTTTCTATAGTTAAGACTCTCTTGGGGTGCCTGGGTGGCTCATTCCCGTAGGGGTAAGTGTCAGACTTCCGCTCAGGTGATCTCATGGTTCGTGAGTCTGAGACCCACATTGAGCTCTCTCCTGTCAGTGCAGAGCCCGCTTTGAATCCTCGGTATCTCACTCGCTCACTCGCTCTCTGCTCCTACCCCGCTCATGCGCGCGCGCTCTCTCTCTCTCTCTCTCTCAAAAAAACCCAAGAAAATATTAAAAAAAAAAAAAGTCTCTTATGGTTTGCTTCTCTCTCTTTTCCCTCTCGTCCCCTGTGTCTGTTTGTTTCTTAAATTCCACATATGAGTGGAATCATATGGTATTTATCTTTCTCTGACTTATTTCACTTCACATGTTTAATTCTTCAAGGAACTGACAAACTATTTTCTAAAGTGGTTGTAACATTTTACATTCCCACCAGCTGCGTATGAGAGTTCCAGTTGCTCTACATCCTCTTCAACACTTGGTATGATCACTCTTTTTAGTTTTTGCCATTCTAATAGTTATGTAGTGGTATCCTTCTGCTTTTAATTTTCATTTGGGTAATGAGTAGAAAATTTCAGCTCTTTTTCACGTGGTTATTTGACATTCTTGTATCTTCTTTGGTGATGTGTGTGTTCAAATCAAATGCCCATTTAAAAAATTGAATTTTTTCTTATTGTTAGTTGTTTAGATATAATACCTTTACATATCATACAATTGATTGATTTAAAGCACACAATTCATTGGTTTTAAAAATATTCAAAGACTTGTGTGACCATCATCACAGTCGACTTTAGAACATTTTCATAATTAACACTGTCACCATTATTAGCATTCACTTCCTATTTCCCTTCAACACCTCCACCCGAGGCAATAATTAACCTATTCTGTGTCCATTTGCTCTGTTCTAGATATTTCATATAGCTAGAATCATACAATATGTGGTCTTTTGTGACTGGGTTCTTTAACCTAGCACACTATTTCCCACATTCACCCATGTTGCAGCGTGTCTAAGTAATTCACTTAATTGCCAATTGATATTCCAGTGTATGAATATACCATGTTTTCCTTAACCATTCAAAAGTTGATGGATATTTGGGTTTTTTTCACTTGATTATTTTGAATACTGCTGTGAACGAATAATACTGCTGTGAACATGCATTTACAGTTTTTTTGCAGAAATATGTTTTAATTTTTTGGATTATTCTTGGGAGTGTATTTCCTGGGTCACATGTTAACTGGTATCCTTTTGAGAAATTGCTGGTCTGTTTTCCAAAGTGGAGGTACCATTTTACATTTCTACTTGTAGTGCATTAGTTGTCCAATTTTTCCACATCCTTGTCAATACTTGCTAATGTTTGTCTTTTTGGTTTTAGCCATCCTGGTGGATATGAAGGGTATTTCAGTTTGTTTTTGATTTTCATTTCTCTAATGACTAGTATCTTTTCATGTGCTTATTGACCACTTGTTATTTTCATTCCAACAATTTGTGCTTTTTAATTGGGGTGGTTGGTTAATTTACATTTAGTGTGACTAATGATATGGCTAGATTTGGGTCTACCATCTTGATACTTGTTTTTTTGTTTATTTTTTAAAGATTTTATTTTATTTATTTTTTTAATGTTTATTTTTATTTTTTATTAAAAAAAATTTTTTTTGACGTTTATTTTTGAGACTGAGAGAGACAGAGCATGAATGGGGGAGGGTCAGAGAGAGAGAGGGAGACACAGAATCTGAAACAGGCTCCAGGCTCTGCGCGGTCAGCACAGAGCCTGACGCGGGGCTTGAACTCACGGACCGCGAGATCATGACCTGAGCTGAAGTCGGATGCTCAACCGACTGAGCCACCCAGGCGCCCCAATGTTTATTTATTTTTGAGACAGAGAGAGAGACAGAGCATGAATGGGGGAGGGTCAGAGAGAGGGAGACACAGAATCTGTAACAGGCTCCAGGCTCTGAGCTGTCAGCACAGAGCCCAATGCGGGGCTCGAACTCACGGACCGCGAGATCATGACCTGAGCTGAAGCCGGCTGCTTAACTGAGCCACCCAGGCACCTCAAGATTTTATATTTTTAAGTAATGTCTACACCCAGTGTGGGGTTCGAACAAGAGTTGCATGCTCTGCTGAGTGAGCCAGCTGGGTGCCCTGATATACTTGTTTTTTATTTGCTCCATTTGTTTTTGTTCTCTTTTTTTCTTTTCTGGCCTTCTTTTGAAATGTTTATGATTCCATCTTGTCTACTTTGTTGTGTTATTAGCCATGAATTTTGTTGTGTTACGTTGGTCATTGTCTTAGGGCTTAAAGTTTACATCTTTGTCTCAGTAGAGTTTACCATCAAGTGTTATTATTATACTACTACTCATATAGTGTAAGATCCTCAAAATAATGTAATTCCATTTCTCTTTTTTTTGGCCTTTATGCAATTGTTGTCATGCATTTATTTTTGTTATAAACCCCACAACAAATTCCCGCTATTTTTGTTTAAACAGTTGTTTACTGTGGATCTTTTTTGTATCTTTTGTGTCTGTACTTAACTTTCTGAACTTTCGGAGTGGAGAAAGAACTAGGGTTCCGCATTGAAAACTCAAACTCAGTGCTGTCTTCAAGACCTCTGCTAAACGTAGGGTGGGCATGGGTTATAGGAAAGAAAAAATGCCCAAAGCTTTCCTGCCATTTTTAAGTTGCCCTTTTCTTGATTTAGTGTTTGGTTGCTGCAAACCTTTCATTCTCTTTTCCAGAGTGCTAACAAAATTGGTTCTGACGGTTCCTGCGTGATTTTATGATATTTCCATGGTGGAAGGTACTCTTGGAGCTTCCTACTCCACTATTGTGGCTAATGGAAGTCTGGGAATTTTGCCTTCCTTTATATCTTCTTCAGGTTTGTTCTGAAATACAGTTAGGTTCCTTAGAAATAGTTAGATCCTGTCAGGTCCTGCTCTTACGATTTATTAGGAGCAGTACTTGGTCTAGGGGTAATTATTTCCCACTATGGAAGCAAGATCTTTCTGAGTATTCAGATACCCAATGTCCTGAGAGTTGAGGTTTTTCAGTGTGGCTAAGGAGACCAGGCAATGTTCCTAGCTCTTCCTGTCTGCTGGATACAGTTTCCTTTACTTCTTTTTGGATGGTTCTTTTTTCAACCTCAGGTAATTTCTTCTCTCATATGTTCAGTCCTTTAATATTCAAATGGTGTTCTCTGTATCTCTCTGTGAGCATTTGTTCTCTCTGTAAAGAGTTTTCATTTCTGGTGCTTTGTCCTTACAGTTTTAGCTGCCTTGGTCTTACCTGATGTGAACTTTGGGAGTGTTCTGGGCTTGGCCTTAGTTTCTCTCCCTGTGCCTTGGCCTGGAAGAATTCTCAAGATGTTAAACTGGGCAAACTGAGAGCTCATCTCATTTGTTTATTGTTTCTTTGGGATTACTATCGTTGTTATCTGATACACAGCGTCTTGAAAACCATTGTCTCAATTATTTTATCTTTTTATTCTTTTTTTGCCATGGGAAATAATGTATTGTTCATGCAAGAAGCCAAATATGGTCCCTGTTTCTCCATCTTGACCAGAAGAAGTCTGCTATTTTTTTCTTTTTTTAAAAAAAGTTTATTTATTTTTTGTATCTCTACACCCAACATGGGGCTTGAACTCATGACCCTGAGATCAAGAGCCTCATGCTCTTCTGACCTAGACAGCCAGGTGCCACCTATTCTTTAACTTTGATTTTTACTTTATTCCTTTCTTCCCTTTTTTCCCCCTTCTTTGTGATTATTTGAATATTTTTTAGCATTGCATTTAATCAGTTTAATAATGCACTTAGCGTTGCATTTAAATTTAATTAATTGCATTAAATTACCTTTTTGGCCGTATTTATGTATATAGTAGTTGCTCTTGGGATTACAGTTCTCATACTAATAATTTTAGACTACTCTGTGTACTGCTTCACACAAAATGTAAAAACACTGAAACCATATAGATCTCTTTTACCTTCTTCTCCAGTCTTTACTGTAGTTTTAATATGTGTTAAATTTATATACACTGAAAACTTTACCAGATAAACTTTTAACTTGTGATGTAAGCAGTCATGTATTTTCACTGGAAGAGAATATTGTTGTTTTCTCTAGTCAGTAGCCATTAAAAGTACCTACATGCTTATCATTTTTTTACTTCATCTTGGAGCTTTCTTCTTGGCTCATTTTTCCATTGCCTGAGGAAAATTACTTAGTGTTCCCTTTAATTGAAATCTGTTTAAAGATAGTTTTGGACTTTATTTATCCAGTTTGTTTGTTTGTTTGTTTGTTTATTTATTTAAACACAAAATTTATTGTCAGATTGGTTTGCATACAACACCCAGTGCTCATCCCAAAAGGTGCCCTCCTCAATACCCATCACCCACCCTCCCCTCTTTGCCACCCCCCATCAACCCTCAGTTTGTTCTCAGTTTTTAAGAGTCTCTTATGCTTTGGCTCTCTCCCACTCTAACCTTTTTCTTTTTTTTCCCTCCCCCCCCCACCCCCCCATGGTCTTCTGGTAAGTTTCTCAGGATCCACATAAGAATGAAAACATATGGTATCTCTCTTTCTCTGTATGACTTCTTTCACTTAGCATAACACTGTCCAGTTCCATCCACGTTGCTACAAAGGGCCATATTTCATTCTTTCTCATTGCCAAGTAGTATTCCAGTGTATATATAAACCACAACTTCTTTATCCATTTATCAACTGATGGACAATTAGGCCCTTTCCATAATTTGGCTATTGTTGAAAGTGCTGCTATAAACATTGGGGTATGAGTGCCCCTATGCGTCAGCACTCCTGTGTCCCTTGGGACACACTGTCCTAGCAGTGCTATTGCTGGGTCATAGGGTAGATCTATTTTTAATTTTTTTGAGGAACCTCCACACTGTTTTCCAGAGTGGCTACGCCAGTTTGTATTCCCACCAACAGTGCAGGAGGGTTTCCGTTTCTCCACATCCTGTCCAGCAGTCTCCTGATTTGTTCATTTTAGGCACTCTGATATCCAGTTGTTCTTTTGATGATAACTTGCCTTTTGGTTGTATGAAGATTTTTATCTCTTTCTTTTGGTTTTCTATAGGTTTACTAATTGGCTTAGGTATGGATTTGTCTTTATTTATTCTGAGATTTACTGTGTTTCTTCTGTCCATGATTTGCTGTGTTCTGTTCTGGAAAGTTTTTAGGTATTATCATTTGAAATTTTGCTTTTGTGCTACTTTGTCTCTCACATTTCTCTGGGATTCTAATTACATGTGTGTGAGACCTGCTGATTATATTCTTCATGCTTCTTGTCCTGTTACTGTATTTTTCACACTTTTGTGTTTTGTGCTAACATTCTGGACATTTTCTTCTGACCTATTTTGTTGTTGCCTTCTAATTCTGTTTTCATCTATGTGTAAACCGTTGTTGATCCCATCCATTGATTTTGAACACATTTTTGTTTTTACTTCTAGAATTTTTTTATTATTATTATAGTTTTCAGTTCTTTGAAAAAATTTTCAACTTTGTGTTGTATTTGAGCATAATAAGTATACTTATTTTAATGTCTGTGGCTAAAACTCCAAAATATAGATCTGCTTTGACTTTCTTGTTTCTGCTGGTTTTCATTTATGTTGTGTCTTTCATGTGTTTGGTACTTTTTATTGTGCTGAAAATGATAATGAACCAATAGTAGCAGAAGTTATTTGTAGTCAAGATTACATTGTTTTCCTCCAGAGAGGATGTATAATTTGCTTCTGTCTGGTGCCTGGGGGCACTTGTAATTTAGTATAATATAAGTCCAGTTTCAGAGTTTGAGATGAACTTAAAGCCTAGGTGCAATCTCTTTGAGGGCCTGTGTACTTGGATTATTCTGGCTTGCAGCCTTCAGTGTCTCAGCTGGAAGGAAGGGAGGGGCTTACTCCTTCCCCTTCTCCTTCAGTTGTCTGTGGACATAGATCCCTGTACTTCCAGCCTTCTGAGTTTGTCAAAACCACCTTTTACCCTTTTTACCTGCTTTCTGTGAAATAGGCAGTGGGGGGGCAAAAGTGGCCAAAAGCTGTACTCACCTCCTTGGACTTTCATTATTTTCCAGTTTTGGCTCAGTATTTCCTCATTGTCACAGTTCTTTGATAGTTTCAGCCACATTTCAAAAACTAAAACATTAATACTCATTTGTTTATTATTATTAAAAAAATTGTTTTAAGTTTATTTATTTTGAGAGAGCAAGCAGGGGAGGGGGCAGAGAGAGAGGGAGAGAGTGAATCCCAGGCAGGCTCCGTGCTGTCAGCCCAGAGCCCGATGTGGGGCTCGAAGTCATGAACTATGAGATGATGACCTGAGCTGAAACCAAGAGTTGGATGCTTAACTCACTCAAGCCACCTGGTGCCCCAAAACATTAATATTTATTAATTGCTAAAATATTTTAAGTTAAATATTGAAACAGTAAAATAATGTTAGTACTAGTATTTAAAGTATCAATGTTAATATAAAAGTTAAAATTTTAATAATTGACTTTTAAGATTAAAATTTTAATTTTAGGTATTCAACTATAAAGCTTCTTACTTTTTAATTTAAAGTTTATTTATTTTGAGAAAGAGAATAAGCGTGAGTGGTGGTGGGAGGCAGAGAGAATCCTAAACTGGGTCCACACTGTCAGCGCAGAGCCCGATGGGGGGCTTGAATCCACAAACTGTGAGATCATGCCCTGAGCCGAAGTCTACACTTAACTGACTGAGCCACCCAGGCACCTCTAAAGGTTTCTTATTTTCTCATAGTGGTTCTCAGAAGTAGTGTTGATTCAAATCATTTAGTGTGCTCTTATAAGAAGTGTCCGTGCTAGCATTTGCATTTTAAGAATGTTCTTATGTTTGTGCCGTTGTGCTGGAGAAATGATGGAGTGCTTTATCAGTAGTGGTTTGACTATTTATAGTCAGTAATGAGAATTTGTTCATCTTTTTGTTGTACTTTTGCTTAACTAGGCTTTGAAGGGATCTCTTTAGGAAGTTAATGATTTTGTTTATCTTTGAAAAAGTTTTATTGAAAACTGGAAAATGACATTATTTTTATTTATTTTTAGGTTGGGCTCATGTGGTTTGTGCCCTGTATATTCCAGAGGTACAGTTTGCCAATGTTTCTACAATGGAACCAATTGTTTTACAGTCTGTTCCACATGATCGTTACAATAAGGTACAGTGGATGTTATTTTATTGATGTTTAAATACAACTTTTTTGTTCTAAAACTGGGAAATGTAAAAGGATTTTTTTTTGTATTTTGTTTTATTATAGGCTTTCATTAAAAAAATTTAGATCATAGGCCTCCAGATTCCAGAGAGATTTGAAAAAAGTATAATTACTAAATGGTAAACTACATTTATTAAAATATGTTGTAAAGTCACAGGAGTACAACACAAACAAAAATATATTACCTTTTATACTCACCTATGTATTTAGCATTTTAACGTTTATGTGACATTTCCGTCCTTATATAGATTTGTCCTTTAAGAATTACTGGCTTTTTAGGTTCTTTCAAACATAAAGGTTCTATTAAATTCGAATTAATCATTATTTGGTATAACATTTGTTTTGATACCATACATCCTTTCTTGAAAAATAACCCTATTACAGAATACTACGTGCTTCTTTTCCTTTCCCTAGTTTTTTTCTATCCCCAAGATAGGATTTTTGTTGTTAGCTTTTTCTTAACAACTTAGTTAATATTTTCTTTGCTTTGCTCCCCCATATCTTTTTCTTGATTTATAGTACATATATATATTATTGCTTCATTCTCTTTTTGTACGTTAGATGATTTTTCTTTCACCCAATGTGTCTTTAGGTTTGGTGTCACCATTAATTTAAGGTACTGTTACTTTATTTCATTTGTGGGGAGAAATTATAACTACCACCAGTTCTAACACAAATATTTTTGTGTTAAACATTTTACAATATAGGTTATTAATATTTATTTTTAAAATTAAAAAATACAGGAAACAAATAGAAAAGTGCAAGACAGAAGTCATCTTAATCTTCTCTTTCTGATCCTTTTAGATTTTTGTGTGTGTGTACATTTTTATATGTAATATATATTTATTAAAATTGGATTATATTGCTTATACTGGTTTGTTTGTTTTTGAAATTTATCAACCCTGAACATCTTGTATCAATCAGTTACGTTTTTGACATTATTTTTAGTGGATAGTTAGCATGTAATATACAGTTATTATTAGTTTTGATAAACTGGTTAAGGAATGCCTAACTGTTGAAGGGCCTTGATTGGGTTTGGCTTTGGCTTTGGCTTTGGCTTGTACGTAGCAACAGAATCTCTGTGTAAAGGGGTGCGAATGTTTTGGAAGCTTCCATAAATATATTGTATGAAATTGTACTGTGGAATGCAGTTTCTAATTTATGCTACATGAGTAATAGGTGACAGTGCTAATAACCTTATATCCTGGTAAGTGCACTATATATTACCATTAAAAAAATCTTCGCTATTCTTTTTAGTGAAAAATATTAGTGTCTGATTTTTTTCTGAGTAAACAGTAAGGTTAAATATTTTACACTTTTTTTTTTTTAAATGTTGATTTATTTTTGAGACAGAGAGAGACAGAGCATGATCGGGGGAGGGTCAGAGAGAAGGAGACACAGAATTTGAAACAGGCTCCAGGCTCTGAGCTGTCAGCACAGAGCCCGATGGCGGGGCTCGAACCCACGGACCGTGAGATCATGACCTGAGCCAAAGTCGGCCGTTTAACTGACTGAGCCACCCAGGCGCCCCTACAGTTTTTAAAAAAAAGCCTTTTATGTTTGTTGACCTTGAAAAGCTCTTTGTTTGTTTTAATATTGTAATGTTTTTCTTTTTTCTTTTTCCTTCTTTTTTTACTGTTTTACTTATTTTTGAGAGGGAGAGTGCACGCACATGCGCGAGCAAGCAGGGGAGGGGCAGAGAGAGGGAGACCCAGAATCAGAAACAGGCTCCAGGCTCTGAGCTGTCAGCACAGAGCCTAAAGTGGTGCTCGAACCCACGAACCATGAAATCTTGACCTGAGCCAAAGTTGGACGTGAACTGACTCAGCCACCCAGGCACTTCTATTTTTTCTTTTAAAATCTGCTCTCTTCCGTAGAGCTTTATTTATTTTTTAAAAGTTTATTTATATATTTTGAGAGAGAGAGAGGCTGGGACAGGGGCAGAGAGAGGGAGAGAGAGAATCCCCAGCAGGTTCTGCACTGTCAGTGCAGAGCCCGATGTGGGTCTCAAACTCAGGAACCGTGAGATCATGACCTGAGTCGAAGTCAGGCACTTAACTGACAGAGCCACCCAGGAGCCCTGTTTTTATTTATTTTTTAACAAAGTGTTTTTTTTTTTTTTTTTTAATGTTTGTTTATTTTTGTGAGAGAGGGAGAGGGAAAGGGAGACTGACAACCTCAAGCAGGCTCTCCGCTGTCAGCGGAGAGCCAGACATGGGGCTGGAACTCATGAATCGTGAGATCATAACCTGAGCAGAAATCAGTAGTCAGACGCTGACTGAGCCACCTAGGTGCCTCCAAAGTGTTTTTATATTAGAGGTTTCTTTCATTTTTCTTATGTACTTGCTGTGTATGCTTTTGCCCATAATTCAACATTTGCTTTTTAACTTTCATTATGTCTTCATTTTTTAAAAATTATTGTTGGTACTCTAGCGGGTTTTTTCTAGTTGAGAAGTTTAACATTTTTATATAATTTACATAACTATCTTCTATTGTTTCTGCTTTTGACACCATACAAAGAAAATCTTTCTTTTTTTAAAAAAAAAATTATTTATTTTTGAGAGAAAGAGACACAGCATGAGCAGGGGAGGGGCAGAGAGAGGGAGACACAGAATCCGAAGCAGGCTCCAGGCTCTGAGCTATCAGCACAGAGCCCAACGTAGGGCTCGAACTCACAAACTGCGAGATCATAACCTGAGCTGAAGTCAGATGCTTAACCGACTGAGCCACTCAGATGCTTCCAAAGAAAATCTTTATGTTACTGTATAAGACTTTTTTTAGTGCTTTCAAGTTCGTGTTTTTTAAAAAAAATGTTTATTCATTTTTGAGAGAGAGAGCGCGAGCGTGTGCGTACCCCCACAAGTGAGGGAAGGGCAGAGAGAGAGAGAGAGAGAGAGAGAGAGAGAGAGAGAGAGAGAGAGACACACACACACACACACACACACACACAGAACCTGAAGCAGCCTCTAGGCTCTGAGCTGTCAGCACAGAGCCCCACGCAGAGCCCAAACTCAAACTGTGAGATCATGACTTGAGCCGAAGTGGCCTTTTAACCAAGCCACACAAGTGCACCTAAGTTCATGTTTTTAAATACTTGGTTTTCCTTTCAGTTTTCAAGTAACTTCAAACTTAAAGGTTGCATTAATAGTGTAAAGAGCTCTTCCTCTCCTAAACCATTTCAGAGTTATGTATCATTATATACTCAGACCCCAGATGCTTTAACATGCATTTCCTGTAAGAAAGTACTTTCTCCTGCATGACCAGAATACAGCCATCAGAATTCATGCATTATTACTGTCTAATCCACAGACTTCATCATTTCCCTAATTTTCATTCATGTTTCCATTTCCCCAGTTAAGCCGTTCATAGCAAAAGGATCACAGATTGCATTTTGTCTTGTAATCTCAAATAGTAACTCCGTTTTCCTTAACTTTCATAACTTTGATACTTCTGAAGATTACAGGCCAGTTATTTTGTAGAATATTCCACGATTTGGCTTTTTCTGATGTTTCCTCATGATTAAGTTTTAGATCTTGTATTTTGGCAGGAATGTCACAGAAGTGATGCTGTGTTCTCATTGCATCCTGTCAGGTGGTACATGATTTCCCCATTACTTGATGTTACCTTGATCACTTGGTTAAGGTGGTATCTGTAAGGTTTCTTCACTGGGAAGTTAATCTTCTTTCCCTTTGTAATAAATAAGCATTTTGGAGGAAGCGCTTTGTATGTAAATATCTTGTTCCTTGTGCCCTTAACCCACTGATTTTAGCATCCATTGTTGTTTCTTGGCTTAATTAGTTTATTACTGTAATTGATAGCAAGTAGTGGTTTTCTGTTTCCATCATTTATTTTACATTCATCGGTTGACACTCCACTTTTATTTATTTTTTTTTAGTTGGTAGTTCACTTAAAGGAATAACTTGTTCCAGTCCCCATTTATATAAGTGTGGACTAACATGGACTTCTGTGTTAACTATTTTATTTTAATGGGTCATTCCCTATTACTGCCATTTATTTTAATGATCATTTTGTCTCAGGTTTGTCTGCTGGGACTCCCTTCAGACTGGCTTTGTGTTTTAATAAGGTTGTGAGCTCTTTAGTTTTGACAGTACAGTATGTTCAGGCTCATCTTGGATCATTTTTGACCCAGCTAGCCATGAATCATCACCATTTATCCAAGGAGTATTGATTCTTTTTAGAAACCAAAGTGGGCACTAAGTGTGCTTGTTGTTATTGGGATGTTGCTATTCCCTGGCCCTCTCCGGAAATATATGTGTATATATAGATACAGAGATATATGCACATGCACATCTGTATTTTTTCAATGATTATCTCTATATATTGAAGACTGTTAAGTCACAGTGATACTTCCGATTCAGTGTATGGGTATACATTATACACATATGTATTTCTATATATAGAGAGAACCATAAACTCTTAGTAATTTCTCCAAATCCAATCCAGCAATGCAGGATTTTTCAAGTTTACGAACACAAATTTAACATAAACAAACTTTTTTATGTTTATGACTCTCACGCCAACAGTGAGAAATCTGACTCCCATTATCCTCAATGTGTTTGCTTATTTGATCAATCTCTCTTGTATTAACATTGCTCCCATCCCCTAATGCAATGACCACCCTAACCTGGTTTGGATTCCACACATCACTCTGGGTTGCTGTTGCTTCCCTGCATTGGCTACCCTTTGTATTAGTTGTGGTATTTGACACTCAGCTCCAGGCCACCACTCTTCCCTCATCCCTCAAATAGTTGGTCTCGTCACCTTGCTCAGGGTGTGGCACTGCCTTCCCCTCTACCTCCAAAACCCCGGTGGGAGCCAGCTCTGCTGGGGCTTTGACACCTGTGTTGGACTTTTCCCTTCCCTGGCATGGATGCTGCCATGCTTGGACCCACCTTAAGGCTTTAAGACTAATGTATTCAAGGAGTAAGAGAGGGAGGGAAGAAGGAAGAATTATTTAGGTATAAATCTTTTATCCATTTAGAGTTCATTTTATAATATGGTGAAGTATGTGTCTAACTTTCCCCCTACCACATAGTCCAGTTTTCAACACTAGTGAATGATCTGTGTTTTACACAGTGATTTGAAATACTGTTTGGGCCACCTGGCTGGCTCAATCAGAAGAGCCTGAGACTCTTTCATGGGTGCTGACTCCTTGCACAGTTGAAAATCCATGTATAACTTTTGATTCCCCCCAAAACTTAATTACTGATAGTCTACTGTTGACCTTACTAAAAAAATAAAGTGAATAAATACATATTTTGTATATGTATTAGATACTGTATTCTTATAGTAAAGTAATGTAGAGAAAAGAAAATATTCTTAAGAAAATCATTCCGAGGGTTGCTGAAGGGGAGGTAGGTGGGGGTTGGCCTAAATGGGTGATGGACATTAAGGAGGGCACTTGTTGGGATGATCACTGTGTGTTATATGTAAGCGATGAATCACTAAATTCTACTCCTAAAACCAGTACTACACTATATGTTAAGAAACTTGAATTTAAATAAGTAAAAAATTAAAAAAAAAATTTTAAAAATCACAGGAGAGTACACTTACAATACTGTACTGTATCACACATATAATTAGGCGCAGTTCAAACTCATGGTGGTCATGGGTCAACTCTCTTGTCTATGTTTCTTGGATTCTTATGAATGTTGATTTGTATAGTTAACCTTGAAAGCTTAATAATACTCTCTTCATGATTATTCAGTGTGGCTAATATGAGGCATGTAATTCTGAAATGATAGGAACAATTGGAAAATGGATTGTTGAGTTTTGGAAGATATCACTTTTTAATGGGTGGTAGTAAAGAGCATTGAAGAGCATTTATTAATATACTGGGCTCATACTGTGGACCTACTTTATATCAAGCATTGTGCTAGACACTGGGAATTCAAAGATGCATAAAATGCAGGATTTTTCTTCATGTGACACTCTCAATTAGAAAGAAGAGTAAATAATGTAATTACAGTGTATAAAAATAATAATATATAAGTACAGGTTTCTGCAGCTATCCAAAAGTAGAAAGCATTCTTGTGAAACTTTTCGTAAGCTGAAATTGGTGTAAAGCTTGAGGAAGCAGTTACCATTAATCTATGTGGAAAAGGTTTTGAGTGTTCCCAGTCTGAAAAAATAACCTTTCTTAGGCTTTTCTGATAACTTAGGACCCATCTTGCTAACAAACGCATGAAATAAACCGAGACAAAGCACAGATGCTTCCAGACATAGTTCAAAGCTCTGGAGGTCTGATGCTGAGATGGATGCTCAGGGTACTTCCTGGGGAAGGAGCTGGGCAGCGCCGCTCTTGCTGCTCTGGGTGCACATTGACACTGTGACGGCTTCGTGGCAAAGCAGATGCTGAACATCGCTTTCCCTCTTCACCTTTTTTCTTAAAAGCAAAAATTCTTTTTGGATTTCTTTCAGTTAGCAAAAACAGTTATTAATGTAAGCCTTTTGTCAAATCAGAGTGGCATAACACAAACTTTCGAAAAATGGGAGATATCTGTCATAATAAAAAATGTGAGTGGAGTGTTATGGAACATAATGAAAGGAGGGATTACCTTTGCCTAAGGAGTTGAATAAAACATAAAAAGGGATTATAGGGACTTTGCAGAATAACTAGGAATTTGACCTGTGGAAAAAAGGATCATATGATAATTCCACTCAGAGAAAGTAACATAAACTAATATAGTAAGTGCAAAGGAAAGGTGGTAGGCAGTTCACAGAATAATAAATAATCCCGTGTGGCTGGAACATAGTGGGATTTAGGAAACGAAAAAAAAAACCACGATGGAAATTTTGTGAGTGATAGGAAAGGAAATTTTCTAGAATATCTGTGTAGTATATCTAAATTTCAGAGAACTCATCGTGTTGACTTATTATGTTGTTAAGTTTTCTACATGTCATTAAATACATAATGGCCAGTTTTTCTATTATTTTGTCACCAGATTCTTGTTTTTATTTTTTGACCTCTCATATTGTAGCAATCAGTTCCTCATTTCACTGACATATACATTTTGTTAATAAAATAATGAGTGGCATATGTCACCTTTAAGTTACCTCTTAATAATTTTGAAGAAATGTGAAGAATTGTAATAGTTTTGAAGAAACAGATTTTTTTGAGCTGTTTTTGAAGTTTTCGGGGATAGAGGCTTGTATTCAGAGTCAAGGAATCCTTAATTTAATTTAATTTTCTTTTTTTTTTATTTTTAAAGATTTTATTTATTTGTTTGTTTGTTTGTTTGTATGTTTATATGTTTATTTTGAGAGAGAGAAAGAGAATCACAGGCAGGTTCTACACCCAGCACTGAGCCTAACTTGGGGCTTGATCCCATGGGATCATAACCTGAGCTGAAATTAAGAGGCAGATGCCTAACCAACTGAGCCACCCAGGCGCCTCTAAAGATTTTACTTTTAAGTAATCTCTACATCCAACCTGGTGTTTGAACTTACAACCCCGAGATCATGTCACATCAGGAAGCATGTATTTTAGAAAGCTACAATTTCCAGAGAATAGTTGGTAAATGATACATGTGTTCTGTCTATATATATGCTTTTGAAGAGTCTTTATCGATGACCATGACGAAATGAATGTAAGTATAGGTAGGACCATAATAGACCAAACAGAGAAACAAAAAACAAAAGCATGGTGTCATTTAACTATAGAAGCTTAAAGGTGGAGGAATACTTAGAAATTGCTAGCCTGACTTCCCTTCAATCTTTTTTGAAAGGAGTAGTGGTGAAATAGCTGTCAAGAGAAGTGCTGATCAATATATTTAGCATCTGGTGGGAAAGTTTGAAAGGACTAAATATGCTCTCTGATTGGGGGATTCCTCATTAGTACCGTTTAAAAAGCTAGGTTTCAGAGAGTGGAGCTAAACATTCCATATATCTATCCATTCATTGGGCCAACGTTTATGTATGGCATGCCCTGTTATCAGGCACTGCTGGAAGCATAAGGAATACATAAAGCTCCTACGTGGTAGGATAGATATGTACACATCAGGGATTGTTAGTGTAGTATGTGCGAGGATTAGAGAACACAGAGAACGTTTACTTAGCGTAGTGTAACAGTGCTGAAGAGAGGGAAGGTATATCTTAGAATTGTAGCTTGTAGAAGATTGTAGCTTCTCTGAATTTTGAAGAGTGAGAAGTCTCTGGGTGTTGGCTGTGAGGAGAGGAAAGAGGAGGGAGTGCGACAGTAGCTAGTAATTTTACAGACTGGAGGAGCATAAAAGCTCTGAAGTGAGAAATAGGGAGGGTTGAGAGGGAGAGGGTGAGGGAGTGAGAGTAGTATAGTGGTGAGGGAGAAGGGCACTATTGCTAGGAGTTTGAGCGTGATCTGTAAAATGCTGAGAGATTCTCAAGGGCCTCCTGTGTCCTGTTAAGGAGTTTGAGTTCTATTTCCATAAAGGGTTTTTAGATTTACTTGGGGAGGGATGTACTCAGGTCTACCATCTAAAGGATAGTGAAAGGAAGATTGGGAGAGGGAGTGTAGAAGAGACAAGAGTTACTTAGACACTATTTAAGCTTTTGCAGTGTTCCAGAGGTAATAATGAGGGTCTGAAGTAGGAGAGTAGTACTAGGAAGGAAGAAGGGGCAGATCTCTTGGTAACATATGAGAGGTTTGATTGACTGGGTGTGATGACGCACAGATGAGGGAGGAAGAAAAAATCAGACTGGCCTTTTGGTTTCAAGAACTTAAGTACTGAGCACATCATCATCACCTGAGATAGAGTCTATATAGAGTCATCAAGTTAATTGACTCATTTCTTAGAACAAAGACACTAAGCTTTAAATTCTTGGCAGATGTTGGTGGGACTTACTACTTTGTTTGTAGAACAAATCTTGAATCTACAAGTTGTTTGCCAGCATACATTAACAATATGATTATAAGACTCCAAGATAAAATTCACATTTCTGCTGAAGCATTGAATATTTGCTTTTGTATATATCTAATGTAATACATGTTTGTTTTTGCTTGGCACTTGTATCCTAGTTACTCAAATGAACACGTAATTTTTTTTTTCTTTTGTGGACATTTGTGTCGTTTGGAAAAGGAAAACAATCTTGCAACCGTCTCTATAGAAAAATCTTTTTGCCCTTTTCTGCACCTCTGCTGATTCTCACTTTCCCTATTAGGCTTCTCTGTATTGTAGTGTTTGTGTCTCTCCCCCGCTTGCCAGTACACCCATGTATACGTATTCTGTTTTGTTTGGTATTGTTTCTCATTTTCTCAGGGGATAGTAAATTATTTTTTTTTTATTTGCTTTTCGTGTATTTGTGCTTTCGTGTTCAGCCTCATTCTTCATTGCCTTCTTTCAACTCCAAGGCTCAGGGGCAGTTTTATTAAGCAGGGTTTATTAAGGACTGTGGAAGAATGGCAGTGTACTTTCTTTCACCGTTATTTCTTCCCTCCTCTTTTCAAGGCAGCAGTCCAGTCTAAACTGGAAATGCCAATACACAGTGGCTAAGTTAAAATTGTTCATGGAAGTAAACTTAATAATCTCACCAACATACAGATTGCCAGTATCAGGTTTTTTTCATGTTTGTTTGGTGTCTTGGGCACTCCTAGATGATAGATGCGTCTGTGGTATAATCTGCTAGGATAAGATTCTGTTAACATCTGTACTTAAAGGGACATTACATTGCTAGGCGGTAGTTTAAAGCAAGGCAAGTCATACTTGAGAAATTTGGTTTATTCATAGGAAAATAAATGATAACAGGGTTAGAGTTAAGATCAAAAACTTTATCCTAGTCAGAAATTAAATTGACTGAAACTAGCTAAAGTACAAATAGGGTTGGCTGTAAGGCCAGTACAGTAGGTATTCCTGCAACATATGTGGGGAGTTGGACCTGGAACTAGAAAGTCATAGGCTGACTACCATCCATTCCAACTTTGGTGAGGGTCCTACGGTCTCTTTTCTGTCTGTGGTCTGTTCTTGTTTCCACATCATCTCTAATTCCATGTCTCATTTTATCTGAGTTTCCTACAGGTAACTTGACTCAGTGTCCAAGTTCTAAATTTTTAACAGAGTAAGTATGGTCTAGGTACTTGGGCTTCGAAGCCATTTTCACCTAGAAAAACATAGATGCCTAGTTACCATTCCATCATTAGCCTGGGTGGCTCAGTCGGTTGAGTGTCCAACTCTTGATACTGGCTCAGGTCGTGAATCCCAGCATTGGTGGCATCTGGCACCATGCCGGGTGTGGAGCCTGCTTAAGATTCTCTTCTCTTCTCTTCTCTCTCTCCTTCTGTCTTCCCCTCTGTCCCTTTCCCCCACTCTCACACCTTGTCTCTCTCTAAAATAAGAAAAATAATAGGAGCACTTGGCTCAGTCAGTTGAGCATTGGACTCTTGATTTTGGCTCAGATCACAATCTCATGGTTCTTTGATTGAACCCCTTCAGGCTCCACACTATCAACATGGAGGCTGTTGGGGTTCTCTCTCTCTCCCCCCCCTCCCCCCCCACCCCTCTACTGCTCATGTGTGGTGTCTCTGTCTCTCTTGCTCTCTCAAAAATAAATAAACTTAAAAAAGAAAAATAATAATAAAAAATTAAAAACAATTGAGCACAGTTAGTTTCTACAAAAGACGCCGGAGTTTAGGTGCTCTTGTTTACCTTCATGTCTCGTAAATATTCTATTTAAATAACTAGGTAAAAAAGCTTATAAACTGTTCCTGATGTACCTGTGCCAAATTGCATATGCTAATTCTTTAATTTTATAAAATAGTGTAGTGTTCTGCATAACCTTCTTGAGAATTTCTATCTTTTTTTTTTTTTTTTTTTTTGCAATAAATTAAAATTGTGTTTAATAATTCACAAAGGAGTTTTTGGCCGGAGGGCCTGGGTGGCTCAGTCATTTAATTTATACATATGACTCTTGGTTTCAGCTTAGGTGATGATCTCTCAGGTCCGTGGAATTGAGCCCCCTGTCTTGCTCACAGCGCAGAGCCTGCTTGGCATTCATTCTCTCTGTCTCTGTCTCTGTCCTCCCCCCCTTCCCAAATAACACCCCCTCCCCAAATAAATAAATAAATTAATTTTAAAAAAGAAAGGAGTTTTGACCAGGTTTAAAAAGAGATGATTTAAGGTCACTTGATGACTTCGTAAAAAACAGATCCAGTGACAATTGTATGTTGGTATGTTTTTTCTCATTATATAACACTAGCATATGGAATTAGGGCATAAACTGTTACTATACTCTATGACAGCATGGAATCATGCTGAATAAAACTGACTAAACTGATCTCTTTGAGTTGTTTGTTTGTTTTTAACTTTTGTTTTTTAGTTTATTTTTTTTTCAGAGAGAGAGCAGGGGAGGGGGCAGAGAGAGAATCCCAATCAGGCTCTGCACTGTCAGCACGAGCCGGATGTGAGGCTCACTTACTGTGAGATCATGATCTGAGTCGAAATCAAGAGTTGGATGCTTGACCGACTGAGCCACCCAGATGCCCCTGAGTTGCTTGATTTTAAAATAGTAAATCTTAGCAAAGTGTACCAGGTGTCCAGGAAGACACTTTGAAGGCATGTCCGATTTTTCTAAACTAGTGCTTCTTTACATTTTTTGGGTCTTCGGGATTCTGATAAAATGTAAGAATTCTTTCTACAGAGTAATATACATCTGAACTATAACAAAATGTTTTACATATACTTTCTGAAGGATTATAAGAATACTTCTTGATACTCAAATTCTCTGCTTCCCTGTCATAGGATTACCAAATTTTAGATTATCTTGAATAATAAATAATTAAATGATTGATTTAATAATTGATGTATTTAAAAATAATACATTTTAAATGTATAAACATTTTTAAATATTTGGCATTTAAAAAATCTGTAAGTATGAGTTATAATAATGCCAAATATGCAGATTTTATTCTTGGCTCTTCTCTTTGGATGACTTTTTTTTTTTCTTTTTTTCTTTAATGTTTATTATTTTTGAGAGACAGAGCGTGAGTGGGGTAGGGGCAGAGAGAGAGAGGGAGAGACAGAATCTGAAGCAGGCTCCAGGCTCTGAGCTGTCAGCACAGAGCCCGATGTGGGACTCAAACCCATGAACTGTGAGATCATGACCTGAGTCGAAGTTGGATGCTTAACCAACTGAGCCACCCAGGTGCCCCTGGATGACTCTTAACTATGATGTTTATGTCATAATTTTCCTAACCATTCCCACATTACCTAGCTATTTTTCTGTTGTAATTTAAAGCATGACAAGAATCTTGCTTCACCAACCCTTTTATTCTGTGTTTAGATTATTTCCTTTGGCTAGAACTCTAGAGTTAGAATTATTATGTCATAGATTATACCTGTTTGTAAGGTTCTGATAAGATTGCCTGTTTGTTTTCCACATTTATATAGCTAATAGTTTATGAAAATGCCATTTTTACCACACCATTGTCTGTATTCATTTTTAAAATCATATTCTACATTTGCCAGTTTGATAATAAATGATATCCAGTTATTTGAATTTTTGATTACTTGTCAGGTTGTCAGAATAATATTTCTTTTTGTGTCTGTTTTTGCCCATTTAGCTCTTAAACTGTTAGGCATTCTTTTTTTCAACGTTTTTTTTTTATTTATTTTTGGGACAGAGAGAGACAGAGCATAAACGGGGGAGGGGCAGAGAGAGAGGGAGACACAGAATCGGAAACAGGCTCCAGGCTCTGAGCCATCAGCCCAGAGCCTGACGCGGGGCTCGAACTCACGGACTGCGAGATCGTGACCTGGCTGAAGTCGGACGCTTAACCGACTGCGCCACCCAGGCGCCCCAAACTGTTAGGCATTCTAAAGTTATGTACTCTTTTTATTTTTTTTAGGTTTACTTATTTTGAGAGAGACAGAGCCAGTGTGCGCTGGGGAGGGGCAGAGAGAGAGGGAGAGGAAGAATCCCAAGCAGGGTCTGCACTGTCAGCACAGAGCCTGATGTGGGGCTCAAACTCAAGAACTGTGAGATCATGACCTGAGTGAAACCCAGAGTCGGACACTTAACCCACTGAGCTGCCCAGGAGCCTCTAAAGTTATGACCTCTTTAAATAGTGATAACAAATTTTTGTTTGTATATACCACAAGTATTTTTTTCACTTTGTCTTCATTTTGGTGCCATAAAATATTCATAGATACACAGTTACACCTTATAGTTTTTTTGGGGTGGCAGTAAACAAGGTGATTAAAAATGGGATCTTTGCAAAGTAATTAAGGTATATAGGGTTAGAGCTGATCCTTGAATAACACAGGTGTGAACTCTGCAGGTCCACTTACATGCAGACTTTGTCTGATCAGCATGGTACGGTACAGCACCTAAATGTATTTTCTCTTGTGAGTTTTTGAAAAAAGTTTTTTTTTAAATGTTTATTCATATTTTGAGAGAGAAAGCACAAGTGTGGAAGGGGAAGAGAGAGAGAGAGAGGAAGACACAGAATCCAAAGCAGGCTCCAGGCTAAGCTGTCAGCACAGAGCCTGATGCAGGGCTTGAACTCATGAGCCATGAGATCACGACCTGAGCCAAAGTTAGATGCTTAACCTGCTGAGCCACCCAGGCCCCCCTTCTTATGATTTTTTTAAATAACACTTTTCATCTGGCTTACTTTATTATAAGAATACAGTATGTAATACATACGCCACGCAAAATATGTGTTAATCTGCTCTTTATGTTATTGGTAAGGCTTCTGGTCAACAGTAGGCTGTTAGTAGTTAAGTTTTTGGGGAGTCAGAAGTTATACCTGCACCTGCATGGGGGATCATCGATGCTTCTAGTCCCCTTGTTGTTCAAGGGTCAGCTGTATAGAGTATGCACCAATTAACAGTGTTACTCTTGTTTTATACACTAATCTCTACACTTGAGCACAGAGCAGCTACCTGGGACTAAGGAAGGTACACATCACATTTACAAAATCATTCAGCAAGCTCCAGAAAATGGACAGAGTAACCCTTTACTCTGGCTGTTTCTCCATAGGTGGTTAAAATCTAATTATTTTCTGCATGTTGTAAGTGAGACCTATAAGGCAAAGTGATACAACTTCTCTTGCTGTTTTCAAAGTTACATGTAGGATGAAAATGACTTTGCTCATTGTCAAAGACTGTCTGTTAAGAGGGAAACTAAAAACCAAAACGTTGAAATTAAAATATGTAAGGATCGTCAGAAGTGAATGTCTTTTGTGCAAGAGTACACACATGGTCCATTCTTTTTTCATGAAGAAAAGAATGGCTGAATTGCATATCTGGATATGTTGACAGTATTTTTTCCACAGCTATGGAAAAACTGATATTATCTTGTATCGTATCGCATCATATCGTATTGTATCGTACTATAGCAGACTGGTCTCTGCCTTCATCCATCCTGCAGCATGGAGGCTTTTTCATGGTTATCTTCCCTACTGCTGCTGGATCAGGCTTCTGTTCTGTCAGAAATATTTTTATTAGACCAAATTATATTCAGTGCAAGTCAAAATTTATTAACTTGTTAGAAAGGGAAATGGCAAGGTGACAGTAGAATATGCAGGTTCAAAGAGAGAGGATGGAAATGGGGAGGTCATGTAAGTTGGGAGACCCATAGCGTATAGTAGTATTTTAAGAGAAGGAAAACTTGAAGTTTTATTTTACAGGATCATATAAATATCATGTACATATTTATAGTTACAAGGAGTAATAAGATGATCAGAGATGCCAGATACAGGAAAAAACAAGACATCTAAGAAGAAAATGATAAGGATACATTTGGGTCTGAAATTAGAATAATGAGATTTCATCACCCAACGGTAATGTCAGCAGCGGCAGGTAATAGGAAACCATGAAAATAGTGTCAAAGAGAAGTAGAGTGCCTAGCAACAAGTTCTGATTGTCATCAGGTTACTATTGCTGGGGGGATTTTTCTCTAGGTACAAAGTTGTAGAATACAGTTTGCCATTTTTTTAAATCCATGATGGGTCTGATTTGTTTTTCCCTTTGAAAGTTCAAAGCATTGGCCTGCTTTGAAATTGTGACTACCCAAATCCCCAGTTAACACAGCATGTGACCTTTTTTTTTTTTTTTTTTTTTTTTTAGGGGATAAGCCAGGTACCTTTTGTATCTACCTCCTCTCCTCCACAAGGATGAGGTAACAAAGCAATATATCTTAGCTGCAAAAAGTCTGGTTTGAAAGTAGGCTACTAAATCGGTGTGCTGTGTGATACTGGGGGCATATAGATCTTTATAACAGTATAAAATAATTTTGATGCTTTCTTTACAAATTAATTTACTTTTTTGAATGTGTTGAATACTTTTTGTGTCACCTCATTTCTTTTGGGTTTTCTTCACATAAACATTTCATTGGGGTTTTTACCTTTATCTAAGCTCTTGATGGATCTGTTTTGTGCCTAATAATAAAGAACAGTTTTAGGCTTTATGTCTAATTTTATTATTCTAATGTTTTCTAACTTTTTAAATTATGCTTACGTGAAGTTTTCGTTTTTATTCTACATATTATAACAATATAAGTATTTGGTTTGGAAATTGTCATATGTAGAAAATAATAATAGAATGAAACTACTTCCCATCCCTCCTAGTTCATCACCCAACTCCAAAACATAACCATCTCCTAGCCGGTTTTTCATACAGCCTCTGTATTGGTTTCCTAGGGCTGCCTTAAGGAAGTACCACAAATTGGGTGGCTTAAAACAACAGAAGTTCATTCTCTCACAGTTATGGAAGCTAGAAGTCTGAAATTAAGTTATTGGCATTGGTTCCTCCTGAGAATTGTGAGGGAGCATCAGTTCTGTGCCTCTCTTCCAGCCTGTTGTGGTGACAGGAAATCCTTGGCATTCGTTGGATTATGGATTTATCACCCCAGTCTCTGCTTTTTGACCCCACTGTTCTTTCATTGCCTCTGTGTCCTCAAGTGGAGTGGCCATCTTCTTATAAGGACCAGTCATATTCAGTTAGAGGCCTGTCCTACCCCAGTGTGACCTCATCTTAACTAATTATATCTGCAGTGACCCTTTTCCCAAATAAGGTCACATTCTGAGTTACTGGGGTTATTAGGACTTCACATACCTTTTTTCAGGGACACAGTTCAACACATAGTAATCTCCCCGCCTTCATGTTCTTACCACATGCAAAATACTTTTATTTCATCCTGTCATCTCTCAAAGTCTTAATTGATTCTAGCATCAACTCTTAAATTCAGAATTTTATCTAAGTATTAATAATGTCAATGAGATTGTTCCAAATCTCATTGTGAATCATGTAAATCAGATGTGGGTGAAATTCTGGGTATGGTCAATCCTGAGGCAAAATTCCTTTCCATCTGTGACCCTGTGAAATATAGGAAAGGTGTCTGCTTCTAAGATACAGTGGTAGCATAGGTGTAGTATAGATAGTCCGTTTTTAAAAGGGAGAAGTTAGAAGGCAAAAAGGGGTTACTGGACTAAAGCAAAGCAGGTTTGTAACTCAACAGGACAGTTTTTAGGTTCTAAGATTGAGAATAATTCTGCGTGGCTTGATGCTCCGTCCTCTGAGCCCATTGGGGTGGCCTTGCCCCTTGGTCATCTTCTAATGATACTATAAGTGTAGGTGGAAGGCCAGACAGAGTATTAGGGGTTTTTTTTGGAGGGGAGGGAGGGAGAGAAGCGGGGTTCACCCAAAGCGGGGCTCACCCTAAGGGACTGGAACTCATGAACTGCGAGAGCATGACCTGAGGTGAAATCAAGAATCAGACGCTTAACTGACTGAGCCACCCAGGAGCCCTGGAGTATTAGGTTCTTTGCTTTCACAGTGTTTGTGTTCCACCCCCAGCGTTTAGCTGTATCTGTTCACCAGTGCCACAGAGGGTGGTTTCTTTACCACACTTTTAAGTCCCAAGTTTGTTCTGCTTGCTGTGTGACAGGCCAGTGAGTCAAGAGGCAAGATGTGGATATAGAGAAGAGACTTGATACTGAACGCCAGCAGACCAAAGAGATGGCAGACTATTGTCCCAAAGAGCCAGTTCCTCAGCTAGAGATTTGAGCTGCTTTTATGTTAAGAAGAGGGGGAAAGTGGGAGGGAGTTGGAGTCAAAAGGCGACTGATACCTGTAGACATCAAGGAAGGTCAAGTAACTTCATTGTTCTTGGTCAGTTTGTTGTTGTGTATAGGAATCTGGTCATGTTGTTCCTGTAAATCTTAAACACAGCATAGTCATTTATGTACTTCCTTATCTCCTCTGTCTCCTCGGGTGAGGTAGATTTTGGATTTTAAAAAGCAGTTTTTTTCAAATCTTAGCTGTAACATTCCTATGTGCAGGGCTAAGCAGAAGTTTCTGTTTTAGGTCATGGCAGCAAGGGAAATAGAAACAATATTGAGTCAGACACGCTAAGTTTCTTCCTGGTATGCTTTTGTTTCTCCCTTAGTGTTAGATTGCCGTTGTTTGTTATTTGATGTTTTGGGCTTGGGATTTCTCTGTTGTTTTGGTCCACCCTCTCTCTTTGGTAGGCCCTGTATGTCTGGGCCTCACAGTTTCACCATTCCTTTCCTCCTCACCATGGCAGATTTATATTTGTGTCTTTGGAAAGACTTGTGAGGAAGAGAACTTTCTGCTTCTACCCCCAGCACTAGAAGACCTCTTAATTTTATTACTAACAGGGTTGGGAATTTGGGTTTGAGAATTTTTCCTGCCCCTTGCCTAGGTGTAAAGAGTTTTTCCTTTGTATTCCTAGTCATGGTGGGCCTTACCCATGTCTTGGATGTGACAGGGCTTGCTCCAGTCCCCCAAATGCTTTTGAAAGGAGTGTTTGGGTGAGAGGTAGGATTTCATATCTTACCATCAGTAGAGTCTGATCCTCTTCTTCATGCCTGAACCTCAAGGGAGACTTTTTCTGGTGGTTTTGTCTCCTTGGTATCAGTCTTCCCCGTGAACCCCTCATAAAAGTTCATGTAGTAGAGCCTGTGAGTGAGTGAGAACTCTTTTATCAGTGGTTCTAGTGGTTCTGCAGTATCATATTAGCCCTCAATCAGCCTTTAACAACAATGTATTAAAATTTTAGCTGATTTCTTCTTACATGCATGTCTTTCTCCATGTCTTCCCTTTCTTGCTGTATCAGTGGTGGAGAGTCTGAACATTTTGTACTTCTTAGGAAGTTGGGGGGAGAATATGTCTTCCCTTGGATTTCAGGCTACTTGGTTGCCTCACAACAGCACATCTTTCAGTTACAAGAAGAGCTGTATTTTTGTAGTTTAAATGGCTTGTTCAAGTTATATTTGGAGTGATGCTTTCAGCTACTTCTTAGGTGGGGTTGGAATTTGGCCCCAGAATCCTTTTGATATGCGGCCTGTTTCTTTAATTTAAAAAATTAGGTTCAAAGGGCTGTGTGTCCCGAGCCTACTGGCACTGCCATGGCAGATTTGCTGAAGAAGATCCCTGGCCTTGTGGGATTGGCTGTATGTGAGAGTCCACACGAGAGGTTAAGAATATTGGACACAAAGATTCTTGACGTTCTTGAGCAAATTCCTAAAAATGCAGCATATAGGAAATATACAGAACAGATTACAAATGTGTTTGTATGTGTATGGTTACAGTGGAATCAGATGTTAAGCAGTTAGACCAACTTCAGGGTGGGCAACTGGAAGAGGTGACTCTTCAAGCTGAAAATGAATTAAGTCTGGCAGGAAAAATGATATAATGAAAACCATGGGAGCCTTTAGTGGAAGAGCCTCCTGCCAACCAGTGGAAATGGCCATTGTAATCATCATTAACTGACTAGTGTATTGATGGGAAACTGATGTAATTAAATGTTCTGTCATACTAAAAAAATAAATAGTTCGGTTAAAATATTACTTTTCTAAAACAGGGAAAACTTTTTAGGCTATGAATTTGCCTCTTGAGTATAGCTTTATTCACATACTTGACATTTTATTTAGATATGATTTTGTTTGGGAACAATTTTTCAATAATCCTCAGTTATTTTGCATATTTTCTTCTTAATCTAATAGCTAATATTTAAAAATTATCAAAATATTAGGGTGCTAGTATGGCTCAGTTGGTTGAGCATCCGACTCTTGGTTTCAGCCCAGGTCATTTAAAAAAATAAAATAATCAAATTACTTTTTTCTACTTTGATTCATGTGTCTTGGGGCTCTCTTGTTCTCCCTCTCTCTCTGTATATGTATAGTATATACACACATTTACACTTATAATTGTATCTTCCTGATGGATTGACTGTTATCGCTATAAAATATTCCTCTTTATCTTTAGTAATGTTTTGTTTCAAGAGTCTATTTTTTTTCTTTTTGTTTTTTGTTTTTGTCCGATATAATGATAGCTACTCCAGCCATCTTATACTTGCTCTTTGCGTACTATATCTTTTTTTTTTTTTTTATCTTTTTAACTTACTTGTACTATCCAATCTAAAGTATTCCTCTTGCAGACAGTGTATGGAACTTTCTTTTTTTTAATCTGGTCTATTAATCTCTGCCTTTTGATTGGAATACATTCACATTCAATGCTATCATTAATATGGTTGGTTTTATGCCCGCCATTTTACTTTTTGTTTGCATTGTCTTATGGCTGCTTTGGTCCTCTCTTTTTCTTTTATAGTACCTTCTTTTACCTTAAGTGGATATTTTCTAGTGTACCTTTTTCATTCCTTTCATGATTTTTAAATTATATTTTTTGGGGTTATTTTCTTAGTGGTTGCTCTAGGGTTTGCAATATTTATCTTATCAGAATCTACTTAACTCCAGTAAGATATAGAAAATTCATTCCTATATGTCTCCATTCCTTTCCCCCTTTTGTGCTATTATTAGTAGAGATATTATGTTTGTATAAACTACAAACAATAATATATTGTTAAAATTATTGCTCTGTTAGGGCACCTGGGTGGCTTGGTCAGTTGAGTGTCTGACTCTTGATTTCAGCCCAGGTCATAATCCCAGGATTGTGGGATCGAGTCCCCCTTCGGGTTCCATGCTGAGTGTGGAGCTTGCTTGGGATATTCATATTCATATTCATATTCATTCTCTCCCTCCCCCTCCCCCTCCCCCTCCCCCTCTCCCTCTCCCTCTCTCAATTTCTCCCTTCTTCCTGCCCCTGCCCCTCCCCTGCTTGTGTGCTCTGAGTCTCTTTCTCAAATTAAAACATAATGATTGCTCTATATAGTCTTTTTTAAAATACACATTAAAAAAATGTTTATTTATTTTGAGAGAGAGAGTGGGTGGGAGTCAGAGAGAGAGAGGAAGACAGAATTGCAAGCAGGCTCTGACAGTGCAGAGCCTGACACGGGTCTTGAACCCATGAACCATGAGATCATGACCTGAGCTGTAATCTAGAGTTGGACACTTAATCATGTGAGCCACTGAGGCCTCCCCTTATCTTTTAAAGCTAAGAAGACCACAGATATATTTATATAGTGTGTGTGTGTTGCTAGATACCATTTGCCATTTGTGTTTCTCTTCATTTCTTCATATGGGTTCAAGTTACCATCTGGTGTTACCTTCTTACTCCAATATATCTTTATTCCCACCCTCTTTAATTGTGTTGTCATTGTGAAATATATTACATTTCTCTGTTATAGGCCCAACAATACAATTTATGGGCATTGTTTTATGCTTTTGCCTTTTGAATTAAGAGAAGAATGAGAAATATTTAATCATACTGTCCTTTATCTTTTTCTGTATAATTACCTTTGTTAGAGCCTTTTATGTGTGTTTATTAATTGGCCTGTTAGATTTATTTTTTAAAGATTTCAGCTCTATTGAGGTAAAATTGACTGGAGCTCTTAGACTGTGTGTGTGTGTGTGTATGTGTGTGTGTGTGTGTGTGTGTGTGTGTGTTGTAATTGTTGTGTAGTGTCACTTGATTTTAGCCTAAAGAACTTCCTTTAGTATTTCTTGTTAGTCAGGATTGGAGCAACAAAATATCTGTTTTTGTTTGTTTGGGAATGTCCTTATTGCATCTTTATGTATGCAATATAGCTTTCCTGGATATTGGACTCCTGGTTGATAGTTTTGTTAAGCTTTTTGAATATCTTATCCTGCTGCCTTCTGCCCTCCATTGTTTCCTTTGAGACTTCAGGTGTTAATTGTATTGTAGTTTTCCTTGCTTGTGATGAACCATTTTTCTCTTGTTGCTTTCAAGATATCTTTGTTTGTGTGTTTTGGCTTTGACCAATTTGAGCGTGGATCTCTTAGTGTTTATCAAGATTTTTAGAATTGTAGATTATTGGTTTTAACCAGATTTGGGAAATTTTCAGCCATTATTTCTTTAGATTCAGTTTCTGTCCCTTTCTTTCATCTCTTTGTTTTCTCACACGTATGCTGGTGTACTTAATCGTGTCCCACATTTTTTGGAAATTGCACTTCAGGTAGTATAATCTAAAGAAGTCCCTTCTTCAGATTGTATAATCTTTATTGATCTATTTTTTTTTAAGTTTATATATTTTTAAGTAATTTGTACACCCAGTATGGGGCTCGAACTAATGACCCCAAGATCAAGAGTCACATGCTCTCCCCTCAGCCAGCCAGGCACACGTTTATTGATCTGTTTTTTTTTAATTTTTTTAAAAAATATTTATTCATTTTTGAAAGGCAGCAAGAGACAGAACGCGAATGGGGGAGGGGCAGAGAGAGAGGGAGACACAGAATCCGAAGCAGGATCCAGGCTCTGAGCTGTCAGCACAGAGCCTGACGCGGGGCTCGAACTCACTGACCGAGAGACATCATGACCTGAGCCAAAGTCGGCCACTTAACCGACTGAGCCACCCAGGCGCCCCATTTATTGATCTGTTTTTAAGTCTGTTGACTGTTTTCTGACTGCCAACTCAAATCTACTGTTGAGCCTCTTTAATGAATTTTTTAAACTCAAGTATTTCCATTTGATTGAAGTCTTTGTCTTCCAAGTCTAACATCTGGGTCCCTCCTCAAAGACAGTTTCTAATGTCTACTTTTATTCTTGTGTGTAGGTCACACTGACCTGTTTCTTTGCACGTCTTGTAATTTTTTGTTGAAATGGACATTTTAGATAATATAGTCACTCTGGAGAATGATCCTTCCTTCGTATGGGTCATGTTGTTTGTTTTGTCATTTATTTGTTTAATGACTTGGCTGGACTAATTTTCTTATATCTGTTTACGCAACAGTGTGTAACTTCAGGTGGCCCTGCTCAGATGTCCTGGGGGGGAAAAAAAAAGGCCTGACTTCTTAGGGTTGCCTGTGGATCAACATAAACCACTTATTAGTCAAAGATTGTGTTTAAATTAAGCCCCTTTAGCTAGTTACATTTTCACCCTTTATCACTTAATATGTGTGTGATTTAGAGATTATTTTCTAAGGAGATCTGAGGTTCTCTCTGTCGGTTGTTCTCGAACATGTGCAGCCTTAAGCATGCATGCAATCTTTCAGACCATCACGTATGAGTGTGATTTTATTTTCAAGTCTAGATTCGCAGGAGTTGCCTCTGGGTCACAGTAACTTACTTTTCAGCCAGTTTTTCGTCATAGGTTGTACTAAAGCCTTATGAGCCTTATTGGCTGATGGATCTGTGTGTGGCTTTAGGGAATGCTTTTACATCGGCCTCGAGTCCCACTTGGATTTTTCCTGAGTGGGTGCAACCTAGTTCATGTACATAGCCTTCTATACCCCCAGGGATGAATGTGATCCTAGGAGGGCCCTTATTTCTTGTCTTTCTCTCATTCTCTCTGTTAATTTTCAGGCTGGTTTTACTTGTTTCTATTAGTACCTTGGAGCTACCAGTCCTGTCTTAATTGCTTGCCACCAGAGTGATTGATTGATTGATTGATTATTTTTAATGTTTGTTTGTTTATTTATTTATTTATTTATTTATTTATTTAATATTTTTTTTCAACGTTTTTTATTTATTTTTGGGACAGAGAGAGACAGAACATGAACGGGGGAGGGGCAGAGAGAGAGGGAGACACAGAATCGGAAATAGGCTCCAGGCTCCGAGCCATCAGCCCAGAGCCTGACGCGGGGCTCGAACTCACGGACTGCGAGATCGTGACCTGGCTGAAGTCGGACGCCTAACCGACTGCGCCACCCAGGCGCCCCTTTAATGTTTATTTTTGAGAGAGAGAGAGAGAGGTAGAGGGACAGAGAGAAAGAGGGAGACACAGAGTCTGAAGCAGGCTCCAGTCTCCGAGCTGTCAGCACAGAGCCTGACGCGGGGCTCGAACTCGTGAGCAGTGAGATCATGACCTGAGCCGAAGTTGGACGCTTAACCAATTAAGCCACCCAGGCGCCTCTCCGCCAGGGTGTTTTTGACAGTGTCCTTAAGCCTCTCCACATAGTCAGTCCTCTCAGGCAAAGCTGTTGGGCTCTTTGTTCTGAAGATGTTCCATACCCATGTGCCTTTCTGAGAATCTCTACATTACTGCTCTGGAACTGGGGATGGGGATGGCACTCTGCTTCTCCTGAAGAGACACAGGTACTCCAGCAGTGTGCTGGGAGGAAGAAAAGGTATAGTAGCCCCCTGGTTTTCTCAACCCATTTCCTCCTCTCATGGAACTTCCATTCTACTAGCAAAAGGGGGAGGGATGATAATGGCCTCAGGACCCGTGGCCTGTTGTTAGGGTGGGATTCTATGAGTGAGAGCTACCAGCTGTAAGTAGGATGAGAGTCACTGGAGACTGGTTCTTCTGGGGCAAAACGATAGCTTCAGACTAGGAGCTGAGGGGAGAGGGAGCCTTATCCTCTCGGCCACACCCACCCAGAGGGGAATTTCCATCACAGGAAGCTGTGTGTGTGGTAGGGTGGTGATGGGAGCAGATCATGCCTCAGATTCTAGACTCTCACTGTTCTTCGTGAGATTCAGTACGCTTTTTCAAAAAACAAATTTTCCACTGTTTGCTGCATGTCTTTAGGATAATTTTCAGAGACTCTCTCCCCAGTGCCCTCCAAATCTTGGAAGTGGAGAGGGGATCCATGGAGGTCTCACTCCACCATTCCAGGAGTCTGGAAGTCCTTCTCTCTCTCTCTTTTTAATATTCATCATAATTTTTAGTTTTATTGAATTGTCAAAAGGTGGTGTCTTTTCACTGTTTTGGAAGTTAACTGAGAGATTCTTTAAGGCCCACTTGCATATTTTCCATGAATTTTGCTATATAAAATGTTACTGTTTCAGTCTGCTCTGTCTTTTCTTTTTTTAATCTTCTTGATCATTTGTAGGTTAAAAAATGTATGTTACAGTTTCCCATTGTAATTGTTTGATACTTTGTTTTTGTAATTTGAACGGATAGAGATGCTCTTATTCACTGTGTCTGGTTTGGTTTTGTTGTAACTTGGGATTTTACTTGTTAGAGGTATAAAATAATTAAGAATTTTTTAATGGTTATTTTATTTTATTTTTTTATTTATTTATTTTTTTTATAAATTTTTTTTTTCAAAGTTTATTCATTTTTGGGACAGAGAGAGAGACAGAACATGAACGGGGGAGGGGCAGAGAGAGAGGGAGACACAGAATCGGAAACAGGCTCCAGGCTCTGAGCCGTCAGCCCAGAGCCCGACGCGGGGCTCGAACTCCCGGACCGCGAGATCGTGACCTGGCTGAAGTCGGACGCTTAACCGACTGCGCCACCCAGGCGCCCCTGGTTATTTTATTTTTGAGAGAGAGAGGGAGACACAGAATCCGAAGCAGGCTCTAGGCTCTGAGCTGTCAGCGAGGAGCCCAGTGTGGGGTCCCAACCCACGAATGGTGAGATGGTGACCTGAGCCGAAGTCAGATGCTTAACCGACTGAGCCACCCAGGTGCCCCTACAAAAATTATTTTAGGGACACCTGGGTGGGTTACTCGGTTAAGTGTCTGACTCTTGATTTTGGCTCAGGTCATGATCTCACGGTTTGTGAGTTCGAGCCCCATATCAGTCTCCGCCCTAACAGTGCCAAGCCTGCTTGGAGTATTTCTCTCTCTCTCTCTCTCTCTCTCTCTCTCTCTCTCCCCCCCTCCATTCTCCCTCTCTCTTCCTCCATCCCTCCCTTCCTTCCTCTCTCCCTGCCCCTCCCATGTGCTCTCTTTCAAAAATAAAACAATCTTTTAAAAAAAAATTTTAATGTTTGTTTAGTTTTAAGAGAGAGAGAGAGAGAGCACAAGCAGTTGAGGGGCAGAGAGAGGGAGACAGAATCAGAAGCAGGCTCCAGGCTTCAAGCTGTCTTCACAGAGCCCAACGAGGGGCTCAAACCCATGGACCTCAAGATCATGACCTGAGCTGAAGTTGGATGCTTAACCGACTGAGCCACCCAGGCACCCCCAAAAATAAAATAATCTTAAAAAAATAATTTTTCTCAGTCTGAATCCTTGTATTTCAACAGAGGAGTTTAAATTAACTTACCTGACTAGATACTAGGCTTTTTTGAGAACTGTGTTCTTGTAAATATTGTTGAATTGTGTTATTCTGGCACCACAGTGCATAATGGGGGAAAGCTCTCTAAGTTTAAAAATATATGTGGTCCCACTGAAGTTGGCTAGCTTATACCTTGTTACTCTTCAGAAATTGGTTTTCTTTTAAAAGTGTTACTGATTTTATGTAGACATTAATTTTTGTATACTCCACTTCTAGTCAGCTGGTTAATTTTCTTCATTATACACTGATACTCATAGATTGCCATTTATATAGTTGAGTTGTTCATGAAAAGGTGGTACTGTTTATCAGCTATTTTTACCCGGGAAAAGGACCAGATGTAAGTCAAAGTCGGTGGCAGTGTTTATTGGTCAGTGTCTCCTGGGGGCACCTCTGACCTCCTTAGCGAAAATGTCTTCCCCGCAGGCTCAGTCTGTCAGGTTGGCAGGCTGAATGGCAGCTCAAGTAGGATTCTTGTGAAGAGACGAAATGGCCTAAATTTCGCTCATCATCCAGGACCATGCTTCATCTCTTAGGTCCCAACTCCTTGTGTCAAACTCCCGTAGATATGCTTACTTCCAGCAGAGGAAAAGACGAATCTTTTTTTACACTCTTGTCCCAGAAATCAGTTGAATATTGGTGAGGAAGTTTTAAGACCAAGGTGTCGTAGGCTATGTCCTGGCCCCTGGCCTTGGTGCCTGTGAAGATTCTCGCTGCTGTGCAGGGTATTTGAGCCTAAGGAAGACTGGGTCTTTGTGAAGTTCCACTAGTACTGTTTACCTATCCTTGTTTATGTCTGCATGTTGGTAAAAATCAGATTACTGACAGAAAAAATGAATTCATGTTTTGAAGTAAAGTAGGTTAGACAGTAAACCTAATCTTGACTTCTGAAGATAATTGTAAAACTCATTTTTTTTTTTTTTTAATGTTTATTTTGAGAGAGAACAAGCAGGGGAGGGCAGAGAGAGAGGGAGACAGAATCCAAAGCAGGCTCCAGGCTCTGAGTGGTCAGCACAGAGCCCGATGTGGGGCTCAAACCCACAAGCCATGAGATCATGACCTGAGCTGAAGTCGGCCACTCGACCGACTGAGCCACCCACGTGCCCCTAAGATTCATCGCTATAAAAACACTTGTAAGGTTTTTGCTTAATTTTGTTTATTTTTTCTATCCTAAGACTTGCTACATTTGTGATGAACAAGGACGAGAAAGCAAAGCAGCTACCGGTGCTTGCATGACATGTAATAAACACGGATGTCGGCAGGCTTTCCACGTGACGTGGTAAGTATGCTTCTGTCGTCGTACAAAACCGAAATTCTTGTGCTTCGTGCAGGGAAATACCTTGTAAATTAAAGGCTTAGGTACTCAAATATTTACAGTAAATTTTATTGGGATGATTTCTGTGTTTAGAGTTTCTTCTAAATAAAGATGATTCTAATAATTGAATTTACCAGAGCAGATTTTCAATAGGTGGATTCTGGTTCTCATGTTTTATTTAGTTTCATTTTGTTTAAAATATCGGTGTTTGTTACCTAACCTTTGATTTGTTGTTAGGACTGAAAGAGCTGATGTAGGTAAACTTAGTGCGGTGCCTGCAATATTAGTAAGGATTTTAATCAATGATCGTGTTTCTTCACTGCATGTTTGAAGGTGGGGGAGAGGGGGAAAGCAGTCACTATCATATTCTCAGTATTCTGGTGGCTACTTCTTAAGAAGTTACTTAAGATACTTTTTTGGCATAAAATTTCAAGAGTAAAAATTATCCTAAAATAAAATATTCAACATGATAGACAACAGTTCAAAATTAAAGTTTGGGAATAATCCAAGGACTTGTTACTTTTAGGAAATAGTCTGTATTTAGCAGCCAGTATAGACACATGCTTTATTTCCTGAGCTTTTAGTGTATGGATTTAAGAAGTCCATTTTAGATTAATTTTGGGGAATGGGAAAGACTTTTGGTTGTATACATTCTGTTATTAATGAACTTAATTTTTCTAAGATGAAAATTCTTTCTTGGGTAAAGATATATGCTAATACTACTGTAACTTTGGAATATTAAAAGTGGAAGGCCAAATTGACAAGATAACGATTATAAACTTTAGCACTTTGTGGGTTTTTTTTTTTTAAATGAATATCGTAACTTTAGGATTCGATTCCATTTCTTGTATTGTTTTTGACTGGAAGACACAGCTTATGTTTATCTTGCCTCCTGTATGGTTCTATGAACTGAAGCATTTCCTTGTAACAGTACGTAATCTGCATCTATGGGGCACATCCCATCCCAAGTCATTTCAGTCCTTTAGAAGCCTGGCCTTTCTGTTAGTACCTGTGGTAATAGAGTGAAGAAGTAAAATGGGTGGGGGGTATCTTAAAACAATTTAATGTCTATTTGGTAATGTTAAACATTTATATAAATGCATGTTTAAAACATACATAAATCTTCATTCTTACTAGAGGTAGATGGATCAAAAGTTTATTATAAGCTACAAATGTAACTTAAAAAATATGTACTTGATCACAGTAAGAATAAAGCTTTACATTTGCCCCCTTTACTCTTAGATGTGTATAAGGTTTAATTACAAACCTTACATGCTTGGAAGTGAGTTTTAATTTATTTATATATACCTAACTGTAGTTTGAGATTTAATGTATACATATTATATTTTTATATATATTTTTTGGCTTTTATTTTCAGTGCTCAGTTTGCTGGACTACTTTGTGAAGAAGAAGGTAATGGTGCAGATAATGTCCAATACTGTGGCTACTGTAAATACCATTTTAGCAAGCTGGTAAGAATTTATCTTGAACTTGCAAAATTCTGTTTTATAAAAAAGGCATAATAGCTGTTGCTTTTCTCTTGATTTTTGTGTGAAATTGTTTGCAATTTCATGGTCTCTCCTGGGATTTAAAAGATCTAGTAATTCTTAAAGATTTTGCTTTGCTTTGGTTCATTTATAATGATGAATATTATAAAATAAGTTCTATTAATTAATAGTACATGTTAGGATACATTTAATAGAAAAAGCATGTGTAAAGAACTCTATAATCTAACTCTGGTGATTTTTCTCACTTGTTAGTCATCTTTTTTGCTATATTACTATTATTTACTTATTTTCATTTTTATTTACTAGGAGATAGTAAAACTGAAACAAAGCTGTTTTGTAACTTCTTGGTTGAAGATGTTGAGAAAAATGTATTTAAATACAACTTTGGGAATATTTTAGATTTTTGCCAATTTTTACTGTTACATAATAGCATAGATGATTGAGTTGGTAAAATTTGGTTAGTTGTTACATATATTGTGTCTGTTTTCCTTTGAAGGATCGATATTTAATGTCCTAAGTGTCTATTTTTTTTAGTCTTCAATGATGACAGATTGGTACACGAAAGTTTAAGTCTTCTTTGTTTTTAGTGTCTTGTTTATATTTTTATTAACTTTCCCTTGTGAATGGGGCTTTTTTTTATTCCTTTCTTTTAGGTAAATAGTAAGGGCCTCTTACTCATGAAATCAGCTCATGATTCTCTTCTGGTTCATGCATATAAAATACTTAGATTGTGCAAATATATTGCTTGCTATCAAAAACTTTTATTTTAAGGACAAAGAATATTGAAGTGTTTTAAGACTAATTTTGAGATAGTAAAATTGAAAATTTTGCTTTCTAGATGTTAAAAGCATTTTGGAATCTTAGTTTTCTAAATGGAAGATGATACAGATCAAAATTCAGAAATAATGAAAATGGATTATGAGAGTCTGTAAATTGAATTTTCTCATTGCTAGTTATTGACATGTTGTTGTCCCATTTGCTCGTTAGGGAGGAAAAGTCTAATAATTTAATAAGATTATTTAACCTACATTTGCATAGAATTTGAATGCCTTTCATAGTCATTTTTGTCTAATTTAAACTAGTTATGGTACCACCCAGTTTTAAATACCTCAAATAACTCTCACTGTCATACTTTATTATGAAATTGTTTAAATATTTTAAACAGAAATGTGCATACTTTTATTAATGCTTTGAGAAATGCATGGGTCTAATGCTGACATTTCCTTTAATTTTTTTCTTAATGAATTGCAGAGACAAGTTTTTAGAAAACTATGCCCTAATACTGAAAGTATGAGATATAAAGGCTTCTTGCTTTTTCTAGTGTGGCAGAAAAGTAACTCTCCAAATATTTTCTTTTCTTTTTTTCTAGTCTTGGCATCCTTCCTCAGTATGGCATTCTCTATTTTGGTTGGAACTCCTTTTTTTTTTTTTTTTTTTTTTTTTTAAAGAAGACAATGAAAAATTATAGTTGATTTCTTTTAAGAGGTGGTTTTGTGATAAAGTGACAAATAAGCTCCTGCTTATTTGAAAATATAATCTATTTTCACACATTTTCATAAATGTACAAAAATATGGCATTAATGTTGAATTTAGGTTTAGATTTTCCTTTATAATGCAATAGACAGCATATAGATGGTGTCTAAACTGGATTATATAGTTTGAAATAGCAAGGTGGTTTTTTTTTTTTGTTTTGTTTTTTTGTTTTTGTTTTTACTTCAGTAGACATTTTTAAATACTGCACACTTGAATTGGTTTAAGCCTAACAGAAAGATTATTTAAAAAATTTTTATATACATATACATGTATGTATATATATTTTCTTTTTTAGAAAAAGAGCAAACGGGGATCTAATAGGTCATATGATCAAAGTTTAAGTGATTCTTCCTCTCACTCTCAGGATAAACATCATGAGAAAGAGAAAAAAGTAAGTGGATTTGTTGTTGCTATATATGTAGCACATCTACTTAATAGTTTTTTTTTTTCCCTTTTTTAGATAAAATTAAGTTCTTGATAGCTGGATTGAGACATGGAAATACTGAAAATTTTTGACTAATTGAGAGTATAAAGTCAAAGAGTAGGTTTAAAATAATGCCATATTTGTGAATATGTTTGTATGTACCTGTTTCAACTGAAAATTTGAAATACAGCTTGACCAAAAGCATGAGAGAGATTTCTTGCATGTGTTACTGTGGTCATCTTGTGAAATCTTTAGGTGACTTCAGCGTTTGTGGCTATACATTATTAACTATTTCACATGTAAGTAAAAATCTCATCATCTTTTTCACTTTATAATGGAACAGTTTTGAAGTTCTGTATATTCTTGACTTTTTCTCCCCCAGTGGTGCTGCTAATGGTTTATTATTATTATTTTTTTAATGGCCAAATGTAATATCATTTGAGAATATTTTATCTTTTAATAAAGCACTAAAAGCTTGCCTGATACTAATCTGTCTTTTTCTGACTTACCTTTTTTCTGCTTACGTTTTTATTTATTTTAAAGGATAGGATATGAGTAATTTTTAGTGAACTAATAATAAGTACAGTAGAATCATTCATAGGTTATATTGCCAACATAGGAAAAGGATACTACTGTGAATTGTTTTTAATGAAGTGAGGATAAAAAAGACATCTTCAATTGGAAAGTAATACTACTCTTAAACATTTGGTATAAACTAGTTTGGAACCTTTTCATGTCTGTAAATTCTTAGGATTTGGGAACAGATTTGATTTGAATTTATGTGTGTGTCTTTTTTTAAGGTAAACATTTTTAAAGCTTAAATTTTTAATTTTGAACTTGGGTTTTCAGTTATGAGTGAAATAATAATTATAACTTTGTATTTGCCTTTATAGCATTTGTTAGGTTTATATATATGTTTTATAGACCTTATAGGCAGCAAGTATACATATTCATCTTGATTTCTTTTACGAGGTGGTTTTGTGATAGTGACAATTATAGGGTTCTATTTTGCTGTCTTGTTTGGATTACTGATGGGAAAATGGCAGATTGGGTTTAATTAGCAGTTTTACTAAGAAGCGCTGTGAGGTTTTATGTAAGCTTATTTTAATCCACGAATGAGGGATATAGGTAGGGCTCATTGTAAATTGTGAAGAGGGAAGTCTTACTGATGATATTCTTCTCTTCAGCCATTTCATGAGCATTATCTTCTTTAAAGAAGTGTTTGTGGTATGACCATGTTTATCCTAATATATGCCCGTCATGGTTGTTTTTAATGGTCAGTTATTAAATGTAGTACAGTGTTTAATAAATACAGTGCTAATGACTATATTTATCTTTTTTGTTGTAGGAATGAGATTTTCATTTTATGAGTGTTTTTACAGTTGAATACTAGGTTAACAACATTGTATTTAGTCAAACTGTTTAGCTATGAATTTTAGCAGTTGGTATTTTCATTAGTATATGAATACTATTTGCATTTTGTTTTTGGCATATGTAAGATTAGTATAACTTGATTTTGTTGTCAAACTTAAAATCATTTCTACATTTTATTTTGTAATAGTTTTTCTGATAATCTATAAAGGCTAGGAGGTAGACATAGTATACATTTATTATTCTTGGACGTGGTTGCTTGCCTTGGGAATATTTGGGAAGGGACTTTTTTTATTATGGTATGATGCTAAATGATAATACAGCTGTAAAGACTGGGTGTTATAGACTGTGTCATCCTCTATCCCTCTCTATCTCTTTTAAGATTGTAATATCTAGTAGGTTTATCTAGTATATTCTTACCCTGTTATAAAATGTTGCATTGAACGGTAGCACTCACAATCCATTCTGATTTTAGAATACTGTATATTGTGAGGTGAATTTTGGTCTTATTCATGAGGTATGTTGGAGTCACTCTCCCTTCGAATTTTTTTATTTGCCTTCATACTGGTACATATTTTAAAATCTATTTTAAATATTTTGTATTAAGTTATAACTGAGTGGTCGTCATAAAGAATATTTCATACTGATTGTTGTGCTATCCAGATCCCTTATTTGAAAATGAAATCAACAGTTTATAAATTACCTTTTTATGTAACTATGAGAACATAAAAAAGTGCATAGTTTTTGCTTTTCAGAGAATTTATGTGTGACCCAAGATATATTAATACTGGTTAGGCATTAACTGTGAGAAAGGAAAATTAATAGTGAGTTACAACTTTGAATAAAGGACAGTTTCCATACAAATGGAAAAGTTGGCATATATATGTATTTTTAAAGGAACAAAAGTACGTGTTTGAAATGAATTGAAACTATGTATAGGAGGGGTTTAATTCAGTCATTACACAGTTTGTATCTTTATTGTTTAAGAAGAATACCCTCTAAGACTATTTAAAAAAAATTTTTTTTTTTAACGTTTATTAATTTTTGAGACAGGGAGAGACAGCATGAATGGGGGAGGGTCAGAGAGAGAGGGAGACACAGAATCTGAAACAGGCTCCAGGCTCTGAGCTGTCAGCACAGAGTCTGATGCGGGGCTCGAACTCACGGACCGCGAGATCATGACCTGAGCCGAAGTCGGATGCTTAACCGACTGAGCCACCCAGGTGCCCCTACCCTCTAAGACTATTAATGTTCATTATAAAACAGAATTTTCTTTTAAGCCTAGTATTTTTATGTTTACAGAAGTGAGACTGTGGGCCAAGGTTAGGAAATGGAGAAGGGGTATCAGACATGGCAATACGTGGTTGTATTGTGAGGTTCCCAGCTTCAGAAAGGATTTTTTTCTGAAAGTTAATTTGTGGGTCTTTATTTAGAAATCTGTGGTTATTTAATGCATTGAGATAATGCAGTTCAAATGATCCTCTCCCTACTCATTAATGTTAACTAATCCATGATGTATTAAAAGTGTGGTATTATACTTAACCATACTTTGCAGCAAAGTCACCATTAGTGACAATGTATTATGTGGAAATGCGCTCATTTCCATGTAGGTTTCCTAGAAAATTGTTCTGTCCCCTACTGTAGCTATGAGGGACTATCTCCTGCAGTGTTCTCCACCCCCCTTACTTGCTCTACTTTACTGTTACTAACAATTGGCAATAGATAAAGGAGCTTTTGCCAACATAAATATTGTTAGTGTATGCTGGGTGTTTGTGGGAGGTAGGTTTGCAGTCAGTGTTTTGTGAACCACAGATATTGACTTACTGTTTTGTAGGAATACTCATTTCTTTGAAGAGAACTGGGCTACTTCTGTGGCTCTCAGAGGACAAACTCTCATTCACAGAGTTGTCATTACTTTTCTGTATCTTTTTAAAAGTTTTCAGCATTGAGAGCTACCTGTCATCCCCTTTCCTTTTTTGTGTACTTTCCTTTTGGAAATCTTCCACTCAGGTTAAGGCTTTAAGCTTCTACATGTGCAAAGAGTTAAGAGAGGGCAAGGTCTTTTCAGGAACAGCAGTTAAGAATGCCTGGGGTGTGTGTTTGGTGGGGCTGAAGAGTGACAGGAGACCACTTGGTCAAAAAAGGGCAGTTCCTGAGGATTTTATAAGTGATGCTCGTTTGATCCTTCATCCTGAGGTGTTGGGCAGCCAGCCAGAAGGATTAAAATTTTGTTGACTTCTGATTTTGCAATAATTTTAGACTCTGAGAAAAGTTGAAAAATAGTACACATTTCTCTGTACCACTCACCCAAATTTTCCAAATGTTGACATTTTAAGCTTTATCATGTCGTCCCTCCCCTCCCCTCTTTGCTGTCCCTCTTTTTCACTCTGTACATTCTTTTTCTGCATTACTAGAGAATAAATTAGAAACGTAATACCCCTTTAGCCTAAGTGTACTACTCAGTGTGTAGTTTTAATAAAAAGGGGGATTTCCTACATGATTATAGTACAATTATCAGAATCAGTAAATTAACATTTTTTACAGAACCATTAGCTAATCTGCACATCCCATTCAAATTTCCCCCACTGGTATCCTCCATACTGACGGGGAAACTTTTTCTGGGTCAGAATCCAATCCAGGATCACGTTTAGTTGTCATGTCTCCTCAGCTTTTCAGTCTGTTCTTCTGGAATATTTCCTTAATTCTTTGTCTTTCATGACCTTGATGACTATGAAGCCCTGTTTCAGGTTCTTGGAGACATTGCTTTGATCTTAACAGTGGATTTTATGGTCACACCCTTGTTTTACTCTTCCCGGAATGGTTTCCTGAGGGTACTCTTCAGTACCTTGTTACTCTTCAGAAATTGGTTTCCTTTTAAAAGTGTGTTACCAATTTTATGTAGACATTAGTTTTTGTATACTCAACTTCTAGTCAGCTGATTAATTTTCTTCATTATACACTGATACTCATAGATTGCCATTTATATAGTTGAGTTGTTCATGAAAAGGTGGTACTGTTTATCTTTGTCTGGAAGCCATTCTTTTATATTGTCTGCTTTTTGCATAGTATATGAATTTTCAGGACCACCAAATAACCTTTCCTGATTTAGTTTATCTCTGTATTCCTTTATTTTTTTAAACAAAAAATCAGATTGCACTTGCAACATACTACTTAAAAAATCGCCTTAGTTAAATCATCCAATTCATTAAATACACTTTCTACTTTCTGTGTTACCACAGGCAACAATGTTGTTAAACTTTCAGCTTCTGTATAACAAGGACCCCTTTTCCTCTAATATACAATTAAATTTCTCTCACTTTGTTTTATGCTCTGGTTAGCAGCCTTCCTGAAAGGCCAGAAGGTTTCAAGTAATAGTCTCTTCAGTATTCATTAGTCTTTCCTCATAATCTCCTGAAAGTCCTTTTAGCTTTTGCCCATTGCTTAATTCCATGCCACTCCCCCATCTTAGGGTTTTTTGTGATGGTAGTGTACCACGCCTCATAACAAAATCTGAATCAGTTACCTCTTGCAGCACAATAAATTTCCCTAAAGTTGAGTAGCTTTACTATAATAAACATTTATTGTCTCACAGTTTCTGTGGGTCTGGAATTTGGACTTAGGGTTTTTCTAGCTCAGGGTCTCTCATCCAGTTGTGGTCAGGATTTTGGCAGGAATACAGAAGCTTGATTCAGGCTGGAGGATGTGCTTCCAAGGTGGCTTAGTCCCATGGCTAGCACGTTGGTGCTGGCTGAGTAAGAACCTCACTTTCTGGCTGCGTGGGTATTTCATTAGGGCTGCTTAGGTGCTGTGTGACAGGGCACCTAGTTTTCCCCAGGGTGAGTGATCTAAGAGCAAGGTGAAAGCTGCAGATTTTTTTTTTTTTTTTAACGTTTATTTTTGAGAGAGCGAGTGAGCGCAAGCAGGGGAGGGGCAGAGAGAGGAGACACAGAATCCAGAGCAGGCTCCGGGCTCTGAGCTGTCAGCACAGAGCCCGATGTGGGGCTTGAACTCAGGAACTGCTAGATCATGACCTGAGCTGAAGTCGGACACTTAACTGACTGAGCCACCCAGACACCCTGAAAGCTGCAGTTTTTTTTTTGTGACCTAGCCTCGGATGTTACATGTTGCCTTCCTACCCCCCTTGTTGAATGACTTTTTTTTTAACTTTTTTTTTGGTGGTAAAATATATATAAAATAGCATTTGCCATTTTAACCACTTTTAAGACACTTCATTTTTGCAATATTCTGTCGCTTACACAGAGCAACCTATTCAGTGTATTTGGATACTACCTATGGGCAAAGATCATGGGATATTCTTGGAGGCTGGCTACTCCACCTTGAGAATTGGGTAGATACCCTGTTTCCTATTAAATTTTTCACTCATAGGTTTTAGCATCCATTGATGCTTCTACCTGAAATAGTGTTTGACAGAAAATAATTTTCCATAATTCATTCTATATCCATTAATTAGTTGGTATTCTGTAAATTAGAGCTTCCCTCCCTTTCTCTCATTTTTCATCAGTAATGGGGAAGGGAGGATTCTATAAAGGAAGTAGCCATAGATACAGGAAGAAAATTAGGAGAGATCTAGGATGTGAATATTTTAAGAAAGTTAGTGCTCAGCAATTAGATGCATTTGAGAGATCAACTAATATAAAGCAAGTATATGTCTTTTGGATTTAATGCTGAAGAAGTTCTTGAGACAGTCTCAGTGTAATGGTCAGAGGAGAAGCTAATTGAAGTTGGTAGATGAATAGAGTAAATATGAGGAAATGTAAATAGAGTATTTAACTCTTTTAAAAGAATCTTGGATGTCAATAAGAGGGAAGAAATAGGGCAATAACCGGAGGAATACATGATACTAAGGTGTAGTAGTGAACAAGAAGAATACTTTGTCTTCCTGTATTGTGGGAGGAGGAAGGAAAGAGTCATTTAGATCCTTAACTTGGTCACCTGGATAATGAAGCAGAGAAAATAGGTATGGACAGAATCCTAAGGGAGATATTGCTATGCAGATTGGGTGTAAATATAAGGAAAAGGAACAAGTGAGTTGTTGTCAAAAGTGTTTAAAGTAGTAAGTCATGGGATCCAAGTTGGATAAATAGATGGAAGTGAAACTAGGGGACAGGGTCACATAGATTTGGACAAAATATTGGAGCAAGGGTCTGGAAGACTCAGTGAGGTCCAAGAACAAGTAAGAGTGTGAATCAACGCAAAGTATGGAGAAAGTATAGATCATAGTGGTTTAATATTTCACTGGTCGTTCTGACATCAGTTATTGCGAGACAGGTCTCCATGGGTCTCTCGGATTCGTACACATCTTATGAATAGAGGCCTTGACTGCCTTTGTTCCAGGTTATCTTTTCAGAGTTGTTTACGTAATGAACAGTCTTGGAAAATGGAGGCACCGTCATCAAGAGCAAAGGGCAGATTTGCTTATAGCCATGGAAAATATATAGAGATACTATCTCTTTCTGGGGTATTTGGCAGTAGGCCTGCTTACTGTTCAGAATTGGGTTTCCTAAGCCCAAAGTTCCTCTCCTGTAATGAAACCCACTATGTATGCAAGCATCATTTGACACTTTTCAGGTCATCGTGTTAAAACTGGGACTTGGGGAACCCGTGGAAATGCTGACATTTCTGGCTACTCCTGTTGTTGTGAGTAATAAAGCCCTTTGTGTTTTTTTTTTTTTAATTTTTTTTTTAACGTTTATTTATTTTTGAGACAGAGAGAGACAGAGCATGAACAGGGGAGGGTCAGAGAGAGAGAGAGGGAGACACAGAATCTGAAATAGGCTCCAGGCTCTGAGCTGTCAGCACAGAGCCCGACGCGGGGCTTGAACTCACGAACCGTGAGATCATGACCTGAGCCGAAGTTGGCCGCTTAACCGACTGAGCCACCCAGGCGCCCCAACCCTTTGTGTATAACCAGGACTCTAGTATCTTCTTGCAGCATCCATGAAGCTGGCAGCTCACTTGTTAAATAGGATAGTAGACCCTTCGTAATTTCTGGCACAAGATGTTATTATACCCATATTGAAGAAGAGAGAATTTAAGTGAATGCTATTGGAATTGAGGATGTTCGGGAATTGTGAGATTTGTCGACCTAGGATTAACCTTATTTTGGCTAATTGTGGTCTTGTGGTCAGGGCTGTTGGGATGCTGTGGTTGAAGGTCTTACATGGAGTAGGGAAGAATTACCTAAAGAAAAATCATGGGCAGACAAAAACAAGAGATACCTACTAGTAAATGACAGAGCCAGGATTTAAGACCAAGTATGCCTGACCCCAAAGTCCATGGATTATTTTTCATATATCTTCCTGTCTTTTTCTTGGAGGTTTAATAATCACATTTCTTTAAAAGTTAGATAAATCAGATATATTACAAAACTTTTCTTTTGTATGAGTACACATGGTGAAGTTTTTTCATGTTCTAAAAAGAATGCTAGTGCAAAGAATCTTGGGAATCTTTTTTTTCCTTATGAATCTTATATAGTGTTTCAGGAGGTTGTTATTTAGCCTAGTAAATGTTTGGGAGAAGGGATTTATAAAGAGTGTGTAGCTTAGAAGGGATAGATACCTTGTCAAAGAGGATGGATGACAAGTGAAAATTACAAGTCGGTGTGAATAACCTTTTTGAAATTTTTCTTGAATTTAGATGTTGAAGACCAACATTAATACAGTGTGCATCAATTAAATGGCATGTCCATGAAATGGGCTTTTGTGACTAATTGAATTGGTTGAAGGCTAAGTTCTTTAGTCTATAGAGTTATTATTTTTCGTAAGGTTGAGATTCCACAAGACATAAAGACTCAAATGCTTACATACATTTAGGTGTTTAGGGTTATATTCCAGCTATCTAAAAACCATAGCATTATGGAGATTCAGTGACTATAAGGAATTGTTTTACTATTATAATACAAATATTTGTCAATATATTATCTATGTTAAACTATCTAGTTTAATTTCCTTTTTCATAGTTGAAGAAATAAGGACATGCATGTTTAATTGATAAACGTTTATGAAGCATCTACTGAATTTCAGACACCATGCTCATTTCCTAGGAAAACAAATTAAAAATGTAGAGTGTCTCATTGATATTAAACAGTTTGTCCAAAGTTATACATTTGGGAGCCTAATAGTGAGAAAGCTCAGTTTATATTTTTAAACTTTTGTGCTCTGTTCATTTGACTTTTGTATGTTTCAGAAATGGAGCTACAAGCAGTGAGAGTGTTGAGTAAATAGGTGAAGTTTTTTGAAAAGATGTTTACTGTATTTCCTCTAATTTGATTTGTCACTGATTGATACATACCACTAAGAAAGAAAAAAGGATGCCGAGTAAATTGTGACATAGGATCACCGTAATATACGTGTCCATTTTATAGGTTTAAATAAGTTACTTAGAATCTGTTAAATATGGCATGTCAGGAGCTTAAATTTCATATTCTTTCCCCCAAATAAGTATTAGATAATTACTTTAAGGTGTATATATAAAATGGTTATTTATCACTATTTAGCTACTTATAGCACCTAATTTTTAGAAATGATATAAATGGCCAAGAATAAATGAAAAGTTATGACTCGTGTGGAGTGGGATATGTGTGCCTCACGTTTCTCATTGTGTCTAGGTGATATTAGTATTTAATCTCATAGGATTGTTGTAAAAATTAAGTGAATTAATGCATCTAAAAATGCCTTGGCACTTCTTAAAAAAAATTTGTTTTTTAGGATTTATTTTTGAGAGAGAGAGTGAGGAAGGGCAGAGAGAGAGGAACAGAGGATCCCAAGCAGGCCCCACACAATCAGCGCAGAGCCCAATATCGGGCTGGAACCCACCAACTGTGAGATCATGATCTGAGCCACAGTCCAATGCTCAGTTGATTGGGCTACCCAGGTGCCACCCCTGCCTTGGCATGTCTTAGAAGTGCTAGTTGGAAATCTGGTTGTCCGTGCAGAAAACTGAAAGGCACCTTAAGTGTTAGTTAATATTATTAATATTATTATATTTAAAATCCATGATTTTAAAAGACAAATAATGGGGGAAGGGCCTTTTAATAGGAGTAAAAGATGCAGTATATATACAAAAGATGCAATATGCACTTAAAATTTTTTTAGTTAAAAACACTTTTTAAATAAATTTTTAAAAATGTTTATTTATTTTCAAGACAGCACAAGACAGGGGAGGGATAGAGACAGAGAGGGAGACACAAAATCCAAAGCAGGCTCCAGGCTCTGAGCTGTCAGCACAGAGCCCGACGCGGGGGTCAAATCCAGGAACCGTGAGATCATGACCTGAGCTGAAGTCAGATGCTTAACTGACTGAACCACCCAGGCACCCCTTTATTTAAAAATTGTTTTAATTAAAAAAATTTTATTCCTAATTTTGCTTAATAATTTTATTTATAAAAGACTGGAAGAAAAGTCAATAGGTGTTAACCATGATAGCTCTACTATATTTAGCTTTTTTGTTTTAAGACTGTTTCCTAAATATTGTTTAGTTTGTTTTTAAATAACTTATATACCAGGTTATTTTTACCTTTCTATTTTTTCTTTAAGTTTTTTAAATGTTTATCTTTGAGAAGGAGAGAGAGCGAGAGAGTGAGCGAGCGTGAGAGAGAGCATGCATGAACATGAGCAGGGGAAGGGCAGACAGAGAGGGAGACACAGAATCAGAAGCAGGCTCCAGGCTCTGAGCTGTCAGCACAGAGCCAGAGGTGGGGCTCGAACTCATGGAATGTGAGATCATGACCTGAGCCAAAGTCAGATGCTCAACTGACTGAGCTACCCAGGTACCCCTTACCTTTCTATTTTAAAAGATTTTAATATTACAAGAAATTTGTATGAATAGTACAATGAACAACTATGTAGGTTTAACCTAGATTCAACAATTGTTGACATTTTACACCACATTTGATTTATCTTTATACATATGCATAAAATACAGAGACATTTAAAAAACCTTGTGTATCCATTTGAGAATTAATTGCTTACATGGTGACACTCCATCTCTAAATAGGCATGCATCTCCTAAGGACATTTTCCTACATTGCTGCAATGTAACTATCTTACTTAAGAAACATAACATTAATGTAGTAGAAAGTCATGTATTATATTATTCATTAATTATTAATGTTATAAATGATCACCTATGATTATATTTAATATATTAGTGTAATATAATACTACTTTGATATAACATTAAATACTTAGGAAATAAAACATAATTAATTATGAAATATAACCACTATTTAATACATAGTCTATCCAAATATCTCCTTTTGTCCCAGTAATAGCTGTACTTTAATAGCTGATTTGAAAAATTGACTCAGGATAGAGTGAAGTATCAGATACTGCATTTAGTTATTTTTCTTTAATTTGCTATAATCTAAAAACAGTCTCCAGGCTTTTCTGTCTTTTTGACATTGATATTTTTCAAGAGTCCAGACCATTTGTTTCACAGATTATCCTTCTCCAGGGATTTTTCTTATTTATTTACACCTCCTGATTAGATCCAGGTTAAATATATTTGATAGAATTACCACATAAGGGGTGTGTTGTTCATAGCGCATCACCTCCTTTAAAAGAAAATATCATCATATCATATTCTTTTACTGGGGATGGTATTTAGAAGCCAGTTCTGTTTGGCGTGTGTCCCTGTTTTACAGTGGACCCCTGCCTGGAAGGGTGATTTGAAACTTAGATCAGTCCTTCTTCTCTGTAGGCCTCTTGCATTTGTCCAGTATTGGCAAGGACAAAACCCTTGTCTCAGATGCTGTTCTCACACTGGCCCCCAGTGCTTTCCAGTGGAGACTGTTGATTTGGGGGTTTATTTGCTACTTCCTTCTCCCGTCACAAATACTGTTACCATGTATGTCTTTAGGGCTTTGTCCCAACCCGCTTGTATTTTGGAGTTCATGGCGATATTTTGAACAATTGGTTTTGTTGTAAATGTTAGTCCACGGATTTTGGTTTTCTTGTTTAAGCTGTTTCTTTTTATGTGGGGACTCAGATTGGGAAACTGTGTGCTATATGTTGCCACCAAATTCCCTTTCTTACTATTTTATTTTTTCTTATTTTAAAAGGAGTTTTCTACTTGTGTAATTTTATCATCTGTATGTATAAAGACTATAGATTTTTATATGTTAATTTTATTTTTTTTTTATTAAATTTTTTTTTTCACGTTTTATTTATTTTTGAGACAGAGAGAGACAGAGCATGAACGGGGGAGGGGCAGAGAGAGAGGGAGACACAGAATCGGAAGCAGGCTCCAGGCTCTGAGCCACCAGCCCAGAGCCCGACGCGGGGCTCGAACTCACGGACCGTGAGATCGTGACCTGGCTGAAGTCGGACGCTTAACCGACTGCGCCACCCAGGCGCCCCTATATGTTAATTTTATATGCTACTACCTTATTGTATCATGTGAGGTATTTTTATCACTGATAATTCACGCAATCATTGGTTCACGTAAAATTTTATTTTATTAAAAAATTTTTTTGAAACGTGTATTTATTTTTTGAGAGACAGAGACGGAGCATGAGCTGGGGAGGGGACAGAGAGAGAGGGGAAGTCACAGATTCCAAAGCAGGCTCCAGGCTCTGAGCTGTCAGCACAGAGCCTGATGCAGGGCTCGAACTCATGAACCATGAGATCAAGACCTGAGCTGAAGTTGGACGCCTAACCGACTGAGCCACCCAGGCGCCCCTGATTCACTTAAAATTTTAAAGGGGGTATTAACCTCAAGTGATAATTTGTGACAGAAGTAGTACAAAGTAGTTTCACAATACCTTAGTGTGTTATCAGATCTTTTGTGTCATAATAGCTGTATCTTAACAGCAAGTGATTTTTGTTGTTGTTTTTCATTTCACAAATAGGCAGTATCAGAAACAAATTGATCTGAAACTTTTAGATATAGCATTTCATTTAAGAGGGGAGAATGTATGGAAAAGAAGTATGTAGCATATAGACAGAACATTTTAATAAAAGCAGTTTGGGGTAGCTCTCCAGCCACTTGTACTTCTCTGTACAAGCTTATTTTGCTTCTCCTATGATAATGATAATGCCTTGGGCCCTATATTTCTCTCTCCATAGTAGTTCTAACTCCTAATTCTGTTTATTATGATAAAATACATGTAACATTTACTATCTGAACCATTTTTTTTAATGGAGCATCTCAAGATTTTTTTTAAGTTTGTTTTTTTAGACAATCCTCTAATTCTTTTTTAATTTTTTTTTTTTTTTTGAGAGACAGAGCAAGAGAGAGAGAGAGAGAGAGAGAGAGAGAGAGTGGCAGAGAGAGAATCCCATGAGGGGCAGAGAGAGGGAGAGAGAGTGCAGAGTCTGAAGTGGGGCTCTAGCTCACCCAAAGTGGGGCTCCAGCTTAGCTAAAGCAGGGCTTGACCTCATGACCCATGAGATCATTACCCGAGCCAAAGTTGATGCTTAACTGACTGCGCCACCCAGGCACTCCAATTTTTTTTAATGTTCGTTCATTTTTGAGAGAAAGAGCGAGAGAGCACAAGTGAGGGAGGAGCAGAGAGAGAGAGAGAGAGAGGGACACAGAGAATTCAAAGCAGGCTCTGCGCTGTCAGTGCAAAGCCCGATGAAGTGCTTGAACCCATGAGCCAGTGAGATCATGACCTGAGCCAAAGTCAGAAGCTTAACTGACTGAGCCACCCAGGCACCCCTATCTTAACCATTCTTAAGTGCATATAGTTCGGTGCACTGATAGCTGTGTCAGGACAGCAACAAGTCTAAAACCTCAATGCGCGTGCTTTGCCAGAGATTGAAAATGGCAAAATCATCAGTCACAGAAACTTCTAGGTCAAATGCATAATGAGGGGCCCTAAAGGTAGAGAATATAGCTTGCTGCACAGATTCCAGCACAACCTGTTGGTTTGGGCTCCTCTCAAAGAATGCATATTTGCAGGAGAGCTGATATAAAGGAACAAGTAAAAATGCCAATGAATCATATAGAGGCTTTAATACCTAAAAAGTTCGGGGCGCCTGGGTGGCGCAGTCGGTTAAGCGTCCGACTTCAGCCAGGTCACGATCTCGCGGTCCGTGAGTTCGAGCCCCGCGTCCGGCTCTGGGCTGATGGCTCGGAGCCTGGAGCCTGTTTCCGATTCTGTGTCTCCCTCTCTCTCTCTCTCTCTGCCCCTCCCCCGTTCATGCTCTCTCTCTGTCCCAAAAATAAATAAACGTTGGAAAAAAAAAAAAGTTCAACAAGACGCCTAGTCTCCTTTTTGATAGTGGGGTAGGGTATGGAGACCTACGAGGGATCAGACATTGTAAATCTGCTCACATAGTTCGAAATAACTTCACTTGTTGAGCAGGTCCCTGAATTTTATTGTGGTTTTTCACCTTGCCTTGGTGGGAGAGGTGTGATAACAAGGAAGGAAGAGTGTTGAGAGTGATGCTACTGACTCAACAGCCCATAGCGAAAGCTTTAGAAATCAGAGGATAGAGAGACACTAAATCCTGGCATACCTGTTGGTGTGACATTTGGCAAGGGGATTTAGATTGTCCTGAAGAAGCGCTGCAGACTTCTATCGGAGCCCTTGCAGTGTGCACGTGAACTGACTTGATCCTCTGGTTATAAGTGGTATGGCAAAGAAGGCATTGGCAGTGTCCAGGACAACTTAGCAAGTACCATCAGTCCTTGTAATAGATTAAGTCTGTAGCAGCTGTGACTGTGAGAGCAATAACTAACTCAGTTGACAGTAATTTACTATTGTTAAGTCTCTAGCTCCTGTTCACCTTTTTTTTTTTTTTTTTCCAGTGGCCTTGCAAGGTTTTTGTGTTGAGATAGCACATCTGTTACTGTAAGTCTTTAATCAAGGTTGTGGTTTCCCTTTGTCCTCCTGGAATTTCTGTTCCATTTCTCTTGGGCCACTGAGGGAAAGGAAATGGTTTGGGAAGCTATTTTTATGTTCCATTAGCACTTCCTGATTGGGGGAATACTGTTTGGCACTTACAGGTAGGTAATGACAAGCATATAACACAGGAATTTGTAAACTTTTTCTGTAAAGAACCAGATAGTAAATATTTTAGGCTTTGCAGATCACATACAGCCTCTGTCACATATTCCCTCTCCCCACCTCCACCCCCTACCATTTTTAACAGTTCTTTAAAAATACAAAGATTATTGCTAGGTTGGGTGTCATATCAATTCCTGCTACACTTTTAGGTATATAAGCAGCACAAGAATAGTTAATTACCCAAAGGCTTGGCCTACAAAGTCATGTTAGCATCCTTGCCCTACTGAATCTGTCCACTGAATCCTAGTGCCTTTTTTCTTTAATGGCCCAGATAAGATAGTGATCTGGGTATCTTCTCTCCACATTCCTCAGCATACTCGAATGGTTATATATGGTCATTGATTGATTCCTTCTTGGTGACAGGGAAACCTCATCGCCATCTCTAATCATTTTTCTTCTTCACAAAACTGGTGTTGCCTTAAAGGATGAGGAGGTTGGGGAAGAGTGAGAGGTTGTGGGGTTAGAGAGTGGCTCTGTACCATTAAATATGCCTTTGTATTTACTTTCATTTTGAAAGGCACGGTGACTGCTCATGAGTCACTCAAATAAATTTCCCATCTTTTCAGAACTTACAATGCCCTATTAAGTGATGTCCTTGTGATCGATGCCATTTATTTCAACCCTTGGAACCCCTTGACTTAGCAGCCAGATTCTGCCCTTTGGTTGACTAGATCTTGGCTTAACATAGTGGGGACCTCTTTTGGAGAGCTTGCCTTAATCTGGAATATCTGCCACCCCATTACTAAAGTAGCCTCTCAAGTTTTCACCTACTTTCAGTAAGGTGGTAGTTTCATAAGGGCTGGGAGAGTGTTTCAGGGTGGCTTTGCCAACTGGTAAGACTTTAGCTAGATTTCTCATTATCCAGTGGTGACCTGTATCACACTGTAAATGCTCAGCATTTTAAATCCAATCTGGGGCATTAAGAGCCTGAATACTAGTCAAGGTCTCAACTGTAATTTTCCATGGGAATTGGTTTATCTCTGGAAAATCTCCCTGAGAGGACTGGAACTGCCTTTAAACAGCCGGGACCCACTGAGATCTTTTACTGTCATCTCTAAATGAAAATCAAGTTGGCAGGATAGCCTGCAGGAGGTGTTTTGCTACAGTTTTGCTGATGCCATTCTTCCTTCAAGTGAATCAGAGTTTTAAAGATTTGCCTCTTTTCTGTCCACTATGGTTGCATGCTAGCTTTCCTCCTTTCCTGTTCAGTAGAGGTCAGTGTCTCTGTAACTGTTACCTCAAGAGGGTTGGAGCATTTTGTCCTCCAAGGATGAATCTATATCAATAGATCATAGAACCTATGAATGAATCTTACTGTTAAAATTGGATGGAACTGAAGCCAACTGGTGTATTGTCAAGGAAGTCTTTCTCTCTGGAGAAGGTTTAGCAACCACCAGAACATCATTTGGACAGCTCTCTTTGTATTTCCCAGTTCTCAACCTGCAACCATCTCCTCAAATCCTTCTCCTTATAAAACAATAAAATGGAGGACGGTTTATTTACTGCCTGATTGCCCATATAATTTACTTGATAGGTTTGTTACCCGTTCCCATAGACTTCTCTTGGATCCCATTAATTGGCCTGTGGCGCCCTTATCCTTACTTTTCCAGAAGCCCCTGTCTCTCTCTAATGGCATCATGTTCTCATCACCAAGCTGTCAGGCGCTGTGAAAGAGGTCCATGATTACCCTACTTGTAACTGCTTAGGAGACAGAAGAATTCTGGGTCAGGGATGAAGGCCAGTTTGTTACTTACATGAGTCACAGGCCAGAGTATCAGTATTTTTGTACCATTCCCCCAAGACCCAGTTTCCATAAGGCAACACAGAGAGGGCCACGTGACATCTGCTTATGCCATCTGTTGCATTGTAGGAGAAAAACCTTGAGTTTAGGGCATTTGAATCTTTTCTAATGGACAGTAAGCATGGCTGCCCTTTGCTCCTAAGGTAGACACTCTGTCTTACGATTCTGTTCATTATACAACCTTGAAATGATAGTCTAAAACAATGGGTAAGGCATTGCCTCTCTCCTAAGACATGCAGAGAAAACAGTAGAGACTCCTATAGAATTGTCTCCCAACACTTAACAGTTCTCAAATTACGAGTTGGCTTAATATAGTGTTAATTTTTCATTCACAGCTAAGTCCAAAACCGGTGATCTTGATTGGCAGACAGCTTTCTTCCAGGTCATGAATCGGGAAATTAGGTTCTTTCCATCTTATGATTTAGCCTTCTTTTCTGTGTTGCTTTGATGGCTGCCATGGTCATTTGCATTAATCTCTGGAAGAGGAAGGAGCATGGACACTTAATTGTTGGGGGCTGTTAAGGACCATGCCCAGAGGTGACTTCCATGGTTTTTCATTCAGATTGCATTTGGCTAGAACCCAAAAGTTCTATAACTGCATATAACTGCAAAAGAAACTGAGGGAAGTGTCTAGCTATATATAGTCTCAGGAAGATAAAGAGATGGGTTTGGTGGATAGCTGGCATACCTCATTTTAGCCCATTCTTTTTGTTAAGTCATATGTAATTACAAAAACTAGAGAACATTTTAACCATTTCAAATTAATAATAATAAAAAAACCCAAAACCCACTCCTGAATCTGCCATCCAGAAATAGTCATCATTCTTACTAAGTAAAACATTCTAGGTGTCATTTTTATACATACATGTAGAAACATTAAAAAGGATGGTTAGGTTGATAAAAGTTATTTTGTTAAGATGATGTAATGCTGTTAATACTTAAAAAATATTAAAGTCAGATTTAGGTACATAGAAGAAAAAGTGAAGCAAAATAGATACCACAATTGAACTTCAAATAAAATTTCCTTATCACAAAGGATATTATTTCTGTAAATAAAACTTTAAGTTTAATGGATATTATAAAAACAAACACCATTATCTTTCCAGTTTAGATGCTCTCAGCTGTTAGAGAATATTGCTAAAGGAACAGGAAATTTATTATTTGGCATAAGAAGTTCAGAGGCTAGACTTTTCTAGATTGTTAATTTCACAATAGCCGGTCCAAGAGTGGCAGGGCATTGTGTTTTTGTGGTTCTTTTGGCTTTTCTGGGCATGATTGCCAGGTCGCTGCAGTTATTCCCAGGATCTTGACCTAATACTTGAACATCCGAAAGCAGGAAGGGAGTACCTTTTTAAGAATGGGATGTTCCGTTCATAGTCACCTCACAGAAAATGTCCCCTTCTGTTTTATTATCCCAACCCAAACCTATCCCAGACCTAAAGCAGTCAGTGGCTAAGGAGAATAGATTTATCTTTTTTTTTTTTTAAATTTTTTTTTTTTTTTTAACGTTTATTTATTTTTGAGACAGACAGAGACAGAGCATGAACGGGGGAGGGTCAGAGAGAGGGAGACACAGAATCCGAAACAGGCTCCAGGCTCTGAGCTGTCAGCACAGAGCCCGACGCGGGGCTCGAACTCACGGGCCGCGAGATCATGACCCGAGCTGAAGTCGGCTGCTCAACCGACTGAGCCACCCAGGCGCCCCGAATAGATTTATCTTAATTGACTCAGACACACCCATGTTCCCTGTCTGGGTTGGAGTATGAGGCCACTTTTATCAGTATATGAGAGAGTGATTAGCCAAAGAAAATCCCTTCTACAAGGAAGGGATTTATGTGTAATTACTGTTTGGTGGCAAACTATTATGTTTCTGACTAAATGCTTCAAAATCTATATTGAGTTCTGCTATAAAAACCTTAGCAACCCCATTTCTGCTATCCAATGTTTAAAAAAAATTTTCATGTTACATTTTTCAGGTTTGTAAAAACATAATCACTTCCTCAGAGTTCTGTATTCAGTTTGTTAGATGGTCACTACCAGGCCTCTTACCACAGCTTCGCCAGTAAGTTTTTTATATCATCTCTTAAATTGACTGAGTTTTATTGTCAAGTTTTTTCAAAAATAAGTTCTTACAGCCTGTATTCTCTTGAATTTTTTCATAATGGGAAATCATTCCTGCCTTAACTTTAGAATTCTTCTTCCATTCTATAGGTTGCCTTTTAGTTTTGTTTCCTTCACTGTGCAGAAGCTTTTTATTTTGATGTAGTCCTAATAGTTTATTTTTGCTTTTATTTCCCTTGCCTCAAGAGACATATCTAGAAAAATGTTGCTATGGCTGATGTCACAGAAACGTCTGCCTATGCTCTCTTGAAGGATTTTTATGGTTTCAGGTCTCACATTTTGGTCTTTAACCTGTTTTGAGTTTATTTTTGTGTATGGTGAAAGAAAGTGGTCCAGTTTCATTCTTTTGCATGTAGCTGTCCAGTTTTCCCAACACCATTTGTTGGAGAGACTGTCTTTTCCCCATAGTATATTCATTCCTCTTTTGTTAATGATTAGTTGACCATATAATTGTGGATTTATTTCTGGGTTTTCTGTTTTTTTCCATTGATCTATGTGTCTTTTTTTTTTTTTTTAATGTTTATTTATTTGAGAGAGAGTATAAGCTGGGGAGGGGTAGAGAAAGGAGGGCAGAGGATCCAAAGTGGGTTCTGTGCTGACAACAGTGAACTTGATATGAGGCTCGAACTCACAAACCCTGAGATCATTACCTGAGCTGAAATCGGACATTCAACCTACTGAGCCACCCAAGTGCCCCTGTGTGTCTGTTTTAAAAAGATTTTTTTTTAACTTAAAAAAAAAAAAATTCTTTTAACTTAAAAAAGAGGTGTTTTTTTTTTAATGCTTATTATTTTTGAGAGAGAGAGAGAGAGAGAGAGAGACGGAGAGGGAGAGCAAGCAGGAAAGGGGCAGAGAGAGAGGAAGACACAGAATCGGAAGCAGGCTCCAGACTCTGAGCTGTCAGCACAGAGCCCGACGTGGGGCTCGAACTCACAGACTGTGAGATCATGACCTGAGCTGAAGTTGGCCGCTTAACGGACTGAACCACCCAGGCACCCCTCCCCTTTTTTAAAAACTTTTAAAAAGTTTATTTATTTATTTAGAGTGAGAGAGAGATAGCACAAGTGGGGGAGGGGCAGAGAGAGAGGGAGACAGAGAATCCCAAGCAGGCTCCACATGGTCAGCATGGAGCCTGACCTGGGGCTCAGACTCACGAAACTGTGAGATCATGATCTGAGCTGAAACCAAGAGTTGGATGCTTAGACTGAGCTACCCAGATGCCCCTGTTTTTAATGTCAGTACCGTACTGTTTTAATTACTACTGTTTTGGAATATAACTTGAAATCTGGAATTTGTGATACCTCCAGTTTTGTTTTTCCTTTTCACAATTGCTTTGGCTATTCAAGGTGTTTTGTGGTTCCATATAAATTTTAGAATTGTTTGTTCTAGTTCTGTGAAAAATGTTGATGTTTTGATAAGGATTGCATTAAATGTGTAGATTGCTTTGGGTAGTATAGACATTTTAACAATATTTGTTCTGGGTGCCTGGGTGGCTCAGTCGGTTGAGTGTCTGACTTCAGCTCAGGTCATGATCTCACACTCCATGAGTTTGAGCCCCGCGTCGGGCTCTGTGCTGACAGCCCAGAGCCTGGAGCCTGCTTCAGATTCTGTGTCTCCCTCTCTCTCTGCTCCTCCCCTGCTCATGCTGTGTCTCTCTTTGTCTCAAAAATAAATAAAAACATTTTTAAAAAATTTAACATATTCTTCGGACCCGTTTCTTTACATTGTTGTGATTTTCTTTCATCAGTGTTTTATAGTTTTTCAGAGTACAGGTCTTTCACCTTTTGGTTAAGTTTATTTCTAGATATTTTATTAATTTTGGTGCAGTTATAAATGGAATTGTTTTCTTAATTTCACTTTCTGCTACTCCAATTTTAGTGTATAGGAATGCCACAGATTTCTGTACAATGCTTGATTTTGTATGCTGTTATCCTCTGGTGGTTTTTCGGTGGAGTCTTTGAGTTTTCTATATGTAGTTATCATGCCATCTACAAATAGAGTTTTACTTCTTCCTTACCAGTTTAGATGTCTTTTATTTCTTTATGTTGTTTTATGTGGCTAGGACTTCCTGTACTGTGTTGAATAAAAGTGGTGAGAGTGAACATCTCATCTTTTTCCTGACCTTGGGGGGAAAGCTCTCAGTTCTTCACCATTGAGTGTGATATGGGCTGTGCGTTTTTCATATAAAGCCTTTATTATATTGAGGTAGGTGAGGGCTAATAAGTATTTTTGCCTCTTTTGGAAGCCAGAGGGAATGGCAAGGATACAGTGTAAAATTTCAGCTAGGGCGGTATAAGTTTTTTTGTAAAACCCCAGATTCAGCTCTCTTTTTTAATACTTGATTAAATGCCTTGTACTAGGTTTTAATCAACTATGTGGGATGTCTCATTCCTATGGGAGAATACCCTGATTTTATACAATTCATTCTTAGCCTAGATCCTTCCTTGACTTCCAAAGAGTCAGCATCTCTTCACTCTTCCTGTTTTTGTATCCTACGTGTTCCTTTTTCTGCCCTCAAGCTGGTATTACTCTTTAGGCAGAGAAATAACAAATTAAGGGGGCAGGAAAGCAAAAAGATAAAAAGATCTCTTCTTTCCAGATTTGGGAGTTTTTTGTGATATTCTCAGAATTCTAAGGAATTGGAAGCAGGATGAAGAGCTGAATTCTATAGCTCAGAATGGGACAGTTTCTGCTCTTATTTCTAAAATTTTCTGTTTTATTGCTTGGTTGCCAGTTTTTGTTTAATGCATTATTATTTTCTTACATATAAGTATTATCATAACCTTAAAAAAATTATTTATTTATTTATTTATTTATTTATTTATTTATTTATTTAGAGGGAGAGGGAGGGAGCGTGCGTGTGTTGGGAGGGATCGAAAGAGAGTCCCAAGCAGTCTCTTTGCTGTCAGCAGGGAACTGTGAGATCGTGACCTGAGCTGAAATCAGGAGTTGGATAGGTAACTAGGTAACCAGCCTGAGCCACCCAGGCGCCCCTGTTAATGCATTATTATCTGCTTTTGTTTTCGCCCCAGTTTCAGTTACTGTTGGGTTTGTTGTTTCATTTCTTTTTTTCTACTGGTTTTTGTTTGTTCATTTGTTTTTTACTTGGTTAACGTTGGAAATTTTGATGGGATTTTACATCACCTAATTTTTAAGCGCTTGAGAGTTAGTTGAACATAGGCAACTTAATAGAAATTCACTCAGTTCCAACACAGAATTATGTTATATTAAAATAACTCATATTCATTTCCTTTCTTTTTTAATTTTTTTAAATGTTTTTATTTATTTTTGAGAGAGAGAGAGAGAGAGAGAGACAGCACAAGCGGGGGAGGGGCAGAGAGCAAGGGAGACACAGAATCAGAAGACACAGAATCTGAGCTGTCAGCACAGAGCCTGACACGGGGCTCAAACTTGTGAACTCCCAAGTTCATAACCTAAGCCTAAGTCAGAAGCTTAACCAGCTGAGCCACCCAGTGCCCCCGTTTTCTTTCTTACGTTATGGCTACACAATTACTTTCTAATGTTCGGCTTCCTGGTGAACTCTTCTTGGCACTTAGTAATAATGAAATTCTTTACTACATACCAGCGAACCTTTGTTAAAAATTTAGATTTTTTTCTGGAAAGTAACCTCCCGCCTGATAATGCATTCCTTCTAGAATTCACTTTTTAACTTACACCAAACATTTCTGTCAGTGGTTCACTGATTATATGTGTACTTTCAAAATTCTCTAAGATATCTCTGATTCTTTTGGGTCTAAACACATGAGTTTATTTTAAGGGTTATCTATTGTTGTGTACTTTAATTTTCCTTAAAAATTTTTTTTTAATGTTTACTTATTTTTGAGAGAGGGAGCAGGGGAGGGGCAGAGAGAAGGAGACACAGAATCCGAAGCAGGCTTTAAGGTTTGAACTGTCAGCACAAAGCCCACTGTGGGGCTTGAACTCACGAACTAACTGTGAGATCGTGACCTGAGCCGAAGTCGGACACTTAACCAACTGAGCCATCTGGGTGCCCCTTAATTTTCCATCAGGAATTTCTTTACCCATTCCACTTTGCACACAAGAACTCTACACATAGGTTAAAAACTCCTGTATCATTGTCCTTAAAGATAGTTCATTCTGGAACTAAAGCTACTTTAAAATTGAAATTTTTTTCTCCCTTCTTTTCATCTTTTCCTTCCTTTCTCCACTCTTTGACCTTTCCGTGTAAAAATTTCTCATCATAGCCAACTTGTCCATTTGTTTTTTCTTTAAATTAAAAAAAGTCTGCTTTTTAAAAGTTTCTTTTAAGTTTCTTTGAGGGTGTGGATAAAAGAGTCTACTCTGTGATTAGTGACTTGGTTTATAAAAATAGGTCCTCACAGGGCTCTTTTAAGGATTAAATGAGATATATGTATTTGTACGGTTCTGATTATTTTTATTGTTAGTTGTGCTCGCTGATTCAGTTGGGAGTGACACTGGTTCTGACCTATGGCTTTATATAAAAGATACCCATTACTGGTTTATTTCCTTCTGGTTGTTTTTTATTCATGCATATATTAACCACTTTCCTAAATCTCTAAGCATTTCTTCAGAACATACTAATTTTAATGGCCATTGTATGGTTTTATAATGATTTTTTCAGTCACATCTCTGTTGTTGCATACTCAGATTGTTTGCAGGTTTTTCTCATGGCAAATAGTACTGTAATAAACAGTATTTAATCCTTTGTTCACCTCCTAGAGGTGAAATTTCTAGGACAGAGAACATTTTTATGGTTTCTAATTCTTTTAAAATTGTCCTTCCCAATTTATACTGTCTCTAATATATGCAAGTGCTCATTTCACCATAACCTGAGCAACATTGGGTCTTACAAAAAGCAAAACTCAACAATTTTGATTACTAGTGAGAGCAAAATACTACCTTTAATTCTTTAAAGGTTGAGTTTCACATTTTTTGTTATTTAGTGACTCTGTCTTTTGTGAATTGTCCTTTTTACATTGTTCTATGGCATTTATGTGTATGTATGTTCAGTGATTTGTAAAAAAAAATTAAACAGTGCTGAAAATGTAGAACATATTTATTTTACTCATTTTCCAAATTTTTGCTTTTGAAAGGTTTTTAAATTAATGTAGAAGCATTTCAAATGTCAGTAGCTAAACCTGCTTTTTCCCTTTATAATTTTTGCCTTGTTTTTATATGTAGAAAAGAGTCTTTTCTTTTTAAAAGTTAAAGATTTCAAAAATACTGTCTTCCCATCCATTTAGGTTATTTTAATTATTATTTAACTCTTTAAAATAATCCATCTGGATTTTATTATATTTTGAATAATGTACTTTTGCTCAAGTTATTAACCAGTTTTTCTAGTACCAGTTTTAGGTAATTTTAGTCTTTCCTTGCAAATTTGGAATCCCTTCCTTATCATATGCTAAATGTTTACACATAACTGAATCTTGTTCTACAGTTTCCTCTTGTTGTGTTGATCTATTAAAATCAGCCTCTCTCTTTTTAAATTTTTATTTATTTTAATGTTTATTTACTTTTGAGAGAGTGCAAGCAGAGGAGGGGCAGAGAGAGAGGGAGACTCAGAATCCCAAGCAGACTCTGTGCTGGCAGTACAGAACCTGATGCGGGGCTCAAACTCGTGAATGTGGAGATCCACGACCTGAGCCGAAATCCAGACTTGGACGCTCAACCAACTGAGCCACCCAGGCACCCTTTTCTTTTTCAAATCTTATTCCAAATTTTTATTTAAATTCCAGTTAGTTAACATACAGTGTAACATTAGTTTCAGATGTAGAATTTAGTTGCTCATCGCTTACATAGAAGCCTAGTGGTCATCAAAACAAGTGCCCTCCTTAATCCCTGTCACATATCTAATCCATCCCCCTACTGTCCTCCCCTCCAGTAACCCTCAGTTCTCTATAGTTAAGAGTCTGTTTCTCGGTTTGTCCCCCATCTTTTTTTTTTTCTTGCCCCATGTGCATTTGTTTTGGTTCTGAAATTCCACATATGAGTGAAATCCTGTGGTGTTGGTCTTTCTCTGACTTACTTTGCTTAGCGTAATACTCTCTAGCTCCATCCATATCATTGCAAATGGCAAGATGTTACTCTTTTTGATGACTGAGTAATATTCCATTGTGTATATATGCCACATCTTTATCCACTTACCAGTTGATGGAAATTTGGGCTCTTTTCATAATTTGGCTATTGTTGATAATGCTGCTATAAACATTGGGGTGCATGTATATCCCTTAGAATCATTATTTTTGTTTCCTTTGGGTAAATACCTGGTAGGGCCAATTGCTGGATTATAGGGTAGCTCTATTTTTGTTTGTTTGTTTGTTTTTTTAAGTTAAACCCCAGCGTGGGGCTTGAACTCAAGACCCTGAGATTAAGAGTGGGATACTGGATACTGACACCAGACTCCCCAGGGTAGTTCTGTTTTTTAACTTTTTGAGAAAACTCCATATTGTTTTCTGGAGTAAAATCATCCTATCTCTTTAGTGAATATAATTGGACTGTTTTGATTCATATTTTACAGACTAGTGATATAATCTGTTCACAGTCTGTTTCCACTGAACACTTGCAATCCTCATGTCAGGATACCTTTCCTGATGTACCACATAGAACCAGAATTCTGTGTAATTCCATGATGATTTCTGTATGTTTGTATTTTCATACATGTACATGTGCATTCTTTGCCTTTTACTCCCAAGCAGTTTCCACATTTTAAGAGTTTGTTTGTCTACCTTGTTGTTAGTCAGGGTTATTTACTATTAAATCATCCCATCTCTTGTAGAGTAAAACCCTTGAAGAATAAAACCCAGTATGGGAAGGAGAACATGAAGGATAAAAAAGCTTCTTCATTAACTTTATGGGAGAAAAATATTGATACAGAACTTAAAGACCTGGGATCATTTGAACCTCATATTTATAAGTTATACTGTAATTTATACTTTCTTTAACTCATTACCCAATTGTGTATTCTAGTCTTGTTACAATTAGCTACTGTTGCTTGGTAAACCACCCCACAACTTGTAGTGGCTTATAACAGGCAGTGCTCAGCAGGAACAATTCATCTTGCTTCCACATGTTATCAGCTGGGTTTCCCTATGAGACTATATTCAGCTGGTGGCTGGCAGGGTAGTGTAAGATAGGCGTTTTGTTTGTTTGTTTGTTTTTATTCTTTTGACATTTTAAGTCATTTTACTAAATTATTCCAGCAAGGTAGTCTTATCCACATGTCTGGTGTTAGATGCTGCTGGCTATATGGGCTGGGGTACTTCAGTTTTTCGCCACAGGGTCTCATTCTCTACTTCTCTACTCATTCTCAAGCTGTCTGTATCAGAAAGCTTGAAGTGGTTACTTACATGGTGACTGGAATCAAAGGGGCAAAGGTGGCAGCCATCTAAGACTTTTGTAAAGCTTTGGGCTCCTGAACTTGTACATCGCTATGCACATTCTCTTGGCCAAAGCAAATCACAAAGCTAATGTAGGTTCATGGGGGGGTGGGGGCGGTGGAGAAGGGGACATGTTATGATGGGAGGAGCAGTGACATCCTGCTACAAAGAAACAGAGGCAGGATTCCTTGGTGGTCATTACTAAGATCTGTTGCAATGAAAACGTAACTCTATATCTTCTTTTATTTTTATTTTAAAATGTTTATTTTTGACAGAGCCAGTGCGAGTGGGGGAGGGGCAGAGAGAGAGAGGGAGACACAATCTGAAGCAGGCTCCAGGCTCTGAGCTGTCAGCACAGAGCCCCACACAGGGCTCAAACTCATGAACCCTGAGATCATGACCTGAGCCGATGTCGGCCGCTTAACCCACTGAGCCACCCAGGCATCCTTAAAATGTAACTCTTTAAATAATAGTAAATTTTACTCCCTATCCCGATTTTTTCAATTCGGTTTCAATTCTTTCAATACAATTGAAAACAATTTGTTTAAATTTTTTGTCATTAAAGAAAGTTGGTCTCCTAATATGTAATTAATTTCTAATTTAATTGAATTCTTTTTATATTTAATTCATCAGTTTTAGTACTTTAAATTGAAAGTAGCACACCAAAACTTTAAATGATTAAAAAAAATTTTTTAAGTTTATTTTCGGAGAGAGAGAAAGTGCAAGTGGGGTAGGGCAGAGACAGAGGGACAGAGAGAATCTCAAGCAGGTTCCATGCTGTCAGTGTGGACTGAGATCATGATCTGAGCCGAAATTAAGAATCGGACGCTTAACTGACAGAGCTACCCATGCACTCCTAAATTATTTTTGTTTGAGATAGCTGATTCATACATTTTTCTTAGTAAACCTAGGAAAAAATTTCTTAACCTAAGTTTCTGTGGCCTGGTTTCCAGTTTGTGGGCCATACAATTTAATGCATAGTGATGTAGAATCTGACCCTATTCTAATGTGATAGTGTATGTCAAAGTGCTATGAAGTTTTAAAGTGCAGTGTATAAAATATACCAAAAGTATTTGATGTTTTTTTGTTTTAAGTGTTTATTTATTTTGAGAGAGTTGAGTCGGGCGAAGGGAGAGAGGGAGAGAGAGAGTATCATAAATAGGGTCCATGCTCAGCACAGAGCCCAATGTGGGGCTTGGTCTCATGACTGTAGGAACCTGACCTGAGCTGAAATCCAGAGTCAGATGCTTAACCGACTGAGCTACTGAGGAACCCCTTTGGTGTTTTTAGGTAGAAAAAAATATAGGTTGCCTGATATAAATGTATCAAATAATTATAGACTTCAGTTGTTCATATATTATTTTAGGTTGGTCAAGAATAAGGGAGCTGAAATCACTTAAAATAATTTTTACCAGTGTTACTATACATCTTAATGTATAATAACACTATTTTACTGTATTGTTTATCAAATAATATGAATACAATCAAAGGAAGTAATGTTTTATTATTTGTCAAGTATTCATTAACATTTTGAGTTACTAAACAGAATTATGAAAGAATCTAATCTTTATATACATGGTTTATGATTTAAATTTAAATTGGATTTTATTTCTGTGCGTTTCTAGAAATATAAAGAAAAGGACAAACACAAACAAAAACACAAGAAGCAACCAGAGCCATCACCTGCGTTGGTTCCTTCTCTGACTGTTACCACAGAAAAAGTAAGTTTTAAGTGCCATATTTTGTTTTATATAATAACTAGTTATGTGCTGGCTTTTACCTTTAAGAAGTAATATCATTCTCAGTGTCCTGGTTCCCTTTAACTTTTCTTACCTCTTTAACCCTACGTTAAACACTTTAGGATTCCCGTTTCTTAGTCTTTTATTTTACATTCTGTTTATACTCAGTTCTGAAAAATAGTAAGGCTAACAACTTGGGGGGCATCATTGAGATTAAGAATTTGGGCTATAGAGTAGGCTTTGTTCACCTGTGATTTTGAATTCTGGCTTCACCACTGAGTGTTAATTAACCTCTTTGTAACTTTGTTTGATCATCTGTAAAATGGGTGAAATAATTATTGGAATTGAATAAGATGATATATGTAAAACAGTTACAACAGTATCTGGTTCATAGGAAGTATTATAGTAAATGTTATATGTGCCTAATGTGAAAACAAGTGTGGACAGGGAAAGGTGCTGGGACATAATGAGCAAGGAGCGGGGAGAACCACAGAAGGTGATACTGGCCAAGGGGCCAATCACGTAAGGCTGTGCAAACCAGTGCAAGGACTTGGTTTTTGAGTTTGACTCAAAAGCCAGCCATTGGTGCATACCATCTGACTTAGGTTTTATTAGGATCTCTGGCTGCTTTGTTCTGGATAGACTAGAGAGTCAAGGATGGAAGCTGGGAAGCCCTTAGGAGATTATTATAATAATGCAGAGAGATGGTGGTAATAGTGGAGGTGGTGAGAGGTTATGGGAATTTGAATTTATTTAAATGTAGAACCCACGTAGCTTTCTCAGAAAGAAGATGAGACGTGTGAGAGAAAGAGAGGATCCAAGGAAGAGTCAAAGGGTGTTGGACCAGATAACTAGAAAAATGCAATTGCTGTTAACAAAGATGGGAAAGACTGTGGGTGGGGTGTGGTAGGTTGAGGACAAGATGAGGAATTCAGTTTTGGATATGGTATTAGTGCTCTCTTGCTTCCAGAACAAGTGTAGCAATTTAAAACAATATAAAAGTGTTATATCCCTGTTCTGGAGGCTGGAATCTGGTGGGCTCAGCTGGTTCCTCTGGATCTCTCAAAGCTGGCCTGGGTTCTTATCTGGGAGCAAGAGCTTCTAAGCTCATTCAAGTTGTTGATTTACAAAAAAAAAAAATTTTTTTTTTTAACGTTTATTTATTTTTGAGACAGAGAGAGACACAGCATGAACGGGGGAGGGGCAGAGAGAGAGGGAAACACAGAATCAGAAGCAGGTTCCAGGCTCTGAGCCATCAGCCCAGAGCCCGACGCGGGGCTCGAACTCGCAAACCGCAAGATCGTGACCTGACCTGAAGTCGGACGCTTAACCGACTGAGCCACCCAGGCGCCCCCCAAAAAAATTTTTTTTAATGTTTATTTTTTCTTGAGAGAGAGACAGAGCATGAGTGGGGGGAGGAGCAGAGAGAGAGGGAGACACAGAATCTGAAGCAGGCTCCAGGCTCTGAGCGTTCAGCACAGAGTACGACACGGGGCTCGAACTCACGAACTGCGAGATCATGACCTGAGCCGAAGTCGGACGCTTACCGACTGAGCCACCTAGGCACCCCCAAGTTGTTAACTTATGTCCATTTTATTTCTGGTTCTCAGCTGCGGTCTGCCCTTAGCTTCTAGAGGCTCTCTTCAGCCCTTACACGTATGTCCATCCATCTCAGAGCCAGCACTAGCCTATTGAGTCCTTCCCATACTTGGGATCTCTCTGACTTCTTCTCTGCTGCACCTTTTCTGCTTCTGCCCACAGAAAGTTCTCTTCTTTTAAGGGTTCATGAGATTAGAATGGGTCTGCCTGAAAAATCCAGAATAATTTTCTTATTTTAAAGTCTGTAGCCTTACTTAAATTAGCAAAGACCCTTGTGCCATGTAACATAACTTACCACATGTTTTAGGGATTAGGATGTGGACATCTTGGCTGGGCTGTTTTGCCTACTTTAGGGTTGAAATATTTATTAGACACCCAGGTAGAAATGTTAATTAACCAGTGGCATGCATAGTGTAGCATTTGGAAAATAGGTCCAGACTCTGGGTATAATTTTGGCAACTGTGTGCATAAAGAGTTTACGTAAAGCCATGAGAGTGTGTGCCAGTGGAGGAGTGAGTGCAGGTGGTGAGGACAAGAGGCCTTAGGACACCCTATGGCTGCCAGTAGTGAAAGGTCTTGGAGCAGAGGTGAAACTAGCAAATAAGACTGAGAAGAGGGCCAGAGTTTGGAAGAACACCAAGAAGATGTGAATATGCTGGAAGTGAAGTTAAAGAAAAGGAAAAAAAAAGTTAACTGTGTCATAATAATATAAGGACTAGCTATCATATTTAGTTACATGGTAATCTGAAAGTTCTAGTTTGAACTTTCTAGAATGTTAAAAATGGAAACATACAATATTTTACACTTTGTCTTCTTTCACTCGGCATACTTTGAAATTCATCCATGTTGTGTGTATCAGTACGTTCTTTTTATTGCTGACTACTTTTTTTTTTTAATTTTTTTTAACGTTTATTTATTTTTGAGACAGAGAGAGACAGAGCATGAATGGGAGGGTCAGAGACAGGGAGACACAAAATCGGAAACAGGCTCCAGGCTCTGAGCTGTCAGCACAGAGCCCGATGCGGGGCTCGAACCCACAGACCGCGAGATCATAACCTGAGCCGAAGTCGGCTGCTTAACCGACTGAGCCTCCCAGGCGCCCCAGTTGCTGAGTACTTTCTATTGTCTGGACATACCATAATGATTATCCATTCAGTAATTGATGGACATTCAAATTGTTTTCCAATTTTTGGCTATTAACAAAGCTACTAGGAATATAATACAAATCTTTATATGGACAGATTTTTCTTGCATAAATACCAAGGAATGGAATAGCTGGGTCACCTGGTAGGTGTAGCCTTAAGTTTTAAAGACACTATCAAACTATTTTCCAAAATAGTTGTACCATTCAATGATTCTGCCAGCAGTGTATCAGGGGTCTGTTCCTCTACATTCTCTGCACTACTTGGTATGGTTTAATTTTGGCATTTCTAGTGGGTGTGGGGTACTTTCTCATTGAAGTTTCAGTTTGCATTTCTTTAATGATTAAATTATGTTGAATGTCTTTCCATGTGTGTATTTGCCATTTCTTTATTTTCTTTGGTGAAGGTCTGCTCAGATCTGTTCATCACCTGTCTTTTTTTATTGACTTGGTTTGTTTTCTGAATTTTGTGAGACAACATGTGTTCTAGATGCAAGTCCCTTATCGGGTACATTATTTGCAGGTATTTTTCCCACTCAGTGGCTTAAGCAGACATTCTTCTTCTTTTTTTTGTTTTTTAATGTTTATTCATTTTTAATAGAGACAGAACAGGAGCAGGGGGAGGGGCAGAGAGAGAGGGAGACACAGAATCCAAAGCAGGCTCCAGGCTCCAGCCCCAAGCTGTCAGCACAGAGCCCGACGTGGGGCTCGAACTTGTGAACTGCAAGATCATGACCTGAGCTGAAGTCAGATGGTAACTGACTAAGCCACTCAAGCGCTCCTTAAGCAGACATCTTAATTAAATGGTTAGTATATATATATTTTTAATATGTTTTCTTCTAGAACTTTTATATTTTCATCTTTCACATTTACCCTTTTGAGTTAATTTTTGCTTATGTGACTTATACATCAGAGTCCACTTATTCGAATTATAGATACCCAGTTTTTCTGGATCACTTGTGAGACAGACTGTTCTTTCTCCACTGAATTGCCTTTACCCACATTTGTTGAATCCCACTTGACCATATATATATTGGTCTCTTTTTGGAATCTGTTCTCTGTTGATCTGTTTGTCTGCTTTTACATTTTTTAAAACTAGTATTCATTCATTCATTCATTCATTCATTCATTCATTCATTCATTATTTATGTGCGCGAGTGCATGAGTGTGAGAGAGGAACGGGGAGGGAGGGAGGGAGGGAGAGAGAGAGAGAGAGAGAAAGAGAGAGAGAAAGGGAATCTTAAGCAGACTCCATGCTCAACGCACAGCCCAACGTGGGGTTTGATTCCCACAATGCTGGGATCATGACATGAGCAGAAATCAATTCTTGGATGCTCAACTGACTGAGCCACTTAGGTGCCCCTGTCTTTTACATTTAATACCACACTATCTTGATTACTGTAGCTTTATAATAACCAGTTAGGTCAGGTAGGATCCATTTTCCAACTTTGTTCTTCTCTTTCAAAGTCATTTGACTATTCTAGGTTCAGTTTTTACGTGAGTTTTAGAATCAGATTGTCAAGTTGTTGAAATAAAACTGCCTGTATTTTGATTCAAACTGCATTGAATCTACAAATCATTTTGAGGGAGAACTAATGTCTTTAACAATATTGAGTCTTCTGATTCACGAACACAGTATATCTCTTTAATGTATTTTAATCTCAGTAACAAGTATACAGGTTTTATACATCTTTTTTCAGCTCTGTTCCTAAATGTTTGATGTTTTTTGGTGCTGTTATAATCTTTTTTAAGGTGTAAATTTCTGATTGTTTCTTACTAGTGTATAGAAATACATTTTTGTAGTTTTGTATGTTTATGTGGTGTCCTGCAAACTTGCTGAAAATTCTTATTTCCAGTAGCTTATTGATTCCGCGGGATTTTTTTCATAGATGATCAGGCCAACTACAAATAAGACAGTTGTACTTCATCCTTTCTGGTCTGGATGCCCCGTATTTCTTATTATATTGTTAACTACAAGTGGTGAGAGTGAGCATCTTTGCTTTATTCTTGAAATTAGGGGGAAAGTAATCTTCTAACATTGTATATGATGTTGAAGTTTACTTCTGTTCCTAATTTGTGGAGTTTTTAATTGGCCATGGATATTAGATTTTGTCAAATAATTTTTCTATATATTTTAATAGATACATTAATATGATGGATGTTTTTTCTTTTTTTAATCTGTTAATATGATGAAGTACATTCATTGGTTGATTTTTTTTCCTGCTGTTAAGCCAGATAAATGCCACTTTGTCTTGATATATTACCAGTTGTGTACATTACTGAATTCAGATTTTTGAAATGTGAAGACATTTTTGCATCTGCATTCATGAGAGATACTGGCCTATAGTTTTTTTTGTAGAATGTCTTTGGATTTGGTTAAAAAATAATGCTAGACTCAGAATGAGTTGCCAAATGTTCACTCTTGTTCAGTTTTCTGGAAGAGTTTGTCTAAATTTGGTATTATTTCTTAGTGTTTTATAGAGTTTCCTCTTTTTTTTTTTTTTAAGTTTATTTATTTTGAGAGGGGGTAGGTGGGGGGGAGGGAGGTGGGGAGAGGGAGAGAGAGAATTCCAAGTTGTCAGTGTGGAGCCTGATGCAGGGCTCAAACTCACGAACCATGAGATCATGATGAACCATGAGATCATGACGTGAACCATGAGATCATGACGTGAACCAAGATCAAGTCGGACGCTTAACTGACTGAGTACCCTGGCTGCCCCTGGTAGAATTCTGAAGCCATCTGGGCATAGAGTTTTTCTTGGGAAGTTTTTTTAAAACTATAATTCCATTTCTTTAATAGATAGAAAACTATTTAGGCTGTTCTTCTTGAGGTACTTTTGGCAGTTTGTATCTTTTTTTCTAGTCCAGGCTGGATAGAGGTTTATGAAGTTTATTGATCTTAAATTATTAGCTTTTGGAATCTGGTTTTTTTTTTTCTAATGATCTTAAGGTTTTGTATTTTAGTTTTTAGTAGTTTTAGGTTTTTATTTCTGTTCTGATTTTATTTTTTCCTTCCTACTGCTTGGTTTGGCTTTACTTCATTCTTTTTTTTCTAATTTTTTAAGGTATAAGATGATTTAATTTATTTGAGGCCTTTTTTTGATATAGCAGTTCAAAAAAATAAACTTAAAAAATTTTTTTTGACATTTATTTATTTTCAAGAGACAGAGACAGAGTGTGAATGGGGGAGGGGCAGAGAGAGGGAGGAGGACAGAATCTGAAGCAGGCTCCGGGCTCCCGTCAGTGTCAGTGCAGAGCCCAGTGCGAGGCTCAAACCCACTAACCGTGAGATCATGACCTGAACTGAAGTCAGATGCTTACCCGACTGAGCCACCCAGGCACCCCCCCCCCCCAAATAATAAACTTAAATTAATTTTTTAGATTTTTTAAATTAAATTTTTAGTAAGAATGGAATCATACTTTCTAGTGTAGAATCTACAAATAATACCTGTTTTGCACTGACATTTTTATAAAGGAACTTTGGAAGTTTCCATGCATAAAAATTAAGGAATAGATAAATGGGTAGATTTAAATGCTGTGTGGGTGGGGAAATTTTGCCTTGCAATCTAGTGGCAGACAAATAGCTCTTTTCTTTTTTTAAATGCAGCTTATTTGAATTTAAATCAAAACAAAAGCGGTTCATCCATTTTTTTTCTCATCCCCCAGTGCCTCCCTTGCCTCTGACAATACCCACATTTATTTTTTAGAGCAGTTTAGAATCGCAGCAAAATTGAGTGGAAATTACAGAGGTTTCCAATGTACCCTCTGTCCCATATTCATCTTCCCCCACTATCAGAGTGATACATTTATTATAATATGTGAATCTACACTGAAACACCATTATTGCCCAAAGTCCATAGTTGATATTGGGGTTCACTCTTGGTGTTGTATGTTTGGTTCTGTGAGTAACTATTTGAGGACACGTATCCATCACTATAGTATCCTACAAAACTTTTACTCCCCTGAAACTTCTCAGTGTTCTGCCAATTTATTTCTCCTTCCTTTCAAACCCCAACAACCACTAGTCCTTTTAGTGGTCGCCGTAGTTTAACTTTTCCAAAATGTCGTATAAAATTGGAATCACACAGTGTGTAGCTTATTCATATTGACTTCTTTCATGTGGTTTTATGCTTTAAAGTTTCCTCCATGTCTTTTTCTTAATATTTTTAAGATGTTATTTTTTTTAGAGTAGTTGCAGGTCCAGAGCAAAATTGAGAGGAAGGTACTAGGATATCCCGTATATCCCTTTTTTCCCTATTCCCACACATTTATAGCCTCCCCTGTTATCAACATCCTTCAGAAAAGTGGTAAATTTGTTACTGCTGGTGAACCTACATTGACTCTTAATTATCACCCAAAGTTCATAGTTGATGTTAGGATTCACTCTTGGTGTTGTGTGTTCTATGGATTGGACAAATGTATGGTGACATACTTATCCACTATGATAGGATCATACAGCATAGTTTCACTGCCCTAAAAAGTCTTGTTCTCCAGCTATTCATCCCTCCCACCCTCTCTAGCCCTGGCAACCACTGATCTTTTCACCGTGTCCATAATTTTGACTTTTTCAAAATATTGTAAGTTGGAATCATAGTATGTAGCCTTTTTGGACTGGCTTTTTTCACTTAGTAATATGAATGTAAGATTCTTCTATATCTTTTTGAGGCTTGATAACTGATTTCTTTCTAGGACTGAATAATAAGCCATTGACTGGATATACCAGTTTGTTTATCCAAAAGGACATCTTGGTTGCTTCCAGGTTTTGGCAATTATGAGTAAAGCTGCTTTTAACATCTGTGTGCAGGTTTTTGTGTCGATGTAATTTTTCACTTCTTCTGGGTAAATACCAAGGAATGCAATTGTGGGATAATACAGTGTAGGAGTATGTTGAATTTTGTAGGAAACAGCCGAACTGTTTTCTAAAGTGGCTGAATCATTTGGCATTTCCACCAACAATGAGTTGAGAGTTCCTTTTTCTCTACGTTCTCTCCAGCGTCTGGTACTGTTGGTTTTTTGGATATTGGCCATCCTAATAGGTGTAGAGTGGCATGTCATTGTTTAAATTTTCATTTCTCTGCTGCCATAGGATGTGGAGTTTATTTTCTTGTGCTTACTTGCTATCTGTATATCGTCTTTGGTGAGGTTTCAGAATTTCTGGTCCTTTTAAAAATCAGTTCATTTGCTATTGTTTTATAAAGGATTCTTTATATATTTTAGATAAGTCTTCTTATCAGGTATGTCCCTTTTTTTTTTATAAGTGTATTTATTTGTTTTGAGAGAGAGTGCATGCACGTGCACAAGTGTGAGAGGGGCAGAGAGAGAGGAGAGAGAGAATCCCAAGCAGGATCTGTGCTGTCAGCACAGGGCCTGACACCAGGCTTAATGCCACAAACTATGAGATCACAGCCTGAGCTGAAACCAAGAGTCAGACGCTTAACTGAGCCTCCCAGGCACCCCCTTTTTTTTTAATTTGAGTACAGTTGACACACTATGTTAGATTAGTTTCAGCTGTACAACATAGTGATTCAACAACTCTATATATCATGTTATGCTCAGCACAAGTGTAGTTACCATCTATCACCATATAATAGTCACAAAAATGCCATCGACTGTATGCCCTATGCTGTATCTTTTAACTCCTATAACTTATTCTTTCCATACTTGGAAGCGTGTGTTTCCCACTCTCCTTTATGCATTTTGCTCATCCCCCCATACCCTTCTTCTCTTGCAACCATCATTTTGTTCCTTGTATTCATTAGGTCTGATTCTGCTTTTTGCTTGTTGATTCATTTGTTTTTTAGATTCTACACGTAAGGAAATCATATGGTATTTGTATTTGTCTGACTTATTTCACTTAGTGTAATACCCTAAGTTAATACCTGTTGCAAATGGCAAGATCTCATCCTTTTATATGGCTGCATAATACTCTATTGTGTATTCCATCCCATTCCATATATATATAATCACATCTTCTTTATTAAGCCATCAGTGGACGCTTGATAGCTTCTGTACTTTGGCTATTGTAAATAAAGCTGCTGTAAGAATAGAATGTGCATGTGTCTTTTCAGATTAGTGTGTTTGTTTTCTTTGGGTAGCAAATACCCAGTAGTGGAATTATTGGATCATACGGTATTCCTATTTTTATATTTTTTTGAGGAATAGAAAACTTTATTGCATGTAAATAAAAGGGTTATTTAGTTATCTTCTGAATTCTCTTTTTAGTTTGTCAAGGAACTTCCATACTGTCTTCCACTGTGGCTGTAACAATTTACATTCTTAACAACAGTGCACACAAAGATCCCTTTTTCTCCACATCTTTGTCAACACTTGTTTATCGCCTTTTTGATTTTAGCCATTCTGGTGGGTGTGAGGTGATACTGTTTTGATTTGCATATTTCTCATGATTAGTGATATTTGGCATCTTTTCATGTGTGTGTCTGCCATCTGTATGTCTTCTTTTAAAAATGTTTATTCAGGTCCTCTTGTCCATTTTGCAGTCACTTTTATTTTGTGTTCAGTTGTATAAATTCTTAACATATTTTGGATGTTAACCCTTTGTCAGATATATCATTGACAGATACCTACTCTTTTTTTTTTTTTTAATGTTTATTTATTTTTGTGAGAGAGTGTGAGCAGGGGAGGGGCAGAGAGAGAGGGGGACAGAGGATCCGAAGCAGGCTCTGCACCAATAGTAGTGAGCCTGATGCAGGGATGGAACTCAGGACCCATAAGATGATGACCCTAGCTGAAGTCAGAAGCTCAACCGACTGAGCCACCCCTCTGATCCAGCAGATACCTACTCTTCCGCAGTGGGTTGCCTTTTTGTTTTGTTGATGATTTCCTTTGCTGTGCAAAACTTTTATTTTGATGTAGCCCTGACAGTTTATTTTTTCTTTTATTTTCCTTGCCTGGGGAGATATATTTAGAAAAGTGTTTCTATGGCCAGTGTTAAAGATGTTTTTCGTCTAGGTTTTCGTCCTGGTTTCAGGTCTCACATTTAGGCTTATTTTTAGGTATGGTGTAAGAAAGTGGTCCAGTTTCATCCTTTTGCATGTCACTGTCCAGTTTCAGCACCATTTAGTGAAGCGACTTTCTTTTCCCCATTGTATGTATATTCTTCACTCCCTTTGTCATGGAGTTAATTGACCACATAAACACAAGTGTGGGTTTATTTCTGTGTCCTCTGTTTTGTTGATGTATGTGCCTGTTTTTGTTCAGCATTGTAGTGTTTTGATTATGACAGCTTTGGTAGTGTATCTTGAGATCTGGAATTGTGAAACTTCCAGCTTTGTTCTTCTTTTTCAAGATTGCTTGGGCTATTTGGGGTATTTGTGTTTCAATATGGATGTTGGTATTATTTGTTCTAGTTTTGTGAAAAATGTCAAGTATGTCTTCTTTAAGTATTTTCTCAGCCTGTGGCTGATGTTTTCATTTTCTGGATGATGTCTTTGGTAGAGCAAAAGTTTATTTTATTTCATTACTAGTTTTTAAAATGTTTATTTAGGGGCGCCTGGGTGGCGCAGTCGGTTAAGCATCCGACTTCAGCCAGGTCACGATCTCGCGGTCCGGGAGTTCGAGCCCCGCGTCGGGCTCTGGGCTGACGGCTCGGAGCCTGGAGCCTGTTTCCGATTCTGTGTCTCCCTCTCTCTCTGCCCCTCCCCCGTTCATGCTCTGTCTCTCTCTGTCCCAAAAATAAATAAACGTTGAAAAAAAAAATAAAATAAAATGTTTATTTAATTTTGAAGGAGAGAGAGAAAGAGCATGGCTGGGGGAGGGGCAGAGAGAGAGGGAGACACAGAATCTGAAGCAGGCTTCAGGCTCTGAGTTGTCAGCACTGAGCCCAATGTGGGACTCTAACTCACAAACCTCAGGACCATGACCTGAGCCGAAGTCGGACACTCAACCGACTGAGTCACTCAGGAGCCCCAAGCAAAAGTTTTTAATTTTAATGAAGTTCGGCTTACCATTTCTTTCTTTCATGGATTGTGCTTTTGGTGTTATATCTGAAAAGTCATTGCCAAACCCAAGGTTATCCTATTTTCTCCTATGTTATCTTTTAGGAGTTTTGTAGTTCTGTGTTTTACATTTAGATCTATGATCAATTTCGAGTTAATTTTTGTGAAGGGTGTAAATGAATTTTATGTCTAGATTGATTTTTTGCATGGGGATAACCAGTTCTAGCCCTAGTTGTTGAAAAGCTTGTGTTTGTTCCATTGTAGTGCTTTTGCACCTTTATCAAAGGTTAGTTGACTGTAGTTATGTGGGTCTGTTTCTGAAGTTTTTTTTAATCAGTTCCATTGATCTGTTTGTCTATTCTTTCAACAACACTACACTATCTTAATTACTGGAGGGTTTTTTTTGGTTTTTTTTTTTTAGTTGCTGTAGCTTTTAAGCAAGTCTGAATTTGAGTAATGTCACTACTCCAGCTTTATTCTTGTCCTTCACTTTTGTGTTGGCTATTCTGTATCTTTTTACCTTTTCGTATGTGCCTTAGCATCAATTTGTCAGTATCTGCAAAAATTGGCTGGGATTTTGGTTGAAATTGTATTGAATCTGTAGATCAATTTGGAGCAACTGACATCTTGACCATATTAAGTTTTGCTGTCTACGAAGTTGGGATATCTCTTCATTTATTTAGTTTTTTGATTTTGTTTATACAAGTTTTGTTGCTTTTCTCATGTAGACCTTATACATATTGTTAGATTAAAACTTTAAGTATTTAATTTTTGGAGGTGCTTTTGTACATGGTATTGTGTTTTTAATTCAAAATTCCACTTGTTCCTTGTGAGTATATATGAAAGCAGTTTCTCTCTTTCATTTAACCTTGGTTTTGCAGTCTTTACGTAATTGTTTATTAGTTCCAGGAATTTTTTGGTAATTTTGGATTTTCCACATGGACAACCATGTTCTCTATGAAAAACCACACTTTCATTTCTTCCTTCTCAATCAGTTTATATTTTATTTCCTTTTCTTGTCTTTTTACATAAACTAGGACTTCCAGTATGATGTTGTAATGGAGTGGTTCCTGATATTAGTGGGAAACCTAGTTTCTCACCATTAAGCATGATGTTAGCTGTAAGTTAACCAACTTTACCAAGTTGAGGAAGTTCCCCTTTTATTCCTAGTTTTCTGAGAGCTTTTAAACTTCACCCATTGTGAATGGGTATTGTACTTTGTCACATGCTTTTTCTGCAACTATTTATTTTTATTTATTTTTTATATGTTTATTTATTTTGAGAGAGAGAGATAGAGACAGAGAGCAAGCAGGGGAGGGGCAGAGAGAGAGGGAGACACAGAATCCGAAACAGAGCTCAATGCAGGGCTCAAACTCACGGACTGTGAGATCGTAACCTGAGCCAAAATTGGACGCTTAACTGACTGAGCCCCCCATGCGCCCCTTTTTCTACAACTGTTGATATGATGTATGATTTTTTTTTATCTTGTTGATGTGATGGATTACATTAATTTGTTTGAAGATTATTTATTTTGAGAGAGAAGGAGAGCGTGCATGATCAGGGGAAGGGGGGACAGAGAATCCCAAGCAGGCTCCCTGTTGTCAGTGCAGAGCCTGACGCTGGGCTCAATCCCACGAACCGTGAGATCCTGTCTCGGGGCTCCATCTCATGACCATGAGATCATGACCTGAGCTGAAATCAAGAGTCAGGTGCTTAACCAACTAAGCAACCCAGGTACCCCTCCATTCATTGATATTTAATCAATGAGTGTCTTCATATTTAAAGTGTTTCTTGTAGATAGCCTATAAATGAGTCTTTTTTTTAAGTTTTTTTTACAATGTTTTTATTTATTTTTGAGAGACAGAGAGAGAGTAAGAGAGAGAGAGCGAGCGAGCACGAGTGGCCAGAGACAGAGGGAGACACAGAATCCAAAGCAGGCTCCAGGCTCTGAGCTGTCAGCACAGAGCCCGACATGGGGCTCAAACCTGTGATCTGTGAGATCATGACCTGAGCCAAAATCAGACGCTCAACCAACTGAGCCACCCAGATGCCCCATAGATGAGTCTTGTTTTTGATCAGTTCTTTTAATTGGTATATTTAAACTATTTATGTTTAAGGTAATTATTGATACAGTTAGGTTAATATTTCCCAGATTTGTAACTGTTTTCTATTTGTTGCTCTAGATCTTTGGTACTGTTTTTGTCTTCCAAATGTTTTCTACTTATGAGGGTTTTTGTTTTTCTTTCAGTTTAAAAAATTGTTTTTAGTGTTAATTTTGATAGAGAAACAGAGTGTGAGTGGGCAAGGGGCAGAGAGAGAGGGAGACACAGAATCCAGAGCAGGCTCCAGGCTCTGAGCTGGTCAGTACCTCGTTAATGGCAGAATGCCCTCCCCCCCCCCACTTTTAAAAAATGTTTTAATGTTATATTTTATATTTGAGAGAGAGAGAGAGAGAGAGAAGAGGGGCAGAGAGAGAGGGAGACAGAATCTGAAACAGGCTCCAGGCTCAGAGCTGTCAGCACAGAGCCTGATGAGGGGCTCGAACTCAAGAACCGTGAGATCATGACCTGAGCCAAAGTCAGATGCTTAACCGACTGAGCCACCCAGGTGTCCCATAATGGCCTTTCTTCTTGCCAGGCTTCTTGGAGGGAGCCATTCTGCCGGGCCCTGGTTGGAAAGGGAAGAGCGGATATATTGTGGGAGAGGGAAAGCAGCAGAGCAAGTACAATTTCCCGGTTATCTGTCAGCGCGCGGAAGGGGAGAGGTGACCCTCCTCCTAAGGATTTTAATTGAGTTTTTTTTAAATGGTTCCATTTTCTTTCATTTCTTAATATATCAATTATACTTTTTTCATAGTTGCTCTACTGTTTGCAGTATATATAAATATAGAGCTAATCCAAGTTCACTTTCAAATTATTCCACACCACTTCACAGTTAGTACCTGTACCTTATAATGACAAAATATTCCTAAATTCCTCCCTCCCATCTTTTCTGTCAATGCTGTCATTCATTTCAGTTATACAGAAGCACATGTAAGCGTATATGTGCTTAAGACTATACAAACATATTGTTGCTATCATTGCTTTGAACACTGTTAGATCAAGTAAGTATAAGAAAAATCCTCTCTGATGCTCTTCTTTATATAAATCCAAATGTATGAGCTGTATCATTTCCTTCTCTCTGAAGAATTTCGTTTTACATTTCCTGCAAGGTAGACCTATGGCAGCAACTTCCCTCAATTTCTGTTTGTTTGAGAAAGTCTTTGTTTTCACTTTTGAAGGATGATTTTGCAGTGTACAGAATGCTAGGTCTTTTCCCCCTGTCAACACATTATTCCATATCATTCTCTTCTTGGTTGTATTATTTCTGAGAAGTCAGATGTAATTCTTATCTTTGCTACTTCATGGATAAGGCTTTTTCCCCTTCCAGCTTCTTTCAGTACGTGTGTGTGTGTGTGTGTGTGTGTGTGTGTGTGTTTTATCTCTGATTTCTTGCGGTTTGTGATATACATACCTAGGTGTATTTTTTTGACACGTGTCTTACTTGGTAGTCTCAGAGCTTCCTGGATTTGTGGTATGGTTTCTGACACTAATTTGGGAAATTTGTAGTCTTTTTTGATTCAAATATTGCATCTCTGTTCTCCTGTCCCCTCCCGTAAGTTCCCCTCCTCTCCCCTCCCCCCCCTTCTCTTCCCATCTCTCTGTCCTCTTAAGTTTTTTTACATGCTGGACCAGAATCCCAGAAGTGTTAATATAGGCATTTAATACTACAGACTTTGTTCTAAGCACTACTTATGAATTTTGATATGTTGTATTTTCGTTTTTATTGAGTTGAACAATACCTTGTGGTTTCCTTTTGATTTCTCATTGATCCATGGGTTATTTACAAGTAGATTATTTACTTTTGAAACATTTGGAAACTTTTCACATTTTTTTATACTGATTTCTAATATCTTTGTGTTATATAATTTCTTTTAAGTTTTTTAAGATAAAAAAAATGACACACAATATGGATTATTGTGTGTAATGTCCTGTGTGCTTTTAAAAAGAATGTGTATTCACTCTGCTCCTCGTATATGGAGTTTTTCTATAAATGTGAGGTCAAGTTGATTTATACTGTTTAAGGTCTCCATATGCTTACTTATATTTTCTGTGTACTTGTTCAATTACTGAGAAGAGGCTTTGGATCTCTCTTACTGTAGTTATGGATTTTATTATTTTTCCCATTTTCTTTTTCTGTCAGTTTTAATTTATTTTGAAGGTCTCTTATTAGGTGCAAAAGCGTTTAGGATTTTTTATCCTCTTGATAAATAGGTCTCTTTATCCTGGTAATATTCCTTGTTCTGAAATTTATTTTGTTTGTACTAATGTTGTGAATTCAGCCTTCTTTTAATTAGTGTTAAATTGATATTTCTTTCCCACACTTGCACTTTTGATATCTTTGTGTCTTTATATTTACATTTAAAAAAAAGTTTATTTACTTTGAGAGAGAGAGCAAGCAGAGGAGAGACAGAGAGACGGAGAGAGAGCATCCCAAGCAGGCTCTGCACTGTCAGTGCAGAACCCGTCGTGGGGCACAATCTCAGGAACTGTGGAATCGTGGACTGAGCCGTAATCAAGGGTCTGACACTCCCCTGACTGAGCCACCCTTAAAGTGGTTTTCTTATAGGCAGCATATAGTCTTGAGTTCCTTTTTTCAGTGTTCTAATCTCTGCCTTTCACTGGAGTGTTTACTTAATTAGCATATGATTATTGATATTCTTGTATTTAAAGCTATCATTTGCTAATCCTTATTATTGGCCTGTTTCATCTTTTTTTTCTGTCTTTGTCATTGAATATTTTTTATGATTCCATTTTGGCTGCTTAGTAATGATTCTTTGTTATTTTATTTATTGATCGCTTTGGGGTTTATGTCATACATGTTTTAATTTATCAAAATCTGCCTTCAAATGATATTATGCCATTTCACATATTGTGTAAGCATATACAATTCAGGGTTGCCTGGGTGGCTCAGTCAGTTGAGTGTTTGACTCTTAATTTGGGCTCCCAGGCATGGGATTGAGCCCTGGGTCTGGCTCTGCACTGAGTGTAGAGTCTACATAAGATTTTCTCTCTCCTTCTGCCCCTCTCCCCTGCTTATGCGTGTACATGTGTTTTTTCTCTGTCTCAAGGAAAAAAAAAACAAACAAAAGAATATACAGTTTAGAATTTACATACTTGTAATTCTACCTTTTTTGGTTCTGTGCTATTTTTGTCATATTTAAAATTTTTATATATATTATTAAACCTCACAATTGTTACTAATTTTACTCTAAGCCTTCAGTTATAAAGAGATTAAATATTTAAAAAGTCTTTTTTTCCCCCCAAACTTTATTTATTTATGTTGAGATAGCACAAGCATGGGAGGGGCAGAGAGAGGGAGAGAGAGAGCATCCCTGAAATCAAGAGTCAGTCGTTTAACTGACTGAGCTCCCCAGGCACCCCGAAGAAGTCTTTTATATTTACCCATGTAATTACTGTTTCTAGTGTTCCTAGTTACTTTGTGTAGATCCACATTTCATTTGTTGTTTTCTTTCTGCCTAAAAGACAGCCTTTAGCATTTATTGTAGTCTTGCTTTGCTGATTAGTTCTTTTAGCCTTGTTTGTTTGTTTGTTTGTTTGTTTAAAATCTGGAAGGCAATTAAAGTTGACCTTTGAAGAGTGTAGTGGTTAGGACCCCCGCATAGTAGAAAATCTGCATATAATTTTTGACTTCCCTAAAACTTAACTTCTAATAGTCTGCTGTTGACCTAGAAGTTTTACTGATAACGTAAACAGTCAATTAACACATATTTTGTATATGTATTATATACTGTGTTCTCACAATAATATAAGGTGGAGAAAAGAAAATGTTTTTAAGAAAGTGATATGGAAAAGCAAATACATTCACAGTGGTGTTTTGTATTTTTTGAAAAAATTGTATAAATGAAGTCATACAGTTGAAACTGGTGTTGTTTAAGGGTCAGCTATATATTTTGCCTTTGCTTTTGAAAAAATATTTTAGCTTGGTATAGAATTCTAGGTTAAAAGTTTTTTGTTTTTTTTTTTAAGTTCATTTATGTTGAGAAAGAGAAAGAAAGTATGCACAAGTGGGGGAAGAGCAGAGAGACAGGGAGAGAGAGAATCCCAAGCAGGCTCCCTGCTGTCAGTGCAGAGCCTGATGCTGGGCTGCAGCTCACAAACTGTAAGATCATGACCTGAGCTGAAAATCAAGAGGCAGATGCTTAACCAACTGAGCCACGCAGGTGGCCCTGTTTCTTTGGTCTTTGAAGATTTTTTATTTACTCTTGTTTTCTAACTTGCATTATTTCCATGAGAAATCTGTTTTCATTCTTAACTTTGTTTCTTAGCAGATAAAGCATTTTTTTTTCTTTTTTAAAACTCCCTGGCTGTTCTTACCATTTTCTCGTTATTGTTGGTTTTTAACGATAAGTAGTTTGATTGTGATGTGGATTTGTGGATTTTTCTTCATGTTTCTTGCGCTTGGAGTTAGTTGATCAGTGGTAGATTTTATAGTTTTCATCAAATTTTATAATTTTTTTCCTGCTTCTTCACATTTTTTCCCTCCTACTTTCCTTTGGGTACTCCAGTGACATAGGCTGCTTAACCTTGTCCCACAGCTCACTGATTCATCCCTGTACCACCAAACTCCCTTTTAACGTCTTCATTCCCTTCTGTGCTTCATTTTTGATAGTTCCTGTGCTTTGTTCTTAGACTTGTGTGTGTGAAAAATTTGTGGCTTTTATCAGACACTTGAATACTACATAATTAAAAAAATATTTTAGCCAGCATAATTACATTGGATCATGTTGGTAGAAGACATACAACTGTTGGTTGTTTCTTTTCCCTCTGCCTCTTTCTCCCAAATGTGGATTACAGGCAACCAAAGTTTTGAAAATATCTGGTTTTTTGGTTAGCCTGTTACAGAATCATTGTTGACTTGTGAGTCTAATTTAAAATTTTTTGAAGTTGGGTGTATTTTTGGCTCCAGTGAATACTGTTTAGTAGGTATACCAATTGCATCTTATCTGAGGACTAACAATTGTAGCTAGCCATAAAACAAAAAATCACACATGTTCTAAATATTTAAAAGATTCATTAAGTTGCCTGTAAATCACAACATAAACCGAAGTGTGTATGCATTTCCTTAGAGACTCTCAATAAGACCAAATATGCAGTTTTATCTCCAGTGGAAAAAGGGGAAAAAAAGACCGTATTTTATTCAGACAAGTTCCAAATGAAGTAGTTTGTATTTTATGGGTTAATTTACATGGAAGATGTGTATTTTTAAGCACTAGAATTGCTCTCAGAGCAGTGAGATGCTCATGCAACGAGAGTTATTTAGGTTGAGAAACTAAGGAAAGAGTAGATTTGTGGCATCAGGTTACTCCTTGTGTCTCAGCTCCTCCCCACTGCCCTCTTTTACTTCTTTTCCACTTCTTGATTTTGATTAGATTGTGTATTTGTAACGGAATTCCACCATTCCATATTATTTTAACTGTGTATTATGGAACAGATACGCCTTTTTTTTTTAAATTAAAAAAATTTTTTTAAATGTTTGTTTTTGAGAGAGAGAGCACAAGCAGGAGAGGGGCAGAGAGGGAGAGGGAGACACAGAATCCAAAGCAGGCTCCAGGCCTTGAGCTGTCTGCAAAGAACCTGACACGGGGCTCAAACTCTCAAACTGTGAGATCATGACCTGAGCTGAAGTTGGATGCTTAACCAGCTGAGCCACCCAGGTGCCCCTGGAACAGATACTCTTGAATTAACTTAGAAAGGTGGAGTTAAGGTGGAGATTTCTTTTTGAGTAAAATCATACAGATTTTTCCCTCTTGTTGTTATGTGTAATTTTTTTTTTTTTAATTTTTTTTTTTTCAACGTTTATTTATTTTTGGGACAGAGAGAGACAGAGCATGAACGGGGGAGGGGCAGAGAGAGAGGGAGACACAGAATCGGAAACAGGCTCCAGGCTCCAAGCCATCAGCCCAGAGCCCGACGCGGGGCTCGAACTCATGGACCGCGAGATCGTGACCTGGCTGAAGTCGGACGCTTAACCGACTGCGCCACCCAGGCGCCCCATGTGTAATTTTTAAAAAGAGCTGTTAGAATCTTTAGCTAAAGTTTTATATTTTTCTTGTTAAAACATCTGATATTTCGGGGGGCACCTGGGTGGCTCAGTTGGTTGAGCATCCAACTTTGGCTCAGGTCATGATCTCACAGTTCCTGGATTTGAGCCCCACGTTGGGCTTTGCACTGTGACAGCGTGGAGCCTACTTGGATTCTCTGTCTCACTCTGTCTGTCCCTACCCTGCTCACATGCACTCTCTCTCAAAAATATATAATAACTAAAAATTTTCTTAAATCTTTGATAATTTTTAAAACTTAGAAATAACTTTTTAAAAAAGAAAATGTTATGGGAGCGCCTTCAGTCGGTTAGGCATTTGACTTCAGCTCAGGTCATGATCTCGTGCTCTGTGAGTTCAAGCCCCGGGTCGGGCTCTATGCTGGCTGCTCAGAGCCTGGAGCCTGCTTCAGATTCTGTGTCTCTCCCTCTCTCTGCCCCTCCTATGCTCATGCTCATGCTCATGCTCATGCTCATGCTCATGCTCTGTCTCTGTCTGTCTCTCAATAATAAAAAAAAACGTTTAAAAAGAAATGTTACGATTTTGTTTAGTATGACTTTTGTCAGTAAAATTTGCTTAATTTGTATTCATTGCTTTCTTTGTAATACCTTTTCTTCCATGTGGCATATTTTCATTGGGTTTATGGACATATTTATACTTCAAGGGTAAGCAAGGATATTCTATTAAATGAGTGGGAAAATTGACCAACGCTAGTTTAGGTTGGCATGTGGAAATAGTATATTTTTGTGTTTGGTTCTCCACCCAGTTTTTTCTTCTTTGCTTATTTGGTACGTGGTCAAAGTACATGAATGAAGAACATCACTGTGTTCTCTTTAGATGACTTTTAGTATATGTGCTGCCGAAGCGAGCACTTTAGATGACTTTTAAACTTCATTAGGCTTGTATGTGAATGGGATGGAGAACCTCAACTCGTTATTAGAAAAAAATATTTGAAAAGTAAAGTAGGTGGTTCCCAAAGTGACCCTGCCCAGCATGGAAACATTCATGTTTCTAAAGTAATCCATGAAGTTTGTTTTTGTAAGTTTATTTATTTATTTTGAGAGAGAGTATGCAAGCAGGAGAGGGGCGGGTCGGGGGGATGGGTAGAGAGAGAATCCCAAACAGGCTCCACACTGGCAGCACGGAGCCAGATGCGGGGTTTGAACTCATTGACCAGGAGATTGTGATCTGAGCTGCAGTCACATGCTTGACCAACTGAGCCACCTAGCCCTCCCCCCCCACCTTTTAAAGTTTATTTATTTATTTTGAGAATGTGCAAGCAGGAGAAGGGTGGAGAGAGAAAGCATCCCAAGCAGGCTCCTCGCTGCCAGCACAGAGCCTGACGTGGGGCTCAGACTCACGGACCGTGAGATCTTGACCTGAGCCGTAGTTGGACATAAAGCAATCCATGAAGTTTAATAAGCCTAAACATGATTGTCTTTCTCCTAAAACTTACTCTGGGACCTTTCTTTCTCATTTGTGGAGTCTCTGTTATTAGAATAGTGATTGGTTTGTTTTTATGAGATAACGTTTCTTGTACTTGATGAAAATGTGTTTGACAGTGTGATGATGTGGAGTGAGGACAGTATCAAGAGGCAAGTAGCAGACAAGTAGTAGTGAAGAATGTTTGATTTGCAGAGCATTTGAAGTCTTCTTTCTTTCTGCATTTTGAACGTTGATTTTGCTACAAATGCCGACTATTTTGACACCTGATTTTAGCATCCCTTTCTTGTTTTTCACATTTATCTGATGGTTTGTATTGAGTGGTTTGTATTACCGCAGAGATTTTATTTTTTTTAATTAATTAATTTATTTATTTCATGTTTGTTTATTTTTGAGAGAGAGAGAGAGAGCACAAGCGAGCGAGCATGCAGAGGAGGGGCAGAGAGAGAGGGAGACACAGAATCTGAAGCAGGCTCCACGCTCTGGGCTGTCAGCACAGAGCCCGATGCAGGGGCTCTAACACACGAACTGTGAGATCATGACCTGAGCCAAAGTCAGATGCTTAACTGACCCAGGTGCCCCTGCATCAGAGATTTTAGATAGATGATTCAGAAAAATATTTATTCATTTATTTATTCAGCAGAAATTTAGGGCTGTTTGTCTTTCAGGCATTTAGTGAACGTAAACAGGGACAACAAAAATCCTGACCCATTGGACTTACAAACCTTATACTTCTTTTTTTCTTTTTTAAATGTTTATTTATTTATTTTGTTAGAGCATGAGCAGGGGAGGAGCAGGTGTGGGGAGAGAATCCCACGTAGGCTCTATGCTGTCAGTGTAGAGCCTGACATGGGGCTTGATCCTATGAACTGTGAGCTCATGACTTGGCCTGAAATCAAGAGTTGGATGCTCAACAGACTTAGCCACCCAGGCACCCCAAACCTTTTAGTTTGAAGCATGTTGATTAATATACATCTGTTAGAACACATTCTCACCTTTCATAGTCATTTAATTTACTATTATTTGCATATACCTTGTCTTAAAAATGATTGTTAAACTAATTGGAAATGATTGGAAACTAATTGTTTAGACAGGTCTTTATTTTGTATTTTTCCTAAACATATCTAGATCATGGGGGTGATTACAGATCCGTTTTAGGGTATATAATACTTTCTTTCAATTTTTTTTTTAATGTTTATTTATTTTCGGGGAGGCGGGGAGGAGGGACAGAGAGATGGAGAGAAAGAATCCCAAGTAGGCTCCATGCTCAGTGCAGAACCCCATGCCAGGCACATTCCTATGACCTTGAGATCATGACCTGAGCTAAAATTAAGAATTGGACGCTTCACTGACTTAGCTACCCAGGCGCCCCAATACTTCTAATTTTTAAAAATCTTAACTGCAAAGTATAACAGTTCCTTCATCTTAATACTTGGAAGAAATGGTTTGTGTTTTAAAGGCTTTAATCTTTCTGTTTTGGAAGGTAGCCTTCACCTGAATTAAAGATTCTTGCTCTGACCTGTGCTGAAGCCTTATAATCTCATGGATCTACTCCTCTAATGAATTTGTAGCACTTTATTTCTTGCTCATTGTTGCCTTTGTGCTGAACGTTAAAGCTGATGGTAATTTCATGACTAGGAAGTAGTTTTTTCGTATTGAATTGTGTTGCTTGAGAAGCAAGTACCTTCAATACTAAAACTGTGTTGCTGAAGAACTATAACTAATATGTACTTTAACTTATTGTTGCAATTTATAAATATTTGCAATAGACTAAAATAATTGTTTTCATGTGATTTTCTTAGGTGGTCTCACTTACTTTATAACTGAAACTTTAATATGTTTATCTTAGAAGCTGAACAATTATTTATTATTATTAATATGCCTCCCCCTCCGCCCACCTATAGCTAAAATCTAATCCGTTCTTTTTTTCTTTCAACTTCCTTTCTCAATCAAAATGTTAGACTTATACAAGCACTAGCAGCAACTCTATATCTGGATCATTGAAGCGTTTGGAAGATACTGCAGCTCGATTTACAAATGCAAACTTCCAGGAAGTCTCTGCGCACACAACTAGTGGAAAAGATGTTTCAGAGGCTAGAGGGTCAGAGGGAAAAGGGAAGAAATCTTCAGCTCACAGCTCAGGTCAAAGGGGAAGAAAGCCTGGTGGCCGAAATCCAGGAACGACTGTGTCAGCAGCTAGTCCTTTCCAGCAAGGTATTAATTATGATGTTTTAGTTAACATAATTGTTCTTGCGATGATCAGTAGCAGTTAAGTTTTGTAAAATTATTTTTTCTTTATAACTAATGGATAATTGGAGATTATTTTACGAATAGTTGCTGTAGTGAGATTACTTAAGACTAGTCTTCCTTGTTAAAATGTTTCTGGGACCTTTTATGTTATGACATGTGCTTCCAAAGCTGAATTGTAAATTTTAATGTTTAAATAGATGTGGAATAAAGTTTAAGTTTGGGGAGAAAAAAAGAATAAAAGCTGGAGTTTTCCTTTCTGCTCTATAGAACAGTCTTTGTTTTTAATAAATTGTTATCATTTATCTTTCCTAATTAAACACTAGAATAGTTAAAGCATATATTTTTAGTAAGTAAACAAATACTGGGTAATTTGTAGGGAATCTAAATAGTTCTCAGAAAATAATAGCTGTTGATTATTAATGCATTTATTACAAAGTTTGAAGTTTAAAGTAGAATTTTGCTAAGTTTGCATATTCTTTTAGTAAGGTTACTATAACAAGATGCCCATTTAATTTTGAATTTTAGTTTAACAACATTTTTCAGTATGTCTCAAAGAAATGCATGGAATATATTTATACTGAAAAAATAATCTGTTTCTTAACTAAAATTCAAAATTAACTGGGCATGCTGGATTCTATACGATAACCCTATTTTATGGAGAACAGAATAACGCAGTTAAACTTTACAATCCATTAACCCTGTGTTCTAGGTTTTTATCTTGTGTTAATCTTTAAGAAATTTTTTTTAATGTTTGTTTATTTTTGAGAGAGAGAGAAGGCGCGCACGCGCGCAAGCAGGGGAGGGGCAGAGAGAGAGTGAGACACAGAATCCGAAGCAGGCTCCAGGCTCTGCGCTGTCAGCACAGAGCCCAGCGCGGGGCTCGAACCCATGAGCGATGAGATCATGACCTGAGATGAAGTTGGATGCCTAAGTGACTGAGTGACCGAGGCGCCCCTATTTTGTGTTAATTTTTAACTTGAACGTAAATATTTTGAGAAATATAAATGTTAAAAACTGTTGGAGATAAATGTATTAGTGAAGTGTACAATATATATACCTCCTTCCCCCAGTTTTTTGCCCCCTAGGAATAAACGAGAGGGGACAAGTTGTCTTTTTTTTACTTTCAGCTTTTGCTGTTAATAAAAATTTGAATATGTAGAGAGACGGCTAAGTGCTGATCTTTCATTAAAAAGTTTATATATTTTAAAGTAAATTATTTTGGGCTTCAGGATTTTCAAGTCCTAGATTTTTTTTTTTTAATTTTTGCCTTATATTACAAAAAATTCAGACAAGTAGAAAAAGAAATAAAATGCCAAACCTGCCGTTTTAGTTTAATACATTTACTTTATATTTGTTGTTATTTTTATTCCACTGTGGGAAATAAGTAGTAAAACCTTAATTATTTTTAATGTAACTATTTACATTTTGAATGTGATATTAGCGAATTCAGTTATCTCTTTTCTATAATTAAGACCTTATTTTCCACTGTTAAAAATTGCATTTTTTGGTTTTTAATCTTTGAAGTACTAATCCATTTAGAAAAGAAACACCTCATTTTCTTGAAGTTTATAATGTTGAAGAGTCTTTTCCTGCCTCTGTTGAGACATGGTAGAATGATGTTATGTTTTCATATCTGAGGTAATATTCAATAAAAGTTTTAAAAGTTGAAATTTAAAGATAGGGTATTTAAGATGCTTGGTTTTATTTTTTTCATTGTGGGCAATATGTGAATTTTAGAAAATATATGTTAAAGTATTGCATATACTAAATGTTTGAAAGTATTTGCTACACTGTAGTGAGCTTTTAACACCAGCTGTAAAAACAAAAATGTGTGGAAAAAAGACAGATGGTGACAGATCAGAATGGATAATAAAGAATTTCTTTATAGTTGCTAATTAAGTGGCAAATTAGTTATCCTTAAATGATTGATGTAATGTAAATGGCTTCTTAATATGTATGTTTTTCTATACAGATATAACTTGAAAATGCTCACATAGGTACAAATAATTTTGTAAGTGAATAAAATGGATATTCTCTTCAAAGAGTTAAATTTTAGACCTATTAATGTTCTTCCTTTATAAGCCATTTCAGAAGAGCTTAAGATTTAAAATTCAAAACCTTGAAACTTTAGTTAAAAAGAAATTCTTGTGTGTGTGGGAAAATACTGTTGTAAATATTTAGGTGGATTTATGTGTGATTATATTTTAATGTGCTCTGCAATAAAATTTAACCCTTAGCTTGAAATTTCCCTTCCATTCTGATGCAACACTTTATTTTGAGCTTTTGTTTTTAAGACATTAATTAAAATATGATACAGTGTAAGTTTTATGAAACGTTACTAGATGTGTGGTCACAACTGAGTCTGGTGAGCCTAGAGACAGTTTGGTGAATTGGGATGGTGGACCAAACTATTGTTTCATCCCAGCCATATTGTTTTTCTGCCAAGTAACTAAGAACCTTTATTTTACAGTGGCATAGTGGGCTACTAATGTTCTTTAAAGAGTGAGGAGAGAAAAAGCAGTTGTGAAAGGGATTCCTTAGGGTGCCTCTCTTATGATTTTACTTTCATAAAAGCAATCGCACAGTGTTAGTGGCTGATTTCTTTATGCAGCTGCAGAGGAAGTGGACTGGGAGAATGTAAGGTACATAGATTAGGGTTCCATGTGATCATTATTATTTTATCCATGTTTTGGTGGGGTAGATTAACTGAATAGCAGTACTCACTAACACTGTCTTGAAGTTAAAACTCGGAACTTAAAATCTAAGCAACGTCTTTTGGTTCTGGGTGTGTGTTGGGAACATTTAAATCTTCAGTAATTGAAAAAGAGGAAGTTCTCCCAGTTATTCAGATTAACAGTAGTAGTCTTGTCAAACTCTCTTTGAGAATTGCTGTTCTTCAGTCCTTCCTCCAGCATACACAGGTATTTGGGGAAACACTGAGGAATGTTGCCATAGCAAAAGGTAGGTCGAATAAAGCACATCTTTTATCTTGGTCATTGTAGAAGTAATAGCTTACAATTTAAGAGTTAATACTCAGTTTAATAACTATGAAATGACAAATATTTTTTAAAGAAAGTTTTATAGATAAACTTGATTTCATAATCACCTTTTTTAAACTCTACTTTGTTACATAGTGTTGTCCTAAGTTTTATAGTTAGTTTTTTCTTCTCCATCTCTTTTTGATGATTGTATCATTTCTATTGCTCATGGGAACTTTTGCATCCAATTTTTTTCTTTTCCTATCCCCCCCCCCTTTTTTATTTTACTACAGGCAGTTTTTCAGGAACTCCAGGCAGTGTAAAATCATCTTCGGGAAGTTCAGTACAGTCTCCCCAGGATTTCTTGAGCTTTACAGACTCAGATCTGCGTAATGACAGTTATACTCACTCCCAACAGTCATCATCAACCAAAGATGTACATAAAGGAGAGTCTGGAGGCCAGGAAGGGGGGGTAAATAGTTTTAGTTCCATAATGGGTCTCCCTTCGACCTCAGCTGTTATTTCACAGCCTAAAAGCTTTGAAAATTCACCTGGAGATTTGGGTAATTCCAGCCTTCCTACAGCAGGATATAAACGGGCTCAAACTTCTGGCATAGAAGAAGAAACTGTAAAGGAAAAGAAAAGAAAAGGAAGTAAACAAAGTAAGCATGGGCCTGGTAGACCTAAAGGAAACAAAAATCAAGAGAATGTTTCTCATCTCTCAGTTTCTTCTGCTTCACCAACATCATCGGTAGCATCAGCTGCAGGAAGTGTAACCAGCTCTAGTCTTCAGAAATCTCCTACCTTGCTCAGGAATGGAAGTTTACAAAGTCTTAGTGTTGGCTCGTCTCCAGTTGGTTCAGGTAGGGATTTGCCCCCCCCCCCCTTTTTTTTTTACTTATGTCCCCGTCCCCTTTCTTGTACCCTAAAAGGGAAATTAAGCTATTATTATGTTAATACTTTGAGTTGCTGAATGACATTTACTTACCTGAATGAAAAGAAAATTGTGTTATGTAAGATCTTAGTTCGGTATTTGGACAAGATGTTTGGCACTAATCTGATAGTTTGCTTAACTAAAAATAGGCTGAATAGTTTATTTATTGGTCATTCAGTTCTTAGGAAATACCTGGAATTAATTTCCCATTTTTGTTTTTGCTTTACCTACAAGTATTTTAAAACCAACTCAGAATTCACAATTGAGGTGTGAGAGTTTTGCATAGTTTTGCACTGTTTTTGATTGGTGCTTGTTTTGGGGCTTCCGTTCTCTAAAGTTTACATTGTTTTAGTTTTCTCAGTTCCTCACACAAATTCTACTTGAAGTACTCCATCTGGAATATTTTTTAATCAGTAATAAATGATTTGAAAAATGGACTTTAACAGTCATATTTTATTTCAGGAGATATCTGAAATGATTTCTGTTCATTTTGTTTTCAAGTATGTTTAGCAGTTTTTTGTTGTTTTTTTTTTACCATTGACTTTACTATAGTATGAATGAATTTTATATATGTTGTTACATCATTGGGATGCCTCTTTAACCTATACTTTGCATTATGAATATTTTCAGTTCTTACAGATTTTAAGGTTCATGTTTTTAGACAAAAACTTAACAGTTGAGATATTACCTAAATGCCAACATCTGTCTTTTAAATTGTTCTTCAATTTGAGGTAAATGGGAATTTGCTCCCATTCTAAGGGAGTAAAGAGCATATGTAAAGGTCAGAAGTGAAAATTATTAACTATAAGTATCATTTGTGCTAGGGTCTGTTAATGCTTTATGGTTATTATCTTGTTTAATCCCTACACAAGTTTTACAAAATATGGGCTATTTATTTCCCCCTTTTACAGCTGATAATCCCAAGGCTTAGATAGGTAAAATAAATTGCCCAAGGTCACAACGGACAATTTCTTTCTTTCCGTTTTTCTTAGCCAGCTTCATTGCCACAGTGGATCTGCTTGTTTTTTTTTTATTTATTTATTTTTTTCAACGTTTATTTATTTTTGGGACAGAGAGAGACAGAGCATGAACGGGGGAGGGTCAGAGAGAGAGGGAAACACAGAATCGGAAACTGGCTCCAGGCTCCGAGCCATCAGCCCAGAGCCTGACGTGGGGCTCGAACTCCCGGACCGCGAGATCGTGACCTGGCTGAAGTCGGACGCTTAACCGACTGCGCCACCCAGGCGCCCCTGGATCTGCTTGTTTTTGAGGAATGAGTAGAAACTGTGACAGGATTGTTTCATTAGAAGCATTAAGGATGGATTTAGAGCATGATTTCTCAATCTTGGCACTGTTGACATTTTGGCCGGGACAATTCCTTACTGTGCAGTCCTGTCCTGTGCTTTGGTAGGGCATTTATCAGAATCCCCAGCCTCTACCCACTAGATGCCAGTAGCATCCAAAGTTCCCCTTCACCCCTCAGTAGTGACAGTCAAAAAATGTTGGGGGAAGGGTGCAAAATCCAAACCCACTATTTTAGAGGGGAATAGTTCAAATTGTAATGAGAAATTAATGATGTAATCAAAAAATTTTAATCTCAAAAAATGTAATGAGAAATAAAATCAAATAATTTTGATAAAATAAAAAAATTTTAATCTCAAAAAAATGTAATGAGAAATAAATCCACTGAAAAAATTTATATTGCACATCTGAATATACATTTTATTTATATTTGTTCTTTTAGACCAAAGGGCTTAGCAACTAGGATTAACCCCTAGTCACAACAAAATAAATTTAGACAATTTACTTAAAAAATTGAGTTCATACTCATTTTTTAGCAAGAGACATAAGTAATCAGGTGAATAACTTACTGAGAAAATTAAACCTGAATTTACTTTTGTGAAGAGATCCCCACTGATTTCCTATATACGTAGAAGCATAGTCTGAATATTACTGCATTTCAGAAATTGCATTGATTCGAATAGATGCTGTTTGAAATACACATCCTCAAGTTAATGGAGTTAAATCTTGATTTACATCTCTGAAAAGATTTTCCTACCTGTTACAGATTTAGGGAGATTTTAGCCATGGGAGATTGTGTTCTTTTCACAATAATTACTTTCTGAGGGCAGTGTCTGTGGTATATCTATAGGAGAAAAGCATGAATTTGTGTCTTTTTAACCTCACCGTTAGGTAAAGAAATTTAGGGAGAAACTCCCATAAATATTATTTCATTAACGTAAATGATGTAAATTTAGACTTGCCAAGATTTTTTTTTTTCCTTAAAATTGTGTTTAAAAATAACTGAAGATTTATGTTTTGTTAAAGCTATAATCATGGACTAAGATTACTTAAAATGATTTGAGATAATATATCCTTAGTATACATTTTAATAAAAGTTTTATGACTAGATCAGAGCATACCCTTATTGATAAGCTCACTACTAAAAAGTCTATTCCTTACTTAGAAGAACCTGGATATTTAGGAATTACCATGGATATTTAGGAATTATGCCCTCTAAATCGTAAGTTAAGAATTGTTAACCGCTGTTGACACATAGTATGTACTACACAATGTCTTTTTGTTTTCTTTTTGTTTTTCAATGTTTATTTTTTTGAGAAAGAGAGAAACAGAGCGAGAGGGGAGGGAGGGGCAGAGAGAAAGGGAGACAGAATCCAAACCAGGCTCCAGGCTCTAAGCTGTCAGCACAGAGCCCAAGGTGGAACTCAAACTCGTGAACTGCGATCATGACCTGAGCCGAAGTCAGGCTGCCTAACCGACTGAGCCACCCAGGTGCCCCACTACACATTGTCTAAGCACTTGATAGAAATTGAGTGTTATTACTCATTGTAAAGAAGTGGAAGCAATTTTCACAGCTCTGTATGGTGGAACCATGCATGCATTTTCCTTGATTCGAGAGACCCTCGATTATAATATTCAAGAGGTGTTTACTGATGGAGGTCTAAAACCACACTAGTATATAGTGTCAGTCATACTTTAAGCAGTGGAATCAGTGAGAAAATTTGAGCCAATAATTTCACTTGCAAAGTTGAATGTCTTACTAGTATGAAAATGCTAAATTTTCTTTGAACTAATTTTAGATTGAGAAGTTAGTAGTTATGTAGTTTTAAAACTGGGAAACTTTTTTCCCATGTAAGTAAGTAAGAGGGAGAAATGTATACTGTATACTGTGTTATCCAGAATTGTTTTTGCATGATGACCTTTTCAAAAGATTTGTTTGCTTTCACGACAAGTTGATAATTTAGTAATGATGAAGGTGACCTTTGTAAGCACTTGTTGGCTATGATGTTAGACTATAACATGCTCTATATAATCCTAGCTTCATGAGGCAAGGGGGTCTGTTTGTCATGTTCATCGCTGTCTCCTCACTGCCAGCACAGTGCTTTGTATATAATAGATTGTAAACATATTTTTTTAAATGAATGAATACTATTAGTAATTACCGAGAACACGTCATGTGGTTAGTAGTACCTGTGTGATTTTTAGCTTCTAAGTGTTTATAGCCAGGTTGCAAGTGAAATTATTTATTTATTTATTTATCATATAGTATTACAGACCAGTTTAGGATGTGTTAATTAAGTTGGAAAAGACCATAGAGAAGTTGGGATTTGAATTACACTTCGGAGTAGGCAGAGAAACGCCCACAGCAGTATCAGAAATGAAAGTAAAGTTGTATTTGAAGGATAAACCTAATTGAAACAAGAAACTTGTGTTTGTGGGATAGGTAGAAGTAATGTGGACTAAGTAGGACAGGATGAGTTTGTGGGAAGTTGAAGGTCAGGCCGAAGAAATCCAACTTCCAGGCTGGTCTTAGAATAGACATCCTGGACTTAATTCTGGCAACTTCCTATTAAAAGAACTTCATTGACAGAAAAAAAAATACATTGCTTCCATCAGCTTGCGGTAATCGTTAATGTCCTATATTTGAAAGCACCTAACAGTTTCCAAAGAACTCTTAATTAGTATCTTACTTGTTCCTAAGAACAACCTTGTGAAATAGGGCAGCTGCTATTATCGTTGTTGTATTTCCTCTGATTTTACCACAACTAGGATATATAGCAGAAGTAGAATCAGATCCTTGTAATGTGATTGTCTTAAAATTGTTAGAAGCATTGACTTAATAGTAATCAAAGTTTTATCATGACGTATTCAAATTATAGTAGCATGTATGTAGCAAAATATTTCTTCTAGGAACTTCAGATCCTGTCAGAGTAGAAATCCAGAAAATATCTGTAAGCTCCTTGTCTGATCAAGGGTTTGGATTGTAAGATTTTTATTGTAAGTTGAAGTACATCTTGATAAGTGATTTACTGTTATAGTGACTTGTACAAAATGGGAAATCAGTGTGTTGTTTTCAGTGGCTACTAAAGGTTGTAAGTTTGGGTGTATAGATTATGTTAAGCTTTTTTTTTTTTTAATGTTTTTATTTGATTTTTGAGAGAGACAGACACTGTGAGTGGGGGGAGGGGCAGAGAGGAGGAGACACACAATCTGAAGCAGGCTTCAGGCTCTGATCTGTCAGCAGAGACCCCGATGCAGGGCTGGAACTCACGGACAGTGAGGTCATGACCTGAGCTGAAGTCGGACACCCAACCGACCAAGCCACCCAGGTGCCCCTGTGTTAACCTTTTTTTTTCTATATGTATTCTAGACAAGTAGAGCTTTTGAAACATTGAAAATTAATACAGCATTTGGAAAAGTTGACCTGTTGTATTTGTCCTTTTTTCCTATTTATCTTAACCACATTGCAAGAGTTTGCGATTTACTAAAGTGGAAGTTAACATTTTTTTCTTCATAAAAGTTAACATCTTATTTGAGAAAATTCTGGTTTTCATTAAATGATAAGTAGTTGATGGTTTAGCGTTAACTTATTTTCTTTGAGCATCCTTTCAAAGTTTCTCTGTTTTTTATTTTATTTTTGAATTGTATTTATTTTTAAAGTTTATTTATTTATTTTGAGAGAGAGAACAGGAGCAGAGGAGGGGCAGAGAGAGAGAGAATCCCAAGCAGGCACCACGCTATCCATGGAAAGCCTGATGCAGGGCTCGAACTCATGAACTGTGAGATCATGACCTGAGCTGAAACCAAGAGTTGGTCACTTAACTGACCTAGCCACCCGGGTGCCCCCTCCCCCCGTTTTTAAAAATCTTAGTCTCTAGTTCTTTAATATGACGCTGCCATAGCTTTGCAAGTTAAGGTACTTGAAATCTATTTTAGTGATGGAATTCTTTAGTGGTGATAAATGCTGTAAAAGGAGATTCTAGGAAGGCAGTTGTTTGATTCTGACCTTGAGTACTTAGTCATGAAGTCTTGAGGTTTCATGGAGATGAGTTATTAATATGAATAGATCACTTTAAGAGAAGTTTGTTCTTGTGGCGCCTGTGTGGCTCAGTCAGGTAAGCGGACGACTTTGGCTCAGGTCAAGATCTTGCGGTTCATGAGTTTGAGCCCCATGTCCGGCTTTGCGCTGACAGCTCAGAGCCTGGAGCCTGCTTCGGATTCTGTGGCTCCTTCTCTCTCTGCCCCTCCCCCACTCACGCTCTGTCTGTCTCTCAAAAATTAATCAATAAATAAAACATTAAAAAATTTTAAAAGAAAAAAGAAGTTTGTTCTGACTTCTGAAAAGTGAAGGTTATGAAAGTTTAACTTGAGCCCATGTAACTATGAATGGGTTTGTGTTAAATATATGCTTATTTATGTTCTATCCTACTTAGGTTACTAAAATGAAATTGAGAAGTCTTTTCCTGGTAAAATATTTTAATTAGGAATAGTCTGATTCTGTAAACAAATAAGGGAATCATAAAGATACAAATAATCTAATAAATTCACAAGAGTAGACTTAACAGTTATTGAACATACTTCAAACCCATCTTAATGACTCAAGTTCATGGTTTTATATATATTGATTATGTTGGGTCATAAACGAAAATCATAGGGTATTGGATGCTGCTAAGACCAGAATATACCTTGAAATTTGCTTCCTCAGAAAACCCTCTGATTTTTGTTTTCGTCTTTGATGATTTGAAAATTTGCTGGCCCTGTACCATGTAGGTCTTTTTGCAAAAGTACCAGGTCAAAGGCCAGAATAGCCATATTCTGTTTATTTCCCCCCCAGAGAAAATCCTTTTGGTATTATGAGTGTCCTTTGGTTCTTTTTCTGCACCATTCCAGACAACTACCATTTCTCTATAATGTACCATTTCAATCTTTTCAGTAGCCCTCACTCTCTTTTTTTAAATCTCACTTGAATTCGTTAATGAGCATTAAAGATGGCAAATTCTTCCACCATGTCTCAGTTTTTGAGTATCATCTGGAAAGGACTTCATTAAACTCATCAGAAGTTTGGTTTTTCAACAGTAGTTAATGTGAAGGTTTTTTTCCTTTTTTAAAAAAACATTAGAACGATTAAAAGTGAGTGCTCGCTGGCCTCTGCCTTGCTTTGTCTTTCTTATTTCAAGTTATTTGGAGGGTGCCCATGATTGGACTTGACTTCTGAGATATGCATATGTGTAGATGTGTGAGTGATGGTTGCCTAGAAGACTCCGTTGTACACATGATTCCTAGAAGTCATATTTTTGGTTAAGTAATTCCAGAGAATTTCCAGATATTCTTCTTTTTAAAAAAGCCCAACTGTGTTAGCCACAGAGGAATACCTGTTGTTTCCCTGGTTAGCAGGCCGGGTCCTTTGAGTCACAGACTTAGTCCTGTGTCAGTTAGCTTTTCCTTTGGAATGCCATACAGAAATTTATTTTTCATTTTCTCAGGAGCTTTTGCTTTTAGCAGTGTTTCATTGCCTTATGTCATCCTCTGCTTGTTCTCTTCATTTGGGTGGAGCAGAAGAATAAGAGTGATGGCTTATTCATTCATTATCGCCATCAAAAATGAAAGAAAAGTACAAGAAAGTAAGCTGGGTGTAGTTTTGACAAGTTTTATGTTAAAATCATAGATTTCTGCTCATATATAAACTAATTTTTTGTACTTGAATTGTAATGTCTAATTGACCACAGAATTCAGATGTTTTTGACAAATTGTTCTCGTCTAATGTATTATATAAAACACATTAGTTTATCACATTGCTGACTATACTCCCTCTTATTATGAATCCATTTTTTCTTACACGCTTGTTTCACAGATTAATTTGTAAGCCCTTATGTCTTTTCCTCTTTTTTTTAAAAGGTTTTATAATGTTGGGATGCCTAGGTGGCTCATTTGGTTAAGCGTCCGACTTTGGCTCAGGTCATGATCACAAGGTTTGTGAATTCAAGCCCCATGTCAGGCTTTGTGCTAACAGCTCAGAGCCTGGGGCCTGCTTTGGATTCTGTGTCTCCCTCTTTCTCTCTGCTCATCCCATGCTCATGCTCTGTCTCTCTCTGTATCTCAATAATAAATAAACATTTAAAAATTAAAAAAAAATTATTTATCTTAGAGAGACAGAGAGAGAGACAGAGACGGAGTGTGAGTGGGGGAGGGGCAGAGAGAGACAGAGACACAGAATCAGATACAGGCTCCAGGCTCTGACCTGTCAGCACAGAGCCCGACATGGGACTCAAACCCGCAAACCGTGAGATCATGACCTTACCCTAAATTGGCCAACTGAGCCACCCAGGCGCCCCTTTTCCTCATTCTTTGTATACACATGCACATGTACACATTCCCGCACTATCCCATCAAAGAGTTGTGAGAATTCCATCATGTTTGGTCCTTCTTCCCATCACATTATCACATGCCAGATACTGGTTTATAATTTCTATTCCCACACTTCTGTTTGCCCTTCTCAGCTAGACTTTGAGGTGAATGTTTCCTTGTTTTTCTGGCCTATTTTCTTTTTCTACCCTCGAATCACTGGCAACTTCTCCTGATTCCTTTCTCCTCCCTCCCAACAGAAATTTCCATGCAGTATCGGCATGATGGAGCTTGTCCAACAGCTAGTAAGTTGTCGAACTGGGTTGGTAACCCAGGCTTTTTGACTTCTACTTTAGTGTTTTTTTTTCCTATTATATAATGCCACCCCTGAACCTCTTTAAGTTTTAATTTTCCATAATGCAGTTGGTTCTTAATTGGGTTTTTTTCCTCCTACAGAGATATCTTAACTTGCTGCTTGTCTTGTGGTCAGGATCCATATTAGTCCAATTGCGACCAAATTTTAAGTATTGTTGGCTTTTTAATAAATGGTGTTTCTTGTGACTTCTGTTCCCTGTTGAAGTAATATTTTTAGAATTTGGTTCCCACTAATCTTAATGTAATTTTTTAATATTTGTATGTTGATATTAGATAGAATTCTTGCCTTGACTTCTATATATGTCGAGACTATTATACTGAAGTCTAGGAAATGAGAATTTTTGATTGGGTTAGATGATAAAATGAAGTTTTTCTTTATAATAAATACTGCTGAGTGTAGAATTTGTTGTGATCGATTTACCTTTACAGAATTGAATCCTACAGATACTTTAGCAAGAAAGACATTACATAGACTATGAAACATCTTTTTAAAAGTAATTTTATATATGTATTATTAAGAAAATTTGTCACTATTATGACAATATATCTAACATATTAAATTTATTAGGTTGACAAATGAAATATAATATTTAGAAATTTATACCATATAAAAACTGAGCCAAGCTTACAGTTTTAATGATTCAAACAATGAAACATGATACTGAGATTTTATTATACTGTTTCAGTCTATGCCTATGTATTTCTTTTGTGTGTTTGAGAATGATCTTAACCTGAAGTCCTTTTTTCCTTACTTAAAAGCTTTCTCAGAGTTGCTGAATGCAATACACAATGGTAAGTTTTATTAGAATCTTCTCTAGTGGTTCATTTATCACAAAGGTTGCCTTTTATAGAGAACCCGGGTTGAAAGCGTGCATGTTCTATTGATACAATGAAACCCAGCTCTGCAGTGAGGCAATTGTTCAGCCCCTCAGTGAGAACTTTCTGTAGATTGCCTACAGGAGGATGCTAGGTCAATATAGTTCATCAGTTTCGCTTTTATTGTCTCTCTGGAAGGCAAAATGATAATAGTGTTGTTCTAACTTTATGAAACTCTTCTTTTCTATTTTTGTAAATAGTTTTTCTAGTTCTTTTGAGCTCTCTTGTGGCAGTGCAGTTAGTAATTGGTACTTAGGTCAAGAATTAGCTGCTTCTTCAACAACTTGAAATGTGAATTTTGTTGTTGGGATTTAAAAAAGTTACTGTGTAGAATACTTTTACTGCATTGCCCCTATATTTTATATGCTGAATAAATGGAAGATAGCCTTTTAAATGATGCTTAATTTGGAACCAGGTTTTTACAGGGGAGTTGCATCTTCTGCAGAGTTGGGTTCTAAAATCAGGACATGAGGCAAATGCTAGCTTTTTTCAATATTGCAGTGTAATTATAATGAGAGTCATGTTTGCAGTAATGTTTGAGTGATTCTTCGGTTTTGAAGAAAATTTAGTATTCAAAAAAACTCTTTTGAATCTAGTGTCCTCTTTGTTGCTTGTTTTCAGTTATTAACTGACATAACTTACCTGCTCAAGATAGTTTATGTAATTCTAAGAGGTTTTTGAGCACATTTTTATTAACTTTATGAAATCTTGCATATTTTGATAATGTAGTTTAATTTGCCAGTCGCTTTGTGTTGTATTTGGAGTATATTGTCAGATGTTTACAAATCTATAGCAAGAAACCAATGGCATGATGAAAAGGCATAGACACTTGTGTTGATTCTGAGGGTTGGGGTGGTCAGGATGGGAAACCCATTTTACAAATGATCATTTTATTAATGAGTATCTTTATTTATAATCTTTGCTTCCCTGTGTAACCGGAATTGCAGACTCTCAGTGAATTCTCCAGATAACATGGAACTCTTGAACTTTAGGTATCTAGAGGAAAAAGGGATTGGAAGCATTCCTGAAAATAAACTAAATATGTTACTATTCTTTGGTAGGGAAGCATAAAAACAGAAGAGGTTTAACATCTTTTTCAGTTTGCATAAATTTGGCTGTCTAATTTTGGAATATTGGAGTTTTAGAGACATAAAGAAAGTTTGAAAAGCGTATACTTGGAATAATAAAGTAGATTTTGTGGGGAGCGATTGAGAATGAATTGTCACATAAATCCTTTGCCATTGTTGGCCAACAAAGTACTGGAATATGTCAATTTAATGGGACAGTTGTCATGTTTTTCTCTATAGGTGAATGAAATTAATGTCCTGGGATTAATAGAATGAACACAGGTTTTCTTTAAAATTTTGTGTTTCTTTAAAAGATTGTGTTTGAGACAGAACACTGTGGTAGTATAGTCAGATATTTGTGTGTTCTTAGTCACATAATTTTGAAACATGAAATAATGTTTTTTTTTATATCTTTATTTTATTTTATATCTAGAAGTTTGTACCTCTTGACCTCCTTCACCCCTTTTGCCTCCTCTCTTGCTTCTGTTTACCTAAGCAACCACCAGTCTGTTTTCTATATTCATGAGCCTGGAGTATTTTGGATTTTGTTTTGTTTTAGATTCCATATTTGAGATCATATAGTATTTATCTTTTTCTTTTCTATCTGACTTAACTTCACTTGGCATAATGCCATCAAGGTCCATCACTTTGTCACAAATAGCAACATTTTGTTCATTTTTATAGCTAAGTAATATTCTGTTGTATGTATATATAGCACATTTTCATTACTGTTCACCCATTGATGGACATTTAGGTTGTTTCCATGTCTTGGCTATTTGGAAATAATGTTGCAGTGAACATGGGGTGCACGTATTTTCTCAAATTAGTGTTTTCATTTTCTTTGGATAAATATCCAGAAGTGGAATTACTGGATATATGTTCAACTTTTAATTTTTTGAAGAACTTCAAACTTTTCCATAGTGGCTCCACCATTTTACATTCCCACCAACAGTACACAAGGGTTCCCTTTTCTCCGCATCCTATGATTTCCTAACTTTTTGATAATAGCAGTTCTAACAGATATGAGGTGATAACTCAGTGTGATTTTGATTTGCATTTCCCTGACGATTAGTGATGTTAAGCATCTTTTCATGTGTCTTTTGGCCACCTGTACATTGTCTTTGGAAAAATATCCATCAAAACCAGATGGTTTGAGGATTTTTTTGTTATTGAATTATATGAGGTTTTTAAAGTATGTTTTGGGGGTGCCTGGTGGCTCAGTCGGTTGAACGGCCCACTCTTGATTTTGGCTCAAGTCACGACTGTAAGGTGGTAAGACTGAGCCCCATGCTGGGTTCCATGCTGATTGTGGAACCTGCTTAAGATTCATTCATTCACTCTCTCTCTCTCTCTCTCTCTCTCTCTCTCTCCCTCCCTCCCTTCCTCCCTCCCTCCCTCCCTCCCTTTCTTCCTCCCTCTTTCGCTTTCTCTTCCTCCCTCCCTCTTTCACCTTCTTTTAGTTCCTCCCTCCCTCTCTTCCTCTGCCCCCTCCCTCACTCCCACTGTGTATGTGTCTCTCTCTCTCTCTCTCTTTAAAAAAAACAAACCAACAATACATGGATATTATCAGACATATGATTTGCAAATATTTTCTCCCATTCAGTGCACTGCCTTTTTATTTTGTTGATGGTTTCCTTTGCTGTGCAGTGCCATTTTAGTTTGATGTACTTGAGGGGTTTTTTTGGCTTTGGTCAAATCCAGAATATCATAATTCATGTTAAGGAGCTTACCGCCTATGTTTTCTTCTAGAAGTTTTATGGCTCAGGGTCTTATATTCAAGTCTTCAATCCATTTTGAGTTAATTTTTGTGTACAGTGTAAGGTAGTGGACCACTTTCATTCTTTTGCATGTAGTTCAGTTTTCCCAGCATCATTTATCAGAGACTGTCCTTTCCCCATTGTATATTCTTGGCTCCTTGTAAATAACTTGACTCTACATGCATGTGTTTTTTTTCCTGGGCTTTCCATTGTGTTCATTGATCTGTGTGTCTGTTCTTATGCTGATATCATATTGTTTTGATTGTTATGGCTTTGTAATGTAGTTTGAAATCAGGGAGCATGAAGGATCCAGCTTTGTTCTTTGTTCTCAAAATTGTTTTGGCTGTTCAAGGTCTTTTGTGGTTTCATACAAATTTCGGGTTTATTCTACTTTTGTGAAATACTATTAGAATTTTGATAAGGGATTGCACTGAATCTGTAGAGTGCTTTGAGTAGTATGGACATTTAAACGATACTATTCTGATCCATAAACGTGGAATATCTTTCCATTTATTTGTGTCTTCAGTTTGTTTCGTTGATGTCTTCTAGTTCTCAGTATACAGATCTTTCACCCCGTATTTAAATTTATTCCTAGATATTTTATTTTTTGATGTAATTGTAAATGGGATTGTTTTCTTAATTTCTCTTTCTGGTAGATTGTTTTTAGTGTATAAAAACACAACAGATTTTTGTATGTTGGTTTTTTATCCTGCAACTTTACTGAATTTGTTTATTAGTTCTTAACTGGTAGAATCTTTAGGGTTTTCTATAAATAATATGTCATCTGGAAATAGTGACAGTTTTACTTCTTCCGTTTCAATTTGGATGCTTTTAATTCCTTTTTCTTGATAGTTGGTCTGGACTTAATATTTTTTATTGCAAAGAGAAGAATAGTAGTGATGCCTGGTGAAGTGGTATTTTAACCTAATGAGGATTTGAGGGAGAAATACTTGGACTTAGTTGGGAAAATCCATGTTTGTGTTCTCTCTCTCTCTCTCTCTCTCTCTCTCTCTCTCTCACTTTTTTTTTTAAGTGTTAGCTTATTTTTTTAAATTGTGAAATACACATAAAATTTGCCGTTTTAACCATTTTTGAGTGTTATATTCACATTGTTGTACAACCAGTCTCCAGGAGTTTTTAATCTTGTAAAACTGGCACTCTGTAGTTATTAAACAACAGCTTTCCTTTTCTCTCTCCACCCTGCCAAGAGCAACTACAGTTCTTTCTGTTTGTATCTATTTGACTGTTCTAGATACTTCATAAGAATAGAATCATACGGTATTTGTCTTTTTGTGAATGGCTTATTTCCCTTAGCAGTAATGCCTTTCAGGTTTATCCATGTAATAGCATGTATCCGAATTTCCTTTTTTTAAGGCTAAATAATATTCTATTGTGTGTATATACTGTCATTTTCTTTATTCATTTATCTGTTGAGAGACATTAGATTGCTTCTACGTTGTGATTATTATGAATAAGCTGCTTTGAATGTAGATGTGCAAGTAATCTCTTTGAATCTCCATTTTACCCAGAGATGCAATTGCTAGATCATATGGTAGTTCTGTTTTAAGACAGAGTGTCATACTGGTTTCCACAGTGGGAGCACCATTTTACATTCCTGCCACCAGTGCACAAGGATTCCAATTTTTCCACATCCTATTATTTTGCTCATTTGTTTGTTTTTTATAGTAACCACACTACTGGGTGTGAGGTGTTAAATGTTAGACTTTACATATTTTATTTCTTTATTATATTGAGTATGAAGCAATAAAAAGCTTGAAACTTGTCAGTCAGAGAGGAATAAAAAAAGAATTTGTGTTTTATCTTACTCAGTCATTTTCTATGGTCAAACAGTATACATTTATTATCTTACAGTCTGTAGGTTAGAAGTCTGACATGGACTTGCTGGGTTAAAATCAGGGTATTGGCAGGCTTTGTTCTTTTTTTTTAAGATGATAGGAGAGAATCTGTTTCCTTACCATTTCCAACTTCTAGAAGCTGCCTGCTTATTTTGCATAACGGCCTCATCCTCTGTCTTGAAAGCCATCAGTGTTGGGTAGAGTCTGTCTTATGCTCATGCCTGTCTGATTCTCAGATTCAAATTTTATGACAGCTTGGATGATTTGATTGGGCTCTCTCAGACTGTCTAGGATAATCTGCCTTTCTCAGCGTTCTTAATTTAAATACATTTGTTTAGTCCCTTTTGCTATTTAAGGTAACATACTCACAGGTTTATCTTTGGGGTGGGGGGAGGTATTATCTGCCTACCATATCTGCCTCATGGTTATTTAACTGCCTTATTACAAGTAAGTATTACTGCTTAATCTAACAAGAAGATATAACATGTATAAATATTTATGTACCAAATATAGGAGCAACCAAGTATGTAAAAGAAATATTAATGCCTAACGGGAGAAACAGCAATACAATAATAATAGGGGACTTTAACACCTCATTACATCATTGGATAGATCACTGAAACAGAAAGTCAATAAAGAAATACCAACCGTAAGCAGCACAGTAGACAGGATGGACTTGCACAGATAATTTATAGAACATCCATTTAAAAACACAAGAATGTACATTCTTCTCAAGTGCACATGGAATGTATTCCAGGACATATCATATGTTAAACCATTAAACAAGTCTTAATAAATTTAAGAAGATTGAAATTCTATCACCCATCTATTCTGAACACAATGATATGGAACTAGAAATTAATCGCAAGCAGAAAACTGGAACATTCACAAATATGTCAAGATTGAACAACATTGTTACTGAATAATTAATTAATGGGTTAGAGAAAAAAATCGAAAGAGAAATAAAAAGACGCCTTGAGATAAAAATGGAAATGTAACATACCAAAATTATTGGTTGCAGCAAAAACAGTACTAAGAGGAAAGTTCATAGCAATTAATGTCTACCTCAAGAAACAAAAACTGCAATGTAGCTTTATACCTCAAGACACTAGAAAAAGAAGAACAAATGACGTCTTGAGTTCGTAGGAGGGAAATAACAAAAACTAGAACAGAAATAGAGACTTAAAAAGACCAATAGAAAAGATCAGTGAAACTAAGATCTGGTTCTTTGAAAAGATAAAGAAGATTGACAAACCTTTTGACTCAATCAAGACAAAAGAGGACTTAAATAAAATCAGAAATGGAAGAGGAGATTACAGCTGATACCACAGAAATACAAAGGGTCATAAGAGAGCACTGTGAACAATTATACGTACCAACAAAATGAATAACCTAGAAGAAATGGGTGGATTCCTAGAAGCATATTACCTTCTAAGACTGAATCATGATGAAATGAAAAATCTGAATAGACTGATTACTAGTAATGAAGTTGAATCAGTAATCAAAAACCTCCCAACAAACAAAATTCCATGATCAGATGGCTACACTGGTGAATTCTACCAGACATTCAAAGAAGTAAGATCTGTCTTTCTCACACTTTTCCAAAAGATAGAAGTGGCAAAACTCTTCCAAACTCATTTTACTAGGCCAGCATTACCCTGATACCAAAACCAGACAAGGGCACCACAAAAAAAGGGAATTACAGGCCTGTATCCCTGATGAACATAGATGTAAGAATCCTCAACAAAATATCAGCAAAACAAATTCAATAACGCATTATAACTATTGTGCAGTGGGGCGCCTGGGTGGCTCAGTCAGTTAAGCATCCAACTCTTGATTTAGGCTTGGGTCATGATCTCACGGTTTCTGAGATCAAGCCCCACACCAGGCTCCAAAGCCTGCTTGGGATTCTCCCTCTCCTCTCCCTGCCCCTTTCCCACATACACACATGTATACTTTTTCAAAATAAATAAACATTTTTTAAAATGTACCATACACCATGATCAAATGGGATTTATTCCAGGGATGCAAGGATGGTTCAACACCTGCAAATCAGTTCATGTGAGACACACCACATAACAACATGAAGGACAGAATTATACGGTCATCTAAGTGGATAAAAAGTACTTTACAAAAGTTAACATCCAGTTATGATAAAAACTATCAACGAAATGGGTATAAAAGGGGAATATACCTCAACATAATAAAAGCCGTATGTGACAAGCTCACAGCCGGCATCATACTTGACAGTGAAAAACCGAAAGATTTTCCTCTAAGATCAGGAACAAGACAAGAACGTCCACTCACCACTTTTATTCAGCATAGTACTGGGAGTCCTAACCAAAGCAGTTAAGCAAGTAAAAGAAATAAAAGGCATCCAGATGGAAAAAGAAGTTAAACTATTTTCAGATGACATATTATATATAGAAAACCCTGAAGACTTCATCAGAAAACTGTTAGAACTAATAAGCAAATTCAGTATAGTTGCAGGATGCAAAATCAGTATGCCAGAAGGTATTACATAAATTGTTTCCAAAATTAGGTTTCATTAGCACGTGCATTTATGAAGTATTTTTGGCTTTAGTACCCTTTTTGTTAACTTTTCTCTCTTAAACTGCTAGTGACTAGTTCGGTTGCCAATTCCTTGCAGAATAATTGTTGGCCACTCTGTTTTGAACCTTTTTGTATACACTACAACATTCTCCTCTTTCTTTTAAATAAAATATTTCAGAATTACGTAAAGTACAGAGACTGATACACATCATGAATTTATTACTAATTTAACATCTGTTAATATTTTGCCATATTTTCATAGATCCTTTTCCAATTTATGAAATATTTGATACATTTTAAGCAATATGTGTAAGCTCTGTAGCATGCAATAATAAATACTCAGGAACCTTTCACCAATTTAAGAAATAGAATGTTACTAATGTTGTTGAACCTAGTGCATGCTCTTTACCACTGTATTCCCCAAAGTTTAACTACTGTCCTGATTTTTACATTTATCATTCCTCTGCTCTATTCTGAAAGTGTGCATGTATAAAAAGCACATTCCCTTACCCTGTTTCATTCTTTTCTGTGTCAGAGTAAATGGTGGTTCTTCTACTTCTCCATTATCTCATTATCTCATTTCCCCCCTAAATTTTTAATGAGATAAAATTCACATAACATAAAAGTTACCATTTTAAGCTGTTTAAAAGTATACAATTCGGACATTTTTAGTATATTCACAATGTTGTATTAACTGTCACCACTAATTCCAGAACATTTTCATCAAACCAAAAAGAAATCATATATACCCCCAAGCCCCTCTTCCCTGCAAAATCACCCGGGAATCACTACTCTACTTTCTGTCTCTATGGATTTGCCTGTTCTGGACATTTCATATAGAGGGAATTGTACAGCAGGGGCCATTTAAGCATACGGTTTATCTGTGTTGTAGCATGCATCCGTACTTCATTCTTCATTTATGACTGAATAACACATTGTATGAATATTCCATATTTTATCTGTTCATTGGTTGGTGGACATTGTTGTTTGTACTTCTTGGATAGTATGAAAGATGCTGCTGTGAACATTCATGTACAAGTTTTGGTGTGGGTATGTGTTTTTATTTGTCTTGGGCATATTCTTGGGAGTATACTTGCTAGGTCATATGGTAACTCTGTATTTAATGTTTTAGAAACTGCAATACTGTTTCCCATAGCATTTGTAGTATTTTACATTCCTATTAGCAATCTATGAGGGTTCCAACTTCTTCAGTCCTCACCAAGATTTGTTATTTTCTTTCTTTTTTTTTTAAATCATAGCTATCCAAGCTGGTGTGGTGTCTCATTGTGGTTTTGAATTGCTTTTTCCTAATGACTAATGATATTAACATCTTTTCATGCTCTTATTGGCCATTTCTAGATCTTTGGAGAAATGACTATTTCTATTTTCTGTGTGTCCGTTCTTGAAAATTTTATGTTTTTAGGAGTCTTCCCCCCCCCCAAAGAATTTGCCCATTTCACCTGCATTTTTTAATTTGTTTGCATACAGTTATCATAGTATTCTCTTTATAATCTTTTTAATTTGATAAGGTGAATATCCTTACAATCCCCTTTCATTCCTGATTTCAGTAATTTGAGTCTTCTGTTTTCTTTGTCATTCTGAAAGATTGGTCAGTTCTGTTCATCTTTTAAACCAGCTTTTAACATTTAACATTTTCTCTAAAGTGTTCCTGTTTTTATTCCATTTATGCTGTTTATTATTTTCATCCTTTTGCTTGCTTCTGTTTAGTTTGCTTTTTTTCCTAGTTTCTAAACCGGAAGATTATTGATTTAAAATTTTATTTTTTAATTTCTTAAAATGTTTATTCATTTTTGAGAGAGAAAGAGAGAGTGCACAAACATGAGAGGGACAAAGAGAGAGGAGGACAGAGGATATGAAGCGGGGTCTGGGCTAACAGCAGCGACCCCAAAGCTGGGCTCCCAACTCACAAACCATGAGGTCATGACCTGAGGCGCTAACCAGCCAAGCCACCTGGGCACCCCTAGGTTTTTTTGTTTTGTTTTGTTTTGTTTTTTTTAATAGGCCTTTACAGCTATAGCTTTCTTTATGAGGGCATATGGGTATCTTTTATGATTTTGAGTATTCTTTGTTGTATTCCCAGTATTCTCTTTCTCTCTCTCTCTCTCTCTTTCTCTCTCTTTTTTTTTACTTCTCCTCCTGCACATATTTTCTTAGAAAATGTTGTAACACATATCTATAGCTTTAGCGATCGTTGATGCTCATTAGATTCCCAAATCTGTTCATCTAAATATCGAATTATCTCTTGAGTTCCAAGTCCATTTCCAACAAATTAATAAATCTCTGTTCCTCTTACATTCGTATTCAAAGCCTGCTCCTTCTTTTGTGTTCCTTATCTCTGTATGGGATTTAGCCACCTAAATCTGTTATGCTACGGAGTTAAACTAAGCTCATCGTGACTTCTCATTTTCTTGGTTATCATTTTATTTTTAAAAGTTTTTCATGGGGCGCCTGGGTGGCTCAGTTGGTTGAGCGGCCGACTTCAGCTCAGGTCATGATCTCACAGTCCGTGAGTTTGAGCCCCGCGTTGGGCTCTGTGCTGACGGCTCAGAGCCTGGAGCCTGCTTCAGATTCTGTGTCTCCCTCTCGCTGACCCTCCCTCGTTCATGCTCTGTCTCTCTCTGTCTCAAAAGTAAATAAACATTAAAAAAAAATTAAAAAAAAAGTTTTTCCTGTTATATATCGCTTTTTTTTACCTTTATGTTTTCCCTGCCCCTACTTGGGTCATATGAACTCTTTCAGCAGCTTCCTAAACTTCATGTCATTATCTAATTCATTCATTAGCTGCTGCTAGAATCAGTGGCCTACTTAAAAATGCAAATCAGGGGCACCTGGGTGGCTCAGTCGGTTAAGCGGCCGACTTCGGCTCAGGTCATGATTTCATGGTCCCTGAGATCGAGCCCCGCATCGGGCTCTGTGCTGACAGCTCAGAGCCTGGAGCCTATTTCAGATTCTGTGTCTCCCTCTCTCTGACCCTCCTCTGTTCATGCTCTGTCTCTCTCTGTCTCAAAAATAAATAAACTTAAAAAAATTTTTTAAATGCAAATCAGGGGCACCTGGGTGGCTCAGTTGTTTAAGTGTCCAACTTCGGCTCAGGTCATGATCTCATGGTGTGTGAGTTCTAGCCCTGCGTTGGGCTCTATGCTGACAGCTCAGAGCCTGGCACCTGCTTCAGATTCTGTGTCTCCCTGTCTCTCTCCCCTTCTCCCGCTTGCACTCTGTCTTGCTCTCTCTCTCTCTCTCTCTCTCTCAAAAATAAACATTAAAAATTTTTTCTAATGCAAATAGGATTGTGTCACTGTCTTAAATCCTCAAAGAATTATCTGGTATTTTTGAGATAAAATTAATATTTTTCAGCATGGCACGTGGAGTTTTTCATAATCTGCCTTATCTCTTCTTTCCAACTTTATGCTGCATTAGTATAACATACTTGTAGCTAATATTGTAGGAAATATTGTGTATTAATTAATAGTCATGGGCATTATGTGTTAAGCTACATCTTAATTTAGTATTTCTCAGAGAGGAACCTAGGACTTAATGGTGGTTGCTCTTTTGAAAAAAAATTTTTTTTAATGTTTTTATTTTTGAAAGAGATAGAGAAAGGCTCTGAAGCAGGCAGTCTCCAGACTGTCAGCACAGAGCACAGAGCCTGATGCGGTGTTCGAACCCATGAACCGTGAGATCATGACCTGAGCCAGTCAGAAGCTTAGCTGACTGAGCCACCCACGTGCCCCAAAATTGGTACTTTCTGATAAGGAAATATTATCATCAATACAGAGAAAAACACATTTAGGAAAACACGTCAGCCAGTCTAAATAAAAACCAAAAAACAAATTAGGCACAGTGGGATGAATTTTATGTGACCAGAGAAATTTAGGAGAAATAATATTAAAATTACTGTCTCAATAAAGGAAAAAGAGAACCGGTAGGAGAAAGATAAAACGTAAAACTCTGTTAGCACATTTTGGGAACTTTTACAACAATTTGGAAAGACAAAATAGTCATTTAAATATTTTAAAGAACACTGTATGGAAGGTAAACTTTAAATAGGTGTGCCCGTGGAGTGAAGTGCCTTATGTTTTGTGACATTTGGTTTTATGGTGGTGCCTGGGAGCTAGCCAGCTTGACTAGGAGAATTTAGATTTCATGATGCCTCTAAAGTGTAAGTGTGACTTCTTGGTTTCATCTAGTAGGTGTATTTAAAATGATGAAACAAATGATATGAATACAGGGATTATGGTTTGCTTTTCATAGTCCAGTTGCAAACTAACATCTCATCTGCCTGGTTCTAATTGTTCTGTTTCAGGTGTGATTTTACTCTAGTGCTTTTTAGGTTAACAATTTATTTATTTACAAGTTTTTCTTACTAGACTATAAACTCATTTACAGTAGGGGTTGGGTTTTATTCATCTTTGTTTCATTGGTATTTAGCTCATCATCTACTTGATGCTCCATAAATATTGAATGAATAAATCATTGTCAGTTGCTACATTGTCCTGGAAGAGTTTTCATATATTCTTGGTAATATGTTCATTTTCTTTGGAAATTAAACTTTGCATTAGGCAGTCTTGTTTCTCTCAAGAGTAGTAACTTGGTTCTTCCTACAATAATGCATTTGCTTCATTTGTTTATCTTGGCAATTCCTATTTTTAATATAATTTTGAAATAGTAGATTAAAGTAGCTAAAGTGCTTATTAGATCTGTTTTCACAGCAGTATATTGCTAATTGATTTCTGTGCCCCATTTACTATGCTTTTAAATTTTCTTTAATTATGGTACTTCTGGTTTGTCATGACCATGCTCATTAAACAAATCTCATTTGATGGAGGAGGCAAAGTAATGTCAACCAATTATTCATAAATATCTGCTATAGGATTTAGAATAAGCATGAATGCTAATTGATTTTAGGAATGAACGTTCTTCCTCAAGAATGGAATCCTACTGAGGTTTGTCGTAATAGTTTGTAGGAAACTAGATCTTTGCTGTTTACATGTGCCCCCTTTTCATTTCAGGGAAGCATTAAGAAGGTGTAGGGATCTGAGAACAGAGATGAGCAATTTTCAGACATCACCACAGCCTATTAATCATTTGAGATTCACTGCACATAATGAGGTATTTAGTGATAGGAGGAGCTGTTGCTGTGAACAGTAGGGAGATTGAGAACCATAGATCTAGATGATTCTAGATCTAATTTCTTTTTAATCACAGTAGACTTGTTTTTCCTTCTTACGTGATGTAGAAGGCCGTATTCTTTATTTTTATACAGTACATTGTTACATTCCAGGATGCAGCAAATGCTACTGTTTGTTCCAGTGTTTGTTCCTATGCCGGAAGGAATTTGGCTAATACTATATAGCCTTGCTAAGTAGTAGAAGACATATACTGTCCATAAGATGGTACGGTTTTTTCCATTTCAAATCAGCCAAGGTATTTATCTCTTGGATCACTTCTAAGCTTCTGGAAGATAGGCTTCATCTTAAGTGATAAACACAGAAGGATATTAACATTTGGATGGTGAATCAGCACTGGGAAGAAAACGTAATTTTCAGTTTGCATGTTAACTACTACAAAGCAAATGAACTTACAGGAGTTTCATTGAAACTGTAAGAGAGAACCTGAAAAGGGAAGGGATTAGTATAAATGCTAATGAATTTGTAAGAATTACTTTTAAATTAATTAAATGGTAATGCCATTAACAGTCTCTTTATTTAGAGTGCTGCCTTTTTATTTTAGCAAAAACAAATTTATAATAACTTAAATTTTCCACAGTTTTTTTTTTGTTGTTTTGTTTTACTTTAACCCTACTGATTCCTGTCCCCTCCTTCCCCCCCCTCCCCATAGTGTTTTAAATTTCTCAACTTCTTATCATGGTAGTTTTTAGGAACTGCTTATTAAAAATTTTAAATTAAAGTGTGTCTTTTCTTTAGACAGAGATGACAGTTCTACACTAACAAAGCAGGAACTTAAATTCATAGGTATGTACCAAGTTCAAGCATGATTTTAAAGGGTAATAGTGTTAATTAATCCTAATGAAGCTTAGAAACCTTCCTATATAAAGCAGTAATGGGGATCTGTAGTCTCAGAAATGATAACCGAAAGGAATTCTCCATAATTCTGGGTGGTTGATGGGATGACTGTTATCATGTTCTTGTTGTACTTGTTTGGATTTGTCCTATTGCCTAAGACATGGTAAGGTGGGTTTTAGGATTTCTAAAGTTATTTACCTGTCAGGATCTAGATGCCTAGACCACTTTGTACATCTGTGACCCCTCTGTCTGTCTCACTGAGGGAAAGAAGAATCTGAGACCATATTTTGTGATTTATAATACTTTTCTAATTCTGTGATGTACTTTTCAAATACTTCTGGATCAGTTGAGAATGAGCATGTGCATTCTGAATCCAGTATTCTTAACCAGTTAATGTATGCAGCTACTCCCTCCCCCAAAAACCTCAGTTTCACTTATTTATAAAACTAATCTTGTGGGTGTGATTACCTGCACTATGGAACTTTTCCTTCTCAAAAGTGTCTTAGTCTTTTTTCATTTGAAAAGTATAAAGTTCTTTCTGTATCTTAAAAATCCTGGTCATTTTCTTTGGGGAAATAATTCTATACTGCAAATGGATCCTTTCAGGAGCAGTAAAATCTAAAAGGATAAATATGTGCATAAATAATAATTTCAAGACATAGAATTATAACTTCTTTAATGATCTACAGTATAAAAAGAATTCAGGGCAGGGAAAACTACTTTCAGCTGAGGAAATGAGATGTCCAGAGAATGTAACATTTTACCTGATGCTTAAGGAATATGTAAAATTGAGCTATATGGAGATAGGGATCCGGGGTAGACTCCAGTCCCTGGAATACAGATAGCACAAGCAGTAGAACATAGGTGTGTAAAGTGATGGTGATACGATATTTAATATGAAATGTATGAAAAATAATAACCTTATGTATTAGCCAAAGGAGTTGAAAATAGTTGGTAGTTGGGAAATAGTTTGAGTTGGGGAAAAAAATAAAACCTGTTGTTCAGGAAGGTTCATCTGGCTGTAGCATATAAGAATATTGAAAGGAGCTAGAGAACAGAGAAACCAATTAGATTTTTTTGTAATCTAGCTGAATGTGTTAAGGGTCTGAGTGAGGGTAATGGAAGTCAGACTAGTGGGACATCTGTTACTCAAGAAGAACTGGTAATAATTGTCAGTAAATTGAATGGCAGTAGCTGGGGGAGGATGGGTATTCATTTACCAACAAGATGTTTAGGTATAGATGTTTAGCATGCAAATGAACAGATGAGGTTAGAGTGAAACAGAATTGGAAATAAATTCATATAGGGGGTAAATATAAACTCTGAAATCGGTCATGGCTGAGCAAGGTTGGTAGAGAAGACAGAAAGGTTGGATCAGGTTTATTTTAAAATAGAAAAGTATTAATAAGTGGAAAGGAAGACTCTAGAGAGATAAAGGGTTAAGATGCAAGAGAAGACTATTTCATGAATCAAAGAAACTGGATAGATGAACAAGTAGAAAAGTAACTTGAAGGAAGACAGAATAGCTGTGGAAACATTGAGTGTAAAAGAAAAAAAATTAACCTCCACAATTTGGGGTTAATGAATGTTAATTAATGAATTAGATAATTTTAGAAGTAGGTTTTCTCTCCAAAACAAATGATTACTTTCAGGTATACATTAGTAACTTGAGAGTGTTTACAGAAGTTGTCCTGTTAGTGTACTTGAGAAAAATGTTTTAATGATTACATAATAGTGATAATGGTACCTGTATATGTAAAGACTTTATTTTGTAATTCTCAGGGTTTCCTGAGAAGTTATCTCCTTTACTCTTGTGTGCATCTTTGATTCTGTTCTCTGCCTGCTCCCAACTGAATTAGTCACCAAGTGGTACCTTCTAATTTGAAGGTAGCTAAATATGGCTTTTTATATCTAATTTATTATTTTCAAAATCCCACCTTCTCACAGCTGTAGGTTGGTACAGATCCTTATCATTTCTTTCACACATTATTGTATTAGTCTCCTTTTGGTTTTGTCAGTATACCTGGAATTGATCAGGTGGGCTAACTCAAGCCAGTATGGCAGAAATGAATGTCATTTAATCATTTATGGTTAAAACGTTACTGTCAAGAATTGCCCAGAATTGCTTATCTTACTTTTCCTTAAAGTAATCTTGGGAAAATGAGTTATAATTGTAAAGTTACTTCATTACTGAACCTGACATCAGAACAAGGACAATTAGTTAGGTCATGTTTAAAGATTATCACCATGTTGGGGCACCTGGGTGGCTTAGGCAGCTCAGCTTCCAACTCTTGATTTCTTCTCAGGTCGTGATCCTCAGGGTCATGAGATCTAGGTCATGGTATCAAGCCTGGTGTAGGACTCCACGCCCAGTTTAAGATTCTCTCTCTCTCACTGCCCCTCCCCTGCTCTTGTGTGCAGGCACTCACCCTGTCTCTCAAAAAAAAAAAAAAAAAAGATTATCACCATCTTGATAATGTTCTTTTTCTTTCTGTATAATGCAGTTGATTGCTTTCTTAGCAGCTTCCTTCCACATTAATTTCTAGTCCTGTGTTTGCAGGAACTATGTCCCAGTTACCTTGATGACTAAACTTGGAGTTAGAAACCATGTCTTATGGGGGCGCCTGGGTGGCTCATTCGGTTGAGCGTCCGACTTCAGCTCAGGTCACGATCTCGCGGTCCATGAGTTTGAGCCCCGTGTCGGGCTCTGGGCTGATGGCTTGGAGCCTGGAGCCTGCTTCCAATTCTGTGTCTCCCTCTCTCTCTGCCCCTCCCCCGTTCATGCTCTGTCTCTCTCTGTCTAAACAATAAATAAACATAAAAAAAAATTAAAAAAAAAAAAAAAGAAACCGTGTCTTATGGTGAGCCCTTTCCATAGATGGCCTGTATTACTTGTTTCACACTCAGAGGGTCATTTTATTTAAGGATCTGTGGGTGTATGTATGTGCCTATTGACAGGTGGTATTTTTGTATAATAATCACTAGGTATTTGAAATTATACTTCTCAGACTGTTTGGCATTATGCTTGTAATGTTAGGAGAAACTAATATATTCATTCAAAAGATGTATAAAAAATTATATTCAAAGTTGTTGGATGTGTCAAGATTTAGGAGACCAAAATTTAAAAAAAAAATTTTTTTAAATGTTTATTTATTTTTGAGAGAGAGAGAGAGAGAGAGAGAGAGAGAGAGAGAGAGAGAGAGAGAGAGGCAGGAAGGGGCACAGAGAGAGGGAGACATAGAACCTGAAGCAGGCTCCAGGCTCTGAGCTGTCAGCACAGAGCCTGACGCGGGGCTCGAACCCACGAACTGTGAGATCATGACCAGAGCAGAAGTCGGACACTTAATCGACTGAGCCGCCCAGGTGTCCCAGAGACCAAAAATTTTTAATCCATGTTGGCAGTAATAGGAAATCTGATTTTCTACAGACCAGGTCCTAAAGAAATTATAGAAAGAAAATAAATCAGTGTAAAGAAGATTGAAAGACATGAGGGAAGATAATAATTTGAAACAAAGTAGATCTTTATTTTATTTATTTATTTTTTTTTTTATTAAATTTTTTTTTCAACATTTATTTATTTTTGGGACAGAGAGAGACAGAGCATGAACGGGGGAGGGGCAGAGAGAGAGAGGGAGACACAGAATCGGAAACAGGCTCCAGGCTCTGAGCCATCAGCCCAGAGCCCGACGCGGGGCTCGAACTCACGGACCGCGAGATCGTGACCTGGCTGAAGTCGGACGCTTAACCGACTGCGCCACCCAGGCGCCCCACAAAGTAGATCTTTAAAAGCAAGTAGAGGGGCACCTGAATGGCTCTGTCTGTTAAGCATCTGACTCTTGATTTCAGCTCAGGTCGTGATCTCACGGTTCGAGGGATCAAGCCCCACATTGGCTCCAGCACAGAGCATGCTTGGGATTCTCTCTCTCCCCCTCTGTGCCCCTCCCCCATTTGCTCTCTCTCTAAAAAATAAAAAATAATGATACAAAAAACAAGTGGAAATTTTAGGTATGGAAAACTGTAACAGTCAAAGTAAAGAACACAATAGATAGGACAAATAACAGTGGATACAGTGAGCAAAAAAATAATTAATGGGTTTTATACATATTTAAAATAAAAACTATATAGTATGGAGGATAGAAGTAGAATCCAGGTAACAGGAACTCCAGAAAGGGAGAGAGAGAAAAGTGGAGAGGAGGAAATAACCTGAAGAAATAATGGAAATAAATTTCATTAAAAAAAAAAAAAAGATGAGATATCTTAGTTTGAAGTGGCACATAGTGGGCCTGAGAAAAAAAGAGTGAAGGAAAAACTCTCATCTAGACACATTATAGGGGAAATTTTAAAATCTCACAGACAAGGAAAGGATTCTAAAACATGGACTATTAAGATCAAGTCTTTCTTGGAGACTACATAAAAATAACTTCAGTTCTAAGGAGGTGGTGCAAGATATGAAATGTCTAGATTTAACAGAGCTAATTATAGCAAAAAAATTGAAAATGCTGGGAGTATAAAGATTACAGTTACATTTCTTGTAGCACCTCCTGGATTCAATTATTAAATGGTATTTATGTAGCTTACCTAACAACTTGGAAATATATCCGTGATAGGTTTTCCCTGACCCCAACAAATTGTATGTATACTGTGTATAAAATAATGTATACATGGCACAAAGGATTATCAGTTTCTTATTCTGTTTTCATGGTGCTCAAATTCTATTGGAAGAGTCAGAAATATAAATGAATAATTGCAGAATAAAAAGTTAGGCAAAATTATCATGGCGATTATGTTAAAAGAATAGATTTGAGAGTAGTTTTTTTCTTGTCTTCATTTTTAAAAATTGATTATGGTCATTACTTATATGTTTTTATTTAAATCATAGATAACCTTTAATGAAAAACGGGAAATGGTTTTAATAGCTGCCACATCTAATAAGATTATGTTCTTCATTTTAATTAGCAATTTATTTTTTCCTACTAAGCCTCCCTTTCAATTTTCTTAAGCTAAAGAAACAGTAAAAAAAAAAAAAATCACTGTGTAACGTACTCAATGATGTTTGTTATCTGGGCTTATGATTGATAATAACTTCAGTAAGTCTTTTTTCTTCTTAGTTGAAATGTGTCCTTCATTAACCTGACCACCTATATTTTTATCCTTCATCTGAGCTAAGTGTTTGTGGAGAATACAATTTATGCCATGTACACATGCATATCATTATAGATTTGTGATACTAGCCTTCACTGACATTTAAATTGCTTGGCAGTGTTAATACGAATCTCTAGGAAACTCTCTTTTTGCCATGATTGTTTGTATTTTAAAACTTTTACTGCCAGTTAAAATTGCATCTTTTAGTCCCCCAATTCTGCAAACCTACTTGGTTTGTATCCATCCTCTTTTCTTTCTCTCCAGTCCTGCTTGCAGTGCAAGGCTAGTCTGTACTTGTGCTCCACATCTCACCCTTCTGTGCCCTCTCAGAGGCCTTGTCATGTTAGTTTCCTTACCCTCTCACCCTCACTTTTCTTTCCCATCTACATTTAAGCATTCTCTCCTGTCCGTCTTCCTGAACAAAAGAACCCAAACTCCTTTAATCACACATTGCTGTTCATGTGCCTACCCCTTAAACTGTTCTACCTCCACTTACTCGTTTAAGATTTTCTCTTTGTTCTGGGTGGTATGTCTAGATGTGATTTTATTCTTCTTAGGACCTCTTTGCTTCCTAATTGAGAGAATTCATTTTTTTTTTTTTAATGTTTATTTTTGAGAGAGTGAGCATGGGGGAGGGGCAGAGAGTGAGGGAGACACAGAATCCAAAGCAGGCTCCAGGCTCTGAGCTGTCAGCACAGAGCCTGACACAGAGCTCAAACCCATGAACTGTGGGTTCAGATCATGACCTGAGCCAAAGTCAGACACTTAACCCAGTGAACCCACCCAGGTGCCCCAAGAGAATTCATGTCTTTCATCAGTTCTGGACACAACTCTAGCCATTACATTTTAAAGTATTTTTATTTTTATATTTATATTTATATTTTTATTATTTTTATTTTTATTGTAGAGAGAGCACAGGCAAGCAGGGGGAGAGGGGCAGAGAGAGAGAGAGAGAGAGAGAGAGAGAGAGAGAGAGACTCTTAAGCAGGCTCCAATGCTTAGTGTGGAGCCCAATGTGGGGCTTCATCCCATGAACCTGGGGTCATGACCTGAACCCAACTCAGGAGTCGGAAGTTCAACCAACTGAACCACCTAGGTGCTCCTATGGCCATTTAAAATATTGATCCTCCCTATTCTTTCTGTTGTTCAGTAACTTTTGTTAGACATATTTGGACTTTGATTCTGTCTTCCATGTCCCTTAACCTTTCTTTTATAATTTCCATTTATCAATCTCTCTGTGCTCTAGCAGGATAGTAGTTTTTAGGTTTTATTAATTTATTTTGAGGGAGAGAGAGAGAGACAGGGAGTGAGCAGGGGAGGGGCTGAGAGAGTCCAAGAGAGAATCCCAAGCAGGCTCTGCACTATTAGTGCAGAGCCTGACGTGGGGCTCGATTTCAGGAACCGTGAGATCATGACCTGAGCTGAAATCAAGAGTCTGATGCTTAACCAACCATCCACTCAGGCGCCCCTGGATAATTTCTTTTGATCTTTTATATTCACTCTTCATCTCTTCAGCTATACTGATTTATAATTTTACCTGCCTAATGGGTAAAGATTTTTAGTGAATGTGCTTTTCAATTTTTAGAATTCTTAAAAAAAAATTTTTTTTTAACGTTTATTCATTTTTGAGAGGCAGAAAGAGAGCATGAGCGGGGAAGGGGCAGAGAGAGGGAGACACAGAATCAGAAGCAGGCTCCAGGCTCTGAGCTGTCAGCACAGAGCCCGATGCAGGGCTCGAACTCACAAACCGTGAGATCATGACCTGAGCTGAGGTTGGACGCTTAACCGACTGAGCCACCCAGGCGCCCCTCAATTTTTAGAATTCTTTTTGGTCCTTTCTAAAATGGATCTGGTCTGGTTTTGTTTTTCTCTTTCTTGTTTTTAAGAACATGTAGCACTTTTCTCACATGTAAAATATTTTTATTTTCAAACAGTCTCAAACTTACAGAAAAGTTACATAGAGTATAATATACAGAACTGTATCTTCCCAGAGTATTTGAGAATAAGTTGCAGATACAGTGCCACATTAGCCCTGAATACTTCAGTCTTTATTTTTAAAATTTTATTGTTATTTTTGTAATGTTTATTTTTGAGAGAGAGAGAGAGAGCGTGAGCAGGGGAGGGACAGAGATAGAGGGAGACATAGAATCTGAAGCAGGCTTCAGCACAGAGCTTGATGCAGGGCTAGAACTTGTGAACCGGGAGATCATGACCTGAGCTGAAGTCAGACACTTAACCGACTGAGCCACCGAGGTGCCCAGAATACTTTAGTTTTTATAGACTAGGACATTTTACTGTAAAATCACAATACAGTGATCAAGAACAGGAAATTAATATCACCATATTACTCCCATCTACTCGTCAGATGGCCATTCACGTTTTGACTGTTGTCTCAGAATTTTACAGGTTAGTTATTTTTGGGTTTGGTTCATTTTTTTTTCATTATTAGAGCTGTGTTATTTATTTATTTATTTATTTATTTTGGAGCAGGATATCATAGATGTGATCTTTCCATTGCATCTATCAGATGACACATAATCAGGCATTTCCAATGAAAAGGTTTTCTTTTCCTCTTTGTAATTATGTATATTGTGGAATTAAGTATGAGACTATAAATATCCCATTCCTCATCATACTTTTAATTTGTATCAGTGTGGACTTACAGATTTGTGTGGGGGTATGATGTATTTATTGTGATGCTCAAATTGTTCACAGTTTAGCTAGTGGGAGCCCCTTTAAGCTGGCACAGTTGTCCCCATTCATTATTCTTTGAACACTTATTTTCTGGCATTGCAAGTATATTAGTCTTCTGTTGCTGCCATAACAAATTACCACAAAATTAGCAACTTACAGGCACTCAGATTTATTAGCACATAGTCAGATGTCTGGGTTTGGTTATCTGGTTGCTCTGTTAGAGTCGCACAAGGCTAAAATCAAGGTGTTGGCCAGCTGGGCTCTTACTATCAGGAGACTCTGGAATTCATTCACTTCCAAGAAGCTCATTTAGGTTGTTGGCAGAATTCAGATTTTTCCTTGCAGTTGTAGGACTGAGGTCATCATTTCCTTTCTGACTGACAGCTGAGGGTCTCCCTTAGCTCCTCGAGGCTTCTATCCCATCCTTTCACATGTCCCTACATTTTAGAGTCGGCAAAGGTGAGTTGAATCCTTTGCACGCTTACAATCGCTCTGACTTCCTCTTCTGTTGTATCTCTTTTTTTCTCAGCTATCACATCTCTCACTGACTCTTTTGGCCTTTGTCTTCTATTTTTAAGGGTTCATGTTATTACTCTGGGCCTACCTACATAATCCAAAATAATCCACTCGTTTTAAGGTCAGCTAATCAGTACCTTAATTTAATCTGCCAAGTCTCTTCACAGTAGTGCCTTGATTAAGGGAACCTTGGGGTGGAGGGTGGACATCATTAGAATTCTGCCTAGCACAGCAGGATATGTCAGGTGCCTTTTTTTATAGAGAGAGTGTTGTTTCTTTCTTACATTTGTGAGTCCTTGGCTTAGTCATTTAGTTTCTTAGTCATTTGAAATATTTGTCTTATCTTTATTTGCTCTATTTTCTTTCTAAGGTTCTTGGAATAACAGTCAAATAATGTTTGTGTCTGCTAATTTGTGATCAAGGGGATTGTTTTCATCTGTGTTTTCTAATTGTGGATTGTGAACTCATTTTATAGCCTGAATTGAGGTTATATCCCTTCAGAGAGGTTTTGTGTTTGCTTCCGCTGTGTACTCAAGTGACAGTACCAGCTGGCCCCGTCTTACGTTAATTTAATGTTTGGGATCTATCAGACTAGGCACATATGCCCCAAAACCTGGGGCGCCTGGATGGCTCACTCAGGAGTGTTTGACTCCTGATTTCGGCTCAGGTCATAATCCCAGTGTCATGGGCTCAAGCCTTGCCTCGGGCTCTGCACTGAGCATGGAGCCTGCTTAAGATTCTTTCTCTCCCTCTACCCCTCTCCCTAGCTCACTCGCTCTCGTTCTCTCTCTAAAATTAAAAAAAAAAAATCAAACTCAAAAAGCTATTTGAAGGCAAAGCTATGGCTCTAAATTCTAAGTGCAGACTTTTCATCCCCTACCCAGAGCTTAAATCTAATTGGATGAGCTTCCTTGTCCTGTCTCTGTGCTGTAATTTCCGTGTTTTGATAGTTTTGTAGGGTTTTGGTGGGGGCAGTGGGGGAAAGGGCTGGTCTGTCTTGCCCCAGAAATGTAGCTCTTGGAAGGTCCAATCTATATAACCAAAGTCTTACCACTTTTAACTTTTCAGCCATTGGAGGCCCAATGTGTTGTCTCTTTTTCTTGTGGGCACTAAAGCCAAAGCTCCAGGGTTACTGACACAGGCTGACTCCTCCAGGGCAGCCTATTAAAGCTTTTCCCTCCTCATTCATAAGGATTTCCCTCACTGTCCTATGGGCTCAGCTATTCATTTTGAGGTCATTTTAATTGGGGAGGTTTTTAGGTTATCTGGTCTGCCTCATTGCCAGAAACAGAAATTCTCCTACTGATTTATTTTTCAAACCCCCGATACTGGCTCTACAACTACTACTCTACTCGGCCTACAAGTAGTTTTCACGTTGCCAAATCAGGTGGCTACTTTTCAGTCTTTAGCCTAGATGACTTTTTAGCATATTTATTTTTGTTCAGGACTTCCTGCTACTGGAAGCTCCTCTCCTGTTCCTGTCCCTCCTTTCCCCTCTCATCCTGTTCCCATCCCTTCTCTCCCTTCCCATCCTGTTCCCATCCCACCCCTCCCTTCTCTCCTCTCTTCCCCTCCCTTCCCCTCCCCTCCCCCTTGTCTTCTAACATTATACTTAACTTAGTTATCCTGCAGTTTTGACTATTTCTTAACTAGTTTTTTGTTTGTTTTTACTTCACCTTTATCCTAATTTAGTGTCGAAATTCCTTGGGGCTAAATCTGAGCCTCTCCTTTTCTCTAAAATTCTCACCATATTTAAGCTGCTTAAAATCTTTTGTCTACCGTATTACAGTAACTACTTAAATTATCTCCCTGATTCAACTCTCCCATTGTCTTTCAGGGCATCGTTCACATTGTATCCAAAAGGATCTTTTTAAAAGTAAAGTTCTAATCATGCCACTCTCTTGCTTAAAATGCTTCAATGGCTTTCCAGTAGGATGAAAGTGGAGAGTCCTCTATGACCTGCAAGGTTCCACATGAGCTGGCTCTTGGACTGACTTCTAGCTTTATCTTAAGCATTTTATTTCTTTGCTTATTATACTACACTGGCTATATGTTTGTATGTAAGTCACAGAGTGGATTCTGTCAAATTAAACAAAAAAGAATTTGTTGGATAGGTACAGTCATTTAGAGAACTAAAGGAAAAAACCCCTTCCCAGACCTCTGAGAGGACAGAAATAGGGTAGATTCAAGGGCTGGGTAAAGAAGGATTAATAGAATCCTAATATTACTACCATTAGACTAACAGGTCTGACCATTTTCTGCCCTGGTGTGTATGCCTTCAAAATACTAATTCCCAGGAGAGACTATTACAGCTTGGGTCACATGTTTATCTCTGGGCTGAGAGTGTATGAAATGGAGGAGGGGTACTTCCCTGACAGAAAATAGGATGTTATTTGGACACAAAAAGGGAAAGAATTATGAGCAGGTAAAAACAATAGAAGTGGTCTCTCTTCCTTTTAGTTTATGTGTCACTTCTTCACTGCAGCCTATTCTGCTGATCTTAATTAAGTTATCCCTTAGATTTGGTCACAGTACATTCTGCTTTTTCATCATCGCACTGGTATCTGTGTGCTTACTTAATATCTGGTTCCTTCATTTTAAGAACCATGTGTGCAAGGGTGACACCTGTTTTTGTTTTTTGTAGTATCTTCATCTAGTATTTTGTCTGGGTACATTAGGCAATAAATAATTGTGGAATATTGTAAAACAGAGTCAATTACGCAGTATTCAATTGATTATGTCAAAATAACATTCAAAACATTTGTAAAGATTTTATAATGGAATAGGAAAATACGTTAAGTATAAAAGGATTAAAATGTTTAGTTTCATACATAGGCAGCTATATAAAGCTAAACAAAACCATAAACTATATACCAAAAAATTTGAAAATACATAAAAATGTCAACAGTGTTTGTGGATGAATTTTTCCCTACTTTGCCATCTACTTAAGATTTTTAATAATTAGTATGTAGTATTTTTATAGGTAAAGTCAAAAGAAGCAATACAGAATCGTTCAGATATCTGTAAAAATAGAGCAGCCTAAGAAATAGTTAATGCTTGCCTAATGAGATTTTGGAACACTTATATTCCATCAAGGTGGCCAAGAGTCTCAGGAAAGAAAGCTCTTTTTCTAAATTTTATTTTACCCTCTCTGAATAATGAAGGTGTTAATCATATAGAGATATATTTCACAATCTAAAACCAAAGGGAAAGGGAAAACCAAAATAATCCTGTTATGCATTGGTTGCCAAAGGGAAAGGATGTTAACATTTACAGTGGAACATTTACATTTACATTGCAACATTTACAATGGAATCTTCTATTGTTGTGTATATGATTCTGTTTACTTCTTTTATCATGGAGACAGATATCGCTCCTTTATAATAATATGGCTACTGTTTATCAAATGCTTTCTATGTGGTAGGAGAGCATACTAATAGTATTGGTACATGTATTAGCCAATCCTTACACCAGCCCTGTGAAATATTGGTGCCATTCTCACTTTACAGATGAGGTGTACTAGGTCCAGAGAGGTTATTTGCATGAGGGAGCAGGATTTGGACTTAACTACTTTCACACCATATTAACCTCCAGAAAAGACTATTCAGTCATAGGATATGGGTTAGGGGTAACTTAACAGGTTTAGTCATTTACTAGCTTAAATATTCCTCAAGACTGTCCCATTCATTTACTCTGGTTCAGTGCTGGACAAACAACCTGATGTGGCACTGATTTGGCCTCCTAGGCAGTTTGAAATTGGGAGTCAGGAACTCTGGTTGGTGAACACTAATATTTATGTCGCTGGTCATGTATAGTTCTGTCTTATATGTTGTTTTTATATCATTGCCATGGGCACACTAATAAAAGCTTAGGTCTCAGCAGTGTTTTCTTGGCTCTGCCCACCCTATCCTGTTTCCACTAAGATCACCATTTGTCTCCATATTTCAAATCCAATCAATGGACGTTTTCAGTCTATCTCTTAATTAGCCATTCAGCATCAGTTGATAACCATCTATGTGCCCTTTCTTTAGACCCTTTTCTTGACTTCAGTGATGCTGCACTCATGGTGTTCTTCTTACCTCACTGATACCAATTTTCTGTACTGATTCCTCTTCCATTAACCCTCTTTGAAATGTTGGAGGTCTTCAGGACTTAGTCCTAGACCGATGTTTTCCTCTTTTATAAGCAAAAATGCACTTTCCCTTTTTTCACCGCCTCAGTGAATGGTACTTGTAACCACTAGCCAGTTCATTCATAATACTTTATCTATCAAATGTAGCTAACTATCAAGTTGAGTGCATCTGACTTCTAGATGTACTTCAGATCCATATCATTCCAAGTGTTTCCATACCACTACCACCTTCGTCCTGAGGGACTTAATCTTTGATCTAGATTGTGGAATAGCTTCCTAGATGACCTTTTTGTTTCCACTCTTCCTCTTTTCAATTCATTTACTACATTTAGAAGGATGATCTTCTGAAAAACCAAGTCATGCTGTATTTGCCTTTGGTGTCTTCCCATTGATCTTAGTGTAAATTCTCAACACCTCTACATGGCTTGCAAGGTCGTGTGTAATCTGTTCCTTCCCTTCTCTCCAGCTTTGTCTTCCACCACTCTCTCCACTATGCTTTACCCATATTACCTTTTTTTCCCCTCTTTTTTCTATTTCATTGTCAAGTTTGAACAAGCTTTTCTACTTCACTCTGTTCACTTAATGTCTGCTTGTGTGAACTTCAGGTTTTGGCTTACGTATCTTTTCTTCAGATAGATACTTTCGGCTTCCTAATTTGTCATTCTCATGGTACTTTCTCTTCAATCACAACACTTGTCACAATTTATAGTTATGTGTTTGTTTTATTGTTTGCCTCCCTAATTAACTTGTAAACTCTTGGAGAGCCGAGATCTTGTCTGTCTTGTCTGTCATGTTCCCTACTTTCCCTGCTCCTAGCACAGTGCCTGTCTTCTAGTAGGCACACAATAAATATTGGGTGGATGGATGGCTGGGTGGATGGATCAGTACATCATTGCCAACCTCTGTATCATTCTATATCTTTGTGCCTACCCTTTATCCTGAACAGATGAATTTCAGGTATTTTCCTAGAGTTTATGCATTACAGGATTCAGTTCTATTTAATTCCATGAATATCACCTTGATTTAGATTAAAATAACATAGGGGTGCCTGAGTAGCTCAGTTGGTTAAGCGTCTGACTTCGGCTCAGGCCATGATCTCATGGTTTGTGAGTTTGAGCCCCATGTTGGGCTCCATGCTGACAGCTCAGAGCCTGGAGCCTGCTTCAGATTCTGTTTCTCCCTCTCTGTCTGCTCCTCCCCCACTTGCAGTCCCCCCCTCCCCCCAAATAAATAACCTTTAAAAAAAAGTTTAAAAAAATAACATATAATTTGTGAAAGATGGAAATAGAGGAAGTTAAAAAGAAAGCAGGCACAGAACAATTTAAGGAGGATCATTTAACTTTTGAAAGTTCTAGAGGTCTTAGTAAACTGTTGGTTCATGAGGTATGAGGAAGTTTAGGAGAGTCAGTGATCCTCATACTCAAAAAAAGATTTGGGTATTTATACTGCCCTGCCTGGATAAGAAAAGATAATTTTATCTGTTCTATTTATAGTAGTAACCCGAGTACCAGACACAGTTTCAAAGTTGTGTTCACCACATTGCATATTTAGTTGTGCACTTTCCTATTTAAGTATGCTCTAATGCAATGTAAAAACAGATACAAGTTTAGATATTGGAGGTCCTCAGTCACCACAGTTTTGCTTCTCAGCATTACACTTTTAGGATATATTATTGCATGTGGCAATGGTATTTTCAATTTTGAAAGAATATTAGAGACATTAGAGGGCCTGGTAATTAATACTGTTCTTTGCTGACTTAAACCTAAAATTTTTATTAGAGCAATAACTCTAAAATAGTTATGGCTACCCTTATGGAGACTTACTTACTCTTAGACCCTTTACATGGATGTTCTCAAATAAAAGCCTCTAAGATAGTGATTACTTGTTGTTTTTTAAAAATTTTTAAAAATGTTTTTATTTATTTTTGAGAGACAGAGCATGAATGGGGGAAGGGCAGAGAGAGAGGGAGACAGAATCTGAAGCAGGCTCCAGACTCAGAGCTATCAGCACAGAGCCTGATGCGGGGCTTGAACTCAAGGACTGTGAGATCATGACCTGAGCTGAAGTCGGACGCTTAACCAACTGAGCCAGCCAGGCGCCCCAGTGGTTACTTGATTTTATAGAGAAAAATATGGAGGCTGAGAAAGGTTAAGTAATTTGATTCAGATCACATAGTTGAGAGAGCCAGGATTTCTGTCTCAAACACTTGTTCTGTTTTTTGTTTGTTTGTTTGTTTGTTTGTTCTTTGTTTTTTTAGCATGCTGTCTCCAGTTATCTTAGTTTTAAGAGTTGGAGATTCCATGTATGCTTTCCATCACTAAAAAATTAGATTATTATCATTCTACCTTTAAGGTACTTTGCGGCAAAGGCTGAGTTCAAGTGCTTCTCTCTGGAACTACCTCCCCTAGTCTCTTCCTCTGAACTCAGTCATCCCTCAGGTCCTGTGTCCTTATGGTACCTAGCATGTCTTTAGCTTATGAATACTTACTAGTTCTGCTATGAGAGTATTAGTTCTTTGAAGGCAAAATTCCTTTCTGTTCTTTGTTATCTTCAGTGCCTTTTTTGTTTTTTAATAATAAGAACCTCAATAATTATTTGTTAAATGAATTATGAGATAACAAACTTTTTAAAAACTTGTATTTCTCAGGTGCATGTCTTTTGGAATGTAAGGTTTATGAGCTCCATTTACATGCTACCTTTTTTCTTTCCTTCACAGCCAAACCTCTTAAAACAGTTACTTTTGCCAAGATTTATTGTCATATTTGGTGACTCCTTTTTCTGGCCTGACTTTAAATGACCAGTGGAATCATTTGACCTATTCCTTTGAAATTCTCTAGTGGTTCCTAAGATTCTCTTAGTTTTCTTATTTTGTTCTTTGTGGTCTATTTTTTGTTGTTTACTCTTCCAGTGGTAACGTTCTGTAGGATTCTGTCTTTGGTCCTCTTGATCATGCTGAGAATTTTGTCTAGGTGATTTCATTTTTCCATTCCTTGGCTTTGACTAGCTTCCATATCAGGAGTTGTAAATCACATATTCACAGGGGCCAGGTAGGTGACGTAAATGAGTGAAGAGATGAAGAATAAGGAATGACAGGACTCTGGTGGGTTAAAGAATCTATACCCTGACCAAAGTTCCAGCAGATTATTGCTATTTCAGAACTTGGTGTCCAATATTGACAGAGCTTCAGTTTTTCAGGAGAAATTAGAATTCGCTTTGAAACGTGAAGTTTCAGTGTTTCTAAATATGAACTAGTTTAAGATTTCAAACACAGTGCAAGCCAACAGAAAGCCTTTTTGAGTTTTCATGTTTACTTACGCTAACTTTATTATTCTTCTGACTCCTGGGTTTGTATCTCCACACCTGATTTTCCTGCTGAGCTCCAGGCTGGTCCTGTTCTGTTCTAGACTCTAGAGGAAGGAGTTCTGTGTTCCACAGGCATGTCAGAGACCATGAATGATCAACCTGTACTTCAGTCTTGTCTTACAAAGTGCTTGCAGTTTTAGAATCAGGCAGCTGCGAGTTTGAATCCCGATTCTACCATCTGCTAGGTCACTAAGCAAATTATTTCCTTATTATTTTTTTAAAGTTTACTTATTTATTTTGAGAGAGAGAGAAGAGTGCAAGCGGGTAAGGGGCAGAGAGAGAGGGAGAGAGAGAAAGTCCCACGGGGCTCGAACTCACAAACTGTGAGACCATGACCTGAGCTGAAACCAAGAGTTGGACGCTCACCCGACTGGGCCACCCAGATGCCCCAGCAGATTATTTCTTTAAACTTCTGCTTGCTGTTGTGTGAAATGGGAGTAATATATACCTCATTGGGCTATTACGCCAGCACAGTGACCTGCATATAGTAACCACATACAGTACTAGATGCTCCCAGTTGCTATCCCTGTTTCAGTGAGTGGTATCACCACACGCCCACTTACTGGTACTGAAGAGTCATCCTCGACTCTTCCCTCTTATTTCTTCTTGAGGTCCTATTAGGTACCAGTCCTATCAACTCTGCCTTTAGAATGTATCTTTACTACTATTACTGTAGTTTAGTCTCCTTTTTTGCTCATCGGTATTATTGTAGCAACCCTTAAACAGCTTTCTCAGTCTCTCTTTAAATCCCCTCCCTAGTCTGTTCTCCACTTGTGTCATGGATTGATGTCTTGCTTAAACTTCAGTCTGATCACACCATGCTTCTGCTTACAGTCCTTCAGTGGCGTCCTGTTGTTTCCAAATTTCCAGCATTTTAGCTTTTAATGTTCTTGATCTGATTCCTGCTCATTTTTTAGCCTCATTTCTTGCTTCGACTACCCAGATGGTACTTACATGTTCTTCTGTTTCTTCCTCAAACCACCCTTCACCTCGGTTCTACAGCTCCTTTAGAAATGAGCTCTAAAGGCATCCATCGCTTCCAGTAAGTTTTTTGACCCTCATCCTCTCACCTCAGGTCTGGGTTATATACCCCTTTTCATGTGCTCAGAGCCCCTGAGGATGTCTCTATCATAGCACTCTTCACAGTCTTTTGTAATAGTCTCTTTTTTCCACTAAGCTTCTTGAAGGCGGAGACCACATTACTTGAATGGCTTTGTATCTCCAGGGCTTAGAATAATGTCTGGCAAACAGTGAGCTCTCAGATGTTTGCGGAATGGATGCATTTGGTGAATGAATAAATTATCTTTTTTTTCCTGGAGAAATTGTAGAATAAGGATCTTAGGACCCTCAATTATAGTTGTAAGGCCTTTACAAATGTCACAATTCCCTTATTTTTCTTGTTTGAGGATTATGAGTACTTCTACTTATTATGAATCAATAATACTTATGTTCTTTAGAACAAAATACATTGTACTGTTAGTGTAAATAATTGTTGCTTGCAAGGGCTATAGTTTCTAATCTTTCTTTCTTTCTCTCTCTTTCTTTTCTTTTTTTTTACTACATCCCACTTAGGTTCATTTTTCTCTTGCTTTCCTCTTGTTACAGTGTCAAATTCTTAGGATCTTGGGATCTTATTTTCTCCCACCCTCCCAGGAGCCTTGGTTTATATCAAGATTTCTCAGCTTCTGCACTGCTGACACTGTAATACAGATAATTCTTAGCTGTGAGGAGCTGCCGTGTACATTTTAAGATGTTTAGTATCATCCCAGGCCTCTACCTACTGTATGTCAGTAGTGCCCCCTAGTTTTGACAACTAAAAATGTCTTCAGACATTATCACATGTCTCTGTGGAACAGAAATCATCCCTGATTGAGAACCCTATTGGTTTATTGATATTCCCATCTCTCACCTTTATCCTCAAAGAGCCTCTCCTGTGGAGCATATGAGCATGATCTCCCGTCTTTAAAAAATCAACATCTTTTTCTAGTCACTCCTCTTTCCCCTTAACTTTTGCTCATCATCTCTCTCCTTCCTCTTCCCATCCGCTTTTCAGAATGGATTGCTTTCACCCAGTCCTCCCTCCCTTCCTTTCTCTTTTCTTTTCTTTCCTTTCCTTTTCTTTTTTCTCTTCTCTTCTCTTCTCTTCTCTTCTCTTCTCTTCTCTTCTCTTCTCTTCTCTTCTCTTCTCTTCTCTTCTCTTCTCTTCCAACTCCATGATGCTTTCTGAAAGTGCTTTTGTGCCTCCATCCTTTTTTCCTGTGTCCTTGAAGTGACCCTTACCACCACCATGTAGTCTACGTTGTCATTATCTTTTAATCCTCTCTTCCTGTCCATCCCTACCCCTACTCATCTGCCCCATTCAGTCATAAAGTCTGTTCATTCTTCCTCTTGAATATTTCTAGAATCCACTTACTGATCTTTGAATCTCAAGTCTAGTTCTCTTCATTTTCTATATTGTAAACTGGGTGACCTTTCTAAAATATAGTCATCCATGTCAGACCTCTCTCTCAATCATGAATTCTGGGGCTCTAGTATCTGCGTTTTGAAAAGCTTACCAGGTGATTTTTAAGCAACTCTAATTGCTTCATTCTCCTTTTTAAGAAACATTTCTTTGCTCTTAGGAATTCCTAAAATACTTACTGTTAGTTTTACGAGGCACTTCCTGATGTGATCCCAGTCACATGGCAGAGCCATTTTTGTGACAAATTAAAAATGACTTAGGTTCTTTTTAAACAAGTGTTTTATGACAAGTCAGTATTTAGTCAGTTATTAATACATTTTTTTTATCACCACCAATAAAATTTATCATTGAGGGGAGGGATCAGGAAGAAATGTGGGTGTTTTCTGACTTAATGGTTAATATTAAGTATCTGTGACAAATTTGACAGCTAAGTTGCAAAGTATTTAAATAATTTTTTTTCTTTCAGGTATTTATAACAGCAATGATGTAGCAGTATCCTTTCCAAATGTAGTATCTGGCTCAGGATCTAGTACTCCTGTCTCCAGTTCTCATTTACCTCAGCAATCGTCTGGGCATTTGCAACAAGTGGGAGCTCTCTCCCCATCAGCAGCATCATCTGCAGCCCCAGCTGTTGCTACAACTCAGGTAAATTATTGCAGTGCTATGAAGTGACCTGTAGGTGGGTTTGTCGTTTCTGAAAGGGAATTCCATTGGAGAGGAAAGAAAGAAAATAGGGCTTCCTATAGGAATTTCTAAAATGCCTCAATTTATTTTGACATGTTAGTGGAAATAATAGACATATTTACATGGTATTTATGAGAGACGACAAAGGAATATGTTGTCTTCAACTGACTCTTTTTAGTTTCTGAGTTTCTAATTTTGTCCTAATGTAAACTGGTAACTTGGTGGGGACTTTTTCTTTTAAAAAGTAGGACTTGGGGTGCACGGGTGGCTCAGTTGGTTAAGCGTCTGATTCTTGGTTTCGGTTCAGGTCATGATCTCGTGGTTCATGGGTTCGAGCCCCACGCTGGGCTCTGTGCTGACAAACCGGAGCCTGCTTGAGATTCTCTCCTTCTTTCTCTCTGCCCCTATCTCACTCTCTCTTTCAAAATAAATAAATAAACTTAAAAAATAAAAATAAAAAAAGTTCAAAATAGGACTTCAAAAGTGTGATCCGATTTTGTGGTTTTAAAAATTCCTTTTATAATTTTAAAAACCACAGAAATAATATATGATCGTCTGCTGTCTAAATTTTCAAAAACCAGTGTAGGAGAATATAGGTTAAAGAGTGATTGATCCCTTTGAGTACTATATTGTTTTCTTCCTAGTGGGAGAGGAAAGAATGTACATGAATATTATAAATAAGTGACTCTGTTGGTGATTGTGCATAAATTTATCCCTTTCCTTCACTTTAGACTTGTAACTTGATAGGCCAGTAGTCTTCAGGAATCCTTAAAAGCAAGAGTCAAATCAGAAAAACCATAATCTTGTATTTATAAATAGGACAGTAAATTGGCAAAGCTGTACACACATACCTACTCCCTCTCCCCCACCACCTCACCAAAGATGTAATAATTTAAAATTCCTAAAGTATATATAGATATTTTTATTTGGAATTCTTTATAATTTTACTTTAATTTTATCCAAGCTTCTAGCAGTAAATCTTAGTATTTAGAGAAATTTATAAAAGACAAATTCCTTTAAAAAAATTGCTTTTAAATGTTTGTTTATATTTGAAGGAAAGAGACAGAGCGTGAGCCGGGGAGGGACAGGGAGAGAGACACACAGAATTCAAAGCAGGCTACAGGTTCCGAGCTGTCAGCACAGAGCCTGATGCGGGGCTCGAACCCATGAGCCATGATGAGATCACGACTTAAGCTGAAGATGGACGCTTAACCAACTGAGCCACCCAGACGCCCCATATAGACAAATTTCTAATTACAAACTATGAGCTAGTTGTTTGTAAGTTGCTATAAATTTATGCTTTACATATGTGTTCATAATTTCCGTTGTCCAGGCCTTTTTTGGAGCACCTGAGTGGCTCAATTGGTTAAGCGTCTGACTTCGGTTCAGGTCACGATCTCTCAGTTTGTGAGTTCGAGCCCTGTGTTGGGCTCTGTGCTGATAGCTCGGAGCCTGGAGCCTGCTTCAGATTCTGTGTGTGTGTCTCTCTCTGCCCCTCCTCCACTTGCATTCCATCTCTCTCTCTCTCTCTCTCTCTCTCTCTCTCTCTCTGTCTCTCAAAAATAAATATTAAACAAGAGTTAAAAAAATATATACACACTTTTTAAGTATTTTCTGTAAGCTGTACATCAGAGTACAGCCTTAGTTATTTTTAAAAATATGTAATGGCTCAGCGCAGTCACCATTATAATTAGATCAGGTATTAGAATAAACAACAGACAGTTCAGCACAGAAAACCAGTGGTGTGATTAGTGGTATCATGTTTGAAAATGAAAGTTAACTATGTGGTGAACCTCTCAACCTGAATAAGGGGAGTTTGACTAATTTGGGAGAGTTTTTTGTAGCTCATTTCACTAGCCCTGGTGAGATAGGCAGCATAACAGGGGTGTGGGGTTAGAGAGGGTGAAAGGATAAATGAGAGAATGGTTCTTGTAAATAGTTTCATCTCTTTTAATTAAGTGTAGCCATATGCTGTTGATAGCTTTCTATCCTTGGACAAAGTCTCACATGAACATTTCCAGTGTGCGTTTTTCTTTTCTTTCTTTATAAAAGTCTGTTTTAATTACTCTCTGGTTAATTCCAGGCTGAATTAAGCAAAAATCTCATTTCTTCTCATTCATTATGTTTGTGGTTTTGGGGGTTGGCATTAGGGAGGTAGATGGGGGAAGTGGTGGTGAAGAGAAATTTATAGCTAGAGGGAAAATTCCACTTAACATATGACTCAACTGAAGAACAAAGAAATCATAGTTGCAAGTAATCCAGGATTCAGTCCAATTAAAATCCTTACTGTTTATCCTCTTTCCATGTTCAGTAAGATGGGTCTCTTATAAATATGATCATCTAGTTAGACTCAAATGCTGCATGCTGAGACAACTGCATCTATGATTCTGTCCGGCAGTAAATGCTTTCTGCCTTCAAGCTGAAGCTTATTTAGCCTGGCTTATCTGTGCTGCTGTAGCAACCATCAGTCTCCAGGCAACTGAGGCACATTGACCTCTCAGTTGAACTGAGTGCAGAACTACTTCAATTTAGCTGCCTGAGACCATAGTGTTGGTATTGAATGTGCAAAATGTGAATTTTCTAGGCAATGTGTGAGGGAAAGGGTACAAAAATATTTAGAATAAAGGGAACGTTTAGCTAGGACTCTGACAAATTGGGATGTACTTGGTGATTGAATCCTCTCTTCAAATTGACAAGTTTATTTCTGGTTAACTTTTATATGGGCCCTGTTTGTTTTCAGATTGCACAATTCATTGTGTTTAGGTAATCAAATCGTAGTCTGTTATTTAGGGTTTCTTTACAGGTAGCTGATTAGCAATGCTGTAAGTGGGTTAGTTAAAATTACCGATATTTAAAACGTGATTATGGAAGTCTTGTTACAATTGTAACATCACACTAGCAAGCAAGTATTTTAGAAAATATAAACAGATAATGGAAATGTTAAATTTGAATAATGCCCTGCTCCCCCCCCCCGCCCCGCCCCCCCCCATCCCCCCTGCCAAATTTAATGAAGGTAGTAGTTTTTAGTGACTGGCCTGGTGCCAGCAGGATAAAAATCCAGGGGTCATTCTTGATCTTTCTGGCCTCGGTTTTTTAAGTAAGATAGACAGGCCTCTTGTTTGGCTTATTTGCTGTCTTAAGAATTGTTCCTTGGAAAGTGGTCAGGGAGGTAAGATCAGGAAGAGCTTAATAGAAATTAAAAACTGAGAATAGAATTGTGCCTTAATGGGGGGAAAAGGAGACACTTGTAAAATTGTAGGGGAAAACGTGATGCTTAGCAGCCCTAATTTGAAAACACCTTTTAAAAATGTTTGATCAGCTAGTTTTATATTGTTCAGTGTTAAATCCTTTTGTTTTATTTATTTGTTTTTAGAGTAATTATTCTTTCAGATAACAATATAGTTAATAGTTTTTAACATTGGAAGATAGAACTACTGTTCATATGATTTATTTTAAATGATGTGCTCTGCCCTTGTTGTATCACGAGCAGAGGTATAAATTAGTTTCTGTAGGTGTGTCATTAATTTTTCATTTTGCCTTTCAAATTCCACTCTGTCTCCTAGTTCTACATTCATCCTGTTTGTCTTTTGGGAAAATTCAAGTGCTTTTGTTTGAAGGATGATTCCTTTAATAAACAAATTTTAAGACTGAATGTAATGAAAAGTAGTTGTATTTTCTGCATTCTGGGTTTTGCTTTTGGGCACACACTTCATAAATATAATCCTGGTTTCTTGATAACTCTGTATTTACTATCATAAACAATAAATTTAAATAATTTTAGGTGAAGGAACTTTCAAGCTTTATTAATGTGATACTTAGTAAATGCAGGTGTTTAAGTATTTTTAAGGTACGGTTAATTTAAGGATTAATATTTCGCACATTTCTGTGAGACTTTTATTTCAGGCAGCTTTGAATACTTTGTTTTCCAATATGATAACTTTGTGGTGGTGGTGGTGGTGGTGGTGGTGGTGGTGGTGTGTGTGCGCGTGAGTTGTCTTAGGTGTAGTCCTCAATTTCCTTTCAGATGATGTCTGTCTGATATGACATTTCCATTCTGTTTGAGAAAATGGCTCAGTTTCCCAGGCAGATAGATGTGACTTCAGAAGATCTCTGACTTGATTGGTCAGAATGAAAGTTTCACCTTTTATATTTTAAATAGTTTCATAATCACTTGTAATTTCAAGGACATTAACATTGTGAGCAAAATAAGTTTTTATAAGTGCTTTGTGATGTCACTTGCCATTGGGCGATGTACAGGTTCAGTAACCGTGCAGCGTTGGTTGTCTGGGAAGTGGGGGAACTAAGTTTGGAAGCCAGGCAGTCTGCCTCTGGAGGCTGCTGTCTGGTTTACTGAATCCCTCCCTCCCATAAAAATGAATTTCCCAGCGATGTGCCTCTGTGTCAAGAGGTATCTCTTTGAAAAACATTGTTAGGAATGTTACTGTGTCCATTTGTGTGCCATAATGCCAAACAGCAGAAATTTGAGTCAGAAATCCATGGTTCCAGGAGCTTTCCTACTCACGAGTATAACTATGGGCGGGGCTTTTTAAATTTGTGGGTGTCAGTTTTTCTCATGTGTAAAATAAAATACTTTAAATACATGTCCTACCGGCTATAGGGACAGGTACATTATGAAGTTCAAATGAGAATACTTTCTAGACCATAAAGTACTTTGGAATTAAAGGTTATTACACTGATGTTACAATTTTTTTAGGACTTAATTTTGGCTGTTACAGAAACAGCCTGTTTACCAGTGAGATAAATTGTACAGAAGCACTTCCCTTACTAAAAATAGTATTAAAAATTTTTGTTAAGATTTATAATTCCATGTTAACATAGGTATATGAATTTTAGTCATTTTAGGTTCAGCTGTTGACTGAGGTTTTTCCAGTTCTTAAATTATTTCAATAGCTGCTTTAGTCCTTGGGGACTAAATTTTTTCCCCTAAAGTTGGGTGATGTATTGATTAGGTATTAACCAATTAGGAAACCTGCTTAGAGTTGGTTGGTTATTCTGCCATCCTCTTGTCCAATCATGAGTGTTCAGTGATGGTTTAACTATAATTTAATCCCTCCCACTACTTTATAGAAACTCAATTGTGGGGCATTTCAGTATTAGCCTAAACAATGGTTTTGAATACGTTAAGCTCCTAACAATTAGGGAGCAGTTTGAGGCATTGAATAATGTGGAATGATGCAATTGAACCTGACAGCTTTAACAGTCAGCCTACTCATGGGACCTGAAAGTTGTTCACACTTGGTTTCATCTCTCATCACACGCTGAGTATTAAAGCCTTACTGGTGGGAGCTGACACAGAAATGGGGTCTGTTATCAGAATATGTTTCATAGTGCAAAGTTTGAATTGAGTTGGAGAATATCTGGAACTTTCCGTTGTTCTCTAATTTTTCCTGGAAACTTTTCTGGTCAAATTGTGTTTGCAAATTGAAAAGATGTATAAATTATCATTAAAATATTTGAATTTTATTGTATTTGCAGTATTGCTATACTATTAAAAAAATTTTTTTAATGTTTATTATTTTTGAGAGAGAGAGAGACAGAGAGCAAGCAGGGAAGGGGCAGAGAGAGAGGGAGACACAGAATCGGAAACAGGCTCCAGGCTCTGAGCTGTCAGCACAGAGCCCAACGTGGGTCTCAGACTCACAGACCATGAGATCATGACCTGAGCTGTAGTCAGCTGCCCAACCGACTGAGCCACCCAGGCACCCCTGCACTATTGCTATATTATTACCAAAGAATACATAGATTACAATATCATTGCATAATGAGACATTTATACCATCTAGTTTTTCTTAGGGAAATATGTTTTAATCTTTGAAGTCTAGCCATATTAGTATCAAAATTTAATTGATATATTATATTCTCTAATGAAGTTAATGAAAAAATGGAAGCCGTAATAGCTTATGAAAATAATTTTTAAAATAACAAGTTAAAGTTTGCTTACCATGTGCCACGGATTCTTTATAAGCCCTGTATCCTAACTCAGTTAATTCTCACAGTATTCTTATGAGGGTGGGTACTCTTATTATCTCTGTGCTTCCAGATGGAAATTGAGGACAGAGAGGTTCTAGTACCTTGCCCTCGGTGAGAAAGCTTGATTTATGGAAGATATAGTGATAAAAGTATTCTCTTCTAAGGATGTATATATGAGATAGAAATTTTTTTTTTTAATTTTTTTTTTCAACATTTATTTATTTCTGGGACAGAGAGAGACAGAGCATGAACGGGGGAGGGGCAGAGTGAGAGGGAGACACAGAATCAGAAACAGGCTCCAGGCTCTGAGCCATCAGCCCAGAGCCTGACGTGGGGCTCGAACTCACGGGCCGCGAGATCGTGACCTGGCTGAAGTCGGACGCTTAACTGACTGCGCCACCCAGGTGCCCCGAGATAGAAATTTTTAAAAGTAATATTCAATTTAGTGAATCTGACAAGATTTTGAAAGAATATATTTTATATCATATGTCAGGGTTGGAATGCTTGAAGAAGCTCTACTGTGTTTTGAGCTTGTTTGAATCATGTGATTTTAATGTTTATTGACAGGTTAATTGTGCATTTAAAAAAGCTTACTGTAACCCTTTCCTGTATGATCAAAGTATAAAGTTTCATATCCACCTCTAGGTATTGCTATGATACTTTCCAAAAGTGAAGTTTTTATAGGTTCTGTTCTCTCAAACTGAATTTTTGTTGTTTATTCTGTATTATTCTGCCTTTACCAACATTTGGGAGGAAAAAAGCCCTAACAAAACAGCATCCATTTTTGTCTGATATTCAAATAATTGAGTAGGCTTAGTCTGACTTTTTTCCTTCATAATCTGACTCTTTTAGAAGGAGCCAAGTGCCTAGGAATTGGGTAGTGTTGCTTTGCAGCTAGAGTTCTTTTAAAATTTCTCCATGGTCATAAGCAGACATTTGAAATATAGGAGGTGAACTATTAACAGCAGGGGAAATTTCAAGCTGAAATGTCATTTTAATCTTGTTAATATTTTAATATGGTCCATGAGTCTACTTATGAAACAATAAATTTCTTTGATTTGATTTGCTTTGAGTTGGAATACTGCCTTGGTAGAGACCTGTGTGTCTTTCTAGGTGTTTTAGTATAACTTATTCTAAATTTGCTTAGGGTTCTTTGACTCAGGCACCTAAACATACTCTTTTTTTTTTTTTTTTTCAAAGTAGCTTGAATTTACCTCAATAATTATTCAATTTATTCTTCCTCTACTTGCCTTTGGGTCCATCTGGTAAAATACCTCTCTTACTGAGGCTTTATTACTAGAGTATTAGAATAAGTGTTCTATAACATCTTGGGTGGAAGTGGTTCCTTTCAATTAATCTTGGGGAGGGAACAAAAACTCTGAGGTATCATATATTGGAAATGAAAGCAGAAGTTTATTACGGCGAGGCACCTGGCTGGCTCAGTGGGTTAAGCCTCAGACTCTTGGTTTCAACTCAGGTCATGATCTCATGGTTCGTCAGATCAAGCCCCATGTCGAGTTGGGGAACACAGAGTCGGCATGGGATTCTCTATCTCTCTCCCTCTCTGCCCCTCTTTCCCATTCCCTCCCCCCTCTCAAAATAAACGAACTTAAAAAAAAAAGTTTATTATGGCAATATGAACTTAAAATATTTACTAAATATTTTTATCTTGATCTAATCTAACCTATTTTGATTAACACTGTGTTGATTAGATGATATGATTTCAGTGAGACACTATTAACTAGTTTGTCTTATCATTTTTTTTGTTTTAACTTCTAATTTTGTTTTTGTTTTATTTTAAGTTTACCTATTTTGAGAGAGAGAGAGAGAGAGAGAGAGAGAGAGCGCGCGCGCGCAAGCGTGAGCAAGGGAGGGGCAGAGAGAGGGAGAGAGAGAATCCCAAGCAGTCTCAGTGCTGTCAGTGCAGAGATCATGACCTGAGCTGAGATCAAGAGTAGGTCACTTAACTGACTGAGCCATCCAAGCATGCCTTAACTTCTTACTTTGAAATAATTATAGATGTACAGTATATAGAAAAGTTGCAAAAGTAGTAGAGTTCACATATATCTTAGATTTCCTTCCTTCGGCCTCCCCAGAGTTAACAACTATTCTTACAGTGCCGGTAGATTCAAGGAGGATCTCTGTCCCTAGTAGCCCTTCCGCTTACTTGGCCAAGATAAAATTGGAATGTCCTAAGGTGGGTAGTTCTCTCCAAAAAGAATTGTCTGTCTTTTATATCAGGTCTCCTGAAGCAGACTTCTGGTGTGTGAATCATTGGCTTTTGATGCTCTTTTAAAAATTCCCATCTGACATACGCTGTGAGAGAAGTGTGTGTATGTTGTTTTCTTTATTCCAGATTTCTTTTACAATGAAAGCTTTCAAGTGCCCTTTATGTTTCTTTACCAGTGTTTCTTTAGGTTCACATGAACTTCCTTCTGTCCTCCAGAATCTTAGTGCTTTCACTTGTTAAAGACAACAGAAAATTTTGAGTCTACAAAATGTCCAACGTTATATGTATGCTCTCCTAAGTAAGTTGCCCCTGCCCACCTCACTTACCCTTCTTATTGCTACTAACTTGTAGAATCTTTTCACTAAACTGATGAGGGTTTCTTGGCCCAGAGGTGGCAACAAGCTTATCGTGGGGTCCCAACATTAACCATTCTAAACATCATTTCAGAAGTATTGGCTAAGCAGTGTCAGACATTTGTGGATTCATAACTCTTGTTACCACTTAAAATGACGTTAATGACTTGAGTTTTAATGTAGAGTGGTTTAGATGTTTTAATACACCATAAAATGCTACCTGATAATATTAATAACTTTTAATCTCATTCCAAAGTTTCTGGTTTCAATAAATGCAATAATTCTTTAAAAACAAACTACCAGGTAATTTTTACTCATTCAGGGAATTTGGGAAATTGATCATTTAGGAGGATGAAAAATGTATTCCCATTTTAGGTTTTTATTTTATTAACTTTACTTTTGTCTGCCACCTTTATAAAATACCTACTTTCTTCTTTTGGAATTATGCTAAAGATGATTTATCTTCTTCTTGATGATAGTCATTATGCAAATCAGTTATTATGCAGTACTGCTCTGCATTTTGATCCTGTAGTATGGTGGGCCTAATGTGTGATAGAGACACTAAGATAATTTGAAGATTGCATCAAAAAATTTGAAAGCTAATAAGGATAAATATAAAGCCCTTGCAGGAAGAATTCTTCCTGAAAAAGGGTATTTCTGATTGGAGTAGGATCTTTTGATTCTTATCAAGAGACTAGGGCAGCTCATAAAACTGATAACCCAACTGGTGTAACGTTAGTTAAGTGTCCACCGTTACGACGACTGCACGAAACAGGAGAGCCAGAAGGCTGAGACGCAGGTTTAAGGCATCTAGACGTCCATGTTCTTTGAGCGCCACCTCACTCCTCTTTTTCTCTTTCTTCTCCTCCTGTCAGCTGTTGATTCCTGCTGCCAGCAGATATCTCAAGAAATGACTTTTCTTCCTCTTTCTAGTGAATTTTCCACTTTTTAATCTTTTATATGCTTAGTTGATCTTTTTAGAATTGTATCTAGAGTAAGAGCAAATCGGCTCTGCAAAGGATATTTTTAAGTGTAAGGTACCTGAGATGTTAGCACATGGGACTAGTAACATCTGTACTTTTCTGTTTGTCTGTTTGGTGGTTTTTCTTACCCTAAGTTATTTTATGAGTAACCAAGAGGTAAAAAAACAAAACACCTAGCTATATTTCCATTTATGAATTGTATATTTTAGTATGCTACACTACTAAATACCTGGTAAGCATCTAGTATGATCTTGAAGTTAAAATTATGACTTACCTTTTCCTGAGGGCTAATTGATTGTTAAGCAAGACTTTATGGTGTACATTTATTGGCTTTGTATACACATCTTTAATAGGAAGAAAAATGAAACCCAGAAATTGACCAATTAAACTTAGACATTGAAGAATGAACTAGGAAATATACCCTTTGAAACAGTGGAAAGCAAGGACATGATTCTATCTCACAGACTACTTCTGTGAATTGTAAAGTCCAGTTTTCATGCCCAGTAAGTTGGCCAGAAGCCATATATAATGTCAGGGTCTGAATCTTCCCAGAAACCCAGTTTATTTTCTGTAATATTTTGCTTTTTATAACTACTGTGTCGACATGTCTTGGTCTCCTGTGTGTAGTTAGTTGTACGTGTGGTAGAACATCCCACATCTTTTGTCCTACGATTACTTAGCCTCTTTATATTCGAATTGCTTCAAGCCTTTGAAATTCTTTTCCAGAATTCTGTTATGAAATAACTATACAATAATTTCATTTTATAAAAGGTTAAGTTTGATCTCATTCATGAAAAAGAATAAGAAGTCTGCTTTAAATCTATGGTTATGTTAAATCTGAAAAGTATTGAGGCTAGGAATAGCCTTCTTAGAGTAACAGTATTTTGTGTACAGGAGATTTGCTCCCAGAATGCCACATTTTAAGGTTATAATATTCTTAGAAAGTGGGAGAAAGCATTCACATCAAAGAAGGCATTTTTATTACATTGGATTACGCAAGACTTTGGCCAGCCTCCGTAGCGTCATCTGTTTAAGGGTTCATTTTCCCTTGTTTGGCACAAGGCCCAGTAGAGGCCCTCAGAATTGTGGTTAGCAACATGAATGAATTACAAACTTTGGACCAGCTCTTCAGTTAGTGGAGCTGGCTTCCTGCCAAAAAGACAGTGCCTTATATGGGGTCAGGGCAAAGCTGTGATTCGTTGAGCTCTGCATTGTATAGAAAACATACTTGTGATGCCTGTTTGCTTTCTTTTAAAATAAAAACAAAACAAAACAGAAAAAGCAGCAGGCTTCCAAGTCTATCAAAATAGGAAGTAACAGAATAGTGTGCAGGTTTTACTAATGACAGAGTTAAGCAATGGAAATATAGCTCTGTGTAGTTAAAATACTAAAAGTAGAAATTGGCCCTTTTGACCTTCTTAGCCAGCCTGTGATGTAAGGGACTGAAGCATTTGTTAGACATCTGTTGTCTACCTGCCTTTATTTTGTAAATGGTTTAATAAGATTAAATAATTAGTCATATGTTCACATGGTTACCATGCCACTGGGTTTTGTTAGTGACTAGATACTTTGAAATTAAAGTTAGCGTAGTTAACTTTGAATGTGCCAGTCTTTGTTTTTTTTTATTTGGAATTATTTCAAAAAAGTTGAAATGTTGGAATGGTAAAACAAGAAAGAATAAAATTTGCTCTTTAGAAAGTCAGGGATGTTTGCTTATATTCTTAGGTTAGAGAAAACAGTTGCTAGGTCTATTAGGAAAAGCGTGAAGATATTTTCTAATATCATTCATTTATTTTTGTAATTCTTTTCATTTAGGCAAATACCCTATCTGGATCTTCTCTTAGTCAGGCACCATCTCATATGTATGGCAATAGATTAAATCCAAATTCATCAATGGCAGCTCTTATAGTTCAGTCTGAAAACAGTCAAACAGGTAAGTTTTCAAGAATTTTTCAGCTCTCCCCCAGCGTAAATCCCGCCCCCCCCCCCCCCCCCCCATCCCTGCCTTTGGCTCATTTTCTTTGAAAAGTCTAAAGGTGTGGTTAATACAGGATTGTGCCCACCCCCACCCCCAACCAAAAGAGTCACAGTTGGAAGTAAATAGTGTGCGGTGCTGCAAAATAGTGATGTGCTTTTTTTACTGTCTGAAATGTAAATGTTTAAGCAGAGCCATCAGCAGGCAGGAATGCAACAATGTCTCCTGTGACTTTTGTGATTGATGTGTTCAGTTCTCAGTTCTGTGCAATGAAAGTAACATAACACTGGGCTTTTCTGTGAATAGCCTAAACCTTTATTTGCATAATTCATGAAATTGCATTACACAAACTTGGTTAAAAAAAAATCCTGTTAGAGAATTTCTACAGTGTTTAGTAATCCTGTGAATTTTTACCAGTTGACATTTTGTAGCATTTGCCTCTTGTACTGTTTTAATGAGCCACTGGATTTGCTTTGTTTCATTCCATCCTTAAGGATTTGTTGACATGTCCAAGTAGTCATGCCTGTTTGGGGGAAGGGAATGGGTTTAGCAGTTCACCAAGAATGGATCAGTCATGTCTTTACCCTTTCAGGTCAGAGGTTACCTGACTCAGAATAAGGGGAGGACAACCTTGAAAGAGGCCAGATAGGGTGATTTTATAAGGAACTGACTGTAGGGGAGACACAGGTTACTTGCCAGGCAGAGATATTTGGTGTTACCTAAGAATTATTTTGAAGAAATTAATTTTTTTCCTTTTAAGTCCAGCATGCTATCTTCCTACTTGTTTTTTGTCAATTTAAATATTTAGTGTTATATTTAACTTTATTCTTGGTGTGAGGATCCGTGTAATATGTGTAATTTTAGTTATGGTGTGTGGCTTTATGTCGTCCACTATGTATTTTATGACTTGTCTTGGGATGCAAAGTGTTAAAAAATACAAAGCATCAGGATTTGCTGTGATAAGCATACAGATTAGCTGTCCACAGCTGTGATTCATTACTTTAACCGTAGAAATTAAAAGTGGCTGAGGGGAGGGTACTGCAAATGCAAACCACGCTTCTGTGCTGTAAAATTGAAAGGAATGAAAGAACGGAACATAATCCATGGCCTTCTACACCCACAAAAACGTGTAGGGACAACGCCTTACATGCCACAGTTCAGCAATTCTGAACTAGCAACATACTAGATCTACTTTCAGAGTAACTGCAAAGTAGTGGTAAAGGTTTTATGTACGTTTTAGGGAAAATCAGGGCAAGAGCTTAAAACCTCTTATCTAGCGAGAGTCACTTTATCAGCTATGAAATATTTACACTGCAGATCAAGATCTCGGAGACAATGGCCGCAGCCTTGCTGGCAGAGGAAGCTCACCCCGAGGAAGTCTCTCACCGCGGTAAGCGCTGTTTACTCTGCAGAGGCGAGGCAAAGGAGACGTTTGGAGATTTGGAAACTACTTTATCTCCTATCAGAGCACACATTTGTGAGGCTGTAAAAGCATTCTGTAGATAAGAAGCCTGTCTGGACAGTCAAGAAAAATGATTCTCAATTAATTTGAATATTAATTTAAACACATGGTCAGACTTTGAGCTTTTAGAAGGACCTACCTTTTCTTAGATTTCCAGTCAATTTGAACTCTCTTGTTTTTATCATTTGTACATTTAGCGACTGGTACTGTTAAATACGTTAATTTGGCTAATTCTTTTTGGTTATGAAATAGTCTTTAAAACCTCTCGAAGCTACCGACTCCAGGCTTTCAACTTAGGGTTCCAGTTTTAGCTCTGTTGTAGGCAATGCACTTGAACCCTTTCATCTCCGGTTCCTAGTTCTTGGGGCTCATTTCTGAATTCCCTCTACTTCTCGGGGCTCCTGGGTAGCTCAGTCGGAAGAGCATGGGACTCTAGATCTTGGGGTCGTAAGTTCGAGCCCTACATTCGGTGTAGAGATTCCTAAAAAAAATAAACTAAATAAAATAAAGTAAAATCCCTCTAGTTCCTAAAATTGTTTGAATCAAAGTATAATAAATGTTTTACATTGTTCTGTAAAATTGTCTTAGATATTATCTGAACGAACTTAGGTGCCTTAAATATCTCTGATAGGAGATAAAGAAGTTAGCAGGACACTCTTAGCAAAGTTCTACTGAAATGGTTGAATTTTTCTGAGCACAGTCTAAATGCCCACATCTTCTGTTCTCAGTGGGGAGAATGGCAGAAGGGAATATTGTGCCAGCTTATGGAAAACAGTCGAACTTTAGGCCCTAGCTCTCTTTTTATTAATTATATACGACTTTTAACTTCTATGCCTTCTTCTAGTTTGTTTGCTCTCTGCTGTCTAATTTTGTAAACTGTGCCTCAAGCGTGGTTAGACTGGGTGAGAAGGGAGAACAGAAGGAGGGAAAAGCCCATTCTGGAGTCTTTTTTTTTTTTTTCATCTATGCAAACTTAAAAATTCTATTAAAAATTAAATTTTTCATGCGATGATACTGTTAGTATCTGTTGTTGTATTGCTGATATATTGGTAATGTCTGTTAAGGAACATCTTTATCAGTAGATTAGTTCAGTAACGTCGAATTTTGCTATTTTCTAGTGGTACCACTAGGTGTGTCTTTTCCTATAAAATTCTTGGATGACCTAAAAGTAGTAGTATTTTTCATAATTGAGCACTATAGGAAATGAAATATTTCTTCTTTTGAAACTAGGAATCAGAAGCACACAATGATAACATCAACGACTAATTTGTAATTTTATGCTGTGATTACTTCTGTACTATTCTATTATTCTTCTTTTCAAAGTAGAAAACTAGGCGGACTTTTGCTCGTGTGTTTAGTGGAGGAAGCATGTCCATGCTCCCCTCTTAAAATATCCTAGAAACTACCCAGAAATTCTGCGAGATCCCTTAGTGCTATTTTGCTTAGCACAATAGTTCTCAGGTTTTCATTAGCTAAATGGAATTTCCAACAATAAATCATACTAAATTATTTTTAGCATATATTTCCAACTTTATATTATCCTTTAAAAATCAGCCTGACATGTAATAGCCTAAAGTATCCTGGCATAATGTATTATTTGAAGAGGGATGGTCAACTATATGTAGCATGTGATGTTTATGTGTAGAATAAAAAACCTCATTTGTCTAACTTGTTATTCAAAGAGATTTTTATAGAGAAGCATACTGAGGCAGTGGCAGAACACCGGTGGTTGTTAGAGACCTGAGTTGTGGCCCCAGCTCTGCCATTTATCGGCAGTGTGTCTTTGGACAAGTCACTAAAGCCCCATCTTATTTCCTCCTGTAGAAATGGAACCAATAAGCCACGCTTTTGACTCCTCTCTCTCTCTCTCTCTCTCTCTCTCTCTGGGTTGTTCTGACGATCATATGAGATAATTACATGGAAACACTTTGGAAACTCCAAAGCCCTTTACTAATATATTATGTTAGTGTAGAGGCTGGAGACCAGAAATGGGCATGCTTACCAATTTAAGACAAAAAGTGGACGAGAGAACATTATATATTTATCTTAATATAAGTAATATTTGCTTTGAAAGAGTTAGTTATTACCATTTGAAGTATAGGTCTAAGACGTTTTAGAAAAATGTGTATAAAGGGCTCAAATAAAAATTTACTTTGGTCTTGCTAATGCTCCTTAATCCTGAAAATACTAGAAAATAAGTATTTTTTACTTTAAAACAAAGGGTTCCTTCAAAATCATCTTTTTACTGATATTTGAGATTCTGTTGATTGTGTATTAAAATGCTTTCTACATTATTATAATTGTACAGTGTTCCTCTGGTGTTTTGCATATTAAAGCAGAATTGTGGAACTCTTCTTTTCTGGCTAATTATTTTAAAGTTTTCTAATACTATCTTTCCCTCCTTTGTCTAAGGCTGTATCAAGTTCTTTTACAGCTTATTTCAGAGATTATTGGTGTTGTGTTTATGTGTTCTAGTGGTTTTTAATTACTGAGTCTAGCCAGCTATTCCTGTGATTTTTATAATTTGGGGAGGAAGAATGGTAATTACTCAATTTTAGGGTGGATAATGGTTTTATCATTCTTCCAGCATAGGCAGCCTAGAGTTAGAAAACTTGTACGGGAAACGGGCCAGCATAAGGTAAGAAGCGTAAATGCACTCTCTTTCTGTTTAACCTGAGAGTTAATATTTTCAACAGATCTCCTGTAAGCAGCTTACAGATTCGCTATGATCAACCAGTCAACAGCAGTTTGGAAAATCTGCCTCCAGTAGCAGCCAGCATAGAACAGCTTTTGGAGAGGCAGTGGAGTGAAGGACAGCAGTTTTTATTAGAACAGGGTACTCCTAGTGACAGTAAGTATTCTTTTCATGTCTTTACAGAAAGATAGATGGACAGACAGACAGATGGATGGATGTAACAGACACACTTCATCAGGAGTAGCAGTGAAATTATGAAATATGTTTTCTGTAATATGGTGAGAAAGTATAGAGTGGTGGTTTAATAGGGATTCTACAGTTTTACTACTGGACTTCACTTTACCTGTTCTTAACAATATGATCTTGGGCAACTTTCTTGATGTCAGTATGCTTTAATCTCCCATTTGTAGAATGGGACTAATAATGTACCTATATCATAGTGTTGTTTTGAGGATTAAATGGCATAAAAAATGTGAAGAACATTGCGTAGCTCATAGTAAGCACTTATCTGTTGAGTGGTTATTATTACTCTTTTGAATTAGTTTCACGTTGGTACTTTGTTCTTACCAGTTTTCACATTTTGCTAAAACACGTGAGTTACATCTTCTCTTCACTTGTTGGAAGAAAACTTGCTTACCTCTAGAGAATTCATTTTTAAAAATGCATATAGTCAAGTATGGCAAGCTGTCTTCCTAATTTTATAATTTAGATGAGCAAGAATAATGATTACTAAATTACATACAATTTTCATTCATTAAATATCATTCACTTATTAAGTTGTATCATATATCTATATCTATATCTATACCTATATATATATATATTTATATACATATTTAGTATTTCCAGTGTTAAGTATTATGGAGGGCCATGGGTGAAAAAAGCCAAAAAAGCAAAGTTCCTGTAAGTGGTAGGTACCTGGAGAAGCTGGGATAGTGTTAAGGATATATATTTTGGGGGGAAAAAATAGATGGTTTTTTATCATTTGGGGATATAAACTTTTGCTAGTTTATTATATTAAAACAAAACATTTTGCTTCTTGTTAGTAGACAAGTGCCATAAATTGTGGGGTTTTTGTTTTGTTTTGTTTTGTTTTTGTGGGTTTTTTTTTTTTTTTTTTTTTGTGAATGGTGCCTTGACAAAAAATGCTAATTGTGAGGAAATTCATGCCGGGATAATCCTTTAAACATGATAGCTGGAGGACAGGTTTAGCTTAGTCTTGTTGCATCTCATTTGGGTACACTAAGGGCTTCTTTGTGGGATTTTGAAGAGGAGGGATAAAAGTTAAATCCTTGGGAAATGACCACAGACGGCTGTACCAGTACAGTTGTGTCTTCGGAAGGCCCTGAGGGCATGTTAAACAAATACAACTTTTAATACGTACATAGAACTTTTAAAGCGTCCATCACCCTGGCATAACTACTCTGTGTTGTCAGTTGAGACGTCCGAGTTGTGGAAGGAATCGAAACTGTATTTGAGGTGACGAGGCCGGATGGAAACGGCCTCGTTTACAGACAGCACACGCCTTCCTGTGGGAGTTGGGATGTGGGCTGCGGTGCGCGCACACTGCTCCCTGCTGGGCAACGTGTGCAGCAGCAGGCCGGGCGGCTCGCCCTCGCTGAGCGGAACCGAGCCGCGCGGGCGCACTTGCGCTCTTGATTGCCGTGAGGGATATTGGAGGGATTCTTTCCCATCTGAACTACGATTTGAATGAAGGATTGGGGCAGGCACTTCGACTTTGTGATTAGGTTTTTATTTTGGCGAGAATAAAACGTAAACGTTCTATCAGTTTTGTTTGAGAAATGGAAATTACCTGAACCAGGTGGGCGGATTTTTTTGATACGTGGCAACAAAGTTCCCAGAAGGTATTATCCAGGCCCACTATCCCTTGATGCTTACATACACACACATACATTATGCTGTATTTATTTATTTCCCAATTTATATCTACATATAAATTTAGAAATAAAAGGAAATTTAGAAATAAAACCTAGTAATATAAAAGTGCTTTACAGAATTTCCGCTTTCCTATTTTAACTTATTTCTAAAGTTATTGACACTTAGGTCTGTAAAATACTTAGTCGTGTGTGGGAACTTGTCCTTATTAAAGCCATCCAAATGTTTGCTAGTTTTAGGAATGCTGAAGTCATTACATCAGCTTCAAGTTGAAAATCGAAGATTAGAAGAACAGATTAAAAACTTGACAGCCAAAAAAGAACGTCTTCAGTTACTGAATGCACAGCTCTCAGTGCCTTTTCCAACAATAACGACAAATCCTAGCCCATCTCATCAAATGCATGCATTTTCAGCACAGAATGGTAAGTGTGAAATGTTTATTTTGTATCTAAGGGAAAGTAGGATAGACTCTCAATATCTTTTTCATAATAAGTGAATAATAACTGGTTACCAGTTACATGAAGATGGTTAAGAGAAGGAATGATAGCTTATTCTCAGAGAACGTGAAGAATCTGTTAAGTGATCGACTTGAATTTGCTCTGACTTCTTTAGTACATAATTTAACGATAATAGTTATTTAAACGTGTAGTGATCTCTATTGATTTAAAGCCATAGTCTTCAATAGAGGTATAGATTTTCCCATTTAAACTGGTATTAGAAATAGCAAGACTTAATATTTAAGTGTTTTTAATGTGGGCTCCAGGATAAGCTTTTTAGATAAGCCTTTAATCTTACACATGACGTAATTTAACAGGGTAAATAGGTTTCTTTTTGTCTTTTATTATTCTAGCTCCTACTACTGATTCCTTGAACAGCAGTAAGAGCCCTCATCTGGGAAACAGCTTTTTACCTGATAATTCTCTTCCTGTGTTAAATCAGGTAATTTGGGTGTGGTTAGTTTCATTTCTCTGTTTTTCTGATGAACAATAGTAGATCCCATTAAATGGCTTCAAATGATTTTACACAGTTCTGCTGTGTTCTTCCACACTTAAGTTTCTGTTCCTTCTTGCATTAGGACTTGACCTCCAGTGGACAGAGCACCAGCAGCTCTTCTGCTCTTTCTACCCCACCTCCCGCTGGGCAGAGTCCAGCGCAGCCGGGCTCAGGCGTTAGCGGAGTTCAGCAGGTCAATGGTGTGACAGTGGGGGCACTGGCTGGTGGAATGCAGACTGTAACATCCACCATTCCTGCAGTGCCTGGAGTGGGTGGAATAATTGGAGCTTTGCCAGGTAACCAACTGGCAATTAATGGCATTGTAGGAGCTTTAAATGGGGTTATTCAGACCCCTGTCACAATATCACAGAACCCTACCCCCCTCACCCACACCACTGTACCACCTAATGCAACACATCCAATGCCAGCCACACTGACTAACAGGTAAGAAACTCCACTTAATTATACTTTGGGTTTTTCCGTGCCACACAGTACTAGTGCTGTCCATGCGTTAGATTGGGAGTTTTAATGTGCTTCTTGTAGATGCAGTCAAAGAAATTAAAATCCAGCAAACTTCTAGGCCAGCTGTGTTATCGCGAGAACTGTTTTTGAAACTTAAGTCATTCAGATTAAAACAAAATGAAATCACTGTTAGTAGCAAAGCATGAAATATATTCTGTGCGAAAAATTTCATTCTTGATCTGTGTTCTCTCCCCTTGTACCTTCATCCCCTTACGATACCTTCATGTATCATAAATTCTGAAGAAAAACAGTATTGTAATGAGGTCACATATGAATATTGATTTCTTAAAATTGAGCTATGCAATTTTGCTAATTTTATAATCAAAGCTTTTGGTACCGGTGAAGGTCAAATATTTATCTTGAATTTCCAGTGAGTGAAACTGTTTCATTGTACTGGCATTTCATTTGACTTCAAAATAGGGAGACTAAAGCCATGTTGTTATCGAACATACTTTTGAGGAATAAATCATTTTAAATGGATTGCAGGGGATACTAGTAAACTATCTCTTCTGGCTCCCTTTTGATTGGTGCTTAATTTTACTGACCATTGGGACCATTAAAAAAAAAGGTTAGGTCAAGTCAATTAGTAGTTGAAATTCTTTCTTTGTTTTACATATGTCTTACTTAGTGTGGGTTAAGTTCTCCTTAAATAAATAAAAATTATTACATGTATGTTACAAACATTTAAATTTCTATGCCATAAAATACTTAGTGCCTTCTTGGTGTATAATAAGAAGGAAAACAAAACGTTTCTTGACAATGTGAATTCTTGTTTATCTGTATACAGAGAGAAAGGGAAATAAGATATTTGTACATGATTTTGTGATCAGAAAGTGTTGTGTTTAAAAATTTGACTTTGCTAACTTATTGAACGTCAAGTTGTAAAGTTGTCTTTCATTTTACATGTTAAAAACCATTAAAGGTATCTAGTAGAAAGTAAGAATTGTAATCGTTTTTCAGTGCCTCAGGACTAGGATTACTTTCTGACCAGCAAAGACAGATATATCTTCACCAACAGCAGTTTCAGCAGTTGTTAAATTCTCAGCAGCTCACGCCAGTAAGTTCTGCGTTTTGATAATACTTGATTTTTATTAGGAGCAAGTGACCCAAGTTGTAATAGGCGTTCAGTGTGGGTATAGGTTATCCACTTTGTGAACAGCATTATGGGATGCGTCACCCAAAAACAGTTTGTCTTGCCATTTGGTATAATCTGTGGTACCTGTGGCGACATTATTACCTATTCATTTACGAATATTAGACCATGTAGCGTGGTCCTCTTGGAGACCATGGTGATGTGATGAGGGCGACTTTGTATTTTCACGGAGTTTCGCTCTGACGGTGGAGATGGACGATAAATACATGTATAGCTTTTGGTAGTGAGGTACTGAGAAGAAAAATAAAGGAGGATGAAGGGACAGAGGAACAGTGGGACGGGGGCCTTTCTACATAAGAGAGTCTTGCCTCTTCGCGTATGTGACTTTTGAGTACAGACCTGAATTAACAGTTGAAGGAGCGTGAATTTGGGCCATGGGTGAATGGAAGGGAGACAGTTGTGAAAGACCGCGTGTGTTTATGTTGTGAACACTAGAAAGGCCGGCATGACTGCAGAATAAGACAGAGGCTGGTACAGAGGAAAGGAGGTCACAGGTGGGCCTTGGTTGGCCGTCCGGGGCAGGAAATTTAGATGTTAAGTATGATGAAAAGCCGTTCGTGTTTTTTTAAGCTTGTCTATTGTGGAAATTGTCAAATGTGTCAAAATAGTATATAGTGTACTAATCACCTCGTTTTAGTAAGTATCTCAGCTTTTAAAATCTTGTTGCGTATAGCCTCACTTTTCCTTTGAGGATTACTTTAAAGAATTAATTGGAGGATGTGAACAGAATAACAGTGATATAACAATTCACATTTTTAAAAGATCGGCTTAGCTGTTGCATGGGAGATGGTGGCACAAGAAGAAACAGGGAGGCTGCTGGAGTAGTTCGCAGACAAGATGTGGTGTCGTAGAACAGTGTAAGTAAGGGCAGGCGACCGTCGGGGATTGTGTATTTTGAAGATAGAACCAACAAGACTTGTTTGTCAGACATTCAAGGTAAAGAGGAGTCCTAAGCAGTTGGGTGTTGAGTCTTCCTGAGATCTGGAAGACTCGGAGGAGCAGCAGGTTTTGCCGAGAAAACGGAAGTTCTGTTACAGGCAGGCCGAGTTTGCCACGTGTGTTTAGATGTTCAGGTGAAATGTGGACGGGACAGTTGTAGGAGTCTGGAGTCCAAGGAAAGGATGCAGAAATATAAATATCTGAACAAAGGTAAGACTCAAGATGTGTAAAATGTTTCTGGGAGGACAAGAACTGACCACTGGATTTGGCTGTCTAGAGGTTTTTGGCAGTTGTGCTTTTGGTGAGAAGTAAACGTGGTGTCTTGAAGAAGAGAGGAAGAATTGACCAAGATTGGAAGTGTGTGTGTGTGTGTGTGTGTGTGTGTGTGCGCGCGCGCGTGTGCCGGGGGTGGGGTGGGGTGGGGGGACGGCGTGCCTGGCTGGCTCAGTTGGTAGAGCATATGACTGCTGATCTTGGGGTTGTAAGTTCGAGCCCCGTGTTGGGTGTAGAGATTTACTTAAAAACAAAGTGTTTAAAAAAAGAAAAAAAAAAGATTGGAAGTGTGTGGCTCACATGCAAGGAACTCTGGCCCTGTGCAGTCATAAACTTAAAGCGAGACGGGGTTAGATGTGGTCAGTGACTCTGTCCAGCTCTATTTCCTTAGCGTACTTCATTGAGTTGGACTGCTTGGAGAATGCACTATTTAATTAACTCAGAATTTTAGCCTTTGTTTGTAATTTTTTTTCTAAAATGTGTCTACTGCCTGGGTGGGGTGAGGGTGGTGCCTGGGTGGCTCAGTCACTTAAGTGTCAGACTCTTGATCTCAGCTCAGGTCTTGATCTTGGATTTGTGAGTTCAGGCCCCGCTGTGGGCTCTGTGCTAAGCGTGAAGCCTACTTAAAAAGAAAAAAGTGGGGCGCCCGGGTGGTTCAGTCAGTTAAGCGTCTGACTTCGGCTCAGGTCATGATCTCCCAGTTCCTGGGTTTGAGCCCTGCATTGGGCTCTGCACTGACAGTGCAGAGCCTGCTTGGGATTCTCTCTCTCCCCCTCTCACTCTCTGCCCCTCCCCCACTTGCTCATGCACACTCTATCTCAAAATAAATACACTTAAAAACATATTTTTAAATCTTCTTAAAAAAATTAAAATCTTTGAAAATAAAATGTATCTACCCACTTTTTGCTTTAGTCAAAAATATATTGAAAATACTTGTTTTGATTCTGGATCATCATTTTCACTGTTACTGTTCTTACGGTGGTAAAAAGAGAGATCGTATATAAATTCTTCTTTAATGGTTGCACTAAATTGTGGCCTTGTTTTCTTATCTCTTTCTCATCTTAATGCGAAGTACTAAAATTCAGTTTATTGGGGGTTCTTCCTGTTAATCAAGATTATAATAGTCTCATTTCTAGAACATGGTCGATTAGGAGGTTTTAGCATACTGTTGCTTAGAGGCCACAAGAACCGAAGTGGTTTAAACTCTACCTTTTCTTTGTCGGCCAAGGTTGTGGGGTGACATTTGTTCCTTTACAGGCATCACGTTTTATTTTAAGGCGTACTTACTTCTCTCATTTTAAGAAAAACTCTTGCTTGGCCATCCCCCAGCCCCAGCAACTGCTGCCCCGTTTTTCTGCTTGCCAGAATGGCCTTCGTACTGCTGAGTCCAGGGGACAGTTGTCCTTCTTCTTCCTACCTGATCTGGCAACAGCATTTGACAGAGTTGATCACTCCCTCCTCCTTGCAAACTTTCTTCCCTTAGCCTTCAGGATACCACATTATCTCGGTGTTCTTCCTACCTAACCATTCATTCCTTTTTAGCCTCCTTTCCTGGGTCCTCCTCCTCCTCACCTCAGCCTCTCAGTTTTAGAGTATCCTAGATTTCAGTGATCTCCTCCTCCAGTCAAAGAACTTAAATCCCATCCTCCATTCCAGCTTGAAATATGTGTGGATGTTCCCTCGTCAGCCCAGGCCCCTCTCTGGAATTTCAGACTCCTGTATCCAGCTGCTTGTTTGAGATCTCCACTTGGGTATTTTAACGGACATTTCAAGCATAACACGCCCAACACTGCACTGCGGATCTATTACAGACCTGCTCCACCCGTAGTTTTGCCTACCTTAGCCAAAGCCAGCACCGTGCTTGTAGTTGCTCAAGCCAAAACCCTTGCAGTCGTCCTTCATTCTTGTCTGATGCCTCACATTGAATCCATCAAGAAGTCCCAAGTCAGACTGCATCCCTCCTCGGCTTCCCATATTCCTCTGAGCGGAAGCCAGAGTGTTCACGGCCTACCACCGTGAGGCCCACATTTCCCACGTGTCCTACTTGTGCACTTGTCTCTTGCCTGCCCCCGGGCCCCTGGCTGTTCCCTGATCACACTGGGTATACCCCCACATCGCCCCTTAGCACTGGCTGCTTCATCAGTCTAGAAGTCCCCTCCCTTCCCCCATACCCACGTAGCGAATTCCCTCCTTGCCTCCCAAGTCCTTGTCTAAGTGCGAACTGCCCTGACCTGTGTGTTTCAGACTTTCACCCCTGCTGTACTGTCTTACCCTCCTGTTTACCCGGATCCTTACCAATAATCACATGGTAACATTTTTGTTTGTCTCTCCCTCTTCCCCCCACCAGGCTGAGACACAGAGGGCAGAGATTTTTTTCCCCCCACTGATATGTCTCAAAACATTGGCTGGCACATAGTAAAACACTCGAGAAATAAAATACATATTTGCTGCAAAGAATAGTCTCATAACTACAGCAAGAGAGCACTCTCTGTTGACATGAATGAGAAATTGGAAAGTGTCTTTAGGTTCCCAGAATTGAGAATGAGAATGGCCCACCTTCTGAAGTCAGATCCAGATAACTTGTGACTTCTAGGCTGCTGCTGCCCTTCATTATCATGGATAACCTAATTTGAATAGAGATCTCCTATATTGGTTTGCCCTGTTTTGAAAATACGCCATTCGCTGATAATACAGACATTTTATAGCAGATGGTTATTACCTAGTGCAGTGTATTTTTCTGGATGAGATACTCGTTTTCTTTCTTAGTAGTATGAATGTGACCTCTATTTAAATATCTAGTATTATCTAATGTAAAGAAGAAAACAGAAAGTCAGGCTTCACTGCCTGCTGAATTCTGTGCCTGGGATGGGAACTCATCTTGTCACACATGTTCTTCCCTAAGGAACAACATCAGGCCCTTCTGTATCAGTTGATGCAACAGCACCACCACCAGCAGCACCACCAGCCTGAGCTACAGCAGCTCCAGATGCCTGGGCCCACGCAAATACCGATCAACAACCTGCTCGCGGGCACCCAGGCGCCGCCGCTTCACCCCGCGACCACCAACCCCTTCCTCACCATCCACGGCGACGGTGCAAGTCAGAAAGTAACGGTAAGTGTCTTTGCTTTATCCTGTCTCGTGGAATTAGGGAAAGAATTGTATTGATTAATCAGAGATGACTGTCTCTAGTTTTCCTCTCTCACTGTTTTTTAGACGTATTATTCCCCTGATAATTTCATCTTAAAACCAGTTGTTTCAGCAGCTGGCCAGTGTAAACATGAAGGACCCAAGCCAGTTTCTATGTCCCCTGAGTATATTGGTTTAAATTTGTGCATATGGTTTGAAGGACGTTTTATAATTTAGCAATTTGAAAATGAAAATGTATTTTAGCTATGTAGTAAGTGGTATGGGACAGTCCATTCAAAAGTTAATAGCTGGGGTTTTTTGAGGATCTCTGTCTAATCAATCTGTAATTATAAAACCAGTCTAGATAATTTTGGAATATTTTTATTATTTTGCTTTAAAGTACTTTCTAAAACTGAATTATATTTATAATAAGATTAATGCATAAATTTTAGGGCACTCCAGTTACTCTGCCAGATGAATTTTAAAAAGAAAGTAAATCATAATCACATTTGTAATGGAATTTAAATTTTTTATTAATTTCCTTTAACTGACAGCATCTTACCCTTTCACCGTACACGTGAAGATAAATTAAAAATAAATGCAGGGACAGTGTACTGTCCGTATAGCAGCACACATTTTGAGGCTGTTTCTTTCTATTAATTCCCCCCTTCAGTCAGGTCTACTTTACTGGAGTATAAATGTTTCCCCTAAATTCGAGTTCAGGGCAGAGCCGTGTTAGAGGAAGGATATTGGGATAGAGAATGGAGACTGGACGTCAGGAAAAGGAAGAAGGGAAACAATGAGGTGGGACACTTGGCAGATAACGGTGTGGAAAGTCACCATGTTTGCTCTTTTCTGTCACTTTGAAAGCTTGCTGTGTACTGTGCTGTTCGTCCTCAGAAGCTTTAGTTTGTCTTTAGTGAACAAGGGTTGGTTCAAAATACAGGTTTACTGGTTGTCATCAACTCTTCGGTGCCTTTGCCCCACTGTTTCTCTGACTTCCTGATGGTGAATACTGTCATTATCACAAACCTAGTCACCTCTCCAGTGTTTCCCAGACGTGGGAAATTTCAGTGATTCTGTATTCAAGTAGGAACTTCTTACACCATTTTTCTCCTTTCTCAATTTTTTTCTTGTGTTAAAAAAGCAAATTACGGGTTTACCCTGAAGGTAGTGGGAGTTCAGTGCCACTGTTAACCACTGCAACAAAGCAAATACTGTAACAATAACAAAGCGAGTCAAATGAATTGTTTTGCTCCCAGGGCATATAAAAATTACACTATACCGTAGTCTGTTAAGTGTGCGGCAGCATTATGTCTAAGAGAACAAAGTACATACCTTAAATCGAAACTGCTTTTCATTGCTGAAAAAGTGCTAACATCTGAGCTTTCGGCAAGTTGTAATCACTGATCACAGACCCCCATGACGATTATAATAATAATGAGAAAGTTTGAAATACTGCAAGAATTACTAAAATGTGGCACAGAGATACGAATCGAGCAAATGCTGTTGGAAAATAGCAGCAACAGACTTGGTTGACGCAAGGTTGCCACAGACCTTCAGTTTGAGGGGGGCGCAATAAAGCGAAGCGCAGCAAAACGAGGTGCGCGTGGATTTATAAGCTGCCCTTTCCTGAGTTGTACCGGGATGCATTTTCTAATGGAATGCGTATTTTAATGGAAAACCTTTTGGTTTTAAAATAATGGAAAACCACAATAGTAAATAAGGAAAATAAGCAGTATGACCTAATGGGAGAAAAGCAAGGCTGGGAAATAATATTTCTGAGTACCCTACTCTGTGTTATAATGTTATCTCCGTTAGATACAATAGTATGTGTGATTTCAGTCTTTGAAGGCTTTAAAATTTTTTTATAGAGAGTAAAAAGGAGACTCAAAGAGATTAAAGCTTAAGGGACAAATAGGACATGTGGGATCAGAACTATGACTTTCTTAGTTCATTTTCTACAACACCATGTTACTACTTTTGTGGAAGAAGTCAATTTGGGGGATGATATTTACATCCGTTCTCTACTTCTGAGCTTCAGGTGGGCACTTCTGTCTTTGTGCCCTGCTGAAGTTAATATAAAGCAGCCAATAATGTTTATCAGTAAATTCATGTCTTTATATTGTGCGGAGAAGTAGTCATGCCAACTTGTAGAAGATTGGAATAACCATATGTACCACCATTTATCTCAGTTTTAATCCCAGTTTAAGAGAAGGTTACCTCAAGTGTGGGCCACAGATTCGTTTAGCTAATGCCTTTGATTTTGTTTAACTGCAGAGACTTAGTGATAAAACTGGGCCTGTCACTCAAGAGAAAAGTTGACACTTGAGAAACCTCTAGAAATTGCCTCTCCTGCTGCTCTAGCACTTGATCTGGCTGCCATTGGCAGCCCTCCCACACCTATGAAGAAATGCGACAAGAAATGAACTGCACAGCAAAGGATTAATTGCCACAAGGACATTCTTGTAAGGCTTTGATTAATTTTCTTGTTGCTTTGTTGCACTGAAATGGAATTTCCATGCCCCCCATCCCTCAACCCAGATTGTTTTGAACTTTGAGAAAAAAATTTAATAACTAACTTTTGTCAATGAAATAATTTACATGCAATGAATTTATCAACCTAAGAGAAATTTAATATAGTTGGTGCACAAGTCATTTTGTTATAAATTGGAGAGATGAACAGCAAAACTAAAGACGTGTTCCATTATAAACTTTGATTTTGTTGTACAAGTTGGAATATGAAATACAGTCTTTTGTTTGGGTTACAGTATGCTTGCTCTGTGAGTCCGATCTTAAGACAGATTTTAAGGAACTGTCCCGATTTCTTCTATTGGAGTTTTATTGGTTAAATATTGCAAATTAATAGGTCATCAACTGGGACTTGGCAATCTTTGTTCTAAAAATTTTCTTTATGATGGGATTTGGCCAATTTTGGTAATCAAGTTAGGCTGGTAATGTCTGCTTCTGCTAAAGGTAATTTTCTTTTGCTAAACACTTTTTTTTTTTTTTTTAAAGTGCTTAGACCTACTCGTGTTTTAAAGTTAACTACTCATATTTTGAGTTAAGTGAGTTCTAAGGCTGCTGGGGGAACCAGATCAATTCAAAGTGAAAGATTTCTTTCAGAAAGAGGGGCCACTCTGGAAACTGCTGGCAGGGTTTGGCCTGAATCAAGTGCCTGTTCGTACCTCCGTTGTGTTGAAACGGCTCTGGACAGCCGAGCCTGCAGCGTCGTCAGTCCTGTGAGTAGTGGGAGCAGTCGGTGCCGCACAGCAGCCTTCCCCGTGCTTCTGCCTTGATTGAAAACTTTCTATGCCACTGTAGATAGCTCAGGCAAAACTATTACCTGGGTGTTTATCCACTAATGAGTCACAAGAAAAATGAGTGGATTTGGTAAGGTTTTTAGTTTATTTTTTTTACTTTGTTTTTTTGTTGTTGTTGTTAATTTAAACAGCTTCCCGTTTACTGACGGTGATTTCAAACAGACCGAACAACTGCAGTTCCTGAAACAGGTGAAATCTGTATTTACAGTCCTTGCACTTGGGGTAGCCACGCCCCTGGGGTGACGCTATGGCAGAGTAGAAATTAAACAATTGGGGATGTAATCACTGAACTGTTCTCAAATGTGTGAATTATTAGTGGAAAAGACCCAGCTGTAATTAGACCTCCACTGTGTACTTAGCTGGAAGAACATGTTAATTCTGCAATATGTCTCTTGGTTAAACATTGCACAGTTCTTACCTCATTTCTGTAAATAAGGTTTTGTGAATCTGTTTTGTATTGTGAAAAATTCATAACATTGATATTTTGATTTGTAATATTTCTAATTGGTAGATTTAATTGAAAAGTAAAATTAATTTATTTTTATATGTTCAGGGGAATTTTAAAGAAAGTCAAATCTTTTGTAGATAATTAAAAAAATCGGTGTGGTTTATTTTACTTATTTAACCCACTGGTTGTTATTCTGTAACAATTTGTATAAATGGTAAATTTTGAATGTGTTGTTATTTTACCTAGATGTAAAATTCCACATGTATTAAAGAAAATGTACAAAGTTTTTGTTAATAAAATTTAATAATGTTTATAACTCTGTGTCATTTCCTTTTCCCAGTTTTGTTAAGATATAATTGACATACAGTACTGGGTAAGCTCCAGGTATATAGTACAATAACTTGACTTCTATGTATTGTGAAATGATCACCACAATAAATTTAGTTACCATCCGTCGTCTCCTGCAGGTGCAAAAATAAGAGAACGAAAACAGTTTTGTCTTTGTGATTAGAACTCTTAGTATTTACTCTCTTAACGACTTTCACGTGGTCCTACCGTAGTGTTAACTGCCATCGTGCTGTGCAGTACCTCCCTGGTACTGATTTATTCTAGAAAAATGGGACATTTTTACCTTTTGACCACATTCATCCAATTCTCTCATCCAGGCCCCTTCCTCTGGTAACCACAAATCTGATCTTTATGAGTTAGTTTGTCTATCGCTCTCTCACTCTTGGGCTCTTTTTTAATAGATTGTAGATGGCAAGTATGAGATCATGCAGTATTTCTCTATGTCTGTCTGGCTTATTTCACTTAGCATAATGCCCTCAAATTCCATCCATGAGTCACAAACAGCAGGATTTCCTTCTTCCTTATGGTTGAGTACTATTCCATGTTATATGTGTGTAATATACATATTTCATACCATGTGTGTGTGTGGGGGGGGAAGACAGAGAGAGAGAGAGTGTGTGTGTGTATACCACAGCCTCTTTATCCATTCATCTGTCAGTGGACACTTGGGTTGTTTCCATGTCTTGGCTTTTGTGACTAATGCTCAGTGAACATGGGGTGCAGAAAGCTCTTTGACATAGTGTTTTTGTTTCCTTTAGATACGTTACCAAAGGTAGGAATGCTGAATCATATGGTGGTTCTATTTTTGAGGAACCTCCATCCTGTTCTTCACAGTGGCTGCACCATTTTACAGTCCCACCAACAGTGCACAAGGGTTTCCTGTTCTCCATTTCCTCACCACCATTTGTTACCTCTTGTCTTTTTTTTTTTTTTTTTTTTTCCAACGTTTTATTTTATTTTTTGGGACAGAGAGAGACAGAGCATGAACGTGGGAGGGGCAGAGAGAGAGGGAGACACAGAATCGGAAGCAGGCTCCAGGCTCCGAGCCATCAGCCCAGAGCCTGACGCGGGGCTCGAACTCCCGGACCGCGAGATCGTGACCTGGCCTGGCTGAAGTCGGACGCTTAACCGACTGCGCCACCCAGGCGCCCCTGTTACCTCTGGTCTTCTTAATGATGGCCATTCTAACAGGTGTGAGGCAATATCTTGTTACGGTTTTGTTTTGAATTTCCCTGTTAATTAGTGATGTTGAGGACTTTCTTATGTACCTGTTGGCCACGTGTATCTTTGGAAAAATGTCTGTTTGGGTCCTTTACCTGTTTTTAAAATTGGATTATTTGGGTTTTTAGTGTGTGTGTGTGCACGCGCGCGCGTGCACGTGTGTTTTGAGTGGTATGAGTTCTTTATATATTTTGGATATTAACTCCTTATCTGGTATGTGGTTTGCAAATCCCATTTCATAGGTCTTTCCATTTTGCTGATGGTTTCTTTTGCTGTGCAGAAGCTTTTTAATTTGACAGAGTCTCACATACTTCTTTTTTATTTTGTTGCTTGTGCTTTGGGTTTCATACCCAAAAAATCATTGCCAAGACCCATGTCCAGGAGTTTTTTTCCCTATGTTTTTTTCTAGGAGTTTTACAGTTTCAAGTCTTACATTTAAGTGTTTGATTCATTTCTAGTTAATTCTTGTGAGTTGTATAAGATAGGCATTCAGTTTCACTCTTTTACATGCGACTGTCCAGTTTCCCCAGTGCTGGGCATTATTGAAGAGACTGTCTTGTCTTTATTGAGTATTCTTGGCTCCTTTGTGAAATACTAGTTGACCATACATGCATAGATTTATTTCTGGGCTCTTGATTCTGTTCCATTAGTCTATGTATCTGTTTTTAGGCCAATCAGACTGTTTTGATAACTATGGCTTAATAATGTAGCTTGAAATCAGGAAGTGTGATGCTTCCCACTTTGTTCTTTCTCAAGATTACTTTGGCTGTTCAGGGGCCTTTGTGGTTAAATACGGATTTTAGAATTGTTTTTTTTTTCTACTTCCGTAAAAAATGCCATTGGAATCTTGATACGGATTACACCGATTCTATATATGGTGGTTCAGTAGTAGGACATTTTAACAGTATTCTTCCAATCCATGAATGTGGGATACCTTTCCATTTATTTGTGTCTTCAATTTCTTTCATCACTGTAGTTTGCAGGTTAGAGATCTTTTACTTCCTTCATTAAGTTTATGCCTAAGTATTTCCTTGTTTTTGATGCTGTTGTAAATAGGATCATTTTCTTTATTTCTTTTTCAGAGAATTCATTGTTACTGTATAGAAATACTACTAATTTTTCTATGTTAATTTTGTATCCTTAACTTTATTGAATTCATTGATTTGGTCTGTTTTTGGTGGAGTCTAGGATTTTCAATACTAGGTTGAATAGGGGTGGTGAGAGTGGGCATCTTTGTCCTGTTCCTAATCTTAGAAGAAAAGCTTTCAACCTGTTGCCATTGGATGTGAGTTTAGCTGTGGGCTTGTCATGTACGGCCTTTATTCAGTTGAGGTACATTTCTTTTTTTAAAACATTTTTTAAATGTTTATTTTTGAGAGAGAGAGACAGAATGTGAGTGGGGGAGGGGCAGAGAGAGAAGGAGACACAGAATCCGAAGCAGGCTCCAGGCTCCGAGCTTGTCCACACAGAGCCTGACGTGGGGCTCGAACCCATAAACTGTGAGATCATGACCCAAGCTGAAGTCAGTTGCTCAACCGACTGAGCCACCCAGGCACCCACATTTCAAATTTTTTTTTATTTAAAAAAAAATTTTTTTTTTTTAACTTTCAAGAGCGAGAGAGAGCACAAGCAGGGGAGGGCAGAGAGAGAGGGAGACACAGAATTCAAAGTAGGCTCCAGGCTCTGAGCTTGTCTACACAGAGCCCAACACAGGGCTCGAACTCATGAACCATGAGATCATGACCTGAGCTAAAATAGGATGATCAGCTGACTGAGCCACCCAGGTGCTCCTAGATACATTTCATTTATACTGAATTGGTTAAGAATTCTTATCACGAATGGGTGTTAAATTTTGTCAAATGCTTGTTCTGCATCTGTTGAGATGGTGATCTGATTTTTTTCGTTGTGTGAATGTGATGTATCACATTGATGTGTGTATGTTGAACCATCCCACTTGATCATGGTGAATGGTCTGGTTTTTTTTTTTTTAATTTTTAACGTTTTTATTTATTTTTGAGACAGGGAGAGACAGAGCATGAACAGGGGAGGGTCAGAGAGAGGGAGACACAGAATCTGAAACAGGCTCCAGGCTCTGAGCTGTCAGCACAGAGCCCGACGTGGGGCTCGAACTCACGGACCGCAAAATCATGACCTGAGCTGAAGTCGGCCGCTCAACCGACTGAGCCACCCAGGCGCCCCGGTCTGGTTTTTTTTAAATATAATTTATTGTCAAACTGGCTTCCATAGGAGTGATCTTTTTAATGTGCTGCTGAATTAGGTTTGCTAGTATTTTATTGAGAATTTTTACATCTATTTATCAGGGATATTGGCCTGTAGTTTTGTTTTTGTAGTGTTGTTTCTAGCTTTGGTATTAGGGTAGTGCTGGCCTCATAAAATGAGTTTGGGGCATTCCTTCCTATTTGATTTTTTGGGAAGACTTTGAGAAGGATTGTTGTTAATTCTTTCAATATTTGGTAAAATTGACCAGGGAAGCCCAACTGGCCCTGGGCTTTTTTCTTTGCTGAGAGATTTTTGATTACCGAGTCAATCTTATCAGTAATTGGGCTGTTCAGGTTTTTTTATTTCTTCCTAATTCAGTGTTGGTAGGCTTTATGTTTCTAAGAATTTTTTTGTTTCTTCTTCTTGCCCTGTTTGTTGGTTCATAGTAGGTTCCTATGATCCTTTGTATTTCTGTGGTGTCAACTATAATGTCTTTTTCATTTATAATTTTATTGGATTGGATCTTCTCTCTTTTTTCCTTGGTTAGTCTAGATAAAAATTTGTCAATTTTATCTTATCAAAGAACCAACTTTTAGTTTTGTTAATTTTTTTCCTGTTACTTTCCTGTTCTCTATGTCATTTATTTCTGCCCTAATGTTTGTTATTTCCTTTCTTCTGCTAACTTTGGGCTTAGTTTGTTCTTCTTTTTCTAGTTCCTTGAAGCACAGAGTTAGGTCGTTTATTTGAGATCTTTGTTTCCTAATGTGGGTGTTTATTGCTATGAACTTTCCTCTTAGAACTGCTTTAGCTACATCGTATAAGTTTTGGTATGTTTTGTTTCCATTTTTATTTCAAGCTGCTTTAATTTCCTCTTGAATTTCTCTTTCAAACCATTGGTTGTTCAGGAAAGTATTGTATAATTTCCATTTATTTGTGAGGTTTCCAATTTCTTTCCTGTTATTTTCTAGTTTCATACCACTGTGTTTGGAAAAGATACTTGGTATGATAATCAGTCTTGTTGAATTTGCCAAGGCTTGTTTTGTGGCTCAACATATTTTGTGTCCTAGAAAATGTTGTGTGTGTGCTTGAGACGAAGGTGTATTCTGCTATTGTCAGAAATTTCTTTATGTCTGTTAGGTCCATTTGTTCTATTGTGTTGTTCAAATCTGCTGTTTCCCTTATTGATTCTGTCTGAATTGTTTATCCGTGTTGATTTGAGAGTGGGATATTAAAGTCCCCAATTGTTTTTGTACTGCTGTTTATTTCTCCTTTTAGCTCTGTTAGCTTTTGCTTTATATATTTAGGTTGTCTGATGTTGGATGCATAAATATTTGCAGTTATATCAACTTGGTGGATTGACTTCTTTGTCACTATTTAATGACCTTCTTTGTTTCTTTTTACCATTTTTAAGGTCTGTTTTGTCTGATAAAAGTACAGCTCCTCTTTTTTTTTTTTGTTATCATTTCTTGAAAGGTCTTTTTCCATCTCTTCACTCAGTCTGTGTGTGTGTCTTTAAGGCTGACGTGAGTCTTGTAAACAGCATGTAGTTGTAACTTGCTTTTGAGTCCATTCAGCCATTTTACTTTGTAGAATTTAATTCATTTGTGTTTAATACAGTTTAGGTTATTTATGTTATAGTTTACATGTTTTTTGTATTGCGTATTCAGTAATAAGTTTATTATAGTCATGGTTACTTTTACTGTTTGCTTTTAACTTTTCAACTACAGTTGTGAGTGAATTTTACACCACTGTTCCCATATTACAGAATCTTTGATTAGATATTTACCATTTCCAGTGAGTTTTATACTACCTTTTAATGTTTCTATGATGTTAATTAGTGTCCTTTTACTTCCACTCAAAGAAGGCTGGTCTTACAAGTGGTGATGCACTCCCTCAGCTTTTTGTTTTTCTGGAGAGTCTTTATCTCTCCTTCATTTCTGAAGGACAACTTCGCCGAGTATAGAATTCCTGGTTGACAGTTATTTTAATATTTTGACTATGTCATCCTAGTCCCTCCTGGCCTGAAATGTTTCCTTTGAGAAATCTGCCTATGGTCTTAGGGAGTTTACCTGTGTGTAATTGCTCTCTCCTCTTTTATTGCTTTCAGAATTCTTTGTGTTTCGGTTCTAACAATTTAATTATAATGTGTTTTGGTGTAGCCCTATTCATATTCAACCGTTTTGGGGTCCTTCGGGCCTCATGGAACTGGATGTCCATTTCTCTCCCCAGGTTTGGGAAGTTTCAGTTGTTACCATTACTGCTTTAATTATACTTTCTGACCTTTTCTCTTTCTCTTCTCCTTCCAGAATTCTCATACTGTGATTATTATTTCTTTTGATGGTGTTCCATAAATCCCATAGGCGTTCTTTACTCTTTCTTTTTGTTTCTCTGACTGAATAATTTCGAATGTCCTGTCCTCTAGGTCACTGATAACTTTCTTCTGCTTAGTTAAGTCTGCTTTTGAAAGCTCTCCGTTGAGTTCTTCAGTCATCATATTTTTAAGCTCTAAGATTTCTGTTGATGTTTTTTTATATATAATTTTTTTTTAATGTTTATTATTTTTGAGAGACAGAGACAAAGTGCAAGCAGGGGAGGGGCAGAGAGAGAGAGGGAGACACAGAAGCTGAAGCAGGCTCCGGGCTGTCACACGGAGCCCGACACAGGGCTACAACCCACGAATCACGAGATCATGACGTGAGCTGAAGTGGGACGCTTACCCGACTGAGCCACCCAGGTGCCGCTGTTGATGTTGTTATTTTTTTTTTTTTATTTAAAAACAAAAGTTTTTAATGTTTTTATTTTTGAGAGAGAGAGACCGAGTACGAGTCGGGGAGGGGCAGAGAGCGAGGAGACACAGAATCCGAAGCAGGCTCCAGGTGCTGAGCTGACAGCAGAGAGCCTGATGTGGGGCTCAAACTCATGAACCACGAGATCATGACCTGAGCCAAAGTCGGACACTTAACCAAATGAGCCACCCAGGCACCCCAGTGTTTTTTAATAGTTTCTTTGTTGAACTTTTCATTTTGTTCATGCGTTGTTTTCCTAATTTCATTTGGTGTCTGTGTTTCTTATAGTTGACTAAAGTTTGAGTATTATTCTGAATTCTTTGACAGATCATAGATCTCTATTTCTTTAGGGTCAGTCATTAAAGTTTTATTAGTTTACTTTGGTAGCATCATGGTTTCCTGAGTTTTGTGATCATTCATTTTTTATACTGGTATCTATGCATATGAGTAAGTAGTCTTCTTTTCCCAGTTTTTACAGGTTTGCTTAGGCAGAGACCGTTCATCAGTCAGCTTACTTTGGATTTCTGAATGTGTCTGCTGGGAATGTCCAGCTGTGGGCCCTGCTACCGGGCAGGGTGGGGTCATTTTTGGGTGAGGCCGTTGCCTTAGGTCTGAGTGAGGGGTGGGGGATGCTGGAGGATGGGCTCCACTGTTGCCTGGGTTCTTTGGTTCGGCTTCCTAGACAGTCAGGACTGGGTGCTATGCTCAGTAGTCAGAGGGGCTCTGAGTTAGCTTCCCTGACCTCGCAGGGCAGCAGAATGGACCCCACGGCCTGCATGGTCACTGGGGAACCTGATCAGGCAAGATTAGGCACTGAATTCTCTGGCCAGACAGGGCTACTGGTTTTGCCCGGTGGGCGGGGAAACCACAGGCTGTGCCCTCATATTCAGGGGCCACACCGGAAGTAGGGCTGTGCACTCTGGTTAGGCTCCCTGGTTGGGCGGTGTGCAGGCTGTGTTCAGCAATGGGCAAGGCAACCAGTGAGTCTCCCCACCTGGGTAGGGTGGGAGACCTGGCTCCAAGACCGGCAGGACCCCTGGTCTTGACTCAAGCCATCTCCTGCCCCAAGTTCTCTGGCCGAATGGAGTGTTGCTGTGCTATGCAGCTTTCCAGATGTTCTGACCAGGGTCTCTGTTCAGGTGGGGGCCTGGGGCTGTACTTCGGTCCGGGCGGGCCTATGAGTTAGCTCCCCTGCCTGGGCAGGACTGGAGTGGGGGTCCCAGGCCCCCTCCCAGGTGTTCCCCACAGCTGGGAAGGGCCAGGAGCTACTCTGGGCCACAGGTGGGGCTAAGAATTCGCTCCCCTGCCTGGGCAGAGTCAGGGGATGGACTTCAGGCTCGTCAAGGCTCTTTGTGGTCTTGACTCCAAGCCTGCCCGCTCCCCACGTTCCCTGGCTGAACGGGGCCACCCTCTGCCCTGCAGATGATCAGCTCTGCCTGTAGGATTTCCTACACAGCTTCCGGCATTTCCTACACAGCTTCCGGGCCCTCTGGCCAGGTGACTGGGAGCCGTAATTAGCAGTGGGCGGGCCTGTGAAGGCGCGCTCCTGCCTGGGCTCCAGTTGCTCTTCCCGGTGTTCCCAGCCTCTCCCGACCAGAGGAGAGACCTGCCGCGCTCAGCAGTGGCTGGAGTTGTGCGATAGCTCCATTGCCGGAGGGTGGGCGGACCGGCACCCCACCGAGGTCCCAGGTCACGGTGTCGTGGCTCTGCAGACAGCAGAGATGCTGGTTCGGACTGTTCGGGCGCTGCAGGTAGGAACTCCGTCTGTCAAGATCCGAATGCTGGGTGTTTTCCAAGTGCGTCCCCGCTTCTCTGTCAGATTCCCGGTGGTCGAGCCCCGCAGATTCCTCTGCAGTCCCCGTGGGTTGGAACCAGGGTACGCGTTTCCATGAAGCGACCCGCAGTGCTGGGGCCGGGGCCGGTTGCTCCCCCTGGGCTCTCCACCCTGGGGGAGCGGTAGGCTCGGGGGAGGCCTCGGGGCGGTGCTGTGCTGGCGGGGTGGGGGGTGTGCTTGCGTGGGGTGATGCCGCCCGCACGTGGCTGCTTCTCTGACCTTCGATGCAGACTCTCTCCGTCCCTGAGGGTACTTCATCCTCACCCCCACATTCTGGGCTTCTCTTAATGGTGTCTTATTCTTGAGTAATCGTTAGTTGTTCTGTGAGGTGGGAGTGAAGTCAGGAATGACCTATGTCACCAGCTTGGCGACCTCACTCTGTGCCTTTCTTGTTTGGGGAGAATGAAGGCCCTGGGGAGTGGGGTGCCTCAGGTGCCAGTGTTTTCCGGTAGTTTCTGCCTGTGCTTTACCGGTAGAAGTTCATCTTGGGGTTCTCTAAAGTTTGCTCATGAGTAAACTTGACACAGCGTGAGAAACTCTGCAGAGCAAACGGACCCTGTGTTCAAATCTTAGGTAATCAGAGAGAGTGCTCTCTGAAAACTGCTGTCATGCAAAGAAGAGGAAAATAATTACAGTGGAAATAAAAGGAAAATAAGTTCCAGATGCGATCATTAATTATAGCACATTAATAGTATTCATACTTGGTAAAGTTAAATGAAACAAATTTAAGCGTACTTCACGGCTCTCGGGTCTTGGTTTCCATCAGAATCACCTGTGGGGCTTTGCAAATGCTCAGACTTCAGAATTTGGGGATCTGGGTAATTTGCTCCTAGTGATTAAGAGTTGAGAAACAAGGAAAACTGGTTCTATAGGCTTTTAACGTTACTGAAGAGTTAAGTTTAGGTTCCCGGAGAGACTTTTCTATATACAAATGGAAAATACCTGATTCTGGAGAGTCTTGTCTCCCGAAGGACTAGGGAAGGTCGCTCCTCTAACACGACAGATGACTCACTCTCCGAGAATCAACTCTGAACCGAACAGTACTTGGCCATGCACGTTCTCGCCTTGGCTGTTGATCTGAATAGTAGTATCTCAGTGTAGCTGCACTTGCTTTCGTAGGTTTCTAACTGCCTGGAGGCCCTGGGTGGCTTCATCACCTCCACTAGGAAGCACACCTGGGTTTTCCGGGTTGCTGCTCTGTGGTTCCCTGGTGTTGGCTGATTCTCTGCTCTGAGAAGTTGCTGAGGAGCTGCTGCCCCCCAGCCTTCCCCCAGCCCTTGACCCTTGGAAAAGGCTGCTCTGCAGGGACATGGGTTTCCATCAGTGGGTTCCTGTCTGGGCTTCTGTGCATAAGTCCTGTGGGTGTGTGATCGGTGTCAGGGTCCAGAGGGAAGCACTGGAATGAATGCCAAGAAAAGCAAGTTGCCAACTTGTCTTAAGCTCCCTGTCAACCAGGCAAAAGATGCGACAATCGCTGTATCCAGACTCTCTCTGAAGTAGACAGGAGAGGCCCCTGGAATTGTAGGCAAAAGGTTGCCTTCCAGTGACCTGTAATTCTGTTTTTTAAAGTAGGGGATGGGCTTTTGCTCTGGATTTTAGAACTCTCAATGAGAACAGTACTATTAGCCTTAGTTTTATTTACTAATGAAAACCTACATTGATGGCACCAATCTTTTTGTAGAAATTAAGTGAAGTAGTTGTGAACTTTTGTAAACATTTGGAAGCTCGTATATCTTTAAGTAGTTTTACCTTGTTAAAAAGTCATGCCAACTGTTACTCCCCTTCTAGTCCCATTCCTCACCTTGTTATTGGCACCAAAAAAAAAAAAAAAAAAAAAAGCCTTCATACTGATAATTGAATGTTTACAGTCCTGTAAGTACAGTGAAGTTTACAGCAAAACGTGAGTTTCTTTTGATGGAGACTTTGGTCACAGCTCAGGTTCCACAGGTCTGTCTGAGGAACGGACCCTCACACGCATCCTCACTGGTGGTCTGCTCCCCCTCTGCTTCCTGCTGGAAGTCCCAAGCCTCAAGCTGGGGAGCAGACAAGCTGTTGGGTCCAAGCGTGAAAATCCCTTCCGGGTGCTTGTAACACTGTTAAGTGCTAGCAGTAACATATATTTTTTAAAAAGTTTTTTTTGATGTTTGTTTATTTCTGAGACAGAGACAGAGCGCAAGCAGGGGAGGGGGAGAGAGAGAGGGAGACATAGAATCTGAAACAGGGTCCAGGCTCTGAGCTGTCAGCACAGAGCCTGATGTGGGGCTTGAACCCACACCTGAGCCGAAGTCAGACGCTTAACCGACCGAGCCACCCTGGCACCCCAGTAACAAATATTTCTAAAAATATTTAATCTCTACACCCAACCGTGGGGCTTGAACTCACTATCCGGAGATCAAGAGTCTCACGCTCTTCGGACTGAGCCAGCCAGGCGCCCCAAAGTATTTTCTAAATTACAGAAGTTATCGTGACCACTTTGTCAAAACTTTGAAAACTAGAAAAAGAAAGAAATGCCCTATTTAGTCCATCCTTTTACTGGCAATTTTTATATTAAAATATACACAGGTAGCCAACAGTCCGATCTACTTTTATGTGTACTCTTTTGACATAGTTGAATCATAGTCGATGCCTAATTTTGTGGCCTGGTTTTGTCACTTAAGTAAAAAGTGACCCTTGAAACATTTCAGAAACTCAATTCTGTATTTTGTATCTGCTGTAACTCAGTAATTTTCTGGGTCAGATGTGCAGTTTCCCCTGACCGGCGTCCCATTCAACAAATGTCAGTGCGTCGTCTTTATGGGTATTTTCTGATGACGAGTTTCTTGAAAGGGTGTTTTCTGATGACCAGTTTCTTGGGCCCACAGCTCAAAACCCTCAATATTATTAGCGAGTCTTCAAAAGGAAAGCCATCGCTTTTGGCCAAGGCCTTCTCCCGACACCATCTGGGGATTTACGGCGCAGGCGGGAAGGGGGTGGCGGGCCTTTTTACCAGAGTGGATGTCATAGCAGGAGCTCCCTACGGGTGGGTGATTTCCTCTGTTTCAGGGAAGGGTGTCTGGGGCTTAGGGGAGGGGACGAGGCAGGACAGAGAGGCAGGCTGTAGGCGGACCGTGCGGTGCCGTGGAAAACAGGAGGGCGTGAGCTTTTCGGACGGTATTGAACGGGCCCAGAACACGAGCTGGAAAGGTGCTGTGGGCTCCTGGAGAGGCGCTGGAGCCCACGGTCACACGGTCACAAGACGCACATCACCGGATGTTGAGGGGGCCGGGAGGTGCAAGTCGGCAGGGCAAACGTCCCGTTTCCGGATCCGGTCAGGAGGTAGCAGACTCTTTAACCCACGCCGCCAGGTCGCGTCTTCACGGGTGCGTCCTCCACTGCAAAGGCTCGGACCCCCGAGCGGCTTCAAGTGACTGGAGTTCACGGCCCTCGACACTCAGGGTTTCCGAAGGCCTGGGGCGGGCGGGGATCTGCTCCCGCGGCGACCCGCCCGGCGTGGGTGGGAGTTGGGGGGCGCGTCAGCGAGGCCACCCCCACGGACCCGAGGGCGGGCGGCGAGCCCCTGTCCACACGGCAGGGAAGGCACCTGGGGCGGCGCACGGTGAGCCGGCCCCACGCACACACAGCCAGGCGACTAAGGTAGGAAGCACTTCAGCATCACCCCGGAAAAGAGGGTGCTCCTTCACCGCCCCCCAAATCCCCTGCGGAATGACGGGGTGTGACCCAGTTTCACGGGAGCGCGCAGGGCACACAGGCCCGTCGTCACTCCGCCTCCCCGACACGCGGGCCACGCCAGGCTGGTGGCTGTGGGACAGGACCCGGGAGCTGGGGAAGGAAGGCCAGAGATTCGTATGCCTGGTCTTGCTTCTCGACTGGGGCGGGCGCGGGGGTGCGGACTGAACCCCTCCTTTGCGAGCGAGGGGCCGGAGACCCCCGACTCTTCCACAGGGTCTGACCTCGGGGGAGCGGTGGCCCTGGGCCCAGCCGGGTCTGGAACCGGGAACCCTGGAGCCCTCGGGTCACTTGCACAGGAATCTGGGGACGAGCCAGGGAGCGTCCCGGTTTATTTATTTACATGCGCTTCTTCCAGAAGGACCTGGAGGCCTCGCTGCGGTTGAAAGGCAGCGCGGGGCCCCGTGAGATCACACCAGAAAGTACATGAACCCGGGCAGAGTTGACATGACCCGAAGCCCCAGGGTGTGTGTGTTGTGGGGGGCGATGGCCCGGCCAAGGGTGAAGCCACCGATGAAGAAGCTAACTCACGTCATTCTGATTTTGATTGTGCCTTGTGAAGTTTAGAAAAGGAAATTGACTTTTTTGCTGATCAAGTTAATTTGATTCTCCTTAAATTCTGATTGATGCATCTGGTGTTTTTTTCACTTGGCTCACTTAGCAAGCAGACGGATTAATTAGGAGATTTTACATTTTTGGCATCGCTGCCGCTCCCCTCGCAACTATCTGGTTCTCCTGGTCTCTCCCAGAGCAAGCACGGACAGGTGTCTTCTGCAGCTCGACTGTTCAGTACAGAGGACTCTTGACCAAAATAAGGTGTACATCCGCTTTGCAAAATGCAGTGGCTCTCCTCCTGCGGGAGCCGCGGGATCGCCTGAGGATTAGGACCCTGAGCATGCTCTCTGGAGCCGCGACCAGGAAAATCGGAGCCCTTGGGGCGGCTGCAGACGTCCGGGCCAGCCCAGCGTGCAGCCAGGACTGAGGACTCCAGCAGTCTGGTCCTGCTGACCCTGCCCCCCTTATGGGTGCCACTGGCCATCAGGCTGCTGTCCTGCCCCTTCCCGGCCTCTCTTGGGAACTCCCGCCTCCTTCGGGGCTCATGGTTGGAGCCTTGTGGAGGGACATTCCTGTCCGTGGGACTTGGCGGGCCCGAGAACTGGCATGGTGCTGGAGAGCCTGTCCTCCCAGCTGCAAATCAGGGGGCCTTGTCGCTCTTTCCGATGTGAAGCTTTGATGTTGTAATCACAGACACAAACGCTCAGTCTTGGATTTTGCTGCAGGACTGAGTGTCCCTTGGTGCCATGGCCTCAAGCTCTGTGGTGGGTGCGACCACCTCATGGAGCATGGGCCGGCCTGCCCCCGCCCTCCCCTGCCCTGCTGCTTTGCCACTTCCTAGGTTCTTGGAAGTTTCCTTCTTTTGATTTCTGACCTTCATTTACTCCTCCATCAGAACTTACTGCAGCTCTGTTTTGGGTTTGACTTTTGGAATCAATGTCCAGCCCAAGACCAGGAAAATGATACCAAACAGGCTTAGAGACACGCACCTCAGCAGGGGTGTGGCCTGTGGCCCTGCCCTTGCCCGCCCACAGGCTTTGCTCTTAGGGAGGGTGGCATGTCCCCAGGCCCCCTGTAGCTTGCTGGAAATGAGCAGGTTTCTTGGGTGCTGAGGAGGTGGAGGGTGGGGGTGGGGGGGCCCAACAGTTTGAGGATCAAAACCAGTTTGGGTTCACTGTCACCGGTACCTCCCACTGCCTGCCTTCCTGTCCCACCTTCGGCCAGAATCTGCCCTGCCCCCTCCTGGTTAGACCACCCCAGGCAAAGATGTCCACATCTAATTCTTAAATGCCAGTTTTAACATAACAGGATAGATCTCCTCTTAGCCCAAGAGATTTCCAGTAGGCATTTCCTTTTTTTTTTTTTTTATTTTTTATTTTTTAAGTTTATTTATTTTGAGAGAAAGAGAGAGTGAGTAGGGGAGGGGCGGAGAGAGAGAGGGAGAGAGAGAATCTCAAGTTGGTTCCTGGCTGTCTCAGCACAGAGCCCGATGCGAGGCTCAAACTCACAAACGGTGAGATCATGACCTGAGCCGAAGTCGGTCGCAGGCACCCCTCCGATAGGAATTTCTTAAGCCAAGCCTCTTAGGGAGACAAGCTGCTGATATCTAGAGACATCTACTCTTGGTTTGCAGTAACATCTTCCTTCCTGAAACAGATTGGAACCGAGATAATTTGGAATAGACAATTTAATACTATCTCAAATTTTCCAATTAAAAAAAATTTTTTTTTTTTAAATAATGGTGGAAAACAAAACCTAACCGACTGTTCATTTCCTTTATAACTTGAGACCTACCGAGTAAGAGAAAGACTCCCTCACTGCCACTCCCATCTTGGTCAATTTCATTTTGCCAGACTTAGGATTCTGTTTAAATGGCGGTGACCGAAGATGGGCTTGACTGAGTTAAACTCATGTAATACTTCAGGAGACACCGCCCCGGGGACCCTTACACACCTGGCTTGTTTGTTACAGGTCGCGAAGGCAAGAGGGAAACAACTGAGTGTGTGTTTTCCCTCCACTCCTGGAATAACTGAGGATACCCAGAGGGTCCGAGGCAGGGAGCGGGATGTGAGAATGGGCTTCGATCCAGGAGCAGCGCGAGGGGGGGGGGGGGGGGGGGGGAGGGGCGGAAGGAGGCGGGAGTCCACCCCACCCCCCAGTCGGGGAGGGCACAGCGCTGGGCCTCAGCTCCCTTTAGGACCCCTGCTGTTTGAGGCACTAGGAGTTTCCGCCTGGGAGTCACATTGATGGAGTGATTGCCCTGTTTCTGTTCCACATGAAGCCGCTCTTTTTTCCCCACCCGACCCGAGGAAAATGCTCGTAGCCGCTCAGTTTTACAGCGTGTTAATTTAGCTCCCCAGTGAATAAAGTCCGAGGCTGAAGGCCAAGTCGTTTGCTCAGACAGGAGACTGGGACTGTTGCCAAGACAGTGGGGTGGCTTCCAGGCCAGCCCCGCGGTGACCCCCCGAGCTACAGGTGGAGCGGCGTGTGGCTCCCGCAGGGGAAGCCCGGCCGTTTACTGCCACAAGCGGCTGAAAAGAAAGAGCCGCCTCCGCATGTTTGCGTGACAGACCCATGCCACCACCCACCGCCTTTACAGTCTATAAAGGGGCCTCCTCCTGGGACCTGTGGCCAAACCGGCCCCGCCCGGAGCACCCTGCTCCGTGTGCAGAGAGCGAGTGAGGTTACACGGGACACTGGGCCAGAGACAACGGCGCTTATTTTCAGCCTGTTGCTTGGAAAGCTGGCTTTATTTTAGGACCATTTGGTGGGAAGGAACTTCAAAATGTAGGAACCGGTGGGGGGCTGGGGTGTGGGGACCCTGGGTGGCCCAGTCCGTTAAGCGACCCGCTTCCGCTCTGGTCAACATCTCGTGATTGGAGCCCCGCGTCGGGCTCTGTGCTGACAGCTCGGAGGCTGGAACCTGCCTCAGATTCTGTGTCTCCCTCTCTCTCTGTCCCTCCCCCACTAGTACTCTCTCTCTCTCTCAAAAATGAACATTAAAAATAATATTGTTAAAAAATTTAGGATGGGGTGTCAAACTCTGTGTTGACCAATGACTAATATTGACTCATCTAAGCCACTGTGGTCGCTTGGACCCACCCTGAGGCCTCCCTGCCCCTCAGCCTCCGGATGCAACCTCGGCCCTCTCTCAAAGGCAGTGGGACCACAGGGGCCAGTTGCAGGAGTCCCTGGTCCGTCTGGACTCTGACTCAGGTGTGTCCTGTGCCTCAGTTTCCCCTGAGTGGGGTGGGGTGCCTTGGGAGGAACTGGGGGTCGGGATCAACACACCCTTGGGACTTTCTAAAGGCAAAGGCAAACCAAATGCATGCCGAAGTCTCCTCGCTGTCTGTCCTCTTCGGAGGAATTCAGAATCCCTCAGGGTCTTTGGGATCAGCCATCTGTTAGCAATCACACATGGACCCGTGACCATGTTACACACTGTCCAAAATGGGTGTATTGAATCAGCTGTAAACTGGAACTGTCCTGGGCCACTTGGGACCGTGTGGATAGAATATCAGAATTTAAACTGTGCCCTTTAGATTCTGGGGGAAAAACCTAAATGCTAAAACAACTACAAAAACATACTCTGCAGAAACAAGCAGGAATGAAATAGTTGGTCATTTAGAGGGATCAGGTCTCTGCTTTCAAAGGGGTAGGTGGACGTGGTCTGGGGGGCGGAACTGGCACCCGACAGCAAGCGGGCCCGAGGTGAGAGGCGTGTTTTTAGGTTATCCCAAGACATTTATGGTAGAAAGCTTATCATCATCTTCCTCTAAAACCAAGCAGGGAATTTGAAAACACAAACCCAGGGCAGAGTAAACCCGCTGGCTGCAGTGTTTCTGTTGGAAAAGATCGTCCCCTAGCGGGGTCGGGACGTCTGGCGGGAGGCTCGTGCAGGACCTCTAGGTCGTTCCCGTACAAGTTCCACAGAAAGCAGCACATCGTGTGCGAGAAACCTAAGTGGAGCCGTCTGTCTGGTTTCTACAAATAAAGCCGGTGAGGCACAGCGCAGGTGGCTCGACGCCCCTGGGCACCTGTTGCAGGCAGGAGCTGGGCTGAAGCCGGGCAGCCAGTCGGGGCTTTTGTGAGGAAAAACCCAAGAACATGGGAGCGGCCTTTAAAAATGGGTGCTATTGGGGCACCTGGGTGGCTCAGTCGGTCAGGCGTCCGACTCTTGGTTTCGGCTCAGGTCGTGATCGTGCAGTTTGTGGGTTCGAGCCCCACCTCAGACTCTTGTGCCGACAGCGTGGAGCCTGCTTGGGATTCTCGCTCTCCCTTTGTCTCTGCCCCTCCCCTGCTCTCTCTCAAAATAAATAAACTAAAAAAAAAAAAAAAAAAAAAAAAAAAGGGTGCTATCACGGTTTAGAGAAGTGTAGCTGGGGGGTTTTTGCCCCAGTGGAGAAGGTCCACCTAAATCACTGGAGCTCCCTCGCGGGCTCTGCCTGGCCGTGCAGGGCTGGTGACACGGCGTCCTCAGGGGATGTATCCTCTGCCAGCCCAGGGCTTTCCCAACCCAACAGGAACGGACTGGGGTCGGCGCGGCTGGTTGTTCTCTGCTGGGGTCTGAATGGGCGTGTGGACCTCGAAGAGTCAAAACGGAATCCTGTGTCTCAAGCCCGGTCTCCACACCCTCTGCCGGGTGCCCCCCCACCCCCGCCTCCTTCCAAACCCCCGTCTTCGTGGCCCGGTTCCCCCCTCGCTCACTGCACTTGACCCAAGATTCCGACGTGGGTCTTTTGACTCTGAGCCTCTGCCCTTTCCCTAGACCGTATGGGAGCACGAGGTGGGGGCCGGGGCCAGGCGGCCGCTGCTCTGAAGGCCGTTGCCTTCCCGTGAGGCTGCGCGCACACTCACACCTGCGTGTTCGGGGCAGGAGACGGACGCCCCGGTTCACAAGCAGCAGAGCTGGGGCCCGAGCCTCTGGTTGTCAGAGGCCAAGTCTGAGGCTTCTCCTTGTCCCACTCTGGCCCTCCCTGGGCCGCGTCAGGATAAATACTGCAGCCCAGGCTGGAAAGAGGCTTTTTTAGGCGAGAGACCCGGGGGGCACTTAGTGAAACGTGTAGACTCGCTCCCTGAAAACTACACAATCAGAATAGACTTTGCCGGGGTCCCAGGCTCCTGCGAGTACACCCAGTGAGCGGGGACCCCCGGGACTAGGAACCGCAGGACATGAGGGGCCGTGCACCCCGTCGGGCCCGTCAGCCCTGCTAACGCATCAACAGCCACTTGAAATGATGGAGACAGGAAGTCTGGCTGGTCAGATAGAAAAAGAGTGCTATTCTCAGCATGTAAAGGTTTTACACGCATTATCTAGCTTTATCATCGTAACAACCTACGGAGCAGCTACCGTTATTTCCTATTTTTCTAGTTGAGGCACGGAGACAAAGAGGTAAACCGAGGCACCTGATGTCACACAGCTTGGCCTTGGAGCTCCAACAGCTAAGGCGGCTCTGGAAAGGGGAGCGCGTCTCTGGGGAGCCCGGCCTGGAGAAGGCGGCGTGGGAAGGGGCGGCCGGCTGGTGTTGCCGAGCGCTTTACCCCCTCTCCCTCCCCGTGATCTGTGTAGTGCGTTCTTCTTGGAGGCTCCCTTGCTTTCTGGGCCGTGACCTTGTTCAAACTGAACCCCATGGGTCTCCTGTGTGTCACTGAGCTCTGGCCTGCCCACTGGCCCACCGACTTCAACACAACTTGATGGCTTCCAGAGTCTCCTGAAGAAAGGGCTCCTTTCTGACTTCTTCCTTTTTTTTTAAGCTTATTTCTTTTGAGAGAGACAGAGACAGAGACAGAGACAGAGAGACAGCGAGAATCCCAAGCAGGCTCCATGCTGATAGCAGGAGCTAGAACTCACGAACCACGAGATCATGACCCGAGCTGAAATCAGGAGTCGGACACTTCACCAGCTGAGCCACCCAGGCGCCGCTGACTTCTTTCTAAAGAAGTTAGTAGGCAGTGGGGCGCCTGGGTGGCACAGTCGGTTAAGCGTCCGACTTCAGCCAGGTCACGATCTCGTGGTCCGTGAGTTCGAGCCCCGCGTCAGGCTCTGGGCTGATGGCTCGGAGCCTGGAGCCTGTTTCCGATTCTGTGTCTCCCTCTCTCTCTGCCCCTCTCCCGTTCATGCTCTGTCTCTCGCTGTCCCAAAAATAAATAAATGTTGAAAAAAAAAAAAAAAAAAAGAAGTTAGTAGGCAGAACAGTCACGCATAGAAAGCCATGCTAGACTTATTTCCTTGAGTCTAGAAAAGAGGCCATTCTATCTCGGTTGTGCTATCATCGGGCGTGTTTGGAGCCCTGTGGGCTGCTCCCCCCCTCCGGGAGCCCAGGACACTTGTTACGCGGTCTGGGGGTATGTGTGACAGGAACCCCAAGTACTGCAAGTAAGGGGCGTGCTTTCACGCTCACGGACCCACAGACGCTCACGGACCCACAGACCGGCTAAGCTGGACCACGAGGCTGCATGAAAGCCAGGCCTGAAGCCGGACTCAGAGATGAGTGGGTCCCGGGCCCGGAATGAAGCCAGGACGGACTCGTTCTCTCCTTTGTTTCCCTCCGTGCACGTTTTACTCGCACAGACCCCCGGGTGAACGGGGAGGTGAGCTGTGGCCCGCGACAAATGCAGCGACGGCCCCACAGCTTCGGGAACGAGCCCTGGGGGAGCAGCCGTTGGTGGTGGGGCCGCCCCGGTGGCCTGCGGAGCTCCGGTTCGCTGTCGGGAAGGGTGGCCAGCATGGCCGGGACGACACGGTGACAGCACCGGCCCCCCACCCCTCTCCACGCCCGCCCGTCCCCCGGCCCAGGACAGAGCAGTGACCTGACTGGGACGGGGCTGGACGGGGCTGTTCGTGAAAACCAAATGACCACGGAGCCAGTTAGTTGGTAACCTGCCCTTTTTTTGCATTTCAGTTTCCCTGGTGGCGCGACCTGCGCAGGGGGTGAACGGTTATGGGACCAGTGGGGCCGCTGCCACCAGACTGTCCTGCAGGAAATGAATCTTATTTCAGTCCTTAGAGAGAAGTGATCTCTTCATAGATGTTTTCTCAAGTCCCTCCCTTACATGTGTCCTCGTGATCGTAATGCTTTCCGAGTTTAGACGGTTCGCACTTAGCAAACCGTGCGCAAGCCCTGACCCAATGACGGGAGCTTTGGAAGGCAGCGTTCGGCGGATGGTGACAGGGCAGCAGAAACCGGCACAGAACAGTGACTTTGGCTGTCGAAAGCCAGGACCAACCTCACGGGTCCCTACCCCCTCTCCCGCGTGTCCCACGTGTCCCCTGGAAGCTCTTGCAGTGGGGAATGCGTTCCTCCGAAGCAGCCCGAACTGGAGTAGGCTGCCTTTGTCACCTTGTATCCTTGTTCATCGACACGGGGTTTTCTTCCAGATGCATCTAACTGAGATAACCTCACGCTCTTCTCAGCCAGCCGGCTAGCTCAGAAGTGAGCCCGCTTTTCTCCCCAAGCACCTGCCTCCCGCTACCAATGAGCTTGTTAACCCGTGTGCTTTTGACTCACAGAAGCACATTAGGTTTTTTCGGGGTGGGGGGCGTGGCGGGGGGGGGGAGAGAGACAGTGTGAGCTGTAAGCAGGCTCCACACTCAGCGCAGAGCCCGATGTGGGGCTCGATCCCACAACCCTGGGATCGTGACCTGAGCCACCCAGGTGCCCCAAAGCACATGAAGTTTTAATTCTTACACGTTCGCTCATTTGTTCCTTGAAAATCCTGTACTTGCCGATTGTTAGCACTTTTCAGTTTGTTCGCAGGGAAATAACTTTGCGATGATGAGAGGGAAAATTATCTGTAAAATACCCGAATACTTTTTCTCCTGTAACATAGTCTTTGTTTAAACAATACAGCACAACATTTTAAAAACGTTTTTAATTTTTTTTTTTTTTTTTTTTTTTACTAAGGCACATGACGTATAGAAAGGTTGAGGTACAAAATGCAAATTTCTGCATAAGACTTTTAAAATAATCGTTTTGGAAAATGAAGGTGAACATCATCTTCCAGAATATTCAGCTTTTAGCTTGTTTTTTCTTTTGGACCAGTTCAACCAGCAACTTGTATCTAGCGATACAGTCTTCCTGCAGGAAGAGAAAAAGAGAGGTGAAACGGTTATTTCCACAGATCAGCGTGAGCGTCGTGGGCTTCAGCCGCGGCCTGTGCGGGGAGGCGGCCTCGTGAGCGTCCGCTCTGCCCACGGCCGGCCTGCAACCGGCTGGACGAGCCCCGTGGCCTTCACGCCGGGGCCCACATGCACACACCAGGGCCCCCCCGGCCGGGGCCCACGTGCTGCCAGGTGCCCCCGGGCCAGTGGCAGTCCTGTGAGGTGCAGCGTGGGCCGCTGGCGTGAGGGGCCCGTGCTGCTGCGTGTGAGGCACACCACGGGCATCACGATGATGCCTCTCAACTCGCTAACGATAACAAGCAGCTTTCACATTTCACTGTCATCGCGCGTCCCGTCAGAGCAAGCGGACAACTTGAGGCCGGCCGGCCGCCCTGTTATTCCATCTGGGTTTGCCTCTCCTTAAGGGGCCGTGGGGACCCTCCCGTGGTGGCCGCGTCGGCCCAGCCCCCAGGACCGTGGCGGGGAGTGCGCCGCCCAGATCCTGCCCGTGGCCGTGGCCGCTGGGGGTGAGGAGTGGGGCCTAGAGCAGAGGCGGGCGGTGCCGGGGGGCCTCATGCTCTCCTGTCCATCATGAGGTACTTTCCAGAGTCCGTTCCTGTTTCTGGCCAAGAGATACTCCCCTCCGAGGCGTTGGAAGCCTTCACTAACTTAAGGTCTAGGGCAACATGATCGCTGCTCCCCGGCAGATGCTTCTATCAGCCGGGGACACAGAGTGGGTGCTCATGCTCTTCCTAGGGTTCTAGCTCAGGAGTGGTATGAGGGATGCTTCTAGAAGTGCCTCTCTGGATCCCCAACGATCACGCGCATGGGGTCAGTCTTTAAAATACCAGCCTTTTCTTAATAGCTATGCTGCCCACTGGTGAGGCCCCGGGCATGATGTGGGGACTTCACCGGGGACCACGGCGACCCAGAGCGCTGAGCCGCAGGCCTCAGGCAAAGTCCCCTCCTTCAGGCCCAGCATCGCCAGCGGCTTGCGGGCCACGTATAGGGACTCGCTCCCTAGCAGACGAGTCAGCAGGCCACCTCTCCGGGAACTGGTTCCAATGTCAAGGCTTAAGGGGAACACTTGCGGGACAATAAAAGGGCTGCTCGTGTCCGTTTCAAACGGGAGGGTTTCCAAACCCCGAGGCAGTGAGTTTCTGAATGTTCTATCCTCAGGAATCCACGGTTCCGGCTCCTTCATTTTAAGCCAATGTCAATTCATCACACATGTAGATGCCTGTGTCCTGACAGATGCTAGGGAAATTCAGGGAAAATAATTACTTCTGGCAAACCAGTTGGAGAGGCTGGGAGAATCTGTGTTTCTCAAATAGATCAACTGCTAATGGTTTATTTTTCTCCCCGGGAATCCTCAACTTCATCATTTTAAAGTAGGTGATAGATAACTAGACCTGCACACACGGGGACATTTATGGCCACAAGCTAGATTTTCCAACATAGAATTTCAATTACAAAAAAGTAAGAATGTAAATGAACATCAATGTGCCCAGAGGCTACTGAGTGACAGGCGCAGGAGGCAGAAGAGACTCGTTCTTCTGATTTCTCCGCGTTCCTTGGTGCCTCAGACTGAGAGTACAGCGAGGAGGGAAGAAACTCAGGAGATGGTGTGTGTTTCGAGAAAGGCCCGAGTGGGAAAGCTCACACCGTGAGCCCCGCGGCATGGACTGGCAGACGGAAGGCAAAGGCTGGGGTGAGCGCTGGCTCTCTGTGGGGCACCCCGTCTGCCCGCCTAGCTGGGAACTACCTGTGGGGGTTTGTAAGCAGATACCGAGAGCCGAAAACGGGGAAAAGACTTAAAGTACAAACAGTCAAGGCTGCAGGGCGGGTTGAATCCTAAATGTCATCCCTGCCCGGGCCCCCACCCCCGCCGCCAGGGCCTCGCCTGTCTGGTGCAGCTGCTGAGTCCAGAGTGATGTGCCCTGTGGACCCGATGACCAGCACGACACGGGCCGCCACGCGCTCGCCCTGGGGTAAATACGGCTCCTCGCAGAGCTGGAGGGAGACCTCCCCCGACTCTGGCTCAAGGGAGCCTCCGCCCGAGGGAGGGCCTGCCGGCCGCCAGGGCTGCTCCCGCTGCCCCAGTGATGAGGGTGCGGTCCAGCCACCCCCGTGCTCCTCTCAAACTGCCAGACTGGGGCGAATGCTCCAGAAGGTTGGCGGGCTTGTTGTGGGTGAAACTTATCCTCTATGCATGGAATTTTCTGAGGAAAACCAACCGGTCTGTATGGTCTCCTCAGAATCTTGACCTCATTCATACACACTAATCAATCCGGTGCACAGACTGACCATGCTCTCAGAAGTGCACCGGACGGTCACGCAGACAGCTGTCGCTAGAGGGGTGTGCGTAAGGTGGGGAATTAGGTGGAGGTGGCCGCGCAGGTCTCGTTCTTCCCCCGCCTCACCCACCTTACTCTTAGACGGGACACATTTGGCTATTTTGTCCCAGCGGTCCGAAGATCCCTTTGGGTACTGCTGTAATGCTAATTCCAGAAGCTTCTGTTGACTCTGAGTCCATGGCTCCTCGGCAGCACGAGTTCTCTCTTTCTTCTGGCTCTCCTCATCACTGGATTCGTTTTGTTCTGAAATATCGAAGTCCTTCTGCCTCTTTCCTCTGAACTTCTCCTCGGGCTCCACCCTCGTTGCCGCCTCAGGCGGCCTGGCCGGCCTCCGCCTCCGTGGCCGGCTTTCCGGGAGCACTGCCTCCTGCTCGTCGTCATCTTCCTCCTCCTGCTCGTCCTCCTTGTCTTCCTCCCCGGCCTGCCGTGCATCTTCTCGCTGGGTGATGATGTCATCTGGCAAGGCCGTGGCGGCCTTGGAGGGCCGGAGATTCTGGGCTGTTGACTTGAGTTCGGAGAGTCTGACCATTCCTGTGAGGAAGGACACACTTTATCACACAGATGGAATGGCAAGGTCAATGCAGGTGACAAGAGTAACAGCAGCTGTCACCAACACAGCAGTGTGGTAGGCGCTGTGCACCTACGATTCTGCTTAATTTTCACGCTGTTCTAGAAAGATAGGTGTCATTATCCTAATTCTACAGGTGGCAAAAATCAGTCTCAGAGAGCAGCAGAGGTGGGATTTGAACCCAGTTCTGTCTGATTCTTTGTCCTTTGTCCTTTCCGACGCTCTGAGGGACTGAGGGCCACGTACAGAATCAGGTTGTGGCCAAAGAATGCAAAGTGGCTCTTTGACACTTTTTAGATAAGGAAGGATGTTCTTTACGATCCGGAACTGGGACGACTCATTCCATTAGCGGAGCTAAAATGGATCTGTCTAAACTCGCGCTGTGCTCACACCATTGTAGGTGAGCCACCGACGCTGTGGGACGTGCTGTCTGCTCCAAGCTGCTTCCAGTGCCACTGTGCCACCACGCTGGCCAGTAAAGAGCAAACGGACTGGCTCTCAGGCGCCATCTCAGGGATGCCCCTGAATGTTCAACCATACGTCTCCTGTTCTGGTCACTTTTTACCCCCCCCCCCCCCAATGCTCTAGTAAGATCCCTATCTGTGCCACAGTCTGCACCACACTGCCTTTTCCAGAATACACAGAGTGTCTTGCAGGAAGGCCTTTTCACATGGCCTCTCACTGCCCATTTTAGCCTCTGTGCCAACAAAGAATTGTGTTCGCAGAACAGGAATCTGGAAATGCCTTCTTTCCTGAAGCCGGCAGAGCCCCACATTGAATCCCTGCTGGGGACGGCTTTTTGAGATCTCCGGGTTTGCTCACCTGCATTGCTGTCTTTGGGACTTGTATTTAAATTAAGTTAGAAGGTTTTAGGAAGTATTCTCTTCCTGGTTCCAGGCAAACAGTGTGGAGACTCTAGCAAAATTCCAGTTAGTCTTGGAGGAAACATATTTTGAGAAATGTGGGTTCTTGGGAAAGCTGCTGCTCTATTCTGAAAGACGGCTCCGTGTGCGTGGGGCTGGCAGGTGGACCGCGTGGGGGAGCCGTGCACCGCGCGTTTGTGTGGCATCCAGAGGGTTCCCCCCTGCGTGCCCCTCCCCCAGTACTAGCAAAGAACTAGGTTTTTAGGGTTTTTAAACTTATCAGGTCCATCTTAGCACCCACCCTTACGAAAAGGGATTTGTGTGGGAGAAGTCACTTTAGCTCAGTGGGGCGAAGGGCACTGACTCACCTGGGGAGCAGGTAACTGAATCCTTCAGTTGCTTGGCTTTGGTTGTCACCTGTTCCAAAATATAAAGGCAACGAAGTCTTACTTTCCACATAGCTCTTGTAGGTCAAGTGACCTATTTCACGTAAGGTCCACGTGAACGAACCGGGTTTACTGAATCTTCGGCCTAGAAGGACCCTCGTTCATCCATCCACTCATTTAGTTAAGCAACAAGGAAACTTTTGTTTGAGTATCATAAACGGTGGAGAAATTCAACTCATGTTTTAACATAAAAGTCTGTCTTTTCTTTGCATTCAAGAAACCACAAGAGCACAGCAGACTAACACTAGAAGAGTAGGAAGAAGAAAATACTTCCTAACACAAGGCCCACGAGACGTACGTACATGAGTGAGGGGCCACAGAAAGAGTTTCGTCCGGTCGCTGTTACTTCTTTGTTCTCTGTATAAATGGTATCACATTATTTGTCTCGTTCTATACCTTGCTTTTCATTTAACAATGTCTTGGAGATCCACATATGGATTTCTTTTTAAATTGATATAAAATTTACATACAATTCAATAGACAGATTTTAAACGTACAATTCAATGGGTTTTGACCCCCCCCAAAAGGACCTATATAACCATTCTAATTCTAATCAAATTATAGAACGTTCCTGTTATCCCAGAAAGTTCTCTTCTGCCCTTAAGTTAATCTCTACTCTGCCACTGACAACACTGTTCTGATTTCTTAAAATACAGGATCAAAATTAACTTAAAAAATTAAAAATGGTTGATTGCCCAATGAATTTTCAGTCAAGCCATCCTTTCCCCACTTATTCGAAACGTTAACTTTAGGGGCGCCTGGGTGGTTCAGTTGATTAAGCATCTGACGTTGGCTCAGGTCATGATCTAGCAGTTTGAGTTTGAGCCCCGTGTCGGGCTCTGTGCCGACAGCTCAGAGCCTGGAACCTGCTTCGGATTCTGTGTCTCCCTCTCTCTCTGCCCCTCCCCCGCTCACGCTCTGTCTCTCAAAATAATAAATGAACATTAAAAAAATTAAAAAGAAATGTTAACTTTATTAAAATTAGTGCCACTGTATACGTGAACTATTTTTCTATCCCATTAATGCATGCATATTCTTGAATCAATGTTTCGCTGCTTTAATGAGATTTGAAAATAAAACCTCAGAAAGCCTGATTGCTAAGAACTCAGGTAGACTCATCTTGGTCCCACCTCTTCTTAGCTGGGTGATCTTAAGCAGTTTCCAATCCTTTCTCTGTGTCAAGAATTACCCTCTGTAGTATGTGGATAATGCTAGTAATACCATTTGCCTATTAGGTTTTAAATTTGAAATAAGCTCTTAGCAGGATACCGAGCAGATATTCAAGTCTCAGTAAATACTACCTATTATAATTGACATGGGTCATTTGTTTTTCATTCATACAAAGGAGAGAATTAGAGAAAATATTTAAAGCCACTTAGAAACACTCTTCAATTTTATTCCCGACCTTCCTCTCTTTCCAGATGACCTTGTTTCTTATTTAATGTGAGAAAAAAGGAAGTTCTCCAACATGAGCCTCCTTGCCTTCCAACTTTCTCAACTCAAAATTCTGATTACATCACTTTATATCCTTCCTATCTTTTATCCCAAATCAAAGAAATTATCTTCCTTCCTCTTGAATTTTCCCAGAACTATGCCCTATCTATTAATTTCCTTTGCATTCTTTCTTTTTTCTTTTTCTTTTTTTAACGTTTATTTACTTTTGAGAGAGAGGGAGAGACAGAGTGTGAGCGGAGGGAAGGGCAGAGAGAGACACACACAGAATCTGAAGCAGGCTCCAGGCTCCGAGCTGTCAGCGCAGAGCCCGACGCGGGGCTCGAACTCACGAACTGTGAGACCATGACCTGGGCTGAAGTTGGACGGTTACCGACTGAGCCACCACGGCGCCCCTGATTTCCTTTGCTTTCATCTTCACCTTCTCCCTGTCCGTCAGCTGTGTCCCATGATTCTTCACACTGAGCTCAAGTGGCCTCCACTCCAGAAGGTGATCTTCCCTTAAGCTGTCTTTTCTACTCCTTTTGGCTTTCTCTTTCTCTGAATGTTCCTTCACTGCCCATCCCACCCCCCACCCCATATAATGCTCAACATTCCATCCTTGCCATTCATATGTTCTTTCCATTTTCTCCGTTGGTATCTCATGCCACTGGTTCAGTAACACTTTTGAAAAGGAATGATTAACCTGTATGTCTAGCCCTGACCTCTTCCTTGGAGTGGCAGTGTAACAGAATTGACCACATAGCAACAATGGGTCATCAGATCGAAAGGGCCTTCGTCTACATAGCAATACGCTTTCTTTGTACCAAGCATCGTTCTAAGATATGTGTCTGTACAAATATTCCTCACAGCAGCCATAGTAGGTAGTATTACCCCCATCGTACAGAATCTGAGGCTCACAGGGCATAGAGAACATACGCAAGATTAAAAGGCTAATGGGTAGCTGAACACAGACAAGTTGGGTTCTGAAATCTTGTCTCTCAGTCCCCGTAACGTGCTGCCTTTGGAATCCAAATCTCTGTTCTCCTTCTGCTCTGCTACGTGACCGCCCTCTTTAACTGCCACTGAATCTCTTATTTAGCGATCTCCTAGTTCCTCAAACCAAACTAGCTGAGTTGTCTGCTTTTGCTTCCTTTTCTTGATAGAACTGTCATCCCAGTCACCCAGGCTCACGACCCGAGTCCAGTGGTGGACCTTTGCCTCCCGCCCCCGCCAGCTGCTACACTCTCCACAATGTCAACCCCGTCTGTTCCCTGCTCACAAATCACACCTCCTCTCTTAGTTCTTCATTCTCCCGTGGCTGGATGAACGTAAACAGCCTTCTAACTGGACTCCTACTTACCAATCATTTTTATAGATTAATACCCCTAAAGCAGAGTTCTGATCAGATTCCTTTCATGGCGCATCACTGATTATGTAATGTTTAATTCTTAACCTGACATGCAAAGAGGTCCACAATTCGTGGTCTGTTCTCTTTCCTGTGGTAGCTTTCCTTTGAGCAGAACTGAATAATTAATGCTCCCCCAGACAGAAATTTCCCTACCCTGTACTTTTTGCCATCCTTAACACTGCCTGAAACGATTTTCCTTTCTTCATCAACCCTCCCCTTAAATATCTATCTCTCTAGAGCCAAACCATCCTTCAAGGTACTCTCAGGTGTAACTTTCTTCTTGAAGACTTCCTGGTGTTCACTACCAGGGTGACCAACTCTGGTGACAATCCTTCGTCTCTCTCAATTTCTATTGTGTTTTTTAAAGATTTAATTATCTTTTTCTCTTTTGTCACATAGTTCTATGAATTTTATTTATTTATTAAACTTAGAGAGAGAGAGAGAGAGAGAATGAGTTCGAGCAGGGGAGGGGCAGAGAGAAAGGGAGAGAGAGTCCCAAGCAGGCTTCACATCCTCAGCATGGAGCCCATTGTGGGGCTAGATCTCACAAACCTGCGAGATCATGACCTGAGCTGAAATCAAGAGTCAGACGCTTGACTGAACTACTGAGGCACCCTAAACACACTCAGAGGTTCAAGTAACTACTGCCACATCTAAGATGTGAGATAATTCTTTTTTTTCTTGGACTTGTTTTCTTATTTAACAAAACATTTTGGAGATTATTACAGAATAGTACACAAAGATCTCCTTTTTTGTAAATAGCTTAACTGAAATGTCATTCACATACCTTACAATTCACCCACTTGAAGTGACAATTCAGTGGTTTTAGTATATTGGTATGTATAACCATCATCATGGCCAACGTCAGAACATTTTTATCACATCAGAAAGAAGTGCAGTACCCTGTAGGTATCGTCCTCCGTTCTCCCCCTCCTACCCCGTCACTCAGCAAGCAATATACAACCATAAATCTACTGTCTCCATAGATGTTCCTGTTCTGGACTTTCATATGGATGGAATCATATCATGTATAGATTTTTTTGTGGCTGGCTTCTTTCCCTTAGGGTCATGTTTTCCAGGTTCATCCACGTTGTAGCATATATGAGTACTTCATTCCTTTTTGCTGAATAATATTCCACTGTATGAATATACCACATTTTGTGTATCCATTCATCATTTGATAAACATTTGTGTTGTTTTAGTCTTTCTGGCTATTATGAATAATGCTGCTGTAAACATTTGTGGATATGTTTTTGCTTGGGCAAACTGTTTTCATTTATCTTGGGTATATACCTAGGAGTGGAACTGTGGAGACATATGGTAATTCTATGTTTAACTTTTTGAGGAGCTGCCATACTGTTTTCCAATATGGCTGTACCATTTTATATTTACATCAGCAGTGTATGACGCTTCTGATTTTTCTACATCTTGGCAAACATTTGTTATTATCCAACTTTTTGATTCTAGCCATCTTAGTGGGTGTGAAGTAGTATCTTGTGCTTTTGATTTGCATTTCCCTAATGACTAATGACACTGAGCATTTTTTCATTGGCCGTTTTTATAACTTCTTTGGAGAAATGTCTATTCAGATCCTTTCTCCACTTTTGTAAAAATTTGGGTGATTTCGCTTATTATTTAGTTGTAAAGAGCTCTTTATATATTTTGGATAAAAGCCCTTTATCAGATAAATGATTTGCAAATATTTTCTCCCATTCTGTGGGTTATCTTTGTACTTTCTTAATGGTGTCCTGTGAAGCATGGAGTTTTTAATTCTGATGAGGTTCAATTATAGTTTTATAATTTTATAGTTTTTAATTATAGTTTTAGCTCTTATATTTACGGTAATATTGCTATCTTGACAATTAAGACTTCTGATCCATGGACAGGGGATATTTTTCCACTTCTTTTGAACCTCAGTTTCTTTCAACAGTGTTTTGTCATTTTCAGAGTTTGTACTTCTTTTGTTAAATTAATACCTAAGTATTTTATTCTTTGTGATGCTATTTATGAATGAAATTATTTTATTAATTTAATTTTCAGGTTGTTCACCGCAGGTTTATAAAAATAAAACTGATTTTTGCATGTTGATATGTATCCTCCAATCTTTACTGAAGTCATTAGTTCCAATAGTTTTCTTTTTAGTGAATTCCTTAGGATTTTGTATATATAAAATCATGACATCGGCAGACAGGGACACTTTACTTCCTTTTCAATCTTATTTTTTTTTTTTGCCTGACCTCCTTGACTAGACCTGTATTTCAATGTTGAAAAAAGCGGTGAGAGCAGTCATCCTTGTCTTCTTTCTTATCAGGAAAACATCCCGTCTTACACCAGTAAGCTGATGTTAACTGTGGGTTTTAGTAGACACTCTCAGGTCGAGGTATTCTCTTTTATTCCTAATTTGGTGAGTATTTTTATCATGCAAGGGTGCTGGCTTTTGTCATATGCTTCTATTGAGATGATTTGTGCTATTTGCTTTTTTATTCTAGTGATACCATGTCTTTAATAGTTGATTTTCAGCTGTTGAATGACCTTTGCATTTCCTGAGTTAAACCCTACTTGATCAGGGTATCAGATTATTTTTATAAGTTGCTGGATTTAGCTTGCTGTATTTTGTCTAGGATTTTTGCATTCATACTCATAAAAAAATTCGTCTACAGTTTTCTTGTAATTTTCTGGTTTGGTATAAGGCTAATAGTGGCTTCATAAAATGAGTTGGGAAGTATTCACTCTCTTCTTTTTTTTTTTTTAATGTCTATTTTTGAGAGAGAGAGAGAGTGAGAGAGAGCGAGAGCACATGTGCACTAGTAGGGGAGGGGCACAGAGAGAGGGACACACAGAATCTGAAGCAGGCTCCAGGCTCTGAGCTGTCAGCACAGAGCTCAACACAGGGCTCAAAATCATGACCTGAGCTGAAGTCAGAGGCTCAACCAACTGAGCCACTCAGGTGCCCCCACTCTCTTCTATTTTTAGAAGATTTTGTAAAGTACTAGTATTCTTTAAATTGGTAGAATTCAGTGGTGAAGCCATCTGGATCTGGGCTTTTCTTTGTAGGTAGGTATTTTAAGTACTTGTTCACTTTCTACACTTGTTATAATTTCAATTGTCTACTTCTTAATTCAGTTTTAATAGTTTGTCTTTCTAGGAATTTGTCCATTTCGTCAATATCTATTAGAAAAATAGATATCTGGGGCACCTGGGTAGCTCAGTCGGTTAAGCATCTGACTCTTGATTTCTGCTCAGGTCATGATCTCACAGTTTGTGAGTTCCAGTCCCACATCGGGCTCTGAGCTGACAGTGCGGGTCCTGCTTGAGATTCTCTCTCTCTCTGCCCCTCTCCTGCTCATGCTCGCTCTCTTTCAAAATAAATAAGTAAAAAAGCATTAAAAAATAGGTATATAATTTCTTGGCATATACTTGTTCCTGGTATAGTATTCCTTTACAAAGCCCTTTTTATTTCTATAAAGTTGGTAGTAATGTCCTTTTTCTCATTTCTGATTGATTCTAGCAGTTTGAGTCCTTTCTTCCCCTGTTGGTCAATCTAGCTAAATGTCAATTTTATTACTATTTTCAAAGCATCAACTTTGAATTCACTGATTTTTCTCTATTGATTCTCTAGTCTCTAATTTCTGCTCTACTGGTTATTTCCTTTCCTCTCCTTGTTTTAAGTGTAGTTTGTTATTTTTCCAGTGCCTTAAGGTAGAAGGGTAGATTTGGGATCTTTCTTCTTTCTTAATAAAGGCATTTAAAGCTATAAACTTCCCTCTACGCACTGCATTGGCTGCATTCCCTAAGTTTTGGTGCATTAGGTCTTCATTTTCATTCATGTTTAAGAATTTTGATTCCCCTTGTAATTTCTTCTTTGACTCACTGGTTATTTAGGAGTCTGCTGTTTAATTTTGTCATTATTTGTTGATGTTCCCCCTCCCCCCCCCTCCCCCCCGTTAACTTATTTCTAATTTCATTCCTTTGGGATCAGAAAACATATTTGGCATTATTTCCATCCTTTTAAACTCATTGAGGTTTGTTTGACCTGGCATACAGCCTGTCCTAGAAAATGTTTTATGCATCCTTGAGAAGAACATATATTCTCTTGCTGAATAAAGTGTTCTAGAGATATCTTTTAGGTCTAGTTGGTTTGTTGTATCGTTCAAATCTTCATTGTCCATCTTCTCTCTAGTTCTACTCACTATTGGAAGTGGGGGTATTAAAGCTTCCAATGATTGAATTGTCTCTTTTCCTTCCTCCCTCCCTCCCTTTCCTTCTCTCCCTTTCATTTTTTGTTATTTTTAGGTAATCTCTACACCCAACATGGAGCTTGAACTCACGACCCGAGATCAAGAGTTGTACACTTTCGTGACTGAGCCAGCCAGGCACCCCCATGGCTCATCATATTTGTTGAAAACTGAACGTTTAGATAATATATGGCGGCATTTCTGGTTACTGGTCTTCCCCTGCTCTACTCCCCACCCCCTCGATTACACTTGTTATTTGCATGTTTGTTCATTGGATGGCTCGATTATTTTAGTGAAGTCTCTGCCCCTCTGTCCCCTGTGTTAAGCCTCTAATGTTGTTCCTCAGGGAGGTGCAGGTATGGATAGGCCCAGTAATTCTGGATGATAGTGGTATTTGTAGGACTCTTCTCTTTATCTGACCACACCGAGCTGTTAAAAACCACTAATTGCTGACAGATGCTCTACTGTTTACAAGATGCCCTGGTGCATAAATTGCTCTACAAACAAGTGAAATCAAATTGTGGCTCCTTTGAAGGAAAGTTTCTGAGGTCAGTGTTTCATATTTGTTTTGACCTCAGGAGGGCTCCTCCAAGAGAATGTATTCATGAGTGGGTTTGAGCATACATGGTTAGTTACTCCTTGTGCTGAGAGAATTCTGCATACAGTATATATCAAAATCTGGCCTGTCTACCCCAGAAAACAAATAGCTGCTATAATCTGAGTCCTTTAAATCCTTAGCATCTAACAATGAAACTAATGGGATGTCACCACAGTTATCTTTGAACCATATTTTTCTCCCACTTAAAAGGCAACTTAGAACTTATTAGAAAAAAGCAAAGCACAACTGTGACTTTTCCAGTTCTGTGGTAAAGGAGTTCCTTTAATATTCTAGCCTCTTTGTCAAGTTCACATTTCCTGGTGTCATTAAACAGTTGTATGACAATGATTACAGCAATGATCCCCTTTCCTTGAGAATTTCTCTTCATTGGCCTTTGTCTCAGGAGAAAACATGTATATGGCAATAATCACAAAATAATTGTTTTGGGGGCAAGTGTGGCATCCTCAGCATATTATTTACGATTCTAAGCAGATAAAGATGTTTCTAAACAAGTGATGGTCTAATATAAAGCTTAAAGGCCAGGATGTCCCTGGGTATGATAGTAGGTCACCTCAGGAAAGTCAGATTATCTTTCAGTGACCATGGTCATCGCTAAATCCAATTTTCCCCTATGGATCTAGATGACTTCAATTCCGTGGATGTCAATTTACTGTTTTGTTTAGGTACAGTTGACAAAACTGTACTAAAATTGTAAGATGTTTACAGTGCACATGATAATTTTGTATTTATATCGACCGTGAAAGAATTTCCCCCATTGAGTTAATTAACCATATTCATCACCTCATGTATTGACTTATTTTTGGTGAGAACATTTAAGTTCTACTCTCTTAGCAAGTTCTAATTATATACCACAGTGTTGTCAACTATGGTCACCATGTTATACATTAGATCCTCAGACCCTATTCAGCTTATAATTGAAAGTTTTTATCCTTTTACCATCCTCTCCCTATTTTCCCCACCCTCTAGCCCCTGGCAACTACTTTTCTATGATTTGTTTCTATGAGTTTGACTATTTTTTTGGCTAGATCATATTCCTGTGTGTGCGTGTGTCTTTATGTATTTGTATGTGTATATACACCCATATATATAAAATCACATTTTCATTATCTATTCATCTGAAAGACACTTAGGTTGTTTCTGTACCTTGGCTAATTGTGAATATTGCTGCTATGAACATGGAATATGGTTATCTCATCAAGATCATGATTTACATTCTTTGGATAGATAGCCAGAAGTGGGACTGCCGAATCATATGGTAGTTCTATTTTTCTAAAAAAATATCCAGGTGACTTTTTGTAATGTTTGTTTTTTATGTGGGGGCAGAGAAAGGAAGAAAGAGAGAATGCCAAGTAGGCTCCGTGCTATCAGCACGGAGCCCAACACAGGGCTCAAACTCATAAACCCTGAGGTCATGACCTGAGTCGAAATCAAGAGTGGAGTGCTTGACCAACTGAGCTGCCCAGTGACCTTGGTAATTCTATTTTTAATTGTTTGAGGAACGTACTAGTTTGCATTTCCACCAACAGTGTACAAGTGTCCTTGTTTCTCCACATCTTCACCAGCATTATCTTTTTTTTTTTTTGCTCTTGCATTATAGGAGTTCCTTATATATTTAAATATTAACCTCTTATTGGATATGTGGTTTACAGAGTATTTCCTTCAATTCCATAGGTTTCTTTTCCATGTTGTTGATGGTTTTCTTGCTATGCAGGCTTTAGATTTGATGTAGTCCCACTTGTTTACTTTTGCTTTTGTTGCTTTGCTTTTGGTGTCAAATCCAAAAAAATCATCACTAAAATTAATGTCAATGGGATTACCCCTCAGTGTTTTCTTCTAGGAGTTTTAGGGTTTCAGGTCTTCAAGTTCTTAATCCATTTTGAGTTGATTTTTGTGTAGGGGGTCCAATTTCATTCTTTTCCATGTGGTGTCCAGTTTACCAGGCACCATTTATTGAAGGGACTGCCCTTTCTCATTGTATATTCTTTGCCAAAGATTAGTTGACCGTATGTGTGTGGGTTTATTTGTAGCCTCTACCCTGTTCCGTTAATCAGTTTGTTCTTATGTTAGTACCATATTGTTTTGATTACTACAGCTTTGTAATATAGTTTAAAACTGAAAGTGTGATGCCTCCAGCTTTGTTCTTCTCAAAATTATTTTGGCTACTGGTGGTCTTTTGGGGTTCCATACTGATTTTAGGATTGTGAAGAATGCCAGTGGAATTTTGATAGGGAGTATATTGGATCTGTAGATTGCTTTGGGTAGTATGGGCATTTTAACAATATTATTTCTTCCAATTCATGAGTACAGAATATATCTCCATTTATTTGTGTCCTCTTTGATTTCTTTCATCAATGTCTTGTAGTTTTCAGCATGCAGGTCTTTTGTCTCCTTTGTTAAATTTATTCCTAGTATTTTACTTTTTTGATGCTATTGTAGATGGAATTGTTTTAAGTTCTCTTTCTGATAGTATGTTGTTCATATACAGATACACAACTGATTTTTGTGTACTGATTTTGTATCGTGAAAATTTACTGAAATAGTTGATTGGTTCTAACCATTTTTTGGTGGAGTCCTCAGGGTCTTCTATATATAATATGTCATCTGCAGAGATGACATTGGAGGTGACGTGGTCATCACCAAATCTCTCTCTCTCCTTTAGAGCTGGAGGACTTCAATAGCACATGTGCATATTTAGTCTTGAATGTTTAGTGTTATTATTCTCACATATTCCATAATGAAAATTTCAGTTACTCATTCTGCTTTTATATCATGTGCAATTGTAGAAGATGTAGTCTCGTGCTCTCAAAAATAAACAAACATTAAAAAAAATTATACATGTGTTTTAACAGTTACATGGATTGTAGAATTGTAGGAAAATTTGTTTTCCCATGTTCTGATTCCAAGTAGGAAACATTTTAGAATCCTTCTTCTTAATATAGCTATGGCTAAATTTATCTTTAAAATTCTTATGAAATAGGGGCTCTACAATCAAATCTGGGACATATGGCATAGGTTGGGATGGATGAAAAAAATCCAAAATAGGTTTTATTCCTTGTAGTGAAAACACTGATGAAAGTAAAGGAAAATTAAAATAGTAAAATGAAAATTTTATTCCATAAGGTACAATTAGGATCAGAAGAGTATAAATATGCCACCATGTAACTCTCAATATACAGAAGAATTTTCCAATTTTCTGAGCTATATAAAGTGTATCCTCAATTCCTGGCATCTTCAGATAACTCAGAAAATAAATGATGACTACTAGTGATAATCTCAAATCCTATTTTTCAAATTCTGGCTGATTTGATGACATTTTAAGTATGACCCTAATATTAAAAATTGTGTAACTGAAGTTCATATTTTCATTCAGTTGTATGTAATTTTGGCCAACTCTCTAATATGAACTGAGCACTCATTGAAACTGAGAACTACTGTACCTTTCAAGTACAGAGGGCACTCTGTTATCTGAACATTAAATAAACTACCTGAGAATGTTTCCCACTGGTAGAAAGCAGTGTTCATTCTTTTCTTTTATCTTTATTTTTTAATGTTTATTTTTTAAATATAATTTATTATCAAGTTGGCTAACATACAGTGTATACAGTGTGCTCTTGGTTTTGAGGGTAGATTCCCCTGATTCATCACTTACACACAACACCCAGTGCTCATTTCCAACACATGCCCTCCTCAATGTGCATCACCCATTTTCCCCTCTACCCTGCTTCCCCCACCCATCCACCCTCAGTTTGGTCCCTGTATTTAAGAGTCTCTTATGGTTTGCCTCCCCCCGTCTCTGTTTGTAACTATTTTTTTCCCCTTCCCTTCCCCCATGTTCTTCTGTTAAGTTTCTCAAGTTACACATACGAGTGAAAACATATGATATCTGTCTTTCTCTGACTGACTTACTTCACTTAGCATAATACCCTCCAGTTCCATCCACGTTGCTGAAAATGGCAGGATTTCATTCTTTCTCATTGCCAAGTAGTGTTCATATACACATATATATTCAATATATTCATATTCATATATATGTACATATATACATATATATATACATTCAAATATATACACGCACATATATATGTATACACACCACATCTTCTTAATCCATTCATCAGTTGATGGACATTTAGGTTCTTTCCATAATTTGGTTGTTGTTGAAAGTGCTGCTGTAAACATTGGGGTACACATGCCCCTATGAATCAGCACTCCTGTATCCTTTGGATAAATTCCTAGTAGTGCTATTGCTGGGTCATAGGGTAGTTCTATTTTTAATTTTTTGAGGAACCTCCACACTGTTTTCCAGAGTGGCTGCACCAGTTTGCATTCCAACCAACGGTGGAGGGTTCCCGTTTCTCCGCATTCTTGCCAGCATCTGTTGTTTCCTGAATTGTTAATTTTAGCCACTCTGACTAGTGTAAGATAGTATCTCAGTGTGGTTTTGATTTGTATTTCCCTGATGATGAATGATGCTAAGCATCTTTTCATGTGTCTGTTGGCCATCTGGATGTCTTCTTTGGAAAAGTGTCTGTTCATGTCTTCTGCCCATTTCTTTCCATTTTCAATCCGAAAAACTGGACTGTTTTTCAGGTGTTGAGTTTGGTAAGTTTCCTTATAGATTTTGGATACTAATCCTTTATCCGATATGTCATTTGCAAATATCTTTTCCCGTTCTGTTGGTTGCCTTTTAGTTTTGTTGATTGTTTCCTTTGCAGTGCAGAAGCTTTTTATCTTGATGAGGTCCCAATAGTTCATTTTTGCTTTTAATTCCCTTGTCTTTGGAGACGTGTCCAGCAAGAAATTGCTGTGGCTGAGGTCAAAGAAGTTGTTGCCTATTTTCTCCTCTAGGGTTTTGATGGTTTCCTATTTCACATTTAGGTCTTGTATCCATTTTGAGTTTATTTTTGTGTATGGTAAGAAAGTGGTTCAGTTTCATTCTTCTTCATGTTGCTGTCTAGTTCTCCCAGCACCATTTGCTAAAGAGACTGTCTTTCTTCCATTGGATACTCTTTCCTGCTTTGTCAAAGATTAATTGGCCATACATTTGTGGGTCCAATTCTGGGTTCTCTATTCTATTCCATTGGTCTATGTGTCTGTTTTTGAGCCATACCATACTGTCTTGATGATCACAGTTTTGTAGTAGAGGCTACAGTCTGGGATTGTGATGGCTCCTGCTTTGTTTTACTTTTTCAGCATTACTTTGGCTATTTAGGGTCTTTTGTGGTTCCATGCAGATCTTAGGATTTTTTTGTTCTAGCTTTGAGAAGAATGCTGGTGCAATTTTGATTGGGATTGCATTGAATGTATAGATAGCTTTGGGTAGTATTGACACTTTACAACACTTATTCTTCCAATCCATGAATATAGAATGTTTTTCCATTTCTTTGTGTCTTCTTCAATGTCCTTCATTAGTTTTCAGCATACAGATCTTTTACATCTTTGGTTAGGTTTATTCCTAGGTATTTTATGGTTCTTGGTGCAATTGTAAATGGGATCGAGTTCTTGATTTCTCCTTCTGTTGCTTCATTATTGGTGTATAGAAATGCAACTGATTTTGTACATTGATTTTATATCCTGTGACTTTGCTGAACTCATGTATCAGTTCTAGCAGGTTTTTGGTGGAGTCTTTTGGGTTTTCCATGTAGAGTATCATGTCATCTGTAAAAAGTGAAAGGTTGACTTCTTCTTTGCCGATCTAGATGCCTTTTATTTCACTTTGTTGGCTGATCCTGAGGCTAGGACTTCCAACACTATGTTAAACAACAGTGGTGAGAGTGGACATCCATGTCGTGTTCCTGATTTCAGGGGGAAAGCTCTCAGTTTTTACCCATTGAGGATGATATGAGCTGTGGGCTTTTCATATATGGCTTTTATGATGCTTAGGTATGTTCCTTCTATCCCGACTTTCTTGAGGGTTTTTATTAAGAAAGGATGTTGTATTTTGTCAAATGCTCTTTCTGCATCTATTGACAGGATCGTATGGTTCTTATCCTTTCTTTTATCAATGTGATGTATCACATTGATTTGCAAATATTGAACTAGCCCTGCAGCCCAGGAATGAATCCCACTTGGTCATGGTGAATAATTCTTTTTATATGCTGTTGAATTCAATTTGCTAGTATCTTGTTGAGAATTTTTGCATCCATGTTCATCAGGGATATTGGCCTGCAATTCTTTTTTGCGGGGTCTCTGTCTGGGAGAAAGAGAGAGAAAGAGAGCACGAGCAGGGGAGGGGCAGAGAGAGATGATGACACAGAATCTGAAGCAGGCTCCAGACTCTGAGCTGTCAGCACGGAGCCTGATATGGGGCTCGAACTTACAAACTATGAGATAATGACCTGAGCTGAAGTCAGATACTTAACCAACTGAGCCACCCAGGCACCACTTTTCATTCTTATTATTTCTCCAATGTCTAAATTTTTCTATGTTTTCTCTGGACAGAAAAATATAAGAAATAATAAAAGTGCCCATCTTAACGATTTAAAAAAGAGTGTGTTGTGCTAACTTCCTGATTAGCTTTATAAGTAATGTAGATGTTTTGGTTATTGAGTTGTTGGAAAGCCTTATATATCTTAGAGATTAATTTTTTATCAGATATAAAGTTTGCAAATATTTTCCCTCAGTCTGCAGGTTATCCTTCACTCTTTGTTTTCTTTGCTGTGCAGAGCTTCTTAGTTTGATATGGTCCCACTTATTTTAGTTCTTGTTGCCTGTGCTTTTGGTATTATATCAATGAAATCAATGCCAAGACCAATGTCATGATGCTTTCCCCTAAGAGTTTTAGTTTTAGGTCTTATGTTTGACTTTTTAACCCATTTTGAGTTGACTTTTTACATGGTGTAAGAGTCCAGTTTCATTTTTCTGCATGTGGTTATCATGCAGATTCCTAACATCATTGCTGAAGAGGCTACTCTTTCCTCGTTGTGTACAGTTGGTATCCTTGTTGAAGATCAGTTAGCTGTATATATGTGTATTTATTTCTGGGCTCTCTATTCTGTTCCATTGTCTGCTCATCATCTTTATGTGAGTACCACACTGTTTTAATTACTGTAGCTTTGTAATATATTTTGAAATCAGGAAGTTTGATGCCTCTAGCTTTGTTCTTCTTTCTCAAGATCGTGTTGGCTACTTGGTGTCCTTTGTAGTTCCATACAAATTTTAGGATTGTTTTTCCTATTTCTGTAAATCAATAAAGCCTTTATAATTAAAAAAATGAAGAGTCAGGTAGGTATATATACACTGATACAGAAAAACATTAAAGGTAACATATTCTGTTTCCTTAGATTTTTAAAAATAGTTTAAAAAATCAAGGTAATGCATGTTCATAGCTTAAAAAAGAAAAGCAGTAACCAACAAGGGCTTACGATGAAAAGCAATGTACCCTACATCCTGAGGCAATAATTTATGTTCACAGTTCTTCTGAAGATTACAGTGTGCGTGTGTGTGTGCATGTGTGTATGCTTTGAGTTAAACTTCTTTTTCCCACCTCTCCCAATAACCCTTGGACCAAACTACCATTATCTTTTACAAGAACAACGGAAATAGCCTTTTACTTGGCCTGCCTTCACACACTTTCCCTGCTATGGAGTCTTCTTCACAAAGTAGTCAGAATGACCTGTTTAGGTCTTGCACTCCTTTACTCAAAATCTTCCAGTGCTGTAACCTTCTCAGAGTAAAATCCAGGATCTTTATCCTGGCCAGCAAAGTCCAATATCATCTGGCCCTCCACTGCCTCTTGTCCTCTTCTGTAATCCTGTCCTACTCACTCTGTCAGCCATATTGACCTCTATGCTGGACTCTGCACACCCCACGGAGCTCCTTGGTCTTAAAGCTTTTGTAAGTGACTTATCCTCTACCTGGAACGCTTTTTCTCAGACAACCTTGCTCCTTTACTTGCTTTGTGTCCCTGCTCCTATATTACCTATTTGAGAGACCTTCCTCAGAACCCCACTTTTTTTTTTTTTTTTTAATTTTTTTTTTCAACGTTTATTTATTTTTGGGACAGAGAGAGACAGAGCATGAACGGGGGAGGGGCAGAGAGAGAGGGAGACACAGAATCGGAAACAGGCTCCAGGCTCCGAGCCATCAGCCCAGAGCCCGACGCGGGGCTCGAACTCCCGGACCGCGAGATCGTGACCTGGCTGAAGTCGGACGCCTAACCGACTGCGCCATCCAGGCGCCCCCAGAACCCCACTTTTAATTGCAATTCCCTTCGGTCTCTAACCTCTTAATCTGTTGTATATATATATATATTTTTTATCTTGTCACTATCTACAATTTTCCTTTTACTCTATCCCCAGGTTCTTTCCGCTGTGCTTTGCCACCATCTTTGGGGCTATTGTCTTTGCCTGCAAGGTTGTAGCTTGGCTGCAGGCAAATTTTGTATTTCAGCGCAGTAGAAGGGAAAAGTGAATAAGAGCTCCTATGAACACACATCATTTCAATTATGTTCCTCTGAAAAGAAATTAGTAACTTAGAGCAGAGGTTTGGGGGACTTGGACAAATTGTTGCTGGGCAGCTTGCCATCGTCTTCTGCAACTTGTTGATTTTAAAAATTGGAAAACCATCTGTAAAACACATAAAATGTTTCAAATATGAAAAGCCATTTTGTAAGATCTTATAAATTATGATCTGGTACATATTACTCACTGTAGAGACAAGTACTGTGCTGTGAACACGCTTCTTGTGCTACTCAAAGGAGAATGGTCGCAATATCAAATTATTTGGCTGTATTACTCTACTTTCTAGTATACTTAAATTTAGACTTTGCCTTTTTTGTATGGTTTTTCTGTTGTCTGTGGAGTTTCTGGTTGACTTTTTCCATATATAAAAGTTTTCAGCCATACTATCTAGTCTATAAAATTTCCCTTTCTTTAAGGGTTGCTGTCAAACAATCCTTCATTCTCCTACTTCAACGTGAACACACAGTAAAACCTTGGATTGCGAGTAACCTGTTCTGCAAGTGTTCCACAAGATGAGCAAACATTTCGTATAAATTTTAACTTGATAAACGAGCGGTATCTTGCAATACGAGTAGTGCGTATGCCGAACACCACATGATCACAACTGAGCTAATGGTTCTTCTCTCTCTCTCACTTGGCATTGTGGGTGTTCATCTCCCATGCTCGGATGCTCGGTCTCAGGCCGTGGTGTTTGGCAGAAATTAGTGATTTTTCAGAACATCAGAAGGTGCCCACACTGGTATATTTTTTGTCACTTCAAAGCACCTATGGACAGTCCTTTGCTCTTCCCCACAAGAGTAAGCTTAGGAATGCTTTGCTTCACTCTAGGTCAGGCTGCCTGCAGATATAGACCCTTTCCTCTGTTGCCTTATTGTCAGTTACATTAAATACAGTATATTGCAAGTTTATTAATATGGCACTGTAGTCAACATCCACATGAGCATATACAACAGCCCTCATGCAGAAAAAGGTTGAAAAGAAAGTGAGTAGGAAGAAGGAGATGATTACAGTGAAAGTTAAGATGGTAATCACCAAGAAGTATGACTGAGAGATCCAAGTGGCCGAAACTGGAAGATTCTATGAGAAGTCTACATCTGCATCTGGTCTGCAGAGGAGGAGGAGAAAAAGGTGGAGGAATCCCTCGCTTCAAATGAGATTAGGGAGATGTGTAAAATGTATGAAACAGAGCAAACAAACTTTTGTAGAAAAGCACCATCCGAATAAGGCTGTAGCAGTACGAGCCATGAATCTGTTTAATGACAGTGCTAGGTCACATTTCTGCAAAATTCTCAAAAGGAGGCAAAAACAAGTGTCATTGGATAGGTTCCTTATTACAGTTTCATGAAAAGAAAAAGATTCCATTGAGCCAACAGATAGCAGTGATTCCATTAGTGATAGTGAAAGTTGTCCCACACGATAACCCTCCTCTCTCTTGTCTCCCTCACACTAGTCACAAAGGTTTTCAAAGGTAAGTGCAGGTTAATTTGCTTATTTTTCCTTATATGTTGTATTTTTTTTTATTATTTTGTATTATGTTACAGTATTGTTATCATTTTTATAAGAACATTTTTGGGTTGTGGAACGAATCATCTGAGTTTCCATTATTTCTTATGGAGAAATTCACTTTGATATCCAAGTGCTTTGGATTACAAGAATGTTTCTGGAATGAATTATGCTCACAAACCAAGGTTTTACTGTATTGCGCTTTGGGCCTATTATATCACTGTGGGTGGGGTCTTGGGATTCCTGTTCATTGGGTTGGATCCTTGGATTCCATGTCTTTCTCTTTTTAAAATTTATTCAGCCTTCTTGTTTTTGTTTTGTTTTTGCTAGAGTACAATCTCAGGGAACTTTCTAAGAAGGAATAATCCTTAGATACTCCTTGCCTTATATATTTAACTATCACATTTGGTCTGCTCTAGATTCAGAGCTATTTCTCCTCAGAACAGTGAAGGCATTGTTCCCTTGTGTCCCAGAACATAGAGTTGCAAAGCAATTTGATGTCACTCTGATTGGCCTTATTTGGATGTTTCTTCTCCCTAGAAGCTTTAAAGATCTTCTGTGTAATCTCAGTGTTCATAAAATTTCCCAGGAGCTTTTCCATGTATCCAACTTGACTTTGGACAGCTCTTACAAACTGCTCTCTCTGGAAACTTCATTTCTGTTTACCGAATAATGTTCATGCATCTCTCATGTCTCTCTCTCTCTCTCACTGGAACTCCTTTTAATCGGGTTTGGACCTCTTGGACTGATTCCCTGTAGTTCTTATCTTTTCTATAATAGTTTAACATTTTTTACGTTCTTCTTCACAGTAGATTTTCTTGATAACTTTCAACCATTCTACTTCATTTATTTGGATACTTATTTTTGTCCTGATTTTTTTCCCCCACAACATCCTTTCCTTTTTCCTGTTTTATGAATTCAATACTTTCTTGACCCTCCAGATGCTAGAAGGCTAGTATAATTAATTCTAGAAGGTTGGTATAACCCTACCTAAAGATATCCAATTAACAAAACAAAACATATACATACATGCAAGAATCTTAAATTATTAACTAATCAAATCCAGGTGTTTATTAAAGAAGAGTATTATATGACCAAGTAAAGTCTATCTTGGAAATACAAAGATCCTCATTAGGTCATATGAGAAGAATTGTATGATCATGTCAATTTATGTCAAAAAAGTATTGTTAGAATTTCGTATCTACTCCCAAGCACAACTGTAATGAATTAGAATTAGAAAAACTGAATAAAATTTCCTCAGCGTAATAATATATCTCTTATATCAATGACTAATATTAAAATTAATGGCCAAACATTAGGTTTTTTTTACTATAACGTTGAACAAGAAGTCTGCACTAATCACTATTACTGTAATATATTTCTCTGGAATAGCTACGTAATACAGTCAAATAAGAAGATAAAGAAAATGCCGAAGTACATGCAGATGATAGGACTGTCTATCCTAAAATTCTAACGCATTAACACAAACTCTATTTGAAATAAGACCAATATGTAAGGAGGCAATATACAAAAATCAGTGCTGTAGCACTTTTCACTTATTTGGCAGGCAATGATAAAAAACAAATAATAACATCCGGGGCCCCTGGATGGCTCAGTTGTTTAAGCTTCCACCTTAATTTCCGCTCAAGTCAAAGTCTCGCATTCCTGAGTTGGAGCCCAGTGTTGGGCTCTGCACTGGCAGTGTGGAGCCTGCTTGGGATTCTCTCCCTCCCTCTCTCTAAGAATAAATAAACTTAAACAAAAAAATAACATTCAGTGTTGGTAAGATTACAAGGAAGTGCCCTTTCTCATATACTACCATTGGCATTGTGTATTGTTATAACCTCTCTGGAGCCCAATTTTAAAGCCATCAAAAGTCCTAAAAACATCCATATATATATATTTTTAAGTTTACTTATTTAGAGAGAGAGAGAGAGAGAGTGTGTGTGTGTGTGTGTGTGTGAGTGGGGGAGGGGCAGAGAGAGAGAGAGAGAGAGAGAGAGAATCCCAAGCAGGCTCCATGCTGTCACTGCAGAGCCTGACACAGGACTCAAACTCATGAACCATGAGATCATGATGTGAGCCAAAATCAAGAGTCAGATGCTTAACCAACTGAGCCACCAGGTGCCCCAAAATATCCATAGCCTTGAACCAAGCAGCTCTACTTCTAGGAATACAAGCTACAAAAACACAAGTAAGTGGAAAGTTGAATGAAGAAAAAAAAAAAGACAATCCCGTAAAACAGCAAAAAAGGAAGCAATTTAAACGACAATCAGTTTGATGCTACTTAATTATATCAAGACAACAAAGTATTCTGTGTTTAGAAAGATGAAGTGTCATGAAAGGTAGCTCATGTTTCATAGCGAAGTGAAAAGGACAGGATACTGATTAATAGTGTTAAAATTATATATACTCATGCCTAGAGGAAGACTAAAGTCTAGAATTATATATGACAAATGTTTATAGAAATAATTTTTATTATGGCTGATGAGATAAATTTTTTTTGAGTGTATATTTATTTTTTAAAGTTTGAGAGTGCGTGAGCACGAGTGGGGGAGGGGCAGAGAGAGTGAGAATCCCAAGCAGGCTCCACACTCTCAGCTTAGAGCCCCACGTGGGGCTCGATCCCACCATCTTGGCGTCCCTACCTAAGTGTACTTTTAAAAGTTTATTTTTTATATGAACATAGAGTTTTACCGAAAAAGGTCTAATGGTAAAAGTCTCTAGACATATTTAAAGTGCTCTTCAGGGGCGTCCGGGTGGCTCATTGGTTAAGCATCCGACTATTGATTTTGGCTCAGGTCATGATCCCAGGGTCATGAAATCAGGCTCTGCACTCAGCATGGAGCCTGCTTGGGATTCTCTCTCTCCCTCTGCCCCTCTCCCCTGCCCGTGTGCTCTCTAAAATAAAAATAAAGTATTTTTCATACACACAGCAATAAACAACATTAAGTGGTGACAGGAACATATGAGATGAAGAACCAAACTATCCAGTGTTGCCTCAACTCTCTAGTAGTTGTGTCACCTTGAACAAAGGTCTCAGCAGCAGTTTACACAACTGTAAAATGGAGATGAATAATGGCTGCCTCTCTCTCTCTCCCCATGCTGTTGTGAAGGTCAAGTAAAATAAGGAGTGTTTAAATGTTTTAAAAATATAAAAGAGCATAGAGATGAATGAGGGAATAACCAATATTATCAGTTAAGACAGTTAAAAATGCTGGTTTGATCTCTTAACTGATTTTTACAATGTTATGCTCATGCAGTGAATGTATAGTTTAGCCATCCTGTTCTGTGTGTGACGTTACTCAATGTTGAGACAGAAATGGTGACGTGGAATGCACATTTACAGACCTTTGGCCCAGAAGCCATATTATAGAAAAAGTCTAACCAGGTCAGTGGACAGATTAAGCAATTAATTATGTAATTTTGTCTGTTGGGACCCCAAAAGGTCCTATTACTGTCTTCTCTTTCCTTTAAACAGGCAATTAAGTTGCCTGAAACTCTTATTCCAATCATTCATATACTTGGGATAAGAACCTGAAGGCTCCTATTAAAATACGTGTGTGTGTGTGGTAACACATTATCGTCTATTAATATTAGTTTGAAAATTGGTTCTTAAGCTAGCTAGTGACTCATGTAGCAGAAGAAAGGGATAAAGGCCCTATTCCTTTCTAAGATTCAAATGCCTTTAAAGGTCTTGAGGTTGGGAAGGTGAGGGAGGAGAGGGACCAGAGGATGAGGTCAGGCCCAAACCAAGAGAAGTGTGCTAGGGCAGGAAGCTTGGTTCAGAGGGCAGGGTCGGGCCTGGTTAGTACTTGGATGGAAGAGGGCAGGGAAGCAGTCCTTGTGATCTTTACAACTCATGTAGGTCTAGCCTAACTCTAAAAGTAATGGCAGTAATATACTTGCCAAAATAATTACTATATATATTAAATACGTAATTACTGTGTAGTATATATTTAATTCACTGATAAACTGTAAAGTTTATTTTCTATTGAATAAAATTCCACTTACATATTTTTAGAACAACTGCCATTACATACAAATCCCAAGAGTATCCCCTCTCTAGCTGTAGCTATTTTATGATTGGGAATTTTATGATTTTTCCCTCTTTTTTTTTCACGTGAACATGGGGATGCTTATCTAACTACACACCTCTTACCTCTCACTGTGGCACTAGGCTAATTATAAAAGTCTGTCTAAATCTATTCACCTGTTTTTTGTTTGGCTGCCTACCTGGGCCTTTTCCAAGCAGGCAGAAAATCTCCAATCAGTCTGTTATCACAACCAGAATGCAAGAGATTAGTGGCCACAGAGAGAAGCAGAATCAGTTTACATCCTTTCAGGCAAGAGAATGATATTACTTCACAAGCAAGAAATCTGAAGCTCCCTGACCTTAATTTAGAAAGCCTGCAGTTAATAATCACATTAAGGTTGGTTTTACGTGCCAGTTTTTGTTTTCTTTGTTGTTTTTACAATTTGAGTATCCTTTGTCATTATCAAAATTATCTGCTGAAAGGCATACGTTCACGTTTAAAATACTTAATCTGTAATAAAGGAAGTCTTATACTTTTGATATATCTGAGTTAAAATACACTTTGCATTAATTTTTTACAAAGGCAATCACATTGCTTGTGTTTATCCAGAGTAGAATTTAGCAACTTGTTGACTGTGACAATTAATACACTGAAAACTCCTTTTTAAATTGAAGAATCAAATGGGTTTTTCATTGTAATCTGTCAATCCCAATAAAGAATATATAGAACCCACCAAGAGTACACTCTTGCCCCTCCCTGAAAAAAGGTCAATTGTCTCCTGAAGGAAAGAGAACTAAACCCGAAGCTACAAAGTTAGCAAAACAAAAAAAACCAAAAACGGGTCAAGGAACAGATGTGCAGACCAGGGAGAGTTGGCACAGGTGACTAGGTCAGTAAGAAGAGGTTCTGATGACAGCAAATTGAACTTGGGGTTGTCCCCATAATTAAATACTTAATGAAAACAAATCTAATTAACGCCATAAGCCAAAAAGAACTATAAGTGATCTTCTCAAGTATGGTCAACTTTCACTTGACATTGTACTGAAGGAACTGTATTAGTTCAACCTACTTTAGCTGCTTCAATGTAATTCACTGTGTGTTCACTAAAATGAGTTATCTGAGTCTTCTGACACCTGCTCTCTTTTAGAGAGAGATTTGTGTGTGTTGAAGGGGGGCGGTTATGATGTGAAATGTGTAGTCCAGCTATGAAAATGACACAGAATGAAAATACAGAATGAAAAAAAATGTACATGCTGTACTAGAAGAAAAGTTCGTTACAAGGGCATTTTTTGGTGCCAAAAAAGTTTGGGTTTACTAAAATATTTATTTTCAAGGTACTTTTGGTATTATGCAAATAGAATACTTGGAGGGAAAAAAAAATTCCCAAAAGTCATGTTTGCTACTTCTATGGTAAAAGGAAAAATATCTATTGCAGACATGGATTCAGTCTCCCCTGGGTAAGTCTAGAAGAAAAACAATGGAAACATATGGGATGAATTTACAAAAGTTTGAAAAGATGTCTTTGCCTATACTAACACTGCACTAAGACTACTAGGTTATGTATAGATTTTCTAGATTTCTGATACTAATTAGCCATTCTCAAGGCTGTGTTGGTTACATCATGTCTGTTCTTAGCATTTAAACTTTCATCTCTCTTTTTAAAAACACAGATACAAATTTAGCCAGATTTTAATGACAACAACTTAAAATATCGCTCTATTCAATTGCTTTTCTTGGACATTTTTAACTATGAGGTCTCCCAGAAATCTTATTTAAAGGCAGTGCTGCCTTCAAAGGAGACACTAAATTAATGAAACATTCTTTCCCATTAAAACTAAAAGTTTAGGGCCCTTTTAAACCAGTTTGTTTTATAACTTTCTAAAAATTATTTCAGTAATTTTTATTAATCATTATATTAACAGTAGTTGTATAATTACAGGGTCATAGTACTTGAAACCCCAATAACTATGGAATATCTTTAATTTGGTCAGATATTTACTGATAAGGCATTATCTTTTATCTTTTGTAAGCAACCTAGAAACAAGGTAATAAAATGCATAGCCCACTAACATTCTTAGCAGAAGAAAAGGTACCCTTAAGGTTCTTCTCCGGTTACCTAAGATAATGGGTCTCCTCATGTAACACCAAGAAAAAAAAAAATTGTTACAAGATACTAGAGCTATTTTTTCACATGATGAGACTTTGAAACCAAAATAATGCAAAACATCACATAAAAATTCAGTCTTTTAAATGTGATTTTTAAAAGACCTACCTGGTAGTAAAAAATTCATATCTATAATTTAAAATTCTCAAAGCAGCTCCTAGCCAAAGGGTAATAAATAAATAAATAAATAAATAAATAAATAAAAAGATTGACGGTAATGTTTTGTAAGTTTGTTTATCAATTAAATAGTGGAAGCTCACTATGAAAAATAACTTTCAGCATTTATGTAACAAGCTGGGTTTTTTTTTGGGGGGGGCAATTGTGTTAATCATTTTGCAGGGTTTTAAAACTGTTCATTGTCAAAAGACTCAAAGGTATACTAACAGAATTGAAAAGGGCACTTGAACTTTGCTTTCAGTAACCCCTGAAATATTTTAGGTGTATAGGGTTTATTTAAAGTAAATTTGGTAAATTACTGATTTATATGTTAAAGAATATTTACTATCATTTATGAAAATAAGGCTCATATTGATAAAAATAAAAATTTTTCTGAATTTCTATTTAGTACATGTCAGGGACTGTGGTAGTTGCTTTTACAGGATTCTCTGCCCTAAGTTTACTGAATAAAAAGCATCCAAAGTGTTAAATTCAAACCTTCCAGGCAAATACTTAGTCTTTTAAGTGTTGGGTATAGGCAGTCATTCACCTATAGATTCATTCACACACATATGCATATTATATATGTTATATATATTATATATTTGTTCATATATGTAATTTTGTTGTGGTTAAGCAACTTGTCAAAATGGATAGTAGGTACCATCCTTGAAATAAAAAGGCACACATAAGAATATTGATGATTAAATTAATGCAAACCACCTGATTAAATACCTATAGCAATCTGTTCTTCAATGTTAAAAAGATCCAGCTGAAATTTAACTTCTCGAATTCTGATCAGTCTGAGAACTATCTTTTCCACAGCTAAAGGGGTCACTTTAAACACAAAAACCAGCATTGTTTTCTGTGGTTAGGTTACTGTAGCTTAAGTCTCTAAACACTAGAATTCCTCACACAGCTGTTAATTGTGGACCAGGGGACTGGCTGACATCTGCTTCTTGCTTATTTCGTTAATGGTTCACTTCCAGGTCCTAAAAGGATTGTAGCCTTTCTCCAAAGAGAATGTCGGATGCATCTATGTCTGTCTTCTACATAGTTGGCTTGTTCTGGTTTGTCACTCTCCATACAATGCAAATCTGAGTGAACTCACATCTGTCACCGATCGACCCAATTCGTGGGCAATCTTTTCCCATCGACCTGGGGTCCCTCCTGGGAACTTAACCATACTTCTTGTCAGCTGGCTGAGGTCCTCTTCTGTCCATTCAGGTGCCTGCAAAACATTATAGAAAAAGATAATTTAGAGAACGTTTGCCAAAACATTTAATAAGCCTGTGAAACAAACCACTGGCAATTTGTTTTCTACAAAAACAGTATTAACACGTGTCCAGTAGTTTAGATAAAGCTTTGGGTTGCATATTTAACACTAGAATGCAAAGCCCCAGCAGCCTTTTAAATTTTCCTATGTATACGAAATAAGAAAGCAGAAATATTGTGAAGTCAGGCTTTTGAAGACATTAAAAAAAGCAGTTTTGCATTAAAGTAGGAACGACTCTCAAAGACTATGAAATGCATTGTGTGTCACTGCTGCTCTCACAGATGCCTCATGTAAGGTCACTATAAAAGGTCTTCAAGTTTTAAGAAAAATTATACTTTGAAGAAAACAAAACACCTTGTAAGCGAAGACGAAAAGGTGAACAAGCAAATGTGCTGATTTAGAATCAGAACTGAGACAAAGATAGTTTTTGTTCATTCTGTGTAACACTTTCATTCTAAAAATCGTGCATTTCCAAAAAGTTTAGCTTCTCAAAGGCTAGCGTTTTAATAAACTTGGAACAGAAATAAAAGGAGACATGCCTACAACCAAGACTTAAACCATTTCAAGTCCAAGCAAAGCAACACTTCATTTCTGAGAAGGTAAATAGCTTCTAAAAGTTGATCTGTTTAAACCGAGTTACAAAATAACCGAAAGATTATAAAATCTTTTTTCCAAAAGCAAAAATTCTAAGAGCAAGCATATTCTCCGCATTTTATCAGCACTACTACTTGGTCAAACCTAAAGCTGAGCAAAGCAAAAGAACCTATCGCTGAGTAACAAATAACCACGTTACAGTTATTTTACATGAGATTTTAGCACGAAACTACTCCCTCCCAGAGGCTGCAGCCACTCTGGTATTAAACAATACTCTAGGAGTCAGCAGAGAAATGGAGGAAGCCCACCTTATTTTCCTTAATTAAAAAGAAAGAAACAAGAAAGAAGGGAACCTTGGAGACAAATACCTTTTCTAATCACCATTTCCGATAATGAACAGCATACATCAGGCCGTTTGCATTACAGAACCGTCAGCACAGAACAACAGTCAGAGGTGAGTGACCCCAGGGACGATCTCCACAGCTACAGCAAAGCTTCTCCCTGACACTAATCCTCGCTGTCATTCTCCCACTGTGCTCTAACCGCACTGACATCCGCCTGCCTCACTGCGAGCTTAACGGGGCCCTTCCTGACTTTTTACTGTCTCCCCCAATCAATGGTTCAAGCGTGCTCTTTTCACCATGTCCAAACGGCAGCTTCACTCGTAATCAAAGCGCACTGCCCCTGTTAAAGGGCTTTCCGAAAGGCTCTCCCATTTGCATTCATTTGCAAAGCAAACTACTTTTATTCACTTTGTTCTGCTATCAAGAATGTTCCCTGAAGCAGATAAATTGGCATAAATACAACCTGCCACTTAAGAGTCAGGAAATAATAGCCAATAGCAGGGAGGATTTTATCAATCATTCTATTTTGTATCCACTAAAAGCTGAAAGCCTCAAACATATTCATCAGTACAATCCGTACCATACAGGCATAAATTCACTTCAATAAAAAGGTAGCCCACATAGGGTATGGTCAGAATTTCTTTGATATTTAATGAATATCAGAAATCTAATGCTCCTTATCAGATGATTTGAAAATTTACACTGAAGCTTTTTTCTTCTTGCTTGTTTTTCCCTTTATTTAGGGGGAAAATTCATCCTCAGATATTAGAGGGACATAACTGGATTTTCAAGGAAATACTTTTCTTTCTAAAGAGCCGAAACATTAATAAAGTAATTCTTTAAAATAATTTCAATTTTTAGTAGATTGGCTTTCCAAATATGCTGCATATATGGACCATGGGCATTAAAAATCAATCCGATTTTAATTCTTTGTTAATAAGATGAGTCTAAAGAACTGTGCCACTTTTTTTTTTTCCCCTGGGAAGGGAAAATTTTAAGTATTTGGACTGGTATTCTGAAAAATCATCTACTGCTAGGACAGTCTTTCCCTTTAGTTTCCTGGTTATTTCATGGCTGTGATTTTTTTCATTATTAATACAAAAAAACTGGATCGATAATAACTAGGCCCATAATCTGAAATCTTTGAAAGAATCCTTTTAGCAATTCATTATTCTCTCTCCTACAGCTGTAAGGCACTTTGGTGAATGTGTAATTCCTCGGCAATAGTTAGTTGTGTCTTTAGAAGCAACTGAGCCTACTGTGACCCAGCTCCTACAGCAGCCGTGAGGGTGGCCGTGGTGTGAATGTATTCTCCTTGTTCTAATCTGGAGCCAACTGTAGCTGTGAAAGTCAAATGAATGCATACGCATACTGCTTTGCCACTTAAAACCATGTGTGTCCAATATTACTGAGACACTGGGCCAAAAATTCATCTCTACAGTAAAGTAATGGAAGATACCACATGGTGTGGGGACAGCTGTTGTGACTACACCAGCATTCCAATTTTGCATCAGAAAAGCCCCACTCTGGGAATAAATCTCCATACTGAATAAAAAATAAAAAGTAAGTTTTCAAATTATTCGCGATTTTTATGTAATGATCCCCAAATAGATCTCCTAAAGTAAGAGCTCATAGGAAAATTTAAATTGTATTCCCAAATAATATCCCTTTGGGATAGATTTTTGTCGTAAAGCCACATATGTTCAAAGATTTGATGCCTTTGAAAATCCTTACTATTCTTGGGGGATAGGAGTTGGAAGCTAGAGAGGAAAAGCACACTCTATGTTCTGAGTAACTCATATGCACCTTCCCCCCCTCACAGCTGTAGACCATCAAATGTTAATTACCAAGTATCGTGCAATTTATTTGGTACTGAAACGTAGGGCCAAATTAAAAGAAATTTATATGGGCTTATTTATTATATTTTCCTATTGTAAGGACAAAAGATCCATTTCTATCTAATAGTAAAACTCACTAATGAACATTTCTATCCACATGACCTACTAATGACCATTATTTACATAACTAGAAAAGTTACAATTTTGGATTCAACAGTTTGTAGTAGATTCAACTCAATTCATAAATTCTCAGAAATTTTACCTAAGAAATAATGTCCTTGTAAATACCATCACCCAGTTAAAATATCAGATATTATCAGATCTCATAATGTATACCTAGTACTATGGATGGCAAATCTAATAATCTACCTTCCAAATCCACATTCTATACTGACTTTGTGTTTCAGAATGTATATTTGACTTTCACCTATACAGTTTTCCTTCCCAACTTAAAAATTGAGCATTTACGTGCTCTTGACTATATATGTGGATAAATTGTATGTAAAGGAAAAAACCCAGGGGTGCCTGGGTGTCTCAGTCAGTTAAGCTTCTGACTTCGGCTCATCGTTCTTGAGTTCGAGCCTCACATCAGGCTCTGTGCTGACAGCTTGGAGCCTGCTTCGGATTCTGTGTCTCCCTCTCTCCACCCTACCCCGCTTGTACTCTCTCTCTCTCAAAAATAAATATTAAAAAACAAATTAAAAGCTTATCTCTTCAAATGTTTTTTCACTCTTAGGAAGTGAATACTCTTCTTTAAAGAAAAGCTGGTAACTCATCCCAAACTGTGGTTCTAAGGCTGTGGCCCTTTACCAGTAATCGCTTCATGTCGTGCCCAGAAAGGTCTCCTCATCTATGATTTAGCTACCTTCCCAGAAAGAGGTCTCCTCTGGATCAGCAATCCTAAAGTGTGATCCATGTGCTGGTGCCAGCCTGCAACCAGTTTGTCACCAATCCATGACCAAGCAAGTCCAGAAACTTCGGGTACGGATTAGAAACAGCAAATTAACGCTGCTGCGCTCACCAAGTATGTGAGCAGTAAACTCTTCTTTTAAACAATATAAGACGGTGAGATGTTGTCAGACTACCATGATGGGTCACGTGAAGTGTGGGCACAATAGGACTACAGATGGGTCAGCAACAGATGGAAAGAAAAATATTCTACACCTGGTTCTTTACTACAGATAGTTTGAGAAACTTTGCTCAAGACCATGCATACAGTTCAAATTTCTTTTTACCTCCTTTTGGGGGAAGCAACAGTAAATAAATCCCTCTTGAGAAATGGACACAAGGATGTCTGATCCTTTAAAAACTATTTTATGCCACTAAGTGTTGTGGTGATTTGACACACAGTGAACGATGACACTCTGGGATTACTCTGGGACAGGAAACGGCAAATTGCAAAGGGCTTGCGGCAGGAGCATGTCCAGGATGCTTGAGGAATAGTGAGATGAGCAGGGAAGCTGGAGCAAAGCAAGCAAAGGGGGCAGGGAGAGGAGAGGAGGCCAGAGAGGTAAGAAGATAAAATCATATAAGGACTGAGAGGCCACTGCAAGGACTCTAGCTCATTTACTCTGCATGATACATAAAGCTACTGGAGGGATAGTTTTAAACTGAGGTATAATTACAGACATTATATTAGTTTCAGGTGTACAACACAATGATTTGATGGGTTGGAACTGCATGGGTCCCCTTATACACGGATTTTTTGTTTTTAATACAGTACAGTCCTATAAGTGTATTTTCTTTTCCTTATGATTTTAATAACATTTGTTCTCTAGTTAAGTTTTGGGGAGTCAAGTTATAAGTGGGTTTTCAACTGAGCACAAGGTGGGGGTGAGTGGGTTGGCACCCCAATCCCCATGTTGTTCAGGAGTCAACTGTATTAAGAAATGATCACGGTAAGTCTAGTAACGTTTGTCACCATATATAGTTACAGTATTTTGTTTTCTTGTGATGAGAACTTTAAAGATGTACTCTTAGTAACTTTCAAATATGCAATACAGTATTAATTACAGTTGTCATGCTATAAATTACATCCCAGGGCTTATTTCTTTCTTTATATGAAAAAGATTTTTTAAAGATTATTTATTTTTGCGGGGAAGAGGGGCAGAGAGAGAGGGAGAGAGAATTCCAAGCAGGCTCCTTGCTGTCAGCGCAGACCTGACACAGGGCTCAAACCCACGAACCAGGAGATCATGACATGAACCGAAACCAAGAGTTAGATGCTTAACTAAGTCCCCCAGGACTTATTTTATAACTGGAAGTTTGTACCTTTTGATCTTCTTCAGCCATTTCATCTACTCCCTACCCTCCCCCTCTGGCAACAACCAATCTGTTCTCTGTATCTATGAGCTTCGTTTTGTTCTGTTTTAGATTCCAATATAAATGCGATCATATGGTACTTGCCTTACTCTGATTTATTTCACTTAGCAAAATGCCCTCAAGGTCTGTCCATGTCATAAATGGCAAGACTTCCTTTTTTTAGTGACTAAATATTTTCTTGTGTGTGTCTATGTGTGTATCATATTTTCTTTATCCATTCATCTGTCAACGGACACTTGTGTTGTTTCCGTATCTTGGCTATTGTAAATAATGCTGCAGTAAATGTGGAGGTGCGTATCTTTTTGAGTTAGCATTTACATTTTTCTTCAGATAAATAACCCAGAAGTGGAACTGCTGGATCATACAGTAGTTCGAGTTTTAATTTCTTGAGGAATTTCCATTCTGTTTTCCATCGTGGCTGCACCAATTTACCTTCCCGCCAATAGCGCCCACAAAGGTTCCCTTTCCTTCACATCCGTGCCGACATGTGTCACTTCTTTCTTTTTGATACTACTCATTCTAACAAGTGTGAGGTGATATCTCATTGTGGTTTGATTTGCATTTTCCTGATGATGAGTGATGTTGAGCATCTTTTCATGTACCTGTTGGCCATCTATAGGTCTTCCTGGAAAAATGTCTATTTAGATCCTCTGTCCATTTTTTAATCATTGTTTTTCTGCTATTGAGTTGTATTGAGTTCTTTAATGTTTTGGATCAGATATCGAATTGCAAATATTTTCTCCCATTCACTGGATTGGTTTGATGTAGTCCTACTTGTTTATTTTTGTTTTTGTTGCCTTTACTTTTAGTGTCAGCTAAGTTTGGCCTGCTCTTGAATGAATGAATGAATGCATGGTGCCTCATGGTAGATTACCTCAAGCTAAATGCTGTGGGCCTCATTAACGTCCCCATAGCCAATATTATTGCAGTTACTGACTTCAATTAGCAATTGGTAAATATTTTGCTATTATAGATTTAGTGAATATGTTTTGTTCAGTGACTGTTTCAACAGCCTCTTGACTGCAGTTTATCTCACCTCCAAAGTATGGTACACTTCTACCCAACTACCATGGGGTACCTCATCAGCCTTGTCCTCACAGTCTTTAAGGACAAGATCTTAACTACTTCCTGATTCTTTCAGGAAGACAAGTATGACATTACACTGATGATTTCTTCCCATGAGGAGATTCATTTGACATACTCATTCAAGGCAAAGGAGCTCACCAAAATGAAATGGGCCATTGCCTCATACAAAATGTAATGTCTTGCCACCTTGGTTAAAGTCTTGAAAATTAATTGGTATACTGAGAGGGCTGCTCCGCCCATAATGCTGTCCAGAAACAGCTACGGATTCTCTCAGCACCCACAACTTCTTTTAGGCCTTTCTGTGTTCTGGAAGAAACACATTTCTCCTTTACATATTTTACTTAAATACTTTTATGCTGTTTGCTGCAAACTGGCTCTTCTTGAGTAGGGGTCCCCTTTAGGAAAGGGCTCTAGAACCCATCCAAAATGCAAAATGACAGACGCTCCTACTCCTGTTAGTGCCCCCCACAGACTCCTTCATCGTAGAGAGGTTTTGGCAACTTTCTCTCAGCATCAGAATACCACTTAATACATGTAATAACTTTAAAATGGTAAAACCACAAATATTTGAATTTTGCTAAAATTAAACTTTTGGTCTTTAAAAGAATTTTTTTAACGTTTTTATTTTTAATACACAGAGAGAGCATGAGCGGGGAAGGGACAGAGAGAGAGGGAGACACAGAATCCAAAGCAGGCTCCAGACTCTGAGCTGTCAGCACAGGGCCCAATGCTGTCAAACCCATGGACCGCGAGATCACGACCTGAGCCAAAGGTGGACGCTCAACTGAACGAGCCACCCAGGCACCCCTGAACTGTTGGTCTTTCAAAGAAACTATTTAAAAATGAAATGGAACGCCACAAAGTAGGAGCAAATATTCCATAACACATGTCAGAAAAAAGATTTGTATCACAATTTATCCATTCTCCTACTGATGGACATTTATTTGGGTAGCTGCTAGCTCTTGGTTATCACATATCATTATTATTATTAAAGTTTATTTATTTTGAGACAGACAGGGCGCATGCACACACACATGCATGCACAAGTGGGGGAGGGGCAGAGAGGGAGACAGAATCCTAAACAGGCTACGCACGGTCATTGCAGAGCCTGATGCAGGGCTCAAACTCACGAACTGTGAGATCATGACCTGAGCTGAAATCGGGCACTTAACCAACTGAGCCACTCAGGCACCCCTATCATGTATTATGAATACAGCTGCTTGGACATTTATTTATAATTGTCATAGTGGTCATATGTTTTCATTCTTCTTAGATAAATACCTAGTGGTGGAATTGCTGAGTCATAGGGAAAGTATACATTTTATAAGAAACTACGTAAGTATTTTTCTGAACAAGTTGTATTGTTTTACATTTTAACCTGCAGTGTATGAAGGGTCCCTCCAGGTACTCACCCACACTTGATATTGCCAGTTGTTTTAATTTTGACCAGCCTGGTAGGAATGAAACGTGTTTTATTTTGGTAATAATTTCCAAGATTACAAATGATCTTGAGTATCTTTACATGTATTTATTGACCAACTGAATATCTATTTTTATGAAGTGTGTATTCATGTCTTTTGCTTATACGTTAATTGGGTGAAGAGTTCGTTATATTTTGTGGACACAAGATCTTTGTCAGAAATGTTTTATGAATATTTTCTCCCATTCTGTAACTTATATTGTCACTTAAAATCCTTTAACTTTTAGTTTAATTTCATTTATTTATTTATTTATTTATTTATTTAATGTTTATTCATTTTTGAGAGACAGAGAGAGACAGAGCATGAGCGGGGAAGGGGCAGAGAAAGGAAGACAGAATCTGAAACAGGCTCCAGGCTCTGAGCTGTCAGCACAGAGCCCGGCGCGGGGCTCGAACTCACAAACTGTGAGATCCTGACCTGAGGTGAACTCAGACGCTCAACCCACTGAGCCACCCAGGCGCCCCGAGTTTGAAATAATTTCAGACTTCTAGAAAAGTTGTAACAACAGTATAGAGTTCCCATATGTTCTTAATACAGCTAACTATGATGTTAATATACTTTTATTGAAGTATAATCGACATATAACGTTACATTAGTTTCAGGTCTATAATACAACATTCAATATATTGCAAATTGTTTACTACAATACGTTTAGTTAAATCAGTCACCACACAGTTACAATTGTTTCTTTTGATAAAAACTTTTAAGATCTATTTTCTTAGCGACTTTCAAATGTGCAATACCATATTAACAACAGTCACCATGTCGTATATTACATCTCTATAATTATTTAATGTTTATTTACTTTTGAGAGAGAGTGAGGCAGAGCATGAGTGGGGGAGGGGCAGACAGGGAGACACAGAATCCGAAGCAGGCCACAGGCTCTGAGCTGTCAGCCTGATGTGAAGCTTGAAACTCACGAGCCATGAGCTCATGACCTGAGCCAAAAGTGGACACTTAACCGACTGAGCCACCCAGGCCCCCCTATAACTAATTTATTTTAAACTGGAAGCTTATACCTTTTGACTCCCTTTACCCACTGTGTGTATTCTCTACCTCTGGCAACCACCAGTTGGTTCTCTGTATCTATGGGCCTTGTCTTAGAGCTTACCATCTGTGTTTTATGTTCAAGTCTTTAATCCATTTTGAATTAATTTTTGTGTATGGTGTGAGATAGTGGTCCAGATTCATTCTTTTGCATGTGGCTGTCCTGTTTTCCCACCATCATTTACTGAAGAGACTTGCCTTTCTTCATTGGATGTTCTTGGCTCCTTTACCATCAATGAATTAACCATATACGTGTTGGTTTATTTCTGGGCTTCCTATTTTGTTCCATTCCTCTATGCGTCTGTTCTCATGCCAATGCCATACTGTTTTGATTACTGCAATTTTGTAATATAGTTTGAAACCAGGCAGTGTGAGGCCTACAGCTTTCTTTCTCAAGACTGCTTTGGCTGTTTAGCGTCATTTGTGGTTCCATACACATTTTAGGATTGTTCTATTTCTGTAAAAAATGCCATTGGAATTTTAATAAGATTGCATTGACTTTATAGATTGCTTTGCATAGTATGGACATTTAAAAAATATTAATTCTTCCAATCTATTAGCATGGTATATCTTTCTATTTGTGTCTTCTTCAGTTTCTTTCATCAATGTTAATATAATAGCATACAGGTCTTTCACCTTTGTGGTTAAATTTATTCCTCGATATTTTATTCCTTTTGTGTGACTGGTTTCTGTATTCTGAAACTTTACAAAATTTGTTGATTTGTTCTTAATAGTTGTTTGGTGGAGTCTTTAGGGTTTCTAAAATATATAATACCATGTCATCTACGCATAGTGACAGTTTTACTTCTTCCTTTCCAAACTGGATGCCTTTTATTTCTTTCTCTTGTCTAACTGCTGTCACAAGCACTTCCACCATTATGTTGAATAAGAGTGGCAAAAGTGGGCATCCTAATCTTGTTCCTGATCTTAGAGGGAAACTTTTCACTGTTGAGCATGTTAGCTGTTACTGTTGAGTACGATGTTAGTTGAGTGTGATATCAGCTGTGGGCTTGTCATATATGACCTTTATTATGCTGAGGTATGTTCCCTCTATACCCATTTCATTGAGAGTTTTTATCATGAATGGATGCTGAATTTTGTCAAAAGTTTTTTCTGCATCTATTGTGATAGCTCTAATCTTATTTTTTGAATGTAGTATATCACATTGATTTGATTTGCAGATGTTGAATTGTCCTTGCATCCCTGGAATAAATCATACTTGATCATGGTGTATGATACTTTTGATAAATTGTTGAATTTGTTTGCTAATATTTTGTTGAGGATTTTTATACGTTTATTTATTTTGAGAGAGACAGAGATAGTGTGAATGGGTGAGGGGCAGAGAGAGGATCCCAAGCCAGGCTTGAACTCATGAAACTGTGATATCGTGACCTTAGCCAAAACCATGAGTCAGATGCTTAACCGACTGAGCTACCCAGGCTCAATCCTCCCCTGTTGAGGATTTTCTACATTTATGTTCATGAAGGATATTGATACTGGCTTGTAATTTTTACTTGTGTTGTCCTTGTCTGGTTTTGGTTTCAGGGTACTGTTTTATTTTTTTGAAGAGTCTAAGTAGGATTGGTATTAATTCCTCTTTGAATTTTTGATAGAATTCACCAGTGGAGCCATTGGGTCCTAGACTTCTGTTTCTTGGGAGATTTTTGATTAACGACTCAACGTCCTTACTAGTAACCAATCTGTTCAGATTTTCTATTTCTTTTTTTTATTATTAAAAAAATTTTTTTGGGGGCGCCTGGGTGGCTCAGTCGGTTAAGCGTCTGACTTCGGCTCAGGTCATGATCTCGTGGTCCGTGAGTTTGAGCCCCGCGTCGGGCTCTGTGCTGACAGCTCAGAGCCTGGAGCCTGCTTCAGATTCTGTGTCTCCCTCTTGCTGACCCTCCCCCCGTTCATGCTCTGTCTCTCTCTGTCTCAAAAATAAATAAACGTTAAAAAAAAAATTTTTTTTAATGTTTCATTCATTTTTGGGGACACAGAAAGAAACTGTGAATGGGGGAGGGGCAGAGAGAGAGGGAGCCACAGAATCCAAAGCAGGCTCCAGGCTCTGAGCTATCAGCACAAAGCCCAATGCGGGGCTCGAACCCACAAACTGTGAGATCATCACCTGAGCCCAAAGTCTGCCACTTAACCTACTGAGCTGCCCATGAGCCCCTCTATTTCTCTTTTTTAAAGTAAGCTCTAAGCCCAACATTGGGCTTATACTCACGATCCCAAGATCAACAGTCATATGCTGTACCAACTGAGCCAGCAGGCATCACTCATTTTTTCTATTTCTTCATGATTCAGTCTTGGTCAGTCATATGTTTCTAGGAATTTATCCATTTCTTTTAGGTTGTCCAATCTGTTGGTGTATAACTGTTCATACTCTCTTATGATCCTTTGTACTTCTGTGGTATAAGATATAATGTCTCCTGTTTCGTTTCTGATTTTGTGTCCTTTTTTCTTGGGGAGTCTAGGTAAAGGTTTGCTAATTTTGTTTATCTTTCAAAGAGCCAGGTCCTAGTTTCATTGATCTTTTCCATCATCTTTTTAGTCTCTATTTCATTTACTTCCATTCTGATTTTTATTTCCTTCTGAATACTAACTCAGCTTTGGTTTTTTTTTTTTCTCATTCTTTGAGATATAAAGTTAGGTTGCTTAACATTTTTCTTGCTTCTTAATACAGGCATTTTTTGCTATGAAGTTCCCTTTTAAAACTGCTTTTGCTGCATCCCATAACTTTTGGTATGTTGTATTTCCATTTTTATTTGTTTCAAGATACTTCATTTCTCTTCTGATTTCTTTTTGACCCACTGCTTGTTCAGCAGCATGCTGTTTAATCTCCACATACTTGTGAATTTTCTAGTACACTTCTTTTATTTGATTTCTAGGATACTTTGGAAATGACTAGTGTGACTTACAAGGATAAGTTATAATATAATGGGAATCCTCCAATTTTAAAAGATAGCATGTAATTTGTTCTTGACTATCTGAACTGACCAATGTGGTCACCATTGTGACCAATGACCAGTAGGACCTACTACCTACCATGGTGGTAGAAGGCATTCAGGTCAACCTCAACTCCAGGGTTGTTATGGGTGACCAAACTGCCACAGATGTTTCCTGTGGGTAAAGGTGGAAACTGTACAATTGGTAATGCATCTTGTGATACGTGAGGGTGGTGGAACTGGCATAAAAATGCTGGGATTCTGGCTCCTGCTACTGCTCTCTGACCCAAGAGTCATGTCTTCCATCAGTATCCTTGACACTGTGGCTAACTTGTTAGTCTATAAATAGGGTGAAATTTTACACCCTTTACAGCTGTTGACAGTGTATGCCTTTTCATTTTCTTAAAAAGCAGGAGTTTTTAATTTTCATGAAGTACAACTTATTAACATTTTTCTTTTATGGTAAGTGATTTGAGTGTACTATCTAGGAAATCTGTGCCTGTTAGGATGAGATAGGTTCATTGTCTATTTCACATGGATATTCAGTTGTTTCACTATCATTTGCTGAAGACTATTCTTTACCCATCTGAACTGCCTTGATATCATTGTCAAAAAGCAATGATTGCATTTATTTTTTTTTATTTTTTTTTATTTTTTTAATTTTTTTTAAAATATTTTTTTATTTATTTTTGAGACAGAGAGACAGAGCATGAGCAGGGGAGGGGCAGAGAGAGAGGGACACAGAATTTGAAGCAGGCTCCAGGCTCTGAGCTGTCAGCACAGAGCCCAACGTGGGGCTTGAACTCACAGACTGTGAGATCATGACCTGAGCTGAAATCAGACGCTTAACCGACTGAGCCACCCAGGCGCCCCAGCAATGATTGCATTTAATTCAGGACCCTCTGTTACACTGATCTACTTGTCTATTGTGTTATTGTGTGCCATATAATTTCCATTATATAGATAAATTTAAGATGTAGCATATCACAATGTGTTTTTTTGCATTAAGCCTGTTTTAAATTACAAAGAAATGTACAATCTATTTAAATTTTATCCCTGCATGTAAAATAATGCCTGATCATGCATGCAAAGGACATAAATCATGACATCTAGTGTTTGTTGTATCCCCTCCCCCCCCCCCCGCCATTTTCTTTATGATAATGCTGCTGCGCATGTATCCCTTTGAATTAGTATTTTTGTATTCTTTGGGTAAATACCTACTAGTGCAACTGTTGGATCATAGGATAGTTCTATTTTTAACTTTTTGAGGAATCTCCATATTGTTTCCCAGAGTGGCTGTACCAGTTTGTATTCCTACCAACAATGTAAGAGGGTTCCCCTTTCTCCACAACCTCGCCAACACTTGTTTCTTGTGTTGCTGATTTTAGCTATTCTGACAGGTGTGAGGTGACATCTCACTGTACTTTTGATTTGTATTTCCCTGTGTGATGAGTGATGTTGAGCATCTTTTCATCATGTGTCTGTTGGCCATCTGGATGTCTTCTTTGGAAAAGTATCATTTATGTCTTCTCATTTCTTAACTGGATTATTTGTTTCTTGGGTGTTGAGTTTGAGAAGTTCTTTATAGATTTTGGATACTAACCCTTTATCAGATATGTCATTTGCAAACATCTTCTTACTTTTTAGTTTTGTTGATTGTTTCCTTTGCTGTGCAGAAGCTTTTTATTTTGGTGAAGTCCCAATAGTTTATTTTTGCTTTTGTTTCCCTTGCCTGAGGAGACCTATTTAGTAAGAAGTTGCTATAGTCAATGTCAAAGAGGTTACTGCCTGTGTTCTCTTTTAGGATTTTAATGGTTTTAGGTCTTACAGTTTGGTCTTTAATGCATTTTGAATTTCTTTTTGTGCATGGTGTAAGAAAGTGGTTTAGTTTCATTCTTTTGCATATTGCTGTTCAGTTTTTCTGATACCATTTGTTGAAGAGACTATCTTTTCCCCATTGGATATTCTTTCCTACATTGTTGAAGATTAATTGACCGTATAATTGAGGTTCACTTCTGGGTTCTCTATTCTGTTCTACTTATCTATGTGTCTATTTTGTGTGGAAACAGACCAAGTGTCCATCAACTGATGAATGGATAAGGAAGATGTGGTATATAGATATAATGGAATATTATTAAGCCATAAAAAAGAATAAAATCTTGCCATTTGCATTGACATGGATAGAGCTAGAGAGTATTATGCTTCATGAAATAAGTCAGGTACAGAAAGACAAATACCATCTGATTTCACTGATGTGGGATTTAAGAAACAAAATAAATGAGCAAAGAGAAAAAAAAAAAGAGAAAGGCAAACCAAGAAATGGCCTCTTATAGAGAACTGATGGTTACCAGAGGGGAGAGGGCTGGGGGGGTTGGTTAAGTAGGTGATGGGGATTAAAGAGTACACTTGTGATGAGCACCAGGTGTTGTATGGAAGTATTAGATTATACTGCACACTTGAAACTAATATTACACTGTATGCTAACTAAATGGAATTTGAATAAAACCTTAAAAAAAAGTTCCTGATAAAAGGAAAAAAAAAAGTATTCTGGACAAAATAGAAAAGATTAAGATCCACCTTTTACCAAATCATTTAAATATACATACAAAGACACGTATACATATTATATATGTATATATATATAATGTATGTATAATATATGTATAATATATACAGTTAATATATGTATATATAATATATAATATATACATGTATAATATATATGTATAATATATAATGTATGTATATGCATGTACATGTATATACATATATGTACATATACATAATGTATGTATGTGTATGTACATGTATGTACATATATGTATACAGTACATATATATAATATGTATACATTATATAGTATATATTGATACATTATATATAATATATATTATATATAATAAATATATATATATAAAAACATGTATTTACTATATTAGTCAGAAAGGAAGACTCTGAAAATGAGCACTGGTAAATTTATATTAGATAATTTATATGCAGTCATTAGTTTCTGTTTTTTATATGATGAAAGGTACAAAAATGCCTTATAAAGGATTACAGTACTGCTCACTGCCTGAAACTTTGCTGTTTTTAGAACAATGCAGAATAGTAAAGTGTAGAAAGTCAGTTACATGCATCACTATTGCACTACTTAGGATAAAGTAAAATCATATTTCAAGACTAACATCATGTTAGTAGAAAAATTTTAGAACATGACAATGGCTTTAAGACCTCTTGAAAAAGCAGTTAAAACTACTTTTTTAGTTTTGGTGGAAATGAATTAGTCTATCAGCTTGTTGGTCATGCTTTGAAATTCAAGTTCTAAAACTAACATAATTTAAGATTAGAGAGATTAGATACAAGGTACATGGGAAGTAGCCTTTAAAAGTTATTTAGTTTGGGGGCGCCTGGGTGGCACAGTTGGTTAAGCGTCCGACTTCAGCCAGGTCACGATCTCACGGTCCGTGAGTTCGAGCCCCGCGTCAGGCTCTGGGCTGATGGCTTGGAGCCTGGAGCCTGTTTCCGATTCTGTGTCTCCCTCTCTCTCTGCCCCTCCCCCGTTCATGCTCTGTCTCTCTCTGTCCCCAAAATAAATAAACGTTGAAAAAAAAATTAAAAAAAAAAAAAGTTATTTAGTTTGATTCCCTAAATAAGGATAAGGCCACACTTAATAAAAAATAAATGTATAAAAAAAACCATTATTGAATGCATTAAGGTCTAAATAGCATACTATAAATTCACCTAAAGTATCAAATTCAATGTTTCTTAGTATATTAAGAGTTATGCAACCATTACTACAATCAATGTTAAAACATTTTCATTATCCCCAAGAGAAATCTTTTACCTAGTGTCCCCCCCTTTGCCCCAATCTCCTGAGCCCTAGGCAGCCACTAATCTACATTCTCCCCCGCCAAATTCCCTAGTCTGTGTATTTCATGTATACAGTATGTGGTCTTTTATGACTGGCTCCCTTTACTTGGCATGTTTTCAAGATTTGTGTTGTAGCATGTAACAGTACGTCAATTCCTTTTCGTTGCCAAATAATACACCAGTGTATGGATATACCAAATTTTGTTTATCCAGTCATTGTCTGATGGACATTTGGATTATTTCTACTTCTTAACTATTATGAATAATACTGCTACAGACATTTCATGTATAAGCCTTTGTGTAGACATATGTTCATTCCCTTGATTAGATGCCGAAGAAGGGGACTGCTGAGTCATATGGTAACTCCATGTTTAACTTTTCGAGGAACTGCCAGACTGGTTTCCAAAGTAGCCGTGCCATGTTACATTCACAAGAGTTCCAAATTCTCCATGTTTTTGCCAGTATTTCTCTTATCTTTTTTATTATGGCCATCCTACTGGATGTAAAGTGACATCTCATTGCTTTGCACTTCCCTAATGTGAAATACATGTTCCAGATATGCACCTGATAAGGGCCTGGTATCCAGCATACATAAAGAACTCACACTCAACAATAAAACAGGCCAGCAACTGTTAATTAAGCAAGTAGGTAAAATGTTAATTAAGCAAGTAGGCAAAATATCCATAAACATTTTTCCAAAGAAGACATACAAATGGCCCATAAGCATATGAAAAGATACTCAGTATCATTAGCTATCAGAGAAATGTAAATCAAAACCACAATGAACCTGAATCTTGTGTCCAATACAGGGTAAGTAATATTTTGACAAATAAGACTCAAGAATTCAGGGATTAGATCATACAAGGCTTCCACGGCCTTCTGAGACAGTGCCCGGCACTGCTCTATCAGTGCTTCACATGTACTGAATCATTTAATCCTCTACAATCTAAGAGCATATCACAGAGTATTGAGATATTATAGAACTTGCCTAAGAGCTCACAAATGGGATCCACTACTAAAAAATCCACCAATGGTCCCCATTTCCTATAGGAAAAAGAATCCAAGTTCCTATGCATGACATCTAAAGGCTTGGCATCTGGTTCTTGCCTACCTCTCTAGTTTTCCTCTTAATCTCTGCCTCAAACCTTATGTCTCAGATATCCAAAATCACTGGCTGAACATTCAGGCTGTTACTTATCGCTGTGCCTTTTTGAATACATTCCTTCTGCCCAGAATGCAGTATTGTCTATCTAACTCCTCCTCCATTAAGAGTAAGTTTTCTCAGAGAGGCCTCTCAGGCCCACCCAGTCTGTCCTCACTGGAAAACCTCTCCAGCATTCCTGATTCTCAGGCCTTCAGACTTGGACTGGAATCTATACCATCACTCTCTGACTCTTAGGCCTTCAAACAGACCTCTCTGGGTATCCAGCTTGCAGACGGCAGATCATGAGACTTCTCAGCCTCCAAAATCACATGTAGGCTCTGGATTTAAAATCAGTGTACATAAAACCGAACAAAATTTTACTGGCTTTGGAGCTCAGGAAGATGGCAGAATGGAAGAAACCTGAGCTCACCTCCTCCCACATACTCATCAAAGCTGCAACTCAGCGTAGTGTAACTCACTCTGAAAATGACCTGAAGACTAGTAGAACAGCTCTCCCATAGCTAAAGAGACAAAGGAAAAGCCACATTGTGAAGGGCAGGAGGGGCAGAGAGTTGGTCAGGAACCAACCCCCAGTAAGGTGACCCATAAGTGGGAGAGAGAGCACAGGCACAGGGGTCCTCCCTGAGGACTGAGAGGATCAGGCCCCACACTGGGCATCCTCTGCCTTGGGAATCTGTACTCTGAAGACAAGCCGCCATTATATCTGGCTTTGAAAATCAGCAGGATTTAACTTGGGGAGAGCCAGAGGGGGATAGGAAACTCAGCCTCTGCTCTTAAGGGCTAGCATAGTTCTTCTTCTTCTCAGGCAACAGTCTGAAAAGCTCCTGGGTTATACATGAGGTAAATTTATTGACTAATTTCAGCGCATGTGCGCATGTGGCAGGGATCGGTAGGAACTCTTAGGGAATGGAAGTGCTGGCGGGCACAATTTTTCTTGCTCTCCTTTAGCCCAGCTGGCCTGACGTTGACTGGAGCCAGTTCTGACACACTTCATCTATACCATGATAGCACTGCTTGTCCTTCCCTCGTATTCCCCTGTGGACATGTCCCATTTAACCTGCTCGCCCCTGCAGGTGCCCTTCCAAAGCGGCTCCTGCCCTGAGGAGTGGTGGGCAGCTCAGCCCACCAACATGCCCACAACAGTTGCAACCGGGGCCCTCAGACGGGGGGTCTGGGTGCTGAGCCCACCTACCAGTGCGCACACAGTAGCCACGGCTGGTCCTCACAAGCAGCTGAGCTGGGGGCTAGCCCCACCCACCAGTGTGCCCAAAGTAGTTGCAGCCCAGTCTCAACAAGAAGCCACGTGCAGCCCACACAGGGGACACCTCTGGAGTGCCTGGTTTTGATAACCAGGGGAAGTGTGCTCCTGGGCCCCACAGGACGCCTTCAATACAAGGCCACCGCCTGCAAGACTGGGAGCTATACCTGGTCTAATACATAGAAACAAACACACAGAATCAGACAAAATGAGGTGACAGAGAAATAGATGTCAAATGAAAGAACAAGATAAACTCTGAGAAAAAGAACTAAATGAAACAGAGATAAGCAAATCTACCAAAGGGTTCAAACTAATGGTCATAAAGATGCTCACTGGACATAACAGGAAGAACTCAGGAAGAACTTCAACAGACAGACAGAAATATAAAAAAAGAACCAAAAAGAGCTAAAGAATACAGTAACTGAAATACAATATATACTAGAGGCAATCAACAGCAGATTAAAGGATGCATAAGAACAGATCAGCAATTTGGAAGATGGGGTAGTGGAAACCAAGTTGAACAGCAAAATGAAAAAAAGAATTACAAAAAATTACAGGCTAACAGACCTCTGGCACAACATCATGCATGATAACATTTGAATTACAGGAGCCCCAGAAGAAGAGAGGGAGAGAGAAAGAGGCAGGAAACTTATTTGAAAAAAATAGCAACTGAAAACTTCCCTACCCTGGGGAAGGAAACAGATATTCAGGTCCAGGAACCCCAAACAAGATGAACTGAAGGAGGTCCACATCAAGACACATAAAAATTAAAATGTCAAAAATTAAAAAGAGAATCTTAAAAGCAGCAAGAGAAAAAGAACTAATTAAATACAAGGGAAATCCCACAGGGCTATAACTTGAGTTTTCAGCAGAAAGTCTACAGGTCGAAGTGGTAAAAGGTAAAACCCTACAACTAAGAATACTGTGACAAGGTTATTATTCAGATTTAAGGGGAGATAAGGTTTCCCAAACAAAAATTAAAGAAGTTCACCACAACTAACCATATAAGAAACGTTAAATAGACTTCTTTAGGCAGAAAAAGAAGGGCCATAACTAGAAGGCAATTATGAAAGGAAAAAATTTCACTGGAATAGGAAAGGTAGTAGAGTAATCGCTTATAAAGTTAGTTTGAAGGTTAAAAAACAAAACCAGTAAAATCATTTATATCTAAAATAATTAGTCAAGTGAAACAAAAAATAAAAAGATGCAAAATGTGTCATATACATAAAAGGTGGAGGAAGGAGTAAAAATGTAGTGCTTTTAGGATTGTTTGAACTTAAGTGACCATCAACTTACTATATACTGCTATATATATGTTATATATGAACCTCACACTAACCACAAGTGAAAAACCTATAAAGATACAAGAATTAAACAGAAGGAATCTAAGCCTAAAGCAAAAGAAAGTCATCAAATCACAAGAGAACAGAGTAAGAGACAAAGAAAGGATTAGAGTAAGTGTATAAAAACAACAACCAGAAAACAATAAACAAAGGTGCGACAAATACATAACTGTCAATTATTACCTTAAATGTAAACGAACTATGGGTACCTGGCTGGCTCAGTTGATAGGGCATGTAACTCTTGATCTCAGGGTTGTGAGTTCAAGCTCCACATTGGGCATGGAGCCTACTTTAAAAAATAAATAAATAAAAGAACTAAATGCTCCAGTTAAAATACACAAAAGACTCACTTCAGACCTAAAGACATACACAGACTTACAGTGAAGGGATGGAAAAAACACATGCCATACAAGTGAGAGTGGAAAAAAAGCTGGGGTAGCAATATTATTATCAGACGAAATAGACTTTAAAAAAAGACTGTGACAAGAGACCAAGAAAGGCATATATATTAAAGGATCAGTCCAACACGAGGATGAAACAATTATATATCTGTGCTAGGAACACAAATAGAAACAAATATGTACGGCAAATATGAACAGACATAAAGGGAGAAATTGACAGTAATACAGTAATAGTAGAGGACTTTAACAGCCTATTTACATCAATGGATAGATCATTCAGACAGAAAACCAATAAGGAAACAGTGGCTTTGAATGACAAATTAGATGAGATGGACTTAATAGACATATACAGGACATTCCAAACAAAAACAGAATACACAGTCTTTCCAAATGCAGATGAAACATTCTCCAGGATAGATCACATGGTAGGCCACAAAATAAGTTCCAACAAATGTAAGAAGATTAAAATCGTCAATCATCTTGTCTGAACACAACAGTATGAAACTATAAATCAATTACAAGGAAAAAAACTGGAAAAAACACAAAACATATGGAGGCTGAACAACAACTTACTAAACAACCAGTGGGTCAATGAAGAAATTAAAGAGTAAATCAAACAATACTTTGAGACAAAGGAAAATGGAAACACAATGGTCAGAATCTTTGGGACACAGCAAAAGCAGTTTTGAAAGGGAAGTTGGTAGCAATACCTGCCTACTTCAAGAAAGAAGAAAAATCTTAAACAATCCTTACAAACTGAAAGGAACTAGAAAAAGAAGAACAAATGAAGCCTAAAGTTAGAAGGAGAAGGTCATAAAGATCAGAGTGGAAAAAATTTAAAAAAAAAACTAAAAACAAGCAAACAAACCAGAAAAGATCAATAAAACTAAGCTGATTGTTTCAAAAGATAAACAAAGCTGATAAACTTTCAGACAACTCATCAAGAAAAAAAAGCGAGTGGACTCAAATGAAACCAGAAATGAAAGACACTAAGTTACAACTGTCACCATAGAAATACAAAAAATTATATGCCTACCAAACTGAACAACCTATAAGAAATGGATAAATTCCTAGAAACATATAATCTTCTAAAACTGAATTAGGAAGAAATATAAAATTTGAACAGACCAATTACTAGTAATGAAGTTGAGTTGGTAATCAAAAACTCCCAACAAACAAAAGTCTAGGAATAGATGGCTCCACTGGTGAATACTACCAAATATTTAAAGAAGATTAAGACCTATTCTTCTCAAATGAGTCCAAAAATTGAAGAGGAGGGAATACTTTCACATTCATTCTATGAAGACATCATTGCCCTGATACCAAAACCAAAGACACTACAAAAACAGAAAATTACAGTTCAATATCCCTCATAAACAAAGATGCAAAAATCCTCAACAAAATATTAGCAAACAGAAATCAGTAATACATTAAAAAGGATCATTCACCACAATCAAGTGGAATTTATTCCAGGGATACAAGGATGGTCCAATGTATGTAAATCAATCAATGTGGCACACCACATTAACAAAATGAATGATTAAAAATCATATGATCATCTCAATAGATAAAGAAAAAGCAGTCGACAAGATTCAACATCCATTTGTGATAAAAACTCTCAACAAAGTACGTTTAGAGGGAACATCTCTCAACATAATAAAATCCATATATGACAAACTCACAGCTAACAATACTCAATGGTGAAAAGCCTTCAGCTTTTCCTCTAAGATCAGAAGGAAGACAAGGATGTTCATTCTCACCACTTTTGTTTTTTAAGTTGATTTTGATTTTGAGAGAGATAGTGTGCAGAAGGTGCAGAGAGAGAGAGAGAGAGAATCTCAAGCAGGCTCTGCACTGTCAGTGAAGATGCGGGGCTCAAACCACGGACCATGAGATCATGACCTGAGCTGAAATCAAGAGTCGGATGCTTAACCAACTGAGCCGCCCAGGCACCCCTATTCTCACCACTTTTATTCAATGTCATATTGAAAGTCCTAGCTGCAGCAATCAGACAAGAAAAAGAAATAAAAGGTATCCACATTGATAAGGAAGAAATAAAACTTGCACCATTTGCAGATGACATATAGAAAACCCTAGAGTCTACCAAAAAACTAACAGAAATAATAAGTGAATTCAGTAAAGTTGCAGAATACAAAATTAATATATAGAAATCTGTGCCATTTTTATACACTAATAATGAATTTCTAGAAAGAGAAGGAAAACAATCTCATTTACAAATGCATCAAGGGGCACTTGGGTGGCCTACTCAGTTAAGTGTCCGACTCTGGCTCAGGTCATGATCTTGTAGTTGATGAGTTTGAGCCCTGTGCTGAGGTGTCTGCTCTCAGTGGGGAGCCCACTTCAAAAACTCTGTTCCCCTTTCTCTTTGCCCCTCCCCCGCTAGTGCATGCTCTCTTTCTCTCTCAAAAATAAATAAACATTAAAAAAAAAGTGGGCACCTGGGTGGCTTCAGTCAGTTAAGCGTGTGACTCTTAGTTTCAGCTCAGGTCATGATCTCACGGTTTTGTGAGTTCAAGCCCCATGTCTGGCTCTGCCCTGGCAGTGCAGAGCCTGCTTAGGATTCTCTCTGTCTCTCTCTCTCTCTCCCCCTCCCTGACTTGCACTGTCTCTGTCTCTCTCAAAATAAATAAATAAACTTAAATTAAAAAATAAATAAATAAAATAAAACAAAAAAATACCTAGGAATATTTAACCAAGAAGATGAAGACATGTATTTTAAAAACTCTGAGACCCTGATGAAAGAAATTCAAGATGAAACATATGAAAAGACATATCATGTTCATATATTAGAAGAATTAATATTGTTGAAATACCCGTATCACCCAAAGCAATCTACAGATTCACTGTAATCCCTACCAAAATAGTAATGGTATTAATTCACTGAACTAGAACAAATAATCCTAAAATTTCTATGGAAGCACAAAGACCCTGAAGAGCCAAAGCAGTCTTGAAAGAACAAAGCTGGAGGTAACACAACTCCAGATTTCAAACTACACTACAATGCTATAGTAATCAAAACAGTATGGCACCGACAAAAAAATAGATACACGGATCAAGAGAACAGAATGAAGAGCCCAGAAATAAACCCATAATTATACGGTTAACTAATTTACAACAAAAGAGGCAAGAATATACAATGGGAAATAGTTTTGGGAGAACTGTACAGCTGCATGCTAAAGCACGAAACTAGACCACTTTCTCATACCATACATAAAATTAAACTAAAAATGGATTAAAGACCTAAATGTGAAACCTAAAATCATAAAACTTCTAGAAGAAAACATTGGCATTAATCTCTTTGATACTGGCTACAGGAACATTTTTCTAGACATGTCTCCTCAGGCAAAGGAAACAAAATAATCAGTTTTTTTCACAGTAAAGGAAACCACCAACAAAACAAGGCAAACTACTGAACAGGAGAAGATATCTGCAAACAATATAGCTGATAAGGGGTTAATCCAAAATATGTAAAGAACTTATACAACTCAACACTAAAAAATCTATAAGTTAAAAATAGAGGACCTGAATAGACATTTTTCCAAAGAAGACACACAGATGGCGAACAGACACATGAAAAAATGCTCAATATCGCTCATCATCAGGGAAATGCAAATCAAAACCACAATGAGATAACACCTTACGCCTGTCAGAATGGCTAGAATCAAAAGACAAATAATAAAAAGTGTTGGCAAGGATGTGGAGAAAAAAGAACCATTGTGCACCGATACTGGAAATGTAAATTGGTGCAGCCACCGTGGAAAACAGTATGGAGGTTCCTCAAAAAATTAAAAATATAAATACCATATAATCCAGTAATCCCACTACTGGGTATTTACCCAAAGAAAACAAAATACTAATTTAAAAAGATTTATGCATGCACCCCTGCGTTAATCACAGCGTTATTTACAATAGCCAAGATATGGAAGCAACCCAAGTATCTACTGATAGATGAATGGATAAAGAAGATGTGGTATATATATCTACAATGAAATATTTATTATTTATTTTTGAGAAAGAGAGAGTGCGAGCAGGAGAGGAGCAGAGAGAGAGGGAGAATTGCAAGCAGGCTCTGCACTGTAAGCACAGATCCTGACATGGGGCTCGAACTCACGAAACTGTGAAGATCATGAGCTGAAATCAAAAGTCAGATGCTTACCCAACTGAACCATCCAGACGCCCCTACAATGGAGTATTACTCAGACATCAAAAGGAATGAAATCTTGCCCTTTGCAATAACATGGAAGGACCACAGGGTATTATGCTAAGTGAACTAAGTCAGACAGAAAAAGACAAATGCTATATGCTCTCACTTTTATGTAAAATCAAAAACAAAACAAAACAAAACAAACAACAACTAAAAAACCAGAAACAGCCTCATAAATACAGAGAACAAACTGATGATTTCCAGGGGGAATGGGCAAAATAGGTGAAAGAGTGTAAGAAGTACAAGCTTTCAGTTGTAAAATAAATCATGAGGATGAACTAGGGAATTAACAGGGAATAGGGAATTAATACTGTAATAGCTTTGTATGGTGACAGAAAGTAACTACACTTATCGTGGTGAACATTTCATGTATATACATGCAGAATCACTATATTGTACACCTGAAACTAATTGTAGGTCAACTGTACTTCAATTAAAAAAAGGGAGGGGGCACCTGAGGCTGACTTTGGCTCAGGGCATGATCTCAAGGTTTGTGAGTTCGAGCCCTGTGTCGGGTTCTATGTTGACAGCTCAGAGCCTGGAGCCTGCTTCAGATTCTGTCTCCCTCTCTCTCTGCCCCTCCCCAACTCACGCTGTCTCTCTCTCAAAAAATAAACATTAAAAAAAAAAAAAAGGCAGGGGGGAATAGATTTCCTTTGTGAAGGCTTTCTAACTCCCAGGATTCTGAGGTACTCCATACCTTCAGTACACTTTTACAAAAAATCATTGTATTATATTATGATGGTCTCTTTATGTAATTGTGTGTATGATAATCTTCTCAAGTTTTGGGATCATGCCTTTCATGCCTTCATATCCTCAATGCCTGTAGTGCATTATAAAGTCAGTGAGTAATTGCTGAATGAGTATTTTTGGGGAAAAATACAAGAACCCATAGGAGAAATAAGTGGAAAGCTTATTGGAGGTATAAAAATAATGTCTAGATGTATTATTTGAAGTGAATAACATACACAAAGGGAAGTAAAAATAATTACATGTTTTCCCCAGGGTTTGTGAGGCTCAAAATGTAGATCTCGTGCTAAGTAGAAGTCTGCGAAAGACACATTTTCATGTTTCAGGGGATGTTTTTACTTATGTATTTATACCATACATACATACATACATACATACCTACACACTTATTTATTTAACTTAAATCCAAGTTAGTTTACATACAGCGTAATAATGGTTTCAGGAGAATTTAGTGACCCATCACTTACATAGAACACCCAGTGCTCACCCAACAAGTGCCCTCCTTCATGCCCATCACCCATTTACCCATCCCTCCACCCAACACTCCTCCAGCGACCTTCAGTTTGTTCTCTGAATTTAAGAGTCTCTTATGGTTTGCCTCCCTCTCTGTTTTTATCTTATTTTTCCTTCCCTTCCCCTATGTTCATCTGTTTCGTTTGTTAAATTCCACGAGTGAAATCATATAATATTTGTCTTTCTCTGACTCATTTTGCTTACCATAATACACTCTAGTTCCATCCACGTTGTTGCAAATGGCAAGATTTCATTCTTTTTGATGGCTGAGAAATATCCCATTGTATATATATACCACACCTTCTTCCTTTTTTTAATGTTTATTTTTGAGAGAGAAAGAGACAGAGCACAAGTGGGGGAAGAGCAGGGAGGGAGGGAGACACAGACTCTGAAGCAGGCTCCAGGCTCTGAGCTGTCAGCACAGAACCCGACGCAGAGCTCAAACTCACCATGAGATCATGACCTGAGCCGAAGTCAGCTGCTTAACCAACTGAGCCACCCAGGAGCCCCCCACATCTTCTTTTTCCATTCATCAGTCGACAGACATTTGGTTTCTTTCCATGATTTGGCTATTATCGATAGTGCTTCTACAAACATTCGAATCAGCTATGTATTTATAAGTTTTAAAGTTAAACGTAACCTCAAAGGAATAGGTATTTTGTCTCCAGTAGAAAATTTCCCATATTATCTTATTTGGAAAGAAATAACTGCAATAAAAGCAATTGAAGGGATTTAAAAAATCAGGATTTATGATTGTTAACGGTACAGGGGAAATGAGAAATCTGCAGTATTCTTTCCATTCTGTTCAACTATGGCCCATCCAGTACTTGTCAAAGTCATATTATTCAGTATTACCTATGTATACTGGAGTTCTATTCTCTTAGAAAAGCTGCATTTCAATAGTGTATATGCTGTAATATTTGATACGATTTTTAGAATTAGAAGGATCACAGAGATAATTTAAGAGAAGAAATTGAAGCCTACAGAAGTCGAACAAAACTTCCTTAGGTTCACGGGATAATCACTGGCACAGCCAAGTTAAGACCCGAGGCTTTCCGCTGTAGCCCAGTAACACAGTATCAGTTTTATAGGTTACCAGTGTAAGCGTCAAGTTGTCACTGGCAATGGGCATAGGTATTGTACCATGAAACATCTTAAACATACATCCAGCCAAATTGCTGAACTGGGACACCTTTTCAATGCTTCTACAAAGTTAAGGGAGGATTACAATTTGAAACAGCATCATAATAGTCATGACAAGACTTGCAAATTCTATAGAGGAGGAGAAATATCATTATTTCCTTTTTGTTCTGTAAATGTTGTCTGATAACAAAGTCCTAGAAACATACTAGGTGCTCAGAAAACACTTGTTGAGTTGACAGAAAGAATACCATGTGGTAGTATCAGGTATTAACCATCAACAAGGGAAGGCCTGTAAAACTTACAGAAAAGGGGTAAGAATAAGAATAGAGCAGGGGAAAACATAATAAAGAAGAATAATTTATAAAATGAGAATTTAAAAAACAGGTGTTCTTTAGGTCCCCAATCTCTGCAAATTCAGAGACTTAAATCTAGAAAACCACCAACCAAATCGATTAGAGGCTGTTTAGGAGCAAACAAGAACTTAGAGGAAGGGTGCACCGAAGAACTACTTCTTTGAAGGGCAGATTTTCATGTTTTATTCAGACCTCCTTATGACCAGCCACACAGCTGTTCAACGACTCCTAGGATGAGAAGTGGACGTGAAAAGTATAAAAGCCACTATTACACCAGGATCAAATCGCAGCGCGATACCTTCCATGGTACCCGTATGTGTGAACCACCACACATCTAACTGCATTTTTAGACAGAGAAGTTCAGGGGTTTTTGTCCCCCCAAGTTAACATTTGTGGCTATTTTTCTCTCACTGTTGTTCATTTTCCTCACTCTCAAGAAAAGCTATTCAACTGTCATTATATATTTTTTCCTTCCTTATCTAGTCTTAAAAATGTACGGCTTCTGATATGCTTTCCACATATATAAATAGTATCAGCCAACAGATTTTGTTTGAACAATAATGTACAAAGTGCTTTATTATTCCTTCATGTGTTTTCAGTATTTGAGAGTAAAAATGGGATATAATAAATTTATCCGCAAGTGAAAATGTGGGGAGCAATTTAGACCATGCCGGCGAACTTATGATTACTATGCTGAATGAATGATTGAAAGAAACAGAAAGATTTTGGTCCTTCTGAGAGGGGCAGTAATTTGCCACTAAACAGTTCTTTTAAAGTAACCCAGCAGACTAAGCTCCCTTGCTTTTCCAAGGGAAGAGTAAAGCTTCCATTCAAAAAGGGCAGGAGGTTTAAGAGCAGGTGGTGCGGGCCCATACCAAACCTCGGCTTGGCAAGAGGGGAAGGGAAGGAACATTCGAGATGAGGGTTTCAACCAGGCTTTGTTCTCAATGCTTAATGCGGCTCAAGTGTTAGAGTTTCACAGATAATGTTATAGGTACATAAGAATAAGAGCTCTAATGTCTCACACCATTGGAAATATTTGTCATCACAGCATGAAGGAGATACATTTGAGCATATGAAGTGAGGTCACAGATTAAGGGCATATATTAAGGCCCTAGAAAATAATATTTAATAAATGTTAGTCCTGGGTTATTGAACTCGCAAATAGGTCCCAGTACTCTGACGGGAGGTGGAAGTGAGGGAAGTCTGATCTTGGTGTCTGCTTTCCTACCAGCCTCAGCCACAACACCGCTTCCCCTCGGCGGCCACTTCCTACCCAGTTCACAGAACTGCCACAAACCTGCACTTACTAAGTTTTTATTGTGGCAAAGTATACATAATATAAAAATGTACCGTATCAACTCTTTTGAGTGTACAATTTAGTGGCATAATGTTTCAGTGTTCATTTACATTGTAACATGAATCAGTCCTTTTTATGGCTGAGTAGTGTTCCATTCTATGTGTTTACCACATTTGTTTATCCATGAATCTATTGATGGACATTGGGCCGTTTCACCTTTGGCTATTGTGAATGGTGTCGCCAAGAATGTGTGTACATGTATTTGAGTACGTGTTTTCAATTCCTATGAATGGAATCAGTGGGTCATATGGTAACTATGTTTGACTAACTTCAAGGACACATTAACCTGTTTTCCATAGCAGCTGGATCATTTTACATTTTCCCCCAGTAATTGAGGAAGATTCCATTTTTTTCTTTATCCTTGCCAACATTTATTTTCCTTTTTTAAGGAAACATTTTTTAAATGTTATAGCCATCCTAGTGGGTGTGCAGTGGTATCTCACTATATTTGTATTTGATTTATATTTCCTTAATGGTTAATGATGTTGAGCATCTTTTCATGTGCTTAGTTGGTACTAGTGTATCTTCTTTGGAGAAATGTCTACTCAAAGCCTTTGTCCACCTTTGAATTGGGTTGGTTTTTGTTGTCATTGAGTTGTAGTTCTTTATATGTTCTGGAAATTAATCTCTTATCAGATATATGCTTTGCAAATATTTTCTCCCATCCTGTTCCATTTTCACTTTCTTTAAAAAACTTTTTTTTTTTTTTAAATTTTAGAGAGCAAGAGAATGCGAGTAGGGGAGAGAGGCAGAGGGAGACAGAGAAAGAGAGATAAAGACAGAGAGGTGAGATAGAGAGATAGAGAATCCCAAGCAGGCTCCACACCTAGCACAGAGCCTGACACAGGACTTGATCCCACGACTTTGAGATCATGACCTGTGCTGAAATCAAGAGTCAGACACTTAACTGACTGGGCCACCCAGCCACCCCCATTTTCACTTATCTCTTGATAATGTCCTTTAATATGCAGAAGTTTTCAATTTTGATGAAGTCCATTTTATTTAATGTTTTCTTTTGTTGCTGTGTGTTTTTGTTGTCGTAGCCAAGAAATCTTGCCAAATTCAATGTCCTGAAAGCCTTCCCCCTATGCTTTGTTCAAAGAGTTTTGTCATTTTAGCTCTTATGTTGATGTCTTTGATCCATTTTGAGTTGACTTTTTTTTTTTTTTAATTTTTTTTCAACGTTTATTTATTTTTGGGACAGAGACAGAGCATGAACGGGGGAGGGGCAGAGAGAGAGGGAGACACAGAATCGGAAACAGGCTCCAGGCTCCAAGCCATCAGCCCAGAGCCCGATGCGGGGCTCGAACTCACGGACCGCGAGATCGTGACCTGGCTGAAGTCGGACGCTTAACCGACTGCGCCACCCAGGCGCCCCTTGAGTTGACTTTTGTATATGGTGTAAAGCAAGCATCTAACTTCATTCCTTTGCATGTGGACATCTACTTTTCCCAAGACTATTTGTGAAAAGATTGTCTTTTTCCTACTGAATGGTCCTGGTACCTTTACTGAAATAATTTGACCCTTATGTGAGGCCTACTTCTGGGCTCTCTAATCTGCTGCATTGTCTGTGTGTCTGTCTTTATACCAGTACCACCCTAGTTTGACTACTGTAGTTTTACAGTCAGTTTTGAATTCAGGAAATGTGAGTCCTCCAATTTTAGTTCTCCCTTTTCACGACTGGGGGAGGTCCCTTGAGATTCCATTCTGATAGGGACCACACTGAATCTGTAGATCACTCTGAGTAGTATTCACTTCTAACAATATTAAGTCTTTCCTCCATCATCATGAGATGCCTTTCCATTATATATATGTATATAAAATTAATGCACTGCAACCATATATATTTTATCTGGTATGTAGTGTTCGTTGCGTTATTAGTTCCTTGGGCTACCATGAAATATTACCACAAATTGGGTGGCTATACACCATGAGGAGACGAGACGAGAAGTCTAAAATCAAGGTAGGTTCCTTTTGGAAGCTCTGAAGGAGAGTCTATCCCATGCCTCTTTCCTAGCTCCTGGGGGCTTCCAGCAATGCAAGTTCCTTGTGTTCTGGCGTTCCTTGGCTTGTAGGTGCATTGCTTCAATCTCTGCTGTGTCACCACATGGACTTCTTCCCTGGGTGTTTCTGAATCTTCTGTTTTTATAAGGATACTCATCATTGGATTTCGGGCCCATGTGGATCCAGTATGACCACATCTTAATTAAGACCCTATTTCTAAATAAGATCGTATCCTGAACTTCTGGGTGGATATGAATTTTTGGAGGGCACTATTCAACCCACTACATGTTGTATGATGTAATATATAATTTATTCATTTCCCTTACTGACAGACATTTAGGCAGTTTCCAATTTTTCACTGTTAGAATGTTGTAATAACATCTTTTGGATGACTCTTTACCTATATGTGTGTTTCTCTAGAGAATAGATTTAGAAGCAGAATTTCTGATCCATCATAATAGAATATGGGTAACTTCAACTTTACAATGAACTATTGCCCAACTCTTCCCCAAAGAGATTGTATTACTTTTCCACCGACAACAATGGAGAGTTCCTGTTTTTCCTCCACATACTTGCCAACATCTAATTTTTAACTCTGCCAGTGTATTAGTTTGTTATTATTGCAAAACAAACAACTGCAAATATCAGTGTATAAAACAACGGGCATTTATTTATGGAATGAGTCTGTGGGACTCAGAGATGGCTGATCTGGGCTGGACTGGGCTCAGGGAGCTCAGCTGGATCGCCTACAGTCCCTGTTCCTGGGTCAGTGTCATAATCCTACTCCTTTAACAGACCAGAAACTTAGGACCCCAAAATAAGGTAACTCTTCTAAGGTTTCACAACACATGAGTAGTTACTTACAAACTGGATCTCCAGATAATGTTGAATGGAAGAAAATGCAAGTATTATTTTCATGTTCATGATTTTTAAGGGAATGCCTTAAGGATTTCACTACTAAGTATACAGTATTTTATATTTTGGCAGTTGGGTGTAATGGATTACTTGTATTATTTTACAGCAACTCTAAGACATTAGAAAACAACTTCTAGAAACTCAGTACTTAACAGTTTTGAGATTTTTGTATCTATATTCATACACAACACTGATCTCTATTTTTCCTTTTCAGAATACATATTGAATTTAATTTTGAAATTAAGATTTATGTTAGCCTCATAAAAAAACTTTGGGAGTTTTTCCTTGAATATTAGAATACTTTATATAAGATAGAGGTTATCTGGTCCTTGAAGGTGTGGTAATTGTGTATATTTTTTTGCCATATATAAGTTTGGGTTATGTTAGATGCATAAAGATTATTAGGGTCAGGATTCTTATTTTTTCTTTTTACTTTCAATCTTTCAGGGACATTGTGCTTTAGATGTCTCTGTTATAAATAACACGTAGCTGCATTTTGTATTAGTTTTTCAATTTGAAAAGTCTATTTTCATTTACTGTGATTGTTAAAATATTAGGACTTATTCTTTATCTTAATTTATTCTTTTAATTTACCATGTGTTTTTTTTATTCTATTTTCCTTCTAATGATCAAGTTTTCTTATTCTCTTTTCTTCCATCTAGTGTTTTTGAAAGTTGCACATCATAGGTTTATTAGTGAATACTCCCCCCCCTTTTTTTTTTTTTTTTTACAAATAATCACTAACAAAGTCTATAGTTAGTTTTCCTGTCTTTGTCCCACTCAATACAAGGATCCTAAAATGTTTCTGGTTTCCTTCTCCAGTCTTGTAAGTATTGCCGTCATGTATTTTATTTTTTTAAAAATGTTTATTTATTTTTGAGAGAGGGAGACACAGCATGAGCAGGGTAGGGGTAGAGAGAGACACACACACAGAACCCAAAGCAGGCTCCAGGTTCTGAGCTGTCAGCACAGAGCCCGACATGGGGCTCAAACCCACGAACTGCAAAATCATGACCTGAGCCGAAGTTGGATTCTCAACTGACTGAGCCACTAGGGTGCCCCTGCTCTCATGTATTTTAGTTCCATCTAGTTCTTAACCCCTCCCAAATTAGTTGCCATTGTTACAATAGTTTCTTGTACAACCAACACTTAAGATTTATCATCACATTTAATTTTTTTGGTCACAGATTTTTCTTGCTGCCCTTTCCTTTCTTCTATGTTCAATTTTCCTCTAGCTGGAGCAGATATATCCTTTAATAGCTTTCATAGTAAGGGTTAGGGAAAGGCAAGTTGTTAAATCCTTTTTTTTTTTTTTTTTTTTAAATGTTTGTTTATTTTTGACAGAGAGAGAGGGAGACACAGAATCTGAAACAGGCTCCAGGCTCTGAGCCGTCAGCACAGAGCCCAACACAGGGCTTGAACTCAGACTGAGATCATGACCTGAGCCGACGTCGGACGCTCAACCGACTGAGCCACCCAGGCGCCCCTAAATCGTTTTTAAAGTTTATTTTGAGAGAGTGTGCCTATGCACACAAGTGGAAGAGGGGCAGAGAGAGAGGGAGACAACCCCAAGCAGGCTCCGTGCTGTCAGCATGGAGCCTGATGTGGGGCTTGATCTCATGAACCGTGAGATCACGACCTGAGCCAAAATCAGAAGTTGGATGCTTTAATCGACTGAGCCATGCAGGCGCTCCGTAAGCTGTTAAGTCTTAATTTGTCTGAAAGTATCTTTATTCTTACTCTCAACTAATATTTTAATTAGACCTGAAATGCTAAGTTGACCATTATTTTCTCTCAGCACTTTGAAGATCTTTTTCTACTTTTTCTGATACCTTTTGTGGTAGATGAGAAGGCAATTGTTAGTATAGCTGGTGTTCCTTGGTTTCCTCTCCATCATTGGTTTTAGCATGTTCCATTTGCTTTAATGTTTATTTTATTTATTTATTTATTTTATTTTTTTTTCAACGTTTTTTATTTATTTTTTGGGACAGAGAGAGACAGAGCATGAACGGGGGAGGGGCAGAGAGAGAGGGAGACACAGAATCAGAAACAGGCTCCAGGCTCCGAGCCGTCAGCCCAGAGCCTGACGCGGGACTCGAACTCCCGGACCGCGAGATCGTGACCTGGCTGAAGTCGGACGCTTAACCGACTGCGCCACCCAGGCGCCCCAATGTTTAACAATTTCTCCATGGTTTGTTTAGATATGGGTTGTTTTTATTTCTCCTGCTCAGGATATTGCGTACTTCTATATCAGGACTCTTTTGTCAGTTCTGAAAAATCGCAGCCATTACTTTGTTGAGTGCTTCACCTCCCATTCTCACCTTCTGAAACTGTCATTGAATAGGTATATACTGTTCTTTCCCATTCTGCCTTCCATATCTCCCAGCCATTCTCAGATCTCCCCATCTCTTCATTCTACATTCTGGGTGATCTGACCAGATCATCTAATTCACTAATTCTCATCTCAGCAGTTTAATCCAACCATTAAACAATTAACAACAACAACAACGAACATTTCATTTCCAGACATTCTCATTTGTTTTTTTTTCGTATCCTGTTATTCCTGTCATATTCTTTCATCATGGTTTGATTCCTTTTTTTAATCTCTCAAGTAACTTATTTTAATATAAGTAAATTTATGGTCTCTTTCAGGTCAGGTTTTCTTGTGTTCTTGGAATTATAACTGTCTTCTTTGTTGGAGCTGTTGATTACCCTCAAAATTTATATTTTCACTGTGAGCACATCCTTACTGGGGCTTTTTTTTTTTTTTTTTTAATTCCCTCAACAGGAATTTCCAAAGCCCTGTTTCTTGGTACAGAACAATTTTTGCATTGGCTTTTGTCAGGGTCCTACAGGTTTTAATGGCTCTGGACCACTGAATTTTGCTCACTCTCCTTTCACAGGAGAGTAGCCCTGTGAGACTAGGCTTTATGCAAGAGGCTCAATTCCAGCTGCCCGTGAACCCAAAGGCACAATTTCTGACTCAAGTAGGTATTAAAACCCCAGCCACCAAGGCTTATTTCTGTGGTGTCAGTTCTACTTATGACTATGGTTTTGAACTGTTGTTACTGGCACTAAAACAAAACTGGATTTCTCTTTTATTCTTATTAAGGCTATGATTACATTTTTTTGTTGTTCTGAATACTTCATCTTATATTGGAAGGGCAGGGTTCATTCATATCAGCTGTCTTTCATGTTGGTGGGATCCCAAGGGAGCCTTCTCAAGACCTAACCTACATTTACTGTTGTGCCTGTAACATAATATTTACTTTATTCATATATATGTTATTACCCATATATATTTTGGATATACTTTATCTATCTAGCTACACACATATACATATATATACATATTATTATATACAACATGTATAGGTACCACAGTCTATGATTTCCAGGTGCTGTGAAGGGATCTGGAATTGTATGATATAAAGACTAGAAAATGATTGGAAGAAGAACAGTCAACGACAGGAGGCAAAACAAATATCTAAGGGAAAGGAATAGAATAGCATATATAAGCCTAATTACTCCTGTTCTCACAACCTAGATTTCATAAATGTGGCCAAGAAATTGGCCACATTTGTTTTACCTCTCTGCAACGTCCCACTCTCTCACTTCCAATTTTAATCCTTCTGATTCTCCTTACTTTGGGGACATTCCTTCGGTAGTTCTGATTCCTCCATCTATCCCCTAGCTGTTTTTCCTCTACTTGCTTCCCTGGTTTTAGCTATCAGATGTACACCAAGGTCTCCGATAGTTACATCTCTAATCCCGATCTCTTAAATTCTACATTACTGTCTGCTGAATGTTTCCTCCTACTGGCATCATAAACTTGGCGTATGTCTCAAACTGATTATATCTTCTTTCTCTGTTCCCTGCTAACGATGCTCCCTTATCTTAGTTAATGGTACCTGCCTCTTCCAATCCCCTGGTAGCCAATCAGTTGGCAAATGTTGAAGATTCAAGAAGATACATACAGTCTCTTCTCTGGTCCCTACTTTCCAGCTAGTTATCTAATTCAGGGCTTCATTATTTCTTAGACTACTGTAATAACTTTCTAGCTGGTCCTTCTCTTCCCTTTGACCTTAAACATTATTGTAGCCGAACATTTCTAAGATACAGACTTATCACTCCACAACCTATAAATTATGACTTAAACACCTTAATTTCACATTTAAGACCTATAATTTGGCTGCAATCTACTTTTACAACTTATTTCCCTTTATCATTGAGTATCCTTTGTCCCAGCTAAACTACATTACTTAGAATTCCTGGTAATAGGCTCTGAATAGTCTGTCTCACGAGTGCTTTATATCATGCAAATTCCTCTCTCTGGAATGTTTCTCCCCACCCCACTTCCAAATCCCTCATAAAGCTTTTGGGTTTGTTTTCGTTTTTTTTTTTTTTTTTTTGTCCCCTTGGTGGAAGTCATCTTGCCATCTGCTGAACTGCAAAAGTACTTTAAACCTCTCACAAAGCTCTTACAGTACCCTTCAAAATGTGTTTAAGTCTCTGTCTTAACTTTTCAGTGAAATGACATAGTAGTGGCAGTGGCTAAGAGCATGGTGATCGAAGCTAGTGAGGTGGGTGTGAATCATGACTATGCCATGAATCATTGGCTATGCCAGTAAGCTAATTTGGAAAAAGTTATTTTACTTCTCTGTACTTCAGTTCTCTCCTGTGTAATATGAGGAAAATAAAAGCACATACCACGTGGGGTTGCTGTGAGGATTAAATGAGTTTATACAAAGTGCACAGAACAGTAGCAAGTACATAGTAGCCACTTAATAAACATTAGTTAATACAAATTGTACTAGATAATTCCAGGCACTGTAACAGCCAAGTATAAGCAGTACAGAAATGGTGCTATAAGACTTCAGATGAGAGATCACGGTAAGAGAAATTTGTAAGAAAATACTTTAGGAAAGAGTGACTCTCCAATGAAGTAGTATTTAAATTTTTTTTTTTTTTTTTTTAGCATTTATTTATTTTTGAGAGACAGAGAGAGGCAGAGCATGAGCAGGGGAGGGGGGGAGAGAGAGAGAGATACAGAATCTGAACCAGGGTCCAGGCTCTGAGCTGTTTGTTAGCACAGAGCCCGGCGTGGGGCTCGGACTCATGAACTGCAAGACCATGACCTGAGCTGAAGTCGGACGCTCAACTGACTGAGCCACCCAGGTGCCCCTGAAGTAGTATTTTAAAATGATTAATCTGAGAAAAGCCAACAGGATGAACTGATAGGGTAATGGTCAAGAAACTATTACCAGTCACGAAATAATGAGATACTGGACTAAGGAGGGCTGGCCATGAGGGATTTCAAAGGGAGATACAAAAACAGAGAGATAACAAAGCCAGAATAAATTGGGTTACAAACACAGGAAGAAGTTAAAGAAAACAGATATAAAATCTTGAGTCTATGGTACTGGTAGACTAAGGTACAAGTACAGATTTGAGAAAGTCAGGAGACTTAAGTTCTGTTTTAGATATATTGATTGAAGGTGCACTGTGTGTGATGATACAGCAAGGTTCTGTAGGCAGCTATAAAAGAAAGGTGAGAGGTTTTAAAGATGGAAATTGCGGAGTCTTCAGAATGGAGTTGATGGCCGAAAATGGAGACATACATGAACTGGCAGGAGTAAAGAGGGAAGATGAGCAGAGGACTACGGAGTACAGTTTGTAAGGAAATTCATCACTGCCTTTCTGCAATTTTGAATGTCTCTAACAAAGTTAACAGCCCAGTTATCAAAAACTGTCAAAGAAGGTTCTCATGGGAGACACAGTAAACTTAGTCAGTGAGAACACCAAGTAAAATCTGTCCCTCTAGTCAGAATGTGAATTTCGGGAGAGCAGGGCTTACTATGTTCTCAAATGGAGCCCGAGGGCTTAGTTCATGCCTTGCACCTAGTAGTCAATAGATTAGAATCCGATGAATTAATCAGTGAATAAGAAGTATTGAAAAATATGCTTGTGGGTAAAATGATTCAATATAATAGGATAATGTGTAAATATTAAGCAAGATGTCAGAATTAGAGGTACAAAGTTCTTGGAAGTATATACATTTTGAATTGAGCAAATGTATTTCATAAGTTAGAAGGAATATGTATCATTTATTAGAATAAGCTTAACTTTCTTTTTCTGTCACACACCTGCATTTATCAGTAAGAGAATCCAAAAACACTTATGTAGCTGGTTCTGTGAGCTCAGTGAAATAAGTCCTAGCTCTCCGACCTTTTTGGTGAAGAGCTTCATTTTTTATTCAAATCAAAGAAGATAGAAGTGTGCTATCTTCTAATCAAAATTCCAGTTTTAGTTGGTACCTTTACTTACTGAGGCTTGCTAATGACCTCAAAATTCTGAAACTATTTCATAATCTTATTGTCATTGGACAGTTTTTCATCTGTGCAGGTATAAGGAGATATGAATATTAAGGTTTTTAGAATTGTTGAATCACTATTTGTACACCTGAAACTAATATAACACTGTATGGTAACTATACTGGAATTTTTTAAAAATAGGATTTTAGGAGTATATAGAGGACAATGCCAATTTAACAAGTTTTAGTCAGTAATACAGGAACAGACTGAGCCACCCAGGTGCCCCTACATTGAGTGCTTTTAAAGATATTATAACTTAATGGCTACTTGAAAGAATAGATTTTTCAACTTTTTAAGGGGAAGAGATTACCTGGGTTTTTGGTAATATATGGAGATAAGTTTAAAGGCTTTTCTAGATGATATACTGTAATATCGATGGTTCTCTTTGTCCCTTCAAGTTGCACTAATAAGGAGATGATAAACTGCAAATTTGTTAACTTCATTTGCCATATTGCATAGAGCCTGACCTTTGATCAAACTGGAGGAGGAAGGTCACTATTACGTGGTTAATAGACGTTACACTAAAATTCCTGCTTAAGTCTACATGAATTACATAAAAATTAAAATATTATTTTTAATTGGGCTGTCCAAGTTAACTAGAAGCATTTAGAATCATAAAGTATTCACTCAGTTATTTATGATTGTTATATGCTCCAAAGCCAACTGTTTTTTGTTTTTTAAATTGTTTAAATGTTTTATTTTTGAGACAGAGAGATAGACAGACAGAGTAGGGAAGGGGCAGAGACAGACGAGGAGACACAGAATCCGAAGCAGGCTCCAGGCTCTGAGCTGTCAGCACAGAGCCTGATGAGGGGCTCGAATTCACAAACCGTGAGAATATGACCTGAGCTGAAGTCAGACACTTAACTGACTGAGCCACCCAGGCGTCCCCAAAGCAACTGTTTTAATGAAGAAAATAATGATAAAGAAACACCCTGGTAATCTGATTATAAGACAATCAGGCATGTGGATCAAATACACTATAGTCTGAATGGGTAATTAGACTGTAATACTTCCAAAGAAAGAAGTACATTAAAGTCTATAAAAAACTTTTTAAAATTGCATAGCTATTACGTTGTTATAATTTTGGAAAAATGATTTTTATTTGATAAAAACTTACTTAAAATGTCAAGGAAAGAAATGTATGCCATCCCATGCTCTGAATGTATTAATGATAAAATATAAATACTTCTAAAATTTTAAAAATTAAAAAAGAACTGTTTGAGCTTCAGATTTCCTTAATTAGCTCTAAGTTAAATTACACTTACTAAGTATAACCATGCTTAGTTGAATCAAATTCAGTTATGAAAGGTCTATAATATAATGGCCACCATCCTATTAAAGGCAGTATGGTGTAATGGTCAAGAGTAAAAGTACTGGGATCAGACAGACGGCCTTTTGAATCGATGTTTCCCCTAATTACTAACTATATAAACTTGTGCAAAAGTGTAACTACTTTAAGCTTCAGCTAACTCCTTAGGAAACGGAAGATAATAATAGTACCCTATAGAGTTGATTTAAGGCTTGAGGTAGTTCCTGTATAATGCCTATTATATAATAAATGATCAACAAACATTAACTGCTATTACTATATCATTGTGAAGGGAGCGGCCTGCTCTTTTACTGAAACTGCTTTAATTGATACTTTTAGAATATAATTTGGGGCTCTAGAGAAAATAATTTAGTATAGTAAATGGACATCAAAAACTTAGGGCTTCCTTAAAATGGCTAACCAGTTATGTGGATTACCACTGTGGCTGGAAAATAACAATTATATATGTCTATATAAAAGCTTTGAAGAACTCACAAGATAATAAGGATTTTTCTATCTAAAATTTAAGGAAAGGCAAAAACCTAGTTTAACAGTGCCTGAAATTTTAGGAGACAGAAATTCCAGAGTCCATACAAGGAGGGAAGTCTAATAGAATCTTCTCCTCTTATTAAAACTGGGATTTCGATTAAGGATTCCATCCTCAGTTCAAGGCAGATAAGAAAAAACTTCACTACACACCTCCCATCAACGTGGGATTATAAAGAAAGGTTTTTTTTCCAAAGGCTGAGCACCTTAGGATGATCCGGAGAATTTATAACCATGAGCTGGCTCTCACCGGGATTTATAGTCCAAATTTATTACTTGGGCAGTCCAAAAAAGCCCCAAGTCCTGAATTCAGTTTAAAGTGATGCTATGTTAGTGGTGTTACCATCACCAGATGCCTGGAAGGAAGTACATTCGTTCAAGGCCTCAAAGAGTTCAATACATATATTTTATTTATTTATTTTGAAAGAGAGAGAGCACAAGTAGGGGAGGGGCAGAGAGAGGGAGAGGGAGAGACATAGAATCCCAAGCAGAGAATCCCATGCTGTCAAGTGCGGAGCTCAATGCAGAGATCAAACTCATGAGCCAGGATCATGACCTGAGCCGAAGTCGGACACCTTAACCAACCGAATCACCTAGATGCTCCAAGAGTTCAATATTTTTTAAAGAAAGATGAACTCCCAACAATAAGAATAATGGAAAAAAAACAAAACAAACCACTAGGCATGAGTGAGAACTTGCAGAAACAACAGATAGAAGGTAAAGACCCACAACAACTTTATATGTTAGAATATCAGAAGATTGGAATTGTCATACAAAGATTATAAAACAACCATGTTTAGGATGTTTAAAGAAATAATCAGTGTGAAAATACCCACAGGGATTCAAAAACTATGTATATTTACCAAAAAGACTAGAAAGAGTACCATGTAGAGCCTCTAATATTAAAATTCTTCAAGTTGAAATATAAAACTCAGGATAAACTTACGTTAGGTCACAAAACAAGTGTCAATAAATTTAAAAATATTAAAATGACACAAAGTATCTTTTTCAATCACCAGGAATGAAACCAGAAATCACTAACAAGAGGAAAACTAGAAAACTCACAGGTATGTAGAAATTAAACAACATATAGGGTCAAAAAAAAAAATAAGGGAAATTAGAAAATACTTAGAGATTAATGAAAATGAAATTAAAACATGGGATGGAATGAATACTGTGCTCAGAAGGAAATTTATGCCGTAAATGCCTACATTTTTTAAATGTTTATTTATTTTTGAGAGAGAGAGCCTGCGAGCATGAGCGGGAAAGTGGGGCAGAGAGAGTGGGAGACACAGAATCTGAAGCAGGCTCCAGACTCTGAGCTGTCAGCACACAGCCCCACATGGGGCTTGAACTCACGGACCACGAGACAATGACCTGAGCCAAAGTCAGATGCTGACTGACTGAACCACCCAGGCGCCCAGTAAATGCCTACACTGATAAAGAAAAAAAAAATCTCAAATCAATAATTTAAACTTTATATCTGAAGGCTAGAAAAAGCAGCTAATATTTCACCCAAAACTAGCAAAAGAGATAATTAAAATGAAACAGAATAAGAAAGAAAGAGAATCACTGAAACAAGAAGTTTGTTCTTAATAAGATCATCAAAAACATTTTTCAATGCCTTAGCTAGACTGGCAATAAAAAAGAGAGGTGATACAAATAAAATCAGAAATTAAAGTCGCGACATTACTACTAACCTTTCAGAAATCCAAACAAGTTTTAGAGATTACTGACAATAATTGTCAACAAATTAAATAAACTAGATGAAATAGCAAACTCCTAGAAATACACAAACTTCTAAAACTGAAGAAGAAATAGAAGATTTGAACAGACTTATAACAATAAAGATATTGAACGAGTTAAAAATAAAAACAAAACTCCACACTAAGAAAGTCCAGAACCAGATGATTTCACTGGTAAATTCCACTAAAGAAGAATTATGATCAATGTTTCTCAAACTCTTCCAAAAACACTGAAGAAGAGGGAATGTTTCCTAACAAATTCTATAAAGCCAATATTACCCCG